>NC_064921.1:921192019-921883519 GCF_023897955.1 Schistocerca gregaria | reverse complement strand
GACATCAGTTTTCTTATAATACATGGAACAATATAATATTTTAATTTTGTGAAAAAGTTTCTTCTACTCCTGGATTAGGCACGTGTTTTGTATGAGTATGAGGCGAATCTGTCCCAGACAGGACAGTCTTTTCACATTAGCATTTTGATATCCTTCTTGTTCGAAATCTGTCCCAAAATCGAATGTCCTTCGCTTCTTAGCTAGGCACCTGCTACATCGTGCTGCACAATGAAATGCAGTTCCTAGAAAATGCCCACCTCGAAAACGTGTAAAGCCTCAGAATATCCTCATGTTGTGTGCCAATAATTTCAACGATAAAAGTTTTTTTATACAAGCATCTCTTTATCTCGGGGTGGCGTCGCTACCTCGTTCAGTGAAGGTCACAGGTTCGAGTAGGGCTTCCAGAAGTGGCGTGGTCTTTAAAGGTGTCGTTAATATGTTCTCTTTACTTGAAAATCAGAATGTATGACAAAGAAAACAGCTTGGAAGAAAAAATAAAGGCTAGTGCGTAAACTATGCGTTCCGAGAATATCTGACGTTTCCAAACAGCTGCTGATCTCGCTGAATAGGTGACTTGCTGATGAATTTTTAGTAGCTTTTTAGCAGAAACACGAGCGCAGTTCTTTATAGCTCGAAAAAAAACAATTTGAGTCTTAAATTTACTATCAATTCTCCATGCTCATATCATTTTAGTATTTTATTTCCGTACGCAAGATTCGGCGGCGGCAGTCAGTTTCAACAAAAGGAAGTTAGGCATACGATTGCACCATGTCGTAAATATGTTTAAGTTTCTTCCACTATTGTAGGTGAATCGCACAGAGGAAACAAAGTTTATCTCTTAATACGTCTGCCACAGATCGTACATCATTACAACGAGGGCCTCTCATTGCAGTGGTCGAACGTCAGTCTTGAATGTTTGATCAGAATTGTATTTTATTGATTCATGTTATCATCAATGATGTTCCGAAGGGCAATATGGTATCTAGAAATGCAGTCCGAGAAACAAATACGCTTCAATCTACATGTATGTATCAGGAAGGTGAAAGGTAACAAGTCAGTATCTTCTGAAGCACTTAAGCTCACTTTAATTGAAACTTTTCACTTAGCAGCGAATAACGTATTACTTCAGCTTTCATTCTTACCCTGCATAAATGTGTGATTGTCCCTATTACAAAATTCGCTTACTAATGTCAAAAGAGCCATAATATTTCCAAACTGCAGACTTCCCAGAAGCATCAGCTACACAGACTATGTTGCTACGAACCAGTATCGCTCGCAGCTCTTCCCTATCAGCATACCTTCCCTATCTGAGTTGCTTTGCCTGTGTCTGAATCTCCTTGTATATTTAGTCTTGTTCCTAAAACAAAGGATGGGCCTTGCACTATGGTGCCAGATCTACTACAGTATCCTACAGGCACATTTCGTGCCCAGAGCACATACAGTATTAATGACACACTGTGTGTCATCTTCCAGCACGGCTCTGTTAACTGCAGGGTAGACGGAAGTGTACATGGGTGTTCCGTCCCAGGAGAGAACGCGAAAATTGTAATTACTCATTTGGATCAATGTATTACAAGTAATACGACTCTTTAGTCAGTGATTTATTTTATGCAAACGGATGTTATTTCAGTGTATGCATCCAGATCAAACCATTTTGAAACTCCTCAGCACGTGTGCAAATGCACATCAACGGTTCAGTATAAAAAACTGTGTCGCTATGCTTACATTTTCTCCACACAACTGTCATTCTTATCAGTATCAGAATAACATTTGTAAGGATTGAGTAAGTTATTCCCTGAAAATTACTTAACCTAAAAGGAATACAACAGTGAAAGATAGGAAGAAAAGCTACAAGCTACATCCTAAAAACATAGTATCTCACAATGTTGTTAAGAACTTACTAGATTACCGCGTCTCGTCAAACTCGTTATGCATTATACACAATCAGACAATTGAAGCTGTGAGGCGAGTTGCTAGTCGTTGCTAGCAAGGTCTGATTAATCTCACAGTTTTAATCATCGAGAAAATTTCAGTGAAATAATACGATCTACAAGAAAGCAACATAAGAGGCTGAGTAAATTGTGGAAGGATATAATTAAAATTTGCTGCGTCACCATCATGTCATTTTGTTGCATCTGTTGTTGGCCTATGACTTTAGAAACGTATTCCTCTGTGGGCCAACTATTCTTTACAATAAGCTTGTCTCCATTTATAAAACCAATTTCTGTTTTTGAACGTTTCTATTAAACATAGAATATAACAGCAGTTCTTCTCATTTGAAAGCAGGTAACTTACAAATTTGCCTGTTTTTATTAAGTATGCTTGCGAAAATTGTAGTTCTTCAAATAAATCCACGTATTATCCCTATCCATTGGCATCAATAACATGAGTTGAAAACTTGAAAGATATCCTTCACTTATATAATATTTCATCCACAGATAACTCTCGTAAAGAACTGTATTTTTAAACAATTTTGGTGACCGTAGAAGTATACATCTGAGTAGCAAGTAGTAATAAACTTATATAGTGTAAGACGTTAATTACCATACTTGTGTTCCGTAATAGAGTCTGAATTCCACACTCTTTCATACTGTTACAGCTGAGTCAAGTAACAAACACCTTTCTTCGGATTCATTCTAAACTCAAATTTACGTGCCTTCAGTGAGGGTAGCAAATAAATGGAATCTTCACTAGAGAGACATTGACACTTTAGAAGACCACACAAATGGCACGGATTACTAGCGGGAAAGATATGTGCAGAATAATTCTGTTGGCTGATGGATATGCTCAACCGAGGTGGAGACTGAGGTGCGGCATATTCTCCACAGCAAATAATTTTTTTGGCGCTTATGTGAATAGCAGTGTAGTTACACATTATCCATTATCTTTGTTTCGTAAGTAAGTTATTCTATGTAGCTTCAAATCCTACTTCACATACATCGTCTGATGTTAGTTTACTTTTTGTTCAATCCATTAGTGCTGCGAGCAACTGTGATCTTCTTCAGTTACGATTCGCATAAAGCACTCTATATCACCAAGAATTATCTGGGATTCTATCGACTCTTCCCACCTAAAGCTTCTAGACATTCTCACGAACATAGTATTAAAACGTAATCACAGACATAAATATGTACCTATTATAAAAGTGATATATTAACTGTGGGGTACGAACTCATATCTAGAGACACTAATAAGTGATTAAGAAATAAATCGCACAATCAAAAGGGATTGATCTTATATTAAAATAACGTTATGCGTGATTCTATAAATATAATAATCATGTTTTATCTCCTTTGCAAGAAAGATGAACTCACCTGTATTTTATATTTTGAAAAGGATGAAAAACAATGGATAAAAGAACATTTGGTGATTTAGTGACATAACTGTTAAGGAATTTGAAGTTAACTTAAAAAGGAACTTAAGACATAATTTTTAAATATTTGACATGATAATATTTAATTAAAGTTGTTAAAATAATGATTATATAACATTTAAATATTGTATAAATTTTATATGGAGTTTATACAGAAACGTCAGAATTCATTCAGATTGGATCCTGATAATATAATTTTAAAGTTTCTAGTAACCAATCGACTTACAGTCTTGGATGAGACATAAAATTGGGAGCGAATACGACTTAAAGCTGCCTGCACGTGGGCATTTATTATTGTGTAGCTAATCTGTCGCTTATCCAGTTTGTAACAATGCCCCGACATTTAGTGTAAATGACATCCTTCTCTCCAGAAACTAACCATAAAGCTGTACCTAACAATTTTTTAAAAGATCTCGACGTTGTTTCTTTAAACTGCTCTCATGGCCTAACAATAGTAATTGACGTACAGTTCGAAAGAAATAAGGTCGAATGTCGAAGCGTTCCTATTGTCAATGAAATGTCAATATAATATGTGCTCAAAACATTTCTTTTCTCATAATCGTTTTTCTTCCTTACATTTAAGTCAATGTTTGTTTGTAACGATAATGTTTAAATTTCTATCCGTCGTATTGTTTATTCGTGTGCGATGTCTGTAGATCTTAGTTACAACACTGTGTGTATGTGTCTCATAGTAGATATTCTCACTAACTCTCTCTGTTAACGAAAGTTCACACATTTGTCATTTACGTTTCTTCCACGAGCAAATGTATGAAATGTTGTAAACTATCTTGAAATACATATCCCTACTATTATGTTTGGTATAGTTTTCTTTTAACCCGTTTATTATATATATCATGATGCAACTGTTCCGCATTCAGGAACTTAGAGCTGAAGTCCTTTAAAGCGTGCAGATACGCATTATGTGGTAGACCTTGCCTTCAGTTAAATGTTACTTTATCCTTGTGTGTGTAGTTGCTGCGCCTGATATTTTCCTCTAGTTGTTACGATGTTTTTGAAACAAAAAATAAATCTGAAAACTGTTTATACTTGTTTCATTTCGTATTAACCCTCTCATCTCTCATTAAAACTTCGAAACATTTTTTATGTCAATGTGTTCTGATTAATTCATAATTCTTTGAGATGCTTTATAGGCTAGGACGAATGTGGAATGTTTATAACACTAGACGTAAAGAAACCGACATTTAAGTGCAGTTCCATGTGATAAATAGTTATTGTTAAATTTTACAATTAAAAAAAATTCCCACGAGATCGTTTGCTGTTCCCGATGATCAACTGCATTCCAGTACAAGGCCTATATAAACTATTGTAATAGAACTTTCTTAGGGATTCTAAGAGAAAAAAATCCAATGAGAAAGTAACTTCGAAATATACTGAATTCGTGGGCACACAGTGAATACAATTTAAGAGTCTGATGTGAAATTAAAAATTTTCCTGGCAAATTTAATGTTCGAAGAGATTTCGACATTTTAGCCGGTCGCCGTAAACTTCACTCTACGGTATTTCGACTGGACACCTACCAATCATCTTCAGGTGAGCCACACTCCACAATGAATGACAGGTGCCCTGCCGAAATATTGCCGAGCGAAGCTGATGACGACCTTTTGCAATCCCGAAATCTCGTCGAACACAAATTAAGCAACCAGTTAGAAAAAAAAACCCTCGAAACCTGTCAACGAGAACACATATAAGTGTTTTAAACATGCAGTACCTATTGTAATCAGATTAAATGACACTCTACGATAAACTTCTGGTGTACATGGATTTTATCGTCATTCCCAAGCAGGAAAAATATTGTCTGTTTTCTTCCTCTTACTTCAAATACAAGCTTATTCCATACTGGCATTAGTTGTCAGTTTTAGGGATCTACCTTAATATCCAGTAAAAGGCTAATCCCTCGATATGGTGAGCTTATAAATTGTGAGGCTATACGTGGAGTACTCACTGAAGTAATCTGTAAGTCTTTTAGCTGGGATAATTACTCGTGCAGTGTCTATTATATCACTGAAATGATGACAGGTTGTTTGATGAAACTAATGGACAAACGATACTTTTAGAGGCCTAAGCTGAGATATTTTGTGACTACATTCAGATCTATTCGTAGCTGGCATCTCAAGCCCTATTCTGCCTCCAAAGCCACTATTACATCGAATACAAGGGCTGCACTGATGTATCTGAGTTCCCCTTCTATTGTCGGGCTTTACGTGGTACCAGTAACGTGGAGCATCGTCTTTACATTTTGCAGTAATTTCAGCCACTCCTAAAGAATGCAAACACATTTCTATGCAGGTAACAATAACAGTATTTAGTGATGTCTCCAAAGGCTATTATTGGCTTTGTGTGAAAGGTATAGGAGTCTACTGAAATGATAGAAGAAGAAATAGAATTCCATTTCGAAGATGTGTTGGAGAAAGTATTACAGTCCGAATTTGACAGACCTTTGGGAAATTAGAAGTTAAATAAGTTAGAAGTCATAAATAACATTCCTTCGGAATTTTTAAAATCATTGGAGAATGAAGCGTTTAGGTTGGAGCTTAGAATCTGTGAGATTAGAAACATACCATCAGATTTTCGGGAAAATATCATCTACAGTTTTCCGAAGATAGTATAAGCATATGCTTGCGAAACTATCACGTAATCAGCTTCACAACTCAGACATGTAAGTTACTGAAAATAATAATATACAGAAGAACGAAAAAAACCTTTGTGTTACATTATCATTATTTTGGCCTTAAGAAGTGAAAGATCATTAGAGAAGCAGCTCTGACGTTGATCTACAATGGGAAAAAGACTTAATAAAATAAAGATAGTGTTATAAGATTTGTCAACCTAGACAAAGCATTCGGCAGTGTAAAACAGTGGAAGCTGCTCCAAATTATGAGAGAAAATAGGTGTAAGCCATAGGGAAAGACGAGCAATATGCTGTACGTGTAAGAACCAAGAAGAAACAATAAAAAAATTAAGACCAAGAAGAAAGTCCTCGGATTAAAAATCCTTTCTTCCCCACTTTTCAGTTCGTATATCGAAGAAGCAGTGACGAATATGACAGTTAGGTTCAAGACTGGGACTAAAATTCGGAGTGATGTAATATCAACAGTAAAATTCGTTGATACTAATGGTATAATCAATCACAAGGACTTGGAAGAGCAGTGGAACGGAATGGACAGGGTCTTGAAAGGAGGATATAAGATGAACATCAACAAAAGCAAAATGAGGATAATGGAATGTAGTCGAATTACGTCGGGTGATGCTGAGGGATTTACATTAGGAAATGAGACACTTAAAGTAGTAAAGCAATTTTGCTATTTAGGGAGCAAAATAACTGATGATGGTCGAAGTAGAGAGGATATAAAATGTACACTGGCAATGGCAAGGAAAGCGTTTCTGAAGAAGATAAATTTGTTAACATCGAGTATAGATTTAAGTGTCAGGAAGTCGTTTTTGAAAGCATTTGTATGGAGTGTTCCCATGTATGGAAGTGAAACATGGACAATAAATAGTTTGGACAAGAAGAGAATAGAAGCTTTGGGAATGTGGTGCTACAGAAGAATGTTGAAGATTAGGTGGGTATATCGCGTAAATAATGAGGAGGTATTGAATAGAATTGGGGAGAAGAGACGTTTGTGGCAGAACTTGAGTAGAAGATGGGATCGGTTGGTAGGACGTGTTCTGAGGCATCAAGAGATCACCAATTTAGTATTGGAGGGCAGCGTGGAGGTAAAAATCGTAGAGGGTAACCAAGAGATGAATACACTAAGCAGATTCAGAAGGATGTAGGTTGCAGTAGGTACTGGGAGATGAAGAAGCTTGCACAGGATATATCAGCATGGAGAGCTGCATCAAACCAGTCTCAGGACTGAAGACCACAACAACAACAACAACAATCAATCAGAGTCAAGAAGAATTACAGGACGGGGTGCATTCAATGAACAATCTGTTGAGCATGGGATATGGATTAAGATTAAACCAAAGAATGGCAAAAGTAATGGGGTGTAGCAGAAACGAAAAGAAACTTAAGATCATATTTCCTGATCACAGAGTAGACGAAATGAAGAAATTCTGCCAGCTTGGGAAGAAAATAACACATGTTGGATGTAGCAAGGAGGACACAAAAGGAAACTACATCAGGCGAAGACAGGATTCCCGAGCAAAGGAAGTTTACTAGTGTGGAACATTGGCCTCAGTTTGAGGAAGAATTTTGTGAGAATGTATGTTGCAAGCACTTAATTGAATCGAGGTGACTCCCGTACTGTGGAGCAACCAGAGTGGAAGGGAAACGAATGGTTTAAGATGTAGGGCTATAAAGAGATGTTGAATGTTAGTTGGCCAGGTAAGATATAAAATGAATAGTTTCTCTGGAGGATCGGCTAGAGTACTAACGTATGGAAAACACTGACAAGAAGAACCGACAATACGAGATGACACTTGGTAATAAACCAGGGAGAGACAGCAGCAGAGGGTAAGAACTGTAGAAGAAGACAGCGGTGGCAATATATGCTACAAATAATTGAGGACGTAGGGTGTATGTGCCCCTCCGAGATGAATAAACTGGCGCAGGAGAGTAAGTCGTGTGGAGCTGTGTCAAACCAGTCAGATGATGACCCAAAAAGCAAGAAATAAGAGATGTGAGGTGATTTTAGTGATCGTTTCACAACTCATTTTTATTAACAGTGACATTCCTCATACTTAAGGTGTTGCAGGTTGTTAGGGATAGGCTGTGGCTGTAAAGGGTTCATGTATTAATTAATATTCAGTTGGGTAATTTCACCTGTTGTTTAACACACTACCCTCTTTCAAGATATTTGTGAATTTTGCACCACGTGGTTGCACATGAAAGTTACATACTTGAATTCTTTCGATTCCCCCTTCATTATATCTCCCCTTATTGTTTATTTTCATGTAAGATACGAGGAAGTAGTTTTGTAGACGTCCACAGGCATCGGAGACGCTGCTTTAACAAAAACATGTAGTGAGTAGTCACGCTCTGACGGAGATTTTCGTTTTATGTAATTGTTATGCGTTCATTTTACAATAGTCTCTGTTTTCTGGATCGTCTTTGGTTCCAATATAAGTTTATTGCTTATGTATTACTGCGTTTTTGTTTGTAAAAACGTAAAATGTAATTTAATGTTTTCGAAAGTATGAAGCTCACTTTTTAAATGTACGCCTTCTACTTTACTTTTGTTTAATATTAATGTACTGAATGTATGTAGGCCAGTGCTATGGCCGTTTGGTCGTAATTACTGTGTGTCTTCAGAAAATGAAGAGAAAGACAGTTGCAAGTGGACAGATGGAGTGAGATGATGGCAATACGTTAGTTGAAGAATGGTTCATATAGTAAGGAAGGAAGAAATGTTTTGAAGCTAAGTTATGAGCGATGTGTGGAGATGAGGGTAGAAAGAAATACTATAAAAAGAAGGAGTTAAAGTTCTGCTATTTTGGAGAATTTGTCGGTGAAACGTGAAAGGTTATCAGAGACTAAGTCATGTGATTGCAGTGGGACGTGTTGACTATCTTCTAGTTGGACATTAAGAATGTGAATTTTTCGGAAACTGTGGAGACGGCTCCAGAACTGTGACAGGAGGATCGACAGACGGAGAAGAAACTGAATTTATTTGATGTAGAAGATTCTGAGAAATAAGAGAAGAACAGATGATATCGAGAGTTGTTTGGTGGCGAATGGTAACTACGTCTAATTGAAGGAGATTATTAAATCTGCTTTCAAATTGAAGACGTATGGACAGAACGAGTGAAAGAAAGCAATGGCTCGTGAAGTTATAAGTCGATGAAGAGAAAGACATTTGTGAACTACAGTAAACGAAAGAAATAGATCAGTCAGTATTGCCTTCAATTACGTATGCAACGGGCAATTTAGAACTGTTTATTTGTGAGAGCGTATGATTTAAGGAAAGCGATGTATCTGAATAAACGTGCACTCCAATGAAATACGATAATATACCGAGTGTTCCTTTTTGCTACTAGTATTGTTGTTTGGGTGAAACCTCCTTGATACCAATCCTGGATCGTGCCAAGCATTCTACGAGACGTGTGAGTATATTGTACATCGAACGGTTGTTTGGAGTTCAGTCTTCGGTATTTCAATTTCACATAATTCTATTAAATTGGATCTAGATGCACCACAATTGTTGTAACCACCTCAGGTCAGCGACAGCAGTGCAGTACAGCGTGTTTCGTACAGCAAACAGAGACAACTGCCAGTCTACAGCCAGATGTAGGCGAATCTTATATATTGGCCTACATGTCTAAGGGAAACCTAAGGAAAATAACATAGTTTATTTGCTAAAAATCGCTGCAATATTCGCATCGAGTAAGTATGTAAAATAAACTATTAATTAAAGTGTTAGGTATAGAACACTTTAGCAGTTATAGCTGTGTTCGAGTGTTGCAGTACAGACAAAACGCAATTTAGCTCAGAGATTTAGATCATTTCAACATAAAAGTGTTAAGTTTAAGTACATGTAATTGATCAATGTTATTCAATGAACTTTGAGTCATATTCTTGCACTTAGTATATCTTTCAGACAGCAGTCATTAAAGTTTTCTACTCCCGTGATCACGATGGAAATACGTCAGATTCATTTAAAATTAACCACAGAATAAAATGTAACCTAAGATCAGAAACACACGTCAAGTATCAGATAACCTAGATATTAGTTTAATTTAACATAAGCTCCATCAATCACTTAGTCAATCATTATTGCTACAATTCATTACCAACTTACTTAATTTACGTTCTGTAACCTTGACTTATGTTCTGTTTGCCTTGTTAGCGTGTGTGAGCTTGAATATGTGGACGTGTAAACATATTTGTGTTGCTATGTAGAATGGTGATGGAGTGCAAACATAGTGGAATTGGCTCAGCAGTACATATTGTTATCGATTAGATGGCCGGGAGCAAAACGTTAGGTATGCTTTATGGGCGTTCAGATGTATAGTGAAGAGGATACTGAAACATGTTCAACAAAGATAGTATCAAGGTAGTACAGAGAAAATAAACAGTAGTTCAAATTTTTGGACATTGTAAGGTAGCGTTTCCACAAAGTACACAATAGAATTTGTTCACTAGCATGCTCATTTGTCCCTGCGACAGTTTTAAAATATTAACTTGGCGTAGGGAGCATTGTACACAAAATATCATAGAACATCTCTGTGTGGAGCTAGCGTGTCGTTTGTTTAACGGTTGGGTTCCACCAAGCAACTCACACTAACCTTCTTACAGAATGGAAACAAAAACTGAATCAATGAAAACTAAAGTTCTGTCCAGAATTTAAACACTGTGACAATAATAAAAGTTACATAGCTGTGGTACCAGTAGTAAACAAGGATGACTTAACTGCACAAAGTCAATTGTGCATAATAGTTTGTGCAACGTAGTGATTGCTACGATTCTGCTAACCAACTACCGACGAAGAAAAAGTTACAACTTCCCACTTCCAGCCATTAATTGGTAACAGAAACTACTAATTAATTGATAAATTCCCCATAGTCCATGAAGTACACAAACCAGCAAAATTGTATTCATACTGTAGAAATGTTTTATGTGGCTATGGAAATAATTTTTTGTTTGATATGCTTACGATTTATGAATTTAATTAGTGCACCCATGATTCGCATGTTTCCTTCAACACATACCAAACCACAAGTCAAAAGAGAACATTTCTTACGCATTTGCGATTTGTTGTGCTCTCACACCAGACAATTGTCAGGTTAGTCACAGTCGTTTTGAAACATATTTGACTTCAGATACTCTAATGCGTAATTTGGCTATTGCCGTCTCTTACAGAAAATCACTCCCACAAATAAGTGGATTTTTATTCGTTGTTGGCAACCATAAACAGCTACACACGTAACCAAATGTAACTTTTACGCTGATGAGCCAAAACATTACGACCATCTTCAAAATGGTTTTTTGTTCGTCCTTGGAACGAAATACACATAAGTTTGTGGAGGTCTGTGGTATTAGATATCTACGCACTGGTTATGTAATTCGCTTAGATAACGAGCCGATGATTTGCGTACGAGGTGATGGCACCTGATAGCGACCCAGATGGGTTCCATAGCATTTACGTAGGTGAATTTGGGCGCCGAGAGATCAAAGTGAGTTTACTATAATACTCCTCAAACCATTATAGCACGGATCTGGCTCCGAGATACAGACAACTATACGGGGTGTTCCAAAAAGTCTCTCCGCAGTGCCGTATGATTGTTAGCCGCTCGTGCCGTATGATTGTTCGCCTGCCTGGGTTACTTCCTTCCCTTCAAGTGGACTCTCCCGACATTCCATTGTTTCGTTTATCTCAGCCAGCCTCAGTAGTATCGTTGGTGTGTGTCGTTACGCGTAGGCGTGAACGTTTATGTTTAGTTCCTTTGTTCGTTTGTTTCGTACTTGTCATTTTTAAAATGCTAACCATTGAAGAACGTGTGTTTTAAGTCGAGCAAGTGTTCAAAGCTGATGGTAGATACACCGTTTCAGTTCATCAAACATTTAATTCAGTTTTCCCGGAGACAACACTCAAACATCGCGATACTGTGCGAGATTTGATTAACAAATTTCGAAGTAAGGGTTCAGTGACAGATGCACCGAGAAGTGGTCGTCCTAGCGTTTTGTGTGAGGATAAACTACTCGATATTTCCGATAAAATGTCCATGAGTCTGAACTCGCCCAGGAAATCGATGTTAGTGTCGGAAAGGCCCACACAGCCGAAAGGGAAAAATTAGATCTTTTCCCATACAAAGTTAGAGTCGTGCAAGAACAGAAAAATACTGATCATGACAAGAGAGTGCATTATTGTCAGTGGTTCAAAAATTTCGTTCAGCAAAATGGAAGGGATATTCTTAATGAAACGTTTTCCACTGATGAGGCCTAGTTTCATTTATCCGGGTACATGAACTAGCAATATTCTCGTATGTGGAGTACTGCAAATCCATTGTGAATTCATGAGGAACCACTTCATTCTGTGGAAATGGGAGTTTTGATTGCAATACATAGACGTCAGATTGTGGGTGCCTTATTTTTTAACAAAACAATAAACGCACAACGACACTGCAGTGATATTCTGTACCCATTCATAGGAGAAGTGTTAAGTGACATACTGAACGGTTATTTTCAACAAGATAGTGCAACCGCGCATAAAGCTCGTCTTTCAGTGTCACTACTTGATGATGTTTTTGGTGATAGCAATATTTCACAGGGACTTTGGCCTCCACGATCGCCTGACCTAAGACCACATGACATTTTCTTCTGGGGCACAGAGAAAGCAACTGTCTATAAAAACCGTCGAAAATCCCTCGATGAATTGAAAACTGCAATATCCAATTTTACTGCTTCTGTTACAGAAGAAATGTTACAGCTTGTGTTTGGAAACATGATTAGACGAATTGAATTGTGTACTGAGCAATAGGGGGGACACTTTCAACATTTAATGTGAAAATTTCTAAGTAAAAATGAATATTAAATAAAGTAATAACTTGTATTTCACTGAGTTTCAATTCGGTATATTCACTACGGCCTACGGAACGCGCGGCTAACAATGAAAAGGCACTGCGGAGAGACTTTCTGAACACCCCGTACTACTAAAAGATGACATTTCCGTTGGCGATGACATCAAGTGTGAAGAGATGCATTTGGTTCGCAACTGCCAGCACGCTTTCAGTGCTACAAGCGGAGACTTACCCCTTTAGCATAATACTGCTACCACCATTCTGCGTCCGTGGCGCGTTTCACGTTTCGAGTATCACGATGACCACGTTTGTGGAGACTACCAGCTAAACTGTCGCCCCAAGAATCGATACGTTTCGACCGTCGAGTCGCGATGGCCCCTGCCCACTGCAGCCGTTATTGACAATGTCGTTGGGTCGACATGTAAACCCGTAGGGACGGTCTGCTGCGGTTCTCCATGTTCAACAATATACGACGAACGGTGTGGTCCGAAACACCCGTGAGTGCATCAGCGTTGTACTCTTTCGGCAGAGACGCCTCAGGTCACCATCTATACTACTTTACAAAACAGACAAGCCTCCGAACCCCAAGTTCTGTGACGAGACGTAGACGTCCATCCATTTAGTGCCCAGCGGCAGTTTCACTGTCCTTCTAACTTTTTCCGCAGATGATCACGACAGTAGCAGGGAACGTTCGACCATCTTCGATTAATGATCTGCCCTTTGTCTACGTTACTTAACTCAATGGATTTCCCCATTTACAGGACATATCTTTGCCAGGATGATTCTTCGTCCGTGTCCGCTCCGCTTACATACTTCTGTCACCGCATTATATGTGCACAACGCTTTCAGGTGACATTCAACGCCACGGTGCCCAGTGTTCATAATGTTTGACTTATCAGTGTTCATGCTTCACTTTCCAATGGTATGTCCATTTGCGTAATTCACTAGCACAGTGTAAGTAAGCTGTTTAGGTTTTTATGTTGGTAACGCCACGTAGCGCTCTGTATGAAAATCACTGGCTGTGCTGTGTGTAGTCTGTAGCTGGTTGGCATTGTTGGAATATTCGGTATTGTAGTGTTGGGCAGTTGGATGTGAACAGCGCGTAGCGTTGAGCAGTTGGAGCTAAGTTGCCAGCAGTGGTGACTTTGGGGAGAGAGATGGCAGAATTTTGAGAGCGGGCGTTCTGGGCGTGTGTCCATCTTGTTGTCTTCAGTCCATCAAACCAGTCTCAGGACTGAAGACAACAACAACAACAACAACATATATTATGACTTTTGAACATTATTGAGGTAAATACATTGTTTGTTTTCTATCAAAATCTTTCATTTGTTAACTATGCCGATCAGTAGTTAGTGCCTTCAGTAGATAGAATCTTTTATTTTGCTGGCAGTATTGGCGCTCGCTGTATTGCAGTAGTTCGAGAAACGAAGGTTTTTGTCAGGTAAGTGATTCATGAGAGGTATAGGTATTGTTAGACAGGGTCATTCTTTTGTACGGATTACTGAAAGTCAGATTGCGTTGCGCTAAAAATATTGGGTGTCAGTTTAGTGATGATCAGGATAAGTAAAGAGAGAAATGTCTGAGTACGTTCAGGTTTTCTCAGCTGTTTGTAAATCAAATAGCGTAAGAGGTTTATCAGCACAGTAATTCATTAATTTTTCGAAGGGGAGGTTTGAACAGGACTGCTGTGTAGAGCGCATAACACACTACTGTAAGCGTGTCCCGGCATCTGTGTTAAAAGGATGACACTGTTTGCGCAGAACAAATGGACACTTGCCAGTTCCGTCCTTTTCATTATTACTTTCAGAACGAGTACGACCCATCGGCGGATAACACCCTGACGTCGTGGAGCTACTAATGAGTCACGGTTGTATCATGGAGAGGCTGCAATCGAACGTTCAGAGAGAAAAATGACTTTTTAGGAAGCTCCTAGCCCGGGCGAACATATTAATTAGCCAAGATTGCGGCACGAATCAGCTAGACGGAATGCTCCAAGGAAACGAGTATGTTGCAGGTACGCGAATATCACAATGACCGAACGGACATATCTCGCTTGTAAGGACTGTAGTAAAGAAGGCGAATTGTTGACGTCGGTTTATTAGCAGAAATTCAGGAAAGTGTGGTTCATCTGTAAAAGAGACCGGAAATAGGACAGTAGTGTTAGAATGTTTGGGATCCGCACAAGGGCAGATGAAGGGGAACATCAAAGCAGGCGAGAGGCGAGCTGCTAGGTGTGATACCGGTAGGTTCGAACAACATTCAAGTATCTCGGAGATGCTTCGGAGAACCGGCACTTGAAGCCGATGTCGGTCGGTGTAGTGTGACTAGGGCCTCCCATCGGGTGCAAGTCTTTCGATCTGACGCCACTTCGGCGACTTGGGCGTCGATAGGGATGAAATGATGATGATGATGATGACAATACAACACCCAGTTCCTAAGCGGAGAATCGAACACGGGCCCTTAGGATTGACACTCTGTCACGCTGACCACTCCGCTACCGTGGGCGGACCTTGAAGTTGATTACGAGACGACTCTATTGGCGGCAACGTACATTTCTCGTAAGAGCCACGAAGATAAGGGAAATAAGCGCTCGTACGAAGGAATATAGGTAGCCGTTTTCCCCTCGCTCCATTTGCTTTTTGCGAGTGGAACAGGAAAGAAAATGACTAGTAGTGGTACACCGTACACCCCCCTCAACCCCCCCCCCCCCCCCCCGCACCCGCCCGCCCCACGCATCTTACGTTGGCTTGCGGAGTATGTATGTAGATGTTCATATCGGATGCGAGACGGAAGTTTAAGGTTTCAGATCCAGATATAATGAACACCTCAGAGCATTGAAAAGCAACAGCACACACTCAGCATTTGCAGACCACCTGGTAGCACACAACCACCACCCAACAAACATTGAAACTGACCTTCACATCCTAAAATCTAGCAACAGCCTATACCAAAAATTAACTATAAAAGAAAACCACCACATCCAAAAATCAAATGCCCAAGGAAAGAAAGTACTCAATGAATACACATCACTGTGCAACAAAACACTCTTCGCCACAATAGAAGAACTATACAAGTAACACCCACACCACACACCAAAAATACAAAAAAAATTAAACCCCCCTCCTCTCTCTCTCTCTCTTTCTTTCTTTCTCTCTGTATGTCTGTCTGTCTGTCTCTCTCTCTCTCTCTCTCTCACTCTCTCTCTGCCCCAGTACTCAACACACGCATCACACACACGCGAACCCACACAAACCACACACCACTAACGCCAAATACAATTCAAACTCGCGCGCCTCACCCAGCAGAACACGCTACGAAACAAATGAACGCCACACAGCCACAACAACACGTAATCGCAGCAAAAACCTCTGCCTATGTTTTGAGTAATCGGAAAAAGTGCATTGCCACGCGAGCACAGGCAAAAAAGTAAGCCTATTTACTACGCCAACAACACTGGAGAACGCACCACAACTTCAAAACTATAAGTAACAGAAAGAAAACGTGATACAGTCTTATTTTCGATCGTAAATGCATAACAAACAAAAAATAAATTACGTTTTGCTGCTTGCAGATGACAAGTTGTATATTGTGTAGCAGAACAGCTATCAAAATAAATGGACAATACCATCATGTAAGGTATGTTATAAATGCAACTTTCACATAATGTTGTAAACAACACAAATGTTAATATGTTAACAACGAATTTACAGTTAAAAATAAAAAATTGAACCCACTGACGATAGCACAAAAGTGCTGAAACATGTATGGGTGAAACAAAAGAAAAAAGGTTGTCTTGCATAAGGCGGAACTTCTGATCCCATTTTCTTAGCAAGCACAGAGACAACAAGAAGAACTGCACCACAAGATGATTAAGGCTATCCTGTTGAAAAGATAGTAGGTTTCAGAGTGGAATGTGCAATGCTTCCCTTTAACATTGCAACACCCTGAGACGGTTGCGTATGCACCGATTTAATGTTTTGATATGCAGATGATTAGCACTTAAGCACAATTACAGGAAGTATGTAAGATTCATCACCAAAACATTCTTTATACAAAAACGATGAAGCAGAGGATTTCTCCTTTAGAAATCGCATTTGAATACTTGTTTGCAGTTTTGGAGGCGGAGGATCGTCTGCCAGCACATTTCGGGTTAGAAGTGGAGCAGGATCGGGCTGTGCTTTCGAACGTCAACTTCGAGCGTGCCGAACTCAACGTGCTGCTGAACGCTCAGGATAGATGCGACTTGTGCACACAGCACGTGAGTCTCAACGTGGTATACTCGATGGCAGCGCGGCCGAGTGTCAGTTGTCGGCTGCAATTGGTTCTGAAGTCACATTGTTTTACCAAAGCAAAGGGCGTAAAATACCTGCAATAGCTGAAATAAAACTCACATTTCCTCACCTATCCATACGCTACTTATGTTGTTCTGTTAGTAGTAGGAATATACATAAATAAAAATTTCAGTATCCATGACAGGGTGCAAGAGGAAAAGGCAAGTAGTGCCTACTACATTCAATTACTAAAGTCATCGGATTGGAAAAGTGCCATTACAAATAGTGTGATGTCAATTTACGATAGTTCTCCACATATGATTAAAATTATTTCAACGTTCTCACTTTTTTAATAAAAACCCTAAGGTCATTCTTACCTGATCACTGTTCCTATTTAGTAGCAGAAGCTTCACAGCATGTGTAACACAAGACTTGAGACAAGCAATGGCAAAATATCTCACTGTGAGTAGTGCGTCTTTTAGATAAAAAGCGAATTGAACAAGTTCACTCCTCAGAAAGAGGAGTGCATACGTGGCATGGACTCACTTGCAAAAATAGTGAGCCATGTTGCCACTATAGCCATCCACTATTGAGAAAGTGTTGCCGGTATAGGATTTTGTACACGAACTAACCTTTCGATTACGCCCGATAAATGTTCGATGGAATTCATGTCGGGCCATTTGAGTGGCCAAATCATTAGCTCGAATTGTCCAAAATGTTCTTCAAAGCAATCATTAACAACGGTGCATTGTCATCCATAGAAATTCTAAAGCTGATTGGGAACATTACGTCCATAAATGACTGCAGATGGTTTCCAAGTAGCCGAACAAAATCATTTCCATTCATTGATTGGTTCAGTTGGACCAGAGCATCCAGTCAATATGTAACCACAGCCCACAGTATTACGGAGCCACCACCAGCTTACACAGTGCCTTGTTGACAACATGTGTGAGTGACTTCGTCGGGTCTGCACCACACTGAACCCTACCACCAGCTCTTACCAACTGAAATTGGCCGCCAAAGATTCAAGGCAATCTCCTGGACTTGCGTAGGAAACTGCCCGTAATGGAGGAAGAATCAGCAATGATCAAAGGCAAGAGGATGCAAAAATGAATAAAAACAATTGCATTAAAGACACTTAATACGTATACACAGGACACCGTGCCTGAAATTGAAAAAAATGATGATCTCTCCATTGGGAAAAGATCCCGAACTAGTCCCCCATTCGGCTCTCCAGGAGGGGATGTCAAGGGTAAGGTGATTATGAAAAAAAGATTGGTCAACGGCATGAGGATGTAGGAAGCAATGGAAACCACTGCATTAAAGACACATAATGAGTATCCAGGTCGCATGCGCCCTGCAGTTGAAAAAGTGTCATGCTGATCTATCCAGCCGGCTGCAGTGGCCGAGCGGTTCTAGGCGCTACAGTTTGAAACCGCGTGACCGCTACGGTCACAGGTTCAAATCCTGTCTCGGGCATGGATGTGTGTGATGTCCTTAGATTATTTAGGTTTAAGTAGTTCTAAGTTCTAGGGGACTGATGACCTACGAAGTTAAGTCCCATAGTACTCAGAGCCATTTGAACCATTGGCAAAAGATTCCTCACTAACGCCCGTTCGGATATCCGGCAGGAGACTGCCTAGTGGGAAATGATCATGAGAGAAAGACCGAATGACCACGATAACGTACCAGGAGTCGGGGCGTGTAAAATCAGAAGTTTGAAATTGGTAGGGAAGCTAGAAAATCTGAAAAGTGTGTAACTTCCTTTAGAAATATTTAGTGTAACGTTCTTTAAAAGTAACTTTGTGTTATCCAAATTTACTGTGTGATGTGCTGGTGGGCATATATTGTGCCTAATCAGTTTTACTGTAATCTAAAGAAATATTAAACAACTTAATCTGGAAAAGCAGTATGTAATTCGTATGATGAAATCCTTCTGAAATTTACTCAGTCTCCTGAGCACCGAGTTTTATGGCCTTGTGCAATAAACTGATAAAATTCCTTAGCTCTGGAGTCTCAACGGATGTAATCTTGGCATTCTGTTCTCTCCACAGTAGGCATAGAAAATATTTAATCTTGGCTCAGCGAAGTGCAATGCCAGCCGTAAAATAGCTTCATACAAAGAATGTCACACGAAATGGTAGACGATGAGATACTGATAACAGGATATGCTAAGACCGAATTCTTCAGTTCGAAAATTGTATCCAAAATGAAGTTCTTCCTTCACAAAATCTAATTAGAAACATTTTACATTAACTTCAAAATCAGTGAATTTTTCAACTGTCCTACATTTCTCACTTACTGACGTAGTTAACAATACTTGGATTCTGACATCGTTTGACAAAATAGATTCCAAAATTTAACTTCTTTGTATCAGGTTTACAAAATACACAAAAATACAAATCGGGCATGCCTAATCAGCCTGTACATTAAATCTAATGGAAGATACTTGGTTCCTACATTGAGGTGACGGTACTGTTAGAATTAGGAAAAGCCACATTGGGTTCCTGCATACTTAAAACTAAATATACAAAATTCATTTCCTTACAAAACTGTATTATGCAGCGTCCACAGGCCAACAGCTAAAGTCTCACAGCTAGCCACTAGCTTAAAGTTTTACATCCTACTTTTAACCGAGTGCAACGGCAACTGTTAATGCGCTCTACGCGCCCCTACTGACAATAGATTCTGCCACTCAGGCGACGTCTTTGGTTCTATGGTGTCAAAGATACTATCTCTTCTACATTTGATAACCATTTCAAGTCATTTTTCACGAAATATATTACAAAATCGGCCTCCACATAAAATAGGATCCCTTACAAAGAAAATGCTGAGGTTAAGTCTAGTGGCTTTGGAGGTCAATGAAATGAAATGGAAAGAAAAGGAGGATTTTTCGCCAGATGAGCAAAGGGAGAAAATGGTATAATGGAGAAGGATTCGTATGAGCAGGAAGGTAGGGCACAGATTGTGCTGCTGTGAATAGTTCAGCGATAAGGTTATTCTGATTACTATCGACAGCATACCAACACCGACAACGATATTTCAGGTATACGTGCCGACATCTCAGTCCGAAGATGAAGAGATAGAGAAAGTCTATGAGGATATTGAACAGGTAAATTGGTAATAAAGGCAGATGAAAGACTATCACTGGTTATTGGAATATAGTTGTAGAGTAGAATAAAGGGTTGTCGAAGAATATGGACTTGGTGCTAAGAATGAGACGAGTGAAGGAGTAACTGAGCTGTAGTTCAGGTAGTAATAGCGAAAACCATGTTCAAGAATCACAGGAAGAGGAGGTATCCTTGGAAAATGCCGGGAGGTAGAGGCAGATTTCCGTTAGATTCTATCATGGTATGGCAGAGATCCCGAAATCAGATACTGGATTGTAAGGCGTACCCAGAAGCAGGTACAATCTCAGATCACAATTTAGTAGTAATGAAGAGTAGGCTTAAGATTATGTGACTAGCCAAGAAGAACCAATGTGCAAAGAAGCTGAATGAGGAAGTACTAAGGAATGAAGAGGTACGGTAGAAGGTATCGAAGGCTATAGATACTGTGATAATGAATAACTCTGTGGGCATTCAGTTGAAGAGGAATGGGCAGCTCTAAAAATGGCAATCACAGAAACTGGAAATAACAACGTAGGTACAAGGAAGGTACCTACGAAGAAATCATGTGTACGTCAGGGATACTTCAGTTGAGAGATGAAAGAAGATAATACAAAACTGTTCAGTGTAATTCAGTAATGCAGAAAGGCAAGTCACTTAGAAATGAAATAAAAAGGAAGTGCAAAATGGCTGGATGAAAAACGTGAAGAGATGCGAGAAGAAATAGTTGTCTGAAGGGCTGATTCAGCATACAGAAAAGTCAGAACAACATTCGGTGAAATTAAAAGCAAAGGTGGTAACATTAAGAGTGCGAAGGGAATACCATTGCCAAATGGGAGGTGAGATAGGTGTAACAAGTACATTAAGGCCTATATCAAGGTCAATACTTGTCTGATGAGGTGATAGAAGCGTTTTGCAAGACTTGAGATCAAATAAAGCAGCAGGATTAGATAACATTCCATCGGAATTTCTAAAATCATTGGGGGAAGTGGCAACGAAACGACTGTCAGTTTAACGGGTCATGTATCTAAGTCACTGATACGGATAATGTACAGAACAATGGAAATGAAAATTGAGGATGTGTTAGATGACGACCGGTATGGCTTTAGGAAAGGTAAAGGCACCAGGGAGGCGCTTCTGACGTTGAGGTTAAGCAAGAATAAAGAAAAGTCAAGACGGTTCATAGGATTTGTCCCCCTGGAGAAAGCGTTAGACAAAAGGAGGACATGAAAGGAGGTCACCACAGGCAAAAAGGACTTTCCTGGCCAAGAGAAATCTACAAGTATAAAACAAACGCCTTGCTTTACCAAACATACACCTTACTGTCAGGAAGAAATTTCTGATAATGTACGTTTGTAGTACAGCATATTACGGTAGTGAAACAAGGACTGTGGGAAAACTGGAGCAGAAAAGGAGCGACGTAATTGAGATGTGGTGCTACAGACAAATGTTGAAGTCTGGTAAGGTAAGGAATGAGCAGATTCCCCGCATAATCGGTGAGGAAAGGGTTATACGGAAAAGACCGTCAAGAAGAAGGGACAGGATGGTACGACATCAGTTAAGACATAAGGGAATAACTTCCATTGTACTAGAGGGAGCTGTAGGGGGTAAAAGATTAAGAGGAAGACGGAGATTAGAATACATCCAGCAAATATCTGAGGATGTAGGTTGCCAGTGCTACTCTGGGATGAGGGGGTTGGCACAAGAGACGAATTCGTGGCTAGCTGCATCAAACTAGTCAGAAGATTGGTGCTTTAAAAAAAAAAAAAAAGAGAGAGAGAGAGAGAGAGAGAATTGACAATTGTTTGTGTTTTAAAGAATCTTCAGTGAATTAAGATGAGCTGATAAATGAAGCTAATGGCTTGCAGCTGAGCAAGATCTGGGGCCCAGCTTTCAACAACAGTCTTTGTTGAGGGCCATTCATGTCACGTCATCACAAACTGGACATGCCTTCTCCTCATCAATGGCAACCCGAACGCTGGAGTCGACAGTGACTCGTGTCCCAGCCGCGCACTCCCTCTTCCAGCTTGCTCCTCAAGTGTACCAGGGCCCTAGATCGTCAGCGGGACGAGATGGTATACACGACAGCTCAAAGCGGAACACAAATCAAAGACTATACGCGACAAAAAGAAGAATACTACGGGGCTCCATGAGTCTTTGCAACAGGACCTCAAGCGATGAAGTGTTCAAAACTGCAAAGGCAGCACGCCTGCAGACACTGCTTAAACAACTTAAGAGTGAGATGTGAGCGACATATCCTGCAAAACAGACCTGGCGTAGTGTGCTGAGTAATGGAAAAACACAAGAAAATCTAAACAAAAGTACATCTTATCCAACAGAACCATGGCTCAAAACACCTCCATAATATTCTAAGATTTTGCCCTAATAATGGCACCACTCACTCAGAACAAGGAACTACCACATCTCGTGGATGAAAGACTTTACTAAGCATAATATAAATATCTAACACAAGGAATGAACCACAGGGTGAGAAAGACGTATACACATAAAATGCTGCAATCAGCACCTGCAAAAGGCAAGCAAATGGAACACAAGACCCACAAGTATCTATAGCTGAAACAAAAAATACGGGATTGAAATTAGCTTAAAAATTTATCAACCAGCCTCTGCATAAAGCAGAAGAAATTTAGTTCACACAAAATGGCCAATAAAGCAGCAGCCGTTAATACAATGGACGAAAGTAACTTACGCATGGTGTGTAACATGCATGTAAGATCAGTTGCAAGTAACATAGCTCGAAGAATGTTGGACCACACGTAGAAAGAACTGCTGCAGTGTAGTAGAGAAGTTAACTGAAAGAAATACGCAATGAGACGAACAAATATGACACTTTTATTGAAAGGCAGTAATTACACTAATATCTCGGAGATTTAGGTTGGTCTCCTGGATATTACAAGCTGTGAGTGGCTCTTGCCAGGGCGTGTGATCACCAGTGACGGCAATGCATGCTCTGTGGGGTATTCCCACGCTAAAGAGTTCTTGTGGTAGGACATTGCATTCCTTCACCAGCGGTGTTGACAACCATTCGGTGGTCGCTGGTGCATGTGGACGTGCAGCAATACGTCTACCCAACACATCCAAAATGTGGTCGATGGGATTAGAGTCGGGGCAGCGGACAGACAAGTACATTTGCCGAATATTCTCTTGACCCACGAGCTCCTCCACAAGTGAAAAAAAAGGACTTAAGTTTTGAGGTCATAAGTCCTATAGAACATAGAACTATTTAAACCTAACTAATCTAAGGACATCACACACATCCTTGCCCGAGGCAGGATTCGAACCAGTGACCGTAGCGGTGGCCCGTCTCCATACTGGAGCGCCTACAACCCCTCGTCCACAAAGGGCCGGCCCACCTGTGCGGTCATGGCCGATTGCACTCCTAAGAAAACGCAGTGATGAAGAAGTACAGGGTCAAATTTATGTTGACCGGGTAGTTCAAAGGCTTATACACTTCTGGAAATGGAAAAAAGAACACATTGACACCCGTGTGTCAGACCCCCCATACTTGCTCCGGACACTGCGATAGAGCTGTACAAGCAATGATCACACGCACGGCACAGCGGACACACCAGGAACCGCGGTGTTGGCCGTCGAATGGCGCTAGTTGCGCAGCATTTGTACACCGCCGCCGTCAGTCTCAGCCAGTTTGCCGTGGCATACGAAGCTCCATCGCAGTCTTTAACACTGGTAGCATGCCGCGACAGCGTGGACGTGAACCGTATGTGCAGTTGACGGACTTTGAGCGAGGGCGTATAGTGGGCATGCGGGAGGCCGGGTGGACGTACCGCCGAATTGCTCAACACGTGGGGCGTGAGGTCTCCACAGTACATCGATGTTGTCGCCAGTGGTTGGCGGAAGGTGCACGTGCCCGTCGACCTGGGACCGGACCGCAGCGACGCACGGATGCACGCCAAGACCGTAGGATCCTACGCAGTGCCGTAGGGGACCGCACCGCCACTTCCCAGCAAATCAGGGACAATGTTGCTCCTGGGGTATCGACGAGGACCATTCGCCACCGTCTCCATGAAGCTGGGCTACGGTCCCGCACACCGTTAGACCGTCCTCCGCTCACGCCCCAACATCGTGCAGCCCGCCTCCAGTGGTGTCGCGACAAGCGTGAATGGAGGGACGAATGGAGACGTGTCGTCTTCAGCGATGAGAGTCGCTTCTGCCTTGGTGCCAATGATGGTCGTATGCGTGTTTGGCGCCGTGCAGGTAAGCGCCACAATCAGGACAGCATACGACCGAGGCACACAGGGCCAACACCCGGCATCATGGTGTGGGGAGCGATCTCCTACACTGGCCGTACACCTCTGGTGATCGTCGAGGGGACACTGAATAGTGCACGGTACATCCAAACCTTCATCGAACCCATCGTTCTACCATTCCTAGACCGGCAAGGGAACTTGCTGTTCCAACAGGACAATGCACGTCCGCATGTATCCCGTGCCACCCAACGTGCTCTAGAAGGTGTAAGTCAACTACCCTGGCCAGCAAGATCTCCGGATCTGTCCCCCATTGAGCATGTTTGGGACTGGATGAAGCGTCGTCTCACGCGGTCTGCACTTCCAGCACGAACGCTGGTCCAACTGAGGCGCCAGGTGGAAATGGCATGGCAAGCCGTTCCACAGGACTACATCCAGCATCTCTACGATCGTCTCCATGTTAGAATAGCAGCCTGCATTGCTGCGAAAGGTGGATATACACTGTACTAGTGCTGACATTGCCATGCTCCGTTGCCTGTGTTTATGTGCCTGTGGTTCTGTCAGTGTGATCATGTGATGTATCTGACCCCAGGAATGTGTCAATAAAGTTTCCCCTTCCTGGGACAATGAATTCACGGTGTTCTTATTTCAATTTCCAGGAGCGTAGGTCAGTACTCCTAAGAGATAACATCTGACCATGAAGACAATAGTGTCCCGAAGTGTTCCTGGGTGCATTAAGTGTTCGCACCTCTCGCTATAGAAGGATACATAGTGTTGCATGGGCGAACTGACGTATAATCTTTGAACACGGAACAGTCACCAGTCAACATTATTGTGACACTGTACTCCTTCAAAACGTGCGTCTTTTCAGGGATGTATTCAGCCGTGACTTTTATTTTCACGGGTGACAAAGCGTAACCGCATCGAACTGCACAGGTGGATCAGATCCTGGAACTAGGGGATATTCGGTAAATGGACTGGTTTGTCCTTTCCCACAAAGTCAGATCCCATCGAGCATACGTGGAATGCCTTCGGGGGACATATTGCAGTATTTGATATGCACCAGTGACCATTCAGCAGTTGCCAACCGCGCTGAAGAACTACCAACCAATCTTGAGGCCAGCATGAGAGGACTTTGGAGAACATGCACTGCGGTCAGTGGTTATCACACACTCTATTAGGAACTATGTGTCGCCTTTTGTAATATTAAGAGGGCCATCATAAATCATGGTGACATCAGTGTAAATACTGTCTTTGAATAAAAAATGAAATTCTGTTCATTTCATGCCCTATCACTTTCAGTTATTTTTTTACAATTATTTCAACAGTTCTTTCTGCACTGAAGCGCCAAACGAACTGGTACAGACATTCGTATTCAAAATCAAATATATGTAAATAGACAAGATACGGCACTGCGATCAGGAAGGCCTATAAGAGACGACAAGTGTCTGGCGCAGTATTAGATCGGTTACTGCTGCTGAAATGCAAGGTTATCTAGATTTAAGTGCGTTCGAACGCGGTTTTATAGTCGGCGCACGAGCGCTGGGACACAGTATCTCCTAGGTAGCGATGAAGTGGGGATTTTTCTGGACGACCATTTCACGAGTGATCGAATCTCCTACATCGATGCTGCCGGGAAAAGATGCTGCAAGAACGCGACCAACGATGACTGAAGAGAATCGTTCAACGTGACAAAAGCGAAACCCTTCCGCAAAATTGCGGCAGGTTTCACTGCAGGGCCATCAACAAATGACAGCGTGCGGACCATTGAACGGAAAATCATCGATATGAGCTTTCGGAGCCGAAGGCCCACTCTTGTACTCTTGATGACTGCACGACACAAAGCTTTAGCCTCGACTGGGCTCGTCAACACCGACATTGGACTGTTGATGACTGGATACGTGTTACCTGGTCGGACGAGTCTCGTTTCAAATTGTATCGAGCGGACGGATGTTTACGGTTATGGACACAGCCCCATAAACATGTCAACAGGGAACTGTTCTTGGTGGAGGCTCTGTAACGGTGTGGGGCGTGTGCAGTTTCAGTGATATGGGACCCCTGATACGTTTAGGTTCCACATACATACATACATAAGCATCCTGTGTGATCAAATTCATCCATTCATGTCCGTTATGCATTCCGACGGACTTGGGCATTTCGAGCAGAACAATAAGGCACACCAGATGTTCAGCAACGGTCCAGGAACACTCTTCTACGATTAAACACTTTCGCTGGCCACCAAATTCCCCAGACATGAGCATTATTGAGCATATCTGAAATGCCATGCAACGTGCTTATTTATTTATTTTTCGAGTCCTGGACATAAAATAATTACCAAAATTAATAAGTATTGATTCACATAACGCATTTGCAATATTAAATATGTACAGTAGTATTTACGACACAGATTCAATAATATATAAAAACAAGCAGCAAGATGAAACTTCCTGGCAGATTAAAACTGTGTGCCCGACCGAGACTCTAACTCGGGACCTTTGCCTTTTCGCGAGCAAGTGCTCTACCATCTGAGCTACCGAAGCACTACTCACAGCTTTACTTCTGCCACTATCTCTTCTCCTACCTTCCAAACTTTACAGAAGATCTTCTGCGAACCTTGCAGAACTAGCACTCCTGAAAGAAAGGATACAGCGGAGATATGGCAAGGATACATCGGGTGTAAGTTATTTTCGATCTTAAGCCTTGCACACCAGTCTGTTATCGACTATAACGAATTGAATGTAAGTAAAAATAGTTAAGAGAAATAAATGACAACGTAAAATTGTAAAAAAGAAACCACTACTGGACATTAAAACAGCTACACCAAGAAGAAATGCAGATGATAAACGGGTATAAATGGGGCAAATGTATTACCATAGAACTGACATGTGATTACATTTTCACGCAATTTGGTAGCATAGATTCTGAGAAATCAGTACCCAGAACAACCACCTCTGGCCGTAATCACGGCCTTGATACGCCTGGGCATTGAGTCAAAAAGAGCTTGGATGGCGTGTACAGGATCAGCTGCCCACGCAGCTTCAACACAATACCACAGTTCATCAAGAGTAGTGACTGGCGTACTGTGACGAGTCAGTTGCTCGGCCACCATTGACCAGACGTTTCCAATTAGTGTGAGGTCTGAAGAATGTGCTGACCAGGGCAGCAGTCGAACATTTTCTGTATCCAGAAAGGCCCGTACATGACCTGCAACATGCGATCGTGCATTATCCTCCTGAAATGTAGGGTTTCGCAGGGATCGAATGAAAGGTAGAGCCACGGGTCGTAACACATCTGAAATCTAACGTCCACTCTTCAAAGTGCCGTCAATGCGAACAAGAGGTGATCGCGACGTGAAACCAATGGCACCCCATATCTTCACGCCGGGTGATACGCCAGTATGGCCATGACGAGTACAGGCTACCAATGTGCGTTCGCCGCGATGTCGCCAAACATTGATGCGACCATCATGATGCTGTAAACAGAACCTGGATTCATGCGAGAAAAAGACGTTTTGCCATTCATGCACGCTGGTTCGTCGTTGAGTACACCATTGGAGGTGCTCCTGTCTATGATGCGCCGTCAAGGGTACCCGCAACCCGGGTCTCCGAGCTGATACTGTTGTCTTGCAAACGTCCCCATCTGTTGACTCAGGGATCGAGACGTGGCTGCACGATCCGTTACAGCCTTCCGGATAAGATACTGCTAGTGATACGAGGCCGTTGGGATCCAGCAAGGCGTCCGTATTACCCTCCTGAACCCACCAATTCCATATTCTGCTAACAGTCATTGGATCTCGACCAACGCGAGCAGCAATGTAGCGATACGATAACCTGCAATAGCGATAGGCTACAATCCGACCTTTATCAAAGTCGGATACGTGATGGAACGCATTTCACCTCCTTACACGAGACATCGCAACAACGTATCACCAGGCAACAACGGTCAACTGCTGTTTGTGTATGAGAAGTGGGTTGGAAAATTTCCTCATGTCAGCGCGTTGTAGGTGTCGCCACGGGCGCCAACCTTGTGTGAAAGCTCTGAAAAACTAATCATTTGCACATCACAGCATCTTCTTCCTGTCGGTTAAATTTTGCTTCTGTAGCATGCCACCTTCGTGGTGTAGCAATTTTAATGGCCAGTAGTGTATGTAACCTCAGTTGTCTGATTAGAGCAACGAGATGCTTCAAGCTTATTGTTAAGGCGAACTCGATTCGTCAGGATCGTCTGAAGACGAAAATAAGACTGATCGCCAAAATATTGAATCATCTGGACAACGCCACCCTCTTGAACACACGAAAACACTTCAGAACATACAGTATCGCTCAAACGTCTATTCTGTAGTGGAAACGTCAGCGAAGCAGGCGCCTATCGCACTACCTAGGGTTGTTGACCAGAGGCAAGTAAAGCGTGGAGACGGCTCGGGTGGCGGCTGGGGCTGGGAAATGGACCGGCTGGCCGTGTGCCCAGGTTGCAGGCAGCCGGCGGCGGACACAGGCGAGCTGGCCGGCCTGAAAACAATATTGATTTATAACGCCGCGGGCCCGCCTTCCGGCGCAGGGCCGGCGGAAGCAGCGGCGGCGTGGGCGCGCTGCTCGTCCAGATACCGGAGCGGGGGCGGGCGACGGCCTCGGCTAACGGATTTGCATTTACTGCCGCATCGCGCCGGCTGTTGCTGCCGCTCCCACCCCGACGGCCCCCGAGGCCGCCTTTACAATTCACGAATTGCCGATCACCTGCAGAATACGCGCCGCAGGCTCTATCCGTTCCCCTGCCAACAGGTAGTCTGACGTCTCGTGCCTGCCGTAATCTCGTGTTGAATATACACATTTTTCATTTTTTACGGCTGGTGCTAAACCGCTGCAACACCCTACGTCACACACTGCGACACGTGTTTACTTCGTATTTTTCAGTACTGTTCTTTTACCGTAAATGGAAATACAGTGGTCTAAATAAATATTATATATTGCTTTATTGGCTCAAAAATGGTTAAAATGGCTCTGAGCACTATAGGGCTTAACATCTGAGGTCATCAGTCCCCTAGAACTTAGAACTACTTAAATCTAACTAACCAAGGACATCACACACATTCATGCCCGAGGCAGGATTCGAACCTGCGACCGTAGCGGTCACGCGGTTCCAAACTGAAGCGTCTAGAGCCGCACGGCCACTCCGGCCGGCTATTGCTCTGTTGTCAGTGCTGGGCATAATAGGAAACAAAACTGATTTTGTTCATAAGAAAACAAAAACAAATACGCTAAACACTTTTTGACTTGATAAAAAAAGGTCTTACTAAACATTCCACTGTAAAAATAAAATATCTGCTAACTTTCATCTTTTATAACACATTGTTTATGAATCAGCTGGCCCTCCTCGTAACTGGAGATACTTTTGAATGCGACTCCTTACCAGACGGTCCAGATAAGCTTGTGCTAGAATGAGATTATCACTCTGCAGTGGAGTGTGCGCTGATATGAAACTTCCTGGGAGATTAAAACTGTGTGCCGGACCGAGACACGAACTCGGGACCTTTGCCTTTCGCGGGCAAGTCCTCTACCTACTGATTTGCCAGGAAGTTTCATATCAGCACACACTCCGCTGCAGAGTGAAAATGTCATTCTGGAAACATTCCCCAGGCTGTGGCTAAGCCATGTCTCCGCAATATCCATTGTTTCAGGAGTGCTAGTTCTGCAAGGTTCGCAGGAGAGCTTCTGGAAAGTTCGGAAGGTAGGAGACGAGGTACTGGCAGAAGTAAAGATGAGGACGAGCCGTGAGTCATGCTTGTGTAGCTCAGTCAGTAGAGCACTTGCCCGCGAAAGGCAATGGTGGCAAAGGTCCCGAGTTCAAGTCTCGGTCCGGCAGAGAGTTTTAATCTGACAGGAAGTTTCAAGCCTGTGCTATGTTGTCCAATTCTTCCACAGTGGCCTGTAGGAAACCCTGTAGCGTTTCTCTGGTGGGGCAGGACGATTGCAAACCGCTTGTTTTAACATGGCCCTTGTATTCTCAATGCACATGAGATCTGGATAGTATGAAGTCTATTTCGACTGTTTATGTGTTCCACTACGGAGGTGTTCAAAATATTGTGTCTGTGTGAGTGTCCATCAGGATGAATCCCGTTCTAAACGTGCTCCAAATGGAGCCACATAGCTTGCAAGACATTCATCCCGACAATTCACACCAGTCAGCTACATCTACATCCACAGGATTCCTCTGCAATCCACAATTAAGTTTTTTTAAATAATTGAAAAGCCACGATCGGTTCAGTCGTTTATTAGATGACCGGTTTCAGCACTCTGAAGGTGACATCATCAGATCTGTGAAGGTATAACATAACAGATTTGAGGGAGGGCTTACATGAGTTAACTATATACATTACAATTATTACAGAACCACATACTTGAAACGTGGATTAACATTTATAAAGCCATATGGACATCATGGCATATGAGGCAGACTATCTGATAAAATCACTGTCACAACCAATAAAAATAATAAAAAACTCCTCTCATGGTCGTTCTTTCCATAAAATATAAAACTGAAGTCACTAGAAGAAACTAACACTGCTCGCCTAACACCGGTCAGCATCATCACTGGCCTATTCCGAGCAGGCTTACCTGCTGTGATTCTAGCGGTTCACAACCGGCCACCAGATAGCGCTGTCCAAGCAGCGCATACACAGTCCCACGGTATAGCCACTCATTACTACTAAAACACAACTTTACTATAACTACTTATTACATACCCATGCAAAGCCCACATTTGCACATATATTTTCTGTACTTACTACAATCACTATACTGTACGTCAATTACAAAGTAAAAGGATCTGAGGCACAGACATGATCCATTAGCGCCTTTCAAAACTACATATTATAATTTACCTTTTTTCATATAAGGATGTCAGGAATATGCACCCAGAAAGCTGTTCATAGCACGACTTAGGTACAATGTGTCGACCGATAGAATCCTGAATGCTGCGTTTTACCTGTCTAGGCACTATGGTCTTAGGTATTAGACGGGCAGTGGTAGTTTTATCTGGTGACTTCCGTTTTATATTTTATGGAAAGAACGACCTTGAGCGCAGATTTTTTATTATTTTTATTGGTTGTGACAATAATTTTATAGATGGTCTGCCTCATATGCCATGATGTCCATACGGTTTTATAAATGTTAATCCACGTTTCAGGTATGTGGTTCTGTAATAATTGTAATGTATACACTTAAATCATGTAAACCCTCCCTAAAATGTGTTGTTATACCATCACGGATCTGACGATGGCACTTTCAGAGTGCTGAAATCGGTCATCTAATAAACGTGGCTTTTCAATTATTTTAAAAACAGAGTGATCGTCCCACGACACACCATATGTTCACTCCACAATTAAGTGCCTGGCAGAGGGTTCATCGAACCACCTTCATGCTATTTCTCTACCGCTCAATTTATATAAAGTTAATTTAAATGAAAATTGAATACAGTCGAAAATGGTCATTGTTGGTTAACTGTGCGTTTCGTCACGAAGGATCGTTTGTACTTTTAATATTCATTTAAAGGAAATTATTCTGTAAAATGTTAACTGGACTTCGGATTAAGTTGCAGGCTCGACTTTCAAAAAATGAGTTAACTAACGACAGGGCGCTTATGAGAGTCGATCGTTGTGCTACCAAATGGTTCAAAAGGCTCTAAACACTACGGGACTTAACATCTGAGGTCATCAGGCCCTAGACTTAGAATTACTTAAACCTAACCAACCTAACGACATCACACACATCCATGCTCGAGGCAGGATTCGAACCTGCGACCGTAGAAGGCGCTCGGTTTCGGACTGAAGGGCCTAGAACCGTTCAACCACAACGGCTGCCTGTGTCACCAGGCGAGTCGCTTGCAACCTAATTTAAATGACCAGTAATTACTAGCATTATACACCTGAAACAGGAGAACTGATAGCTTGATGTTTTTGCGAAATAAAACAGACTTTTGAAACATAAACGTTACAATGAGTGCATTTAGATCTATATCGCGCAGCTGGCAGAAGGGGACGAAGGAAAGAATCTAATGTCATTTCTTTCACAGCTAAAATGATAATACGTCAATCTGATGTTGTTCATGATAAGGTGTACGGACCAAGCGCTGGAACATTTTTAATTTTTACTTTTGGTCTTGAGCATGTCTTGTCGTAATTTCGATTACTGCCTGCTCGAAATGTAATTTTACGCTTGTTAAAACTTAATACTAATGAAGTGTCGAAGCTAAGTCAATTTATTATAAATTATTGGCAAGCGATTGGCTGTGTTGTTTCTCCGTTGAATCTTCTGTTTGTGTTTCCTTGTTACTAATGCTATCGAAAGATCAGCTCCAAAGTAGTTGGGGCCACTTTGTAGTGTTCAGGCGTTGCAGATGTTTCCCAAGCGTGGCACGATTCCACTTTCGTTTCTCCGCTGAACAACCACGAAGCCGACTTTCAGTCGTAGGAACTCATCTGCGAAGGATGGTCTACGTGGCCCCGTCTTTGTGGCTCACAGTGCTGACTCATGACTGACACGTAGCACCGACAAGCATTCCGACCAGTCCAGACTGTTTCCGATAGATGGCCATCTTAATCTGAAGCTGTATGCAATCTAGCTAGCGGTTGATCGTCTGGCTTTTCCGCGAGTCCCAGGAGCCTCTACAATTATGTTACGAAATTATTGTGCTTATTGCAGAGAACGGTCTAGCAGTTCCTGTCGTTGTGGTGGTAATTTGGACTCAAAGGTCTGCTCTGTGAGGTGAGACACTGATGTATCAGAATCTGCTACTTCAGGCGCATGGGCTGAAACCAGCATCTCATCGTTGTGCACCCTGTATTTCTTACAATTCGCATAATAGATGTGTACAACCACGCATTCTGATGGTCTCCTATCGATGTCGAGTTCGAAAATGAAGGTACGTGCTCACCGAGAAAATGTTGGGTAGTCCTTTGAGAAGAGCTACAGTTTTTGGGAGGTTGAGTCATTTCATGTCTGCGCGTAGTAGCACCTGATGTGGCCCCCTGACGAGGTTACTTCAGTTTGCGTTTGGTAGCTGCAATCCTTTTGGTATTAAAATTAGTAAACAAATGTCTCGACTGTATAATCTTTTATTGACAATATCACCGTTTCGGGTCCAGGTATTAGGCAATCTTCAGATAATATACCATGCGGCTGACGGTGTTAACGCTTTGTACACCTGTGCTGACCCCAGTGGCAAAACTGCAGTGATGCTGTTTTCCGTGGCCTAGGAGTAGACAGCGCGAGCAAAACGCACTCGTGGTCAAATATGTTATGATTTTGTGTTACCACTGACATGCGTCGCAGGTCCGAAAGCCTCTTCCTTTAGATGGCAGGAATGTTAGCTCGGTGCACTGCCTGTAGAGCACTTCCCTCGTGAAAGTTCGTAGGAGATGAGTCATCTCAGGTGCACGCCTGAGAGAACTTGCTGCGATCCAGCGGTGAGATTGATTCCCTTATGCTGTCTGACTTTCTGGTTGGCGATCAGATGTTGGACGTATCGTGGGCTCGTGGAGGCCTTTTTGTTGCGTTTAGCGAAATGAGAGTTGCATGTCTAAAGTTTAGCATTAAATTCGGACCCAAGGAAGAAAAGAAGAATTCCACATTAACTGGGTCCATTAGGCCTCTTGGTGGAAGATAGGTTGCTTAGAACGTGGGAAGCCCGTGAGAGATGTCAATGACGACCATAGTAGCAGATGTAGAAGCGTCTGGTGGTGGGTGAGAGACGTGGTTATGTAGACTGGAATTCCAACACGCAAGTCATCTTACAGCGTCAGGTGGGTCTCGCTCACATCTTCGTGCAAGAATTTCCGACATTCCTCGTTCTGTCTATAGAGGCCAATGGGGTGCCACACCCAACAGTAGGGTCTCTCTGACTATGGGCCATGGCGATGTTGTGATGTGAAGTGGTGGTAGCCTCGATGACCTCCGTGATTGAAGGTAGCTGAGATTTGCTGCAGCAGTGTCTATGGTAGTGGTTCCACAGACGGGACAAGCGTCTTTTAAAACTCATTAGCGCCATTTGAGGCCTCATATCTATTTTAAATACAGTAAGATATGGGTATGGACTGTCCTTGTTGTGAGCGGGCACAAGGAGAGTTGACTGCTGCCTGTAAACAGGTGGAAGCTGCGCTGTCTACCGTCGACAAGCTTCTAGCTAATGCTCCAAGTTGCGGTGACGTCGGGGCGCCAGTGACGGGACCTGTGACACCTTTGGTGTCACTGGAATCCCATGGGGGCCCGGACATCACTGCGACTTCCGATACGCAACATCTGACTGGTCCGTCTTCACTCCAGAGTGGGTGGCAGACAGTAGTGGGTTCGCGTGTCAGTAGTAGGAAGGCGAAAAAGGAGCAGGCAGTGCGGCTGGCTCCCTACGTCTTAGCAACAGGTACGAGGGCTTCTCATTGTTGAGCCAGCACGGGATGCCTCTCCTGTGGCGCCAGCGGTGGATTTTCCTGCCTAGACCGGACAAGTACATATGGTGGGTATGCTAGTCATTAGAAGCTCCAATGTTAAGCGGGTGATGGAGCCCCACAGGGAGATAGCAACCAAGGCGAGAAGGAATTCCAGTGTGCATTCGGTATTTTTGCCTGGAGGTCTCATTCATGATGTGCAGGAGGCCCTGCCGGCGGCTATCTAACGCATTGGGTGCAACCGGCTGCATATGGTGGCACATGTCGGCACGAATGATGCCTGCCGCTTGGGTTCTGAGGCCACCTTCGGCTCCTTTCGGCGGCTGGCTGATTTGGCGAAGGCAACGAGCAACGCGCGCGGAGTGCTGTCTAAGCTGTCTACTTGTAACATCGTACCCAGGGTTGATAACGGTCCTCTGGTTCGGAGCGGAGAGGAAGGTCTCAACCAGAAGCTCAGACGCCTATGAGACGGTATCGGATGCGAATTTCTCAACCTCAGCTATCGGGTGCAGAATTGTAGGGTTCCCCTTAATAGGTCAGGCGTGCACTACACGCAGCAAGTGGCTACTAGGATACCGGAATACGTGTGACGAGCACATGGGGCTCTTTTAGGTTAGAGGACCCCTGCCCTGGGAGCAAACACGATCAGCCACAGCGATCTCAGAGAATCTTGGTCCTCCCACATCAGAGATAGAAAAGATTAATATGATTTTAGCAATCTGCAAGAGCATCCAAGGAAAGATAGCAGAATTAGTATTGCTTATTGAAGGTTATAATGCTCAGATAGTATTGGGAACTGAAAGCTGGTGGAAGCCACATGGCAATGACAACGAAATCCTAAGTTCAGACGGAATGTTTATTGTAAGGATAGGTCAGTCGCGAATGGTGGCGTTGTGTTTATTTCAGTAAAAATATCGATAAAATCTAGTGAGTTTATCACGGATTCCGAATGTGAATTAATCTGGGTGTAATTGAGTACCAAAACACAGTCAAAAATGGTGATCGGATGCTTTAACAGACCACCTTGGTCAGGATCTGAAGTTGTAGCGTGCTTCAGACAGAGCTTGCAGAATATCACTAGTAATTTTCCTGTTCATGCCGTTGTAACATGGGGTGACTTCAGCTTGCCAGGTATAGATTGGGAGTGTTATGCCATCAAAACTGGTGCCAGAGACAGGGAATCGTGTGGCATTGTTATAGGTCTCTTGTCCGAAAATTGACTTGAGCAGATAGAGAACCAACTCGTGAGGCTAATGTATTAGACCTCCTGTAAACAAACAGACCTGAACTTATCGAATCAGTTAACACAGAGTATCAGTGATCATAAGGCTGTGACAGCATCTACGACGACGGGTACTACAAGGAATGTTAAGAAAGGTAGAAAGATGTATTTGCTCAGCAAGGATGACAGGATACAAATCTCAGAATATCTCATCAGCCAGCATCAAATACTCGGTAATGAGGACGAAGATGTGGAGAACAAATGGAAAAAAATCAAATGCATCGTTCAGTATACCTTAGACAAGTTTATTCCGAGTAAGGTTTTAAGGGATGGGAAGGTTCCGCCATGGTGTAATAGCCGTGTTAGAAATGCGCTACATAAACAAAGAGCGCTTCATCTCAGATCCAGGGGAAGTAAAAACCTAGCTGACAAGCAAAAGCATAACAAAGCGAAAATGAGAGTAAGGAGAGCAATGAGAGAACCTTTCATTTACTTCGAAAGTAAGATGTTGTCACCCGACCTGAGTAAAAACCTTAAGAAATTTTGGTCGTATGTAAAATGAGTAACTGGGTCAAAATCATCTTTTCACTCTCTCAGCGACCACACCGTAACCGAAATTGAAGATAACAGAGAGAAGGCCGAAATACAGAATTCGGTCTCCCGAAATTATTTCACCGTAGAGGATCGTAACATTGCCCCTCCTTGCAATCGTCGTACGAATGTCGAAATGGCAGATCTTGAGATAACCTTTCGCGGAATCGAAAAGCAGCTACAATCGCTTAGTAGTGGAATGGCTTCAGAAGCAGATGAGATTCTGTAGAGATGACGCTAAAGAACTTGCTCCCCTTCTAGCAGTAATTTATCGTCGATCGGTTGAGCAACGAAAGGTACCTAACGACTGGAGAAAAGTGCAGGTCATTTTCGTTTTTAAGAAAGGCCATAAGACAGATACACACAATTATAGACCTATATCGTTGACGTCAAACTGTTGTAGAATTCTGGAACACGTTTTACGCTCCAGAATTATGACATTATTGGGAAATGAACAGCTCCTCTATAAAAATAAACATGGATTCCGCAAACAGAGGTCAGCTCGCTCTGTTCCTCCATGAGATCCACAACGCAGCGGAAAACGGAGCTCAGCCTGATGCCGTGTTCGTTGATTTCAGCATGGCATTTGCCACCATCCAGCATTGCTTTTAACGAAAAAATACGAGCATACGGAGTATCGGAGCAGACCTACGATTGTATTCAAGACTTTCTTGCAGGTAGAACTCAACACGTCGCTCTTAACGGAACTAAATCGACAGATGTAAAGATAATATCCGGAATATTACAGGGAACTATGACAGGTTCAGATGGTTCAAATGGCTCTGAGCACTATGGGACTTAACATCTTAGGTCATCAGTCCCCTAGAACATAGAACTACTTAAACCATATAAAACAGATAGTTGGGAAAGCAGACACAAGACTCAGATTCATCGGAAGAATCTTAACGAAATGTAACTCATCCACGAAAGAAGTTGTTCATCTATCTGGGATACCTATCAGGTAGAACTGATAGAGGAGATATGGAATAACCAACGAAGAGCGGCGCTTTTAGTGACGGGAGCGTTTAGCTGGCGAGAGAGCGTTACGGAGAAGCTAAACAAACTCCACTGATAGACGTTACAAGAGAGTAGTTGTGCATCACGGAGGGATTTACTATTGAAATTTCGGGACAGCCCTTTTCAGGAGGAATCGGACAACATACTACATCACAGAACCCCCTCCCCCCCCCCCCCATATATCTCACGTATTGACCACGAGGAGTAAATTCGAGAAATTCGAGCCAATACAGAGGCTTAGCGACAATCATTCCTCCCACGCACTATTTGCGAGCGGAACGTGGTTAAAGCGATCAGACAGTGGTACCGAAAGTGCCCTCCGCCACACACCATTGGGTGGCTTGCGGCCTGTGATGTAGACGTAGATTCCTTGATCATTGATAAGGCGCTTGAAACTTCCTGGCGGACTAAAACTGTGTTTCGACTCGAAACTCGAACTTGGAATTTTGCCTTTCGCGGGCAAATGCTCTACCAACTGAGCTCCCCAACCACAACTCACGACCCGTCTTCAGCGCTTCAATTCTGCCAGTACCTCGTATCCTACCTTCCAAACTTCACAGAGGCTCTTCTGCGAACCTTGCACAAGTAGCACTCCTGGAAGAAAGGATAATGCGGAGACATGTCTTAGCCACATCCTTGGGGATGTTTCCAGACTGAAAGTTTCACTCTGCGGCGGAGTGTGCGCCGATATGAAACTTCCTGGCACATTAAAACAGTGTGCCGGACTGAGACCCGAACTCGGGACCTTTGCCTTTCACGGGCAAGTGCTATCTCAAATGAGCTGCCGAAGCACGATTCTCGACCCGTCCTCGCCGCTTCAAATCTGCCAGTACCTCGTCTCCTACATTCTTCTGCGAAGTTTGGAAGGTAGGTGACGAGGTACCGGCACAATTGAAGCTGTTAGGAGAAGTAGTGAATCGAGCTTGGGTAGCTCATTTGTTAGAGCACTTGCCCGCCAAAGGCACAGGTCCCGAATTCGAGACTCGGTGAGACACACAGTTTTAATCTGCCAGTAAGTTCCATATCGGCACACACTGCACTGCAGAGTGAAAATCCCATTCTGTTAAGGTGATTGATTATTCGTCTCAGAAAGATGTTTTTCTCACTGAAATGTTGCTGGAGTTGTGCCTGCAGATGATTTCTATTGCTACCTGTCATTTTGTAAGTAGGCTGTTTAGGTTTTCTTATTGGTAACGCCGCTTAGCGCTCGGTATGAAAAATCACTGGCTGTGCTGTGCGCAGTGTGTGTTTAGTTTGCATTGTTGTCTGCCATTGTAGTGTTGAGCAGAGACAGCTGGATGCTTACAGCGCGTAGCGTTGCGCAGTTGGAGGTGAGCCGCCAGCAGTGGTGGACGTGGGGAGAGAGATGGCGGAGTTTTGAAATTTGTAAGAATTGGTGTCATGAACTGATATATATATATTATGACTATTAAGGTAAATACATTGTTTGTACTCTATTAAAATCTTTCATTCGCTAACTATGCCTATCAGTAGTTAGTGCCTTCAGTAGTTTGAATCTTTTATTTAGCTGGCAGTAGTGGTGCTCGCTGTATTGCAGTAGTTCGAGTAACGAAGATTTTTTGTGAGGTAAGTGATCTGTGAAAGGTATAGGTTAATGTTAGTCAGGGCCATTCTTTTGTAGGGATTATTGAAAGTCAGATTGCGTTGCGCTAAAAACTATTGTGTGTCAGTTTAAGCACAGTCGTGTATAATTTTTCTAAGGGGACGTTTCAATTTTAAGCATCTTAGGCCCGACGGCTTCATCCATTAGGTGGAACCCCATTGGCGGGAAGGTCAGCTCGGTGCACTGGCTGCCGGCCGGAGTGGCCGAGCGGTTCTAGGCGCTACAGTCTGGAACCGCTCGACCGCTACGGTCGCAGGTTCGAATCCTGCCTCGGGCATGGAAGTGTGTGATGTCCTTAGTTTAGTCAGGTTTAAGTAGTTCTAAGTTCTAGGGGACTGATGAGCTCAGAAGTTAAGTCCCATAGTGCTCAGAGCCATTTTTTGCACTGGCTGTGGACCACTTCCTTCGTCAGAGTCCTCGGGCAGGGCGAGCTTAAGAGCGCCTGCCGCAGCCCTTCGGTGAGATTGCTTCCCTTTCTCTTTTGTGGCTGCGGTTGTATTTCTGGCAGCGGTGCAGTTTTCTGTGGCCTGGGTGGAGACAGCCCGAGCAAAAAGCCCTCCTGGGCGAACGATCGATGATTTTGTAGCACCACGACCTAAACAATGTGTTCTTGCCGCGGCAAGTTTGAAGCAGACACATCCACAACAGCTGGCGACGTGTACTTAGTCGCAGCTTGCGTTGAGGGATGGCATTACCTTTTTGCGCGTACCGACACGGCTGGCGCGCTCCTCAACGCATCTGACTCATCGCAGCAACATGAAGTGATGGCACGCGACGTGGCGAACAACCTGCCAGTTGGAGCGTTGCTGGTCTGCTCTCTTATTGCTTAAGTTCCCCATCATCACAGGAATCTCTCCGATGGGCATAATTTACCAGATTCCGAAGCGGTTGTGGGTAAGTTAAAGTTACCTGCCAACGGGCACTTGTGACGTCCCATTGCGGAAGCTTGTGACCGGCTAAAGGCACACCAGTATCCGTGTTTCGGGTTGAATTTGTGCGGCCGACCACGGCATGCGATGTACAACAGTTTCTCCTTACTGGACGGAAAAAGTATACAAAGGCACCTGCAGTCACAGTCCCGAAGTCATCAGACGATCCCAGTGAAAGTTCATAAAGATCATTCCCCGTGGGCCTAACGGATAAGTTCTGACTGCTAACATGCTGCTTCAGTAATATATACAGTTAGTCACAATGTCTGTGAAATCGGAAAACGAGTGGGAGAGGATTTCCTCACTTTCGCGTCCTCTCAGCCTCCATTTAGAGCTCTTAGAATCTGATTGATGGCGACGTAAAAGAAAGAACTGATCGCATTACCGTCGTTTTAAACTGTATAAAGCCATCTGCGTCAGGTGCAGGCATTTATTTCGCCCTCTTGCACTTCGCAGCTTGCAGTTGAAGCAGTCGCTCTTCTTTGAAAAGACGAACGCAGTTTAACGTGAAGTCATCTACTCAGTACATGCCGTCTACCCAAATGCATACAGATCAGAGAACGTTAAGCACGAAACATATTAACAGATTCGTGGAAGACGAATGATTTTGTGGCTGGAACTGATTTTGTGTTGTCACGACCCACACACAACACACTCATTTGCAAGCATTTAGTAACAACAACGGATGTGGAAAACCCCACATACACTAGCCCTGGTGAAAACGCCCTGTTTTTTCGGAGTACGTGGAAACATAAAATAATTTTATAACGCAGGCAGACTAATCTAACAGAGACAGACTTATTTACTATTAAAAATCACGATTTATTTATCAAGGTGACCGGTTTCGAACTCTACTGTGGTCATCTTCAGACCGTTGAGTAGGAACCTTTTTCTGTTGGAGAATCACTAGTGATTCAAAACTAACACACAAGCTTACATTGCGCAACTGTTACCTGGGTACGTACGTACCAGAAGCTAACTTATGATCTTCTAAGCATTTATCGTAGAGAAAACACCTATAAGGACCGCGCTAGGCTCTTCCTTTAAGTCTTGAACACCCATTTTATAGCGAAGTTGAGAATACAAGACTTTTACAAAACATTAGATGGGTATGCATCATCACAGCTGATCTGACTTTCTTCGCGTAAATTTACCTTCTGCTATCTCAGGTAAGTCTACTAGAATACTGCAAGTACGGTTCCCTCTTCAAAACCATATACGCTGAGAAATAATTTTTGTTAAAATAACGGACATGCTCTTGGAACAAGAAGACAATTCATTTCCTTTACTGCAGGTTGTGAGTGAATCTACTGCCGCGTCCGTCAAAGTCAGTTCTTATAAGAAATGTACACTGAAGCGCAAAAACACTGGTATGAGGTTGCGTATTTAAATACAGAGATATGTAAGCAATCAAAATATGGCTCTGCGGTCGGCAACGCCTACATAAGACAAGTGTCTGGCGCACTTGTGTGATCGGTTACTGCTGCTAATTTGGCAGGTTATCAAGACTGAAGTGAGTCTGAACCTGGTGTTACCGGCAGACGAGAGCTACGAGACAACGTCTCCTAGGTATCGATGAAGTGGAGATTTTCCCGTACGATCGTTTCACGAGTGTACCGTGAATATCAGGAACCCTGCAAAATATCAAATTGCTTCGGCCGGAAAAAGATACTGCCAGAACGGGACCAACGACGACTGAAGACAATCATTCAACGTGACAGAAGTGCAATCCTTCAGAAAATTGCTGCTGATTTCAATGCATCATCCAACGAAACGTCTTCGACACGGGCTTTAGGAGCCAAAGGCCCACTCTGGTACCCTCGATAACGACACAAAGCTTTACCCCTCGCCTGGGCGCGTCAACACCGTCATGCGACTGTTGACGACTGGAAACATGTTGCCTAGTCGGGCGAGTCTCGTTTCAAATTGTACTGAGCGGATGGACGTGTATGGGGACAACCTCATGAATCCATGGAACCTGCATGTCAGCAGGGAACTGTTCAAGCTGGTGGAGGCTCTGTAATGGTATGGGGCGTGTGCAGTTGGACTGATATGGGGTCCCTGATACCTCTAGGTACGACTGTGACAGGTGACACGTATGTAAGCATCCTGAGTGATCATCTGCATCCATTCGTGTGCATTGTGTATTCCGACAGACTTGGGAAATTCCAGCAGGACAATGTGACACCCCACACTTCCATAATTGTATAGCATGGCTCCAGGAAGTCTTCTAAGTTCGAACACATCCCATGGCCACCAAATTCCTCAGACATACTCATTATTGTGCTTATCAGGGATGCCCTGCAACGCTCTCTTCGGAAGAGATCTCCACTCCTTCTTACTCTTACGGAATTGTGGACAGTCTTGCAGGTTTCATGTTGTCAGTTCGCTCCATCTCTGCTTCAGACATTAGTCGAGTCCACGTCAGGTCGTGTTGGGGCAGTTCTGCGAGCTCACGGGGACACTACACGGTATCAGGCAGGCAGGTGTTTGTCTCTTCAGTGTACTTTTGTACTTAACTTTACGAACAAATGATGTGTAAATATATGCAAGAGATTTTGTAATTCTGGTGACTATTTAAACTCTCAACGTATAAAAAGTTTTACAAACAATGTCATACTTAATACCACAAACGCCGCATGACACCCCTGATGGAAAACAGCCCTGGAATGCTGGTCATGAATCGCAGCACAACAGGCCGGACTGATAATACAGATTTGCAGTCAGGGTGTGCGGCATATCCCCGAAATTTCTCTTACTGTCACACAAAATCTTACCCCATATCGCAACTCCAGTTGTAGATACTTTGTGTCTAAGGCACAGACAGGTTAGTTGCAGAACCTTAACTGACCGCCTTCTAGCCCTCATACGGTCATCACTGGCACCAAGGCGGAACCAGCCTGCATCAGAGAACACAAAAGTCCTCCATCCCGCCTTCCATTGAGCTTTTGCTTGACACCACTGAAGTCGCAAATGGCGGTAGTTTGGGATGAGTGAAATGCACGCTACAGGATGTCTGCCTCGGAGGAGTTCATAAAGTAACCGATTTTTAACAGTTCTTTGTGTTACTGTGGTGCCCACTGCTTTCATACTACTTCTGCAAACGCAGTACGAAGCGTCGGAGCCAACGCCGAACACGATGGTCTTTCTTCTCCTTAGTGCCTCGTGGCCGTCCGGAACCCGATCTCCTTGCTACGGGTTCATTCTCGTGACCACCGCAGCAAACAGTCGTGTAAAGGGACTACATTCCTGTCACATATCTCTCTATCAAATACTAACATTGTGTCACGACCCAATATGTTGGAGGCTGCACTTAGTGTAAGGAACGTTCTTCCTCACGTAGTCCACCCGCTATACGCTTGGTATGTACGTAATACCACGTATCTACGACAGTAAATACAGATACTTACATTAAACATATGTTTAAATATCTCATGAAAATGCCTTCACTAAGGTGTGGTGATGGTTGCGGTTACCACCATGCAGGCCGCTCAACAGCGAGGTTACCAGCGCCCGTTCGTAATTGATGGGAGGCGATTGGGGTTTTGGTTCGTGGCAAGTGTGTAACAGACGGTAGAATACAAAATCTAATCGTCAGGCACATGGGACACTCTAAATTGTACGTAGCAGCACAAGATAAATGAACTAAGTAACTGCACAACCCAAAAGCAACTGAATAATGGCCACTACATTCATGAAAAGCCTACACAGTATTTTTTATTGTTATTGTTATTATTATTAGTTTTGGTAGCGTGAAGGCTTCCAAATTCCGTCAGTCCAGAAGTAAGGAATCCATCAATGAAGTGATTTACAAACCAGGTGTACTGCACACTTTCAAACTTAGTTGACTTGAAATGGAAGCACCGTTTGTGGGTGAAGCAAGTGTCACTACAGAGAGGAATGGTGCAGAGGAAGCATGTTTCGTAACGAGTGACTATCATCAATACGGATCATTAGCTTTCATTTTCCGAGAGTGCGATGCACTGAGAATGGCTTCATCATTCTATTAAAAAAGATGTTGCAAATAAGCAGTGTTAATTGTTTTAATGACTCTTTAGTTCCAAGTTTAGCAAACACAGCTACAAAACCTTAACACCATTCATCCTTCATCACTTAAAAATAAAAATGTTCAAAGAAAATTGTATTTCATTTTAAAGTTTGGCTAGCCGCTAATGTTAGTTATAGGAAGAGGGCTGGGGAGATGGTTGGTTACAAGTTGAGAGCTGCGAGCCAATATAGCTAATGTTAGTGATGGGGTGTATGAGGAAAGGGGGGTGGACGAGGGGTATGAGCTAATATCTGATTACACTCAAGCTTAATGGTGTCAGGAGGTTGGAACCTGTAATTCTACAAGAAATGGAACGTGCCTTTGACAGGATCATTACTTAATGTCATTACATGTAAGCTGATAATACCTTTCCTTAATTTACACATTTAAAATATTAGTGTGGTAAGTTACCTTTACACAAGAAATAATTCAGTATAACATTGTTTATTAAGTTGAAATTGACGTGTAACTGTTCACATCAACCAACAGTGATTACCTAGAAATGTCTACATATAAATTAGGAATTATTGAACCAACGACAACTAACACGGATCAAGATATGATGAAACTGTGGCCTGAATAGTTATGGATGAGCAAAATCTATACTCATGTTACATCAATGTATCACTGCAAGAAAATATTTATCTACGGCCTTTATTAACCTCATTGAAAGTGAATGACATTACATAAACATTGAAATTACTTAATTATTTCTCCTATGGCCTCGAAAAAAGATAATTAGAGTTACATAAATGTACTAAAATCGCTAAGTTACGGCCACTGTAGTCTCATGAAAATGACGATAAAATTATGTTGCACGGTGCGAGAATGGGATTTTCGCTCTGCAGCGGAGTGTGCGCTGATAGGAAACTTCCTGGCAGATTAAAACTGTGTGCCCGACCGAGACTCGAACTCGGGACCTTTGCCTTTCGCGGGCAAGTGCTCTACCAACTCAGCTACCGAAGCACGACTCACGTTCGGTACTCACAGCTTTACTTCTGCCAGTATCCGTCTCCTACCTTCCAAACTACCGGACACACTCCGCTGCAGAGTGAAAATCTCATTCTGGAAACATCCCCCAGGCTGTGGCTAAGCCATGTCTCCGCAGTATCCTTTCTTTCAGGAGTGCTAGTTCTGCAAGGTTCGCAGAAGAGCTTCTGTAAAGTTTGGAAGGTAGGAGACGGATACTAGCAGAAGTAAAGCTGTGAGTTTGGTAGCTCAGTTGGTAGAGCACTTGCTCGCGAAAGGCAAAGGTCCCGAGTTCGAGTCTCGGTCGGGCACACAGTTTTAATCTGCCAGGAAGTTTCATGTTGCACGGTGATTCTCCTTAACGTTTAAGAAAACCCTGAAGCGACGCAAATGATCTGAGACAAGTAATTTAATGTAAGACACATGGTGCCGCAAATGTCTGGAAATACCTCAAAAGTGGATAACAAATTTAGAACATAAGACATCACCACATGATGTACCTCCTCGCGCGACCAGTGATTGGGATTGTCGATCTTACCCTCATCGGCAGACAACAGCCCTACACATAGCTCCGCTAGGCTACTGTAGCTTTTGTAACTGTGATCTGTTCTAAACGTAGAAGCAACAAAATTACTGACCACGCTGTAGTCAAGCAAAAGCTGTTTTAATTTTGTGTTTGTTTCGTTTTGCGCCTTCTTTATTGTTTACAGGCTTTATTTAGTAAAGAACACATAGGCCATTTACTTCTAGCGATGCAATTCAGAAGCTTATATTTATTTACTTGTGGTGCAGTACGGAAGCGTTTTGTTGTACTGCATTCCGCCGTTAACCAGCGGAGACCATAAGACCGGTAAATAAAATTATACATCTTACCTTAAAGTAAAGGATAACTCTCTGTCGTAATGAGAAAAATACTGCTGCCAGACGGAAGACTCGAAAACTGTGCCTCACGTGCTCAACTGTATACATTTTTAATAAAACGAGATGTTTTGGTAACTCTGGATCATCTTCAGGTCTAAAACAATGTAAAACTAAATATGTTCCGTCTAATAGTTTAGAATAGACAGAAAAGATTTGCGCATAAATGTAGAATTTACCCAAGTAGTTGCATGAGCAATCCGTCTACTCTCTTCTCAACCTTATAACGGAGAACTGCGTTTTTGCAAGTGCGGTCAACGTTTTAAATGAATATCGGGTGGAGGTACAAGAGAGGGGGATGGGAAAACGGGGAGGAAAGAGAGGGAGGCAAAATGGAACGAATCTTTGAACTCTTCCAGTCGTCCAACGCGACTCGGTGCACAGATGAGCAACAGCCCCATTCACTAAACAGAGACACTGGCAGCGTACTACTAGGTCATACACCGTCCTAGCAGAAGTTCGGGGTGCAGACTGACTCCCGGGCATATTGTAAAACTGTGTGCCGTACAGCTCCACCAAGCAGAGCCAAATGCCATTAACCATAGCTGCTGCATCTCGTTCCCTGCAACTACAGCTGTTACACATTCAATTTATTGTTTCACACATTTCATGGTTTTATCTTTTCGATGTTTAAATTTTTGATATTTAATGAGCCTTAACTCAGACTCTACATATTCCCAGTTGTACAATTTTATGATCATTATATATTTTACTATTTACAGAACCATTATTCTTTACTTTTGATACTTTAACGAAACTCTTTTTACAGTTTTATTTACTATATTTTTCTGAACTTTCAGACTAAGGTCGTATGGTTTTATATCGTCAGAGTTTCATAATTTTTACATTTTAAAACATTAATTCTGTTTTAATTACTTTATTTCCACTATTTAAACTCACTATTTTATCCCTTTTAGCTTTTTACATGTCCAGTGGTTTACGCTTTTAATGTTTTAAAGGAAAAACTTTTCACAAAATTGATGTTTTGAAGCTTTAGTATAACCCATAACATCCCTACAGTTACACCTTCCCCCCCTCTCCCAACAACTCCCTCCTCCCACTGTGGCCTTCTTTTCCAGCTCTCACTCTCATTCCCTCCACTTCATAATTTTAATATGTTATATGGTTTACAGTTAACAAACACATTGTTTCATACAATTAATACTTTAAACATAATTTTTACATAATTATACAATCAACAATTTTAACAAGATCCCCTTTTTAAACTCATAACATCCCTACCATTCCGCCTCTCTGCTTCCTTTCCTTTCTCTGAATCACGCTCGCGCCATTTTCTCCTTGTCCCCTCTTTCCCCCATTCCCCCTCCATCCCTCCCCTACCACCGCCAGGTACTTATTTAAAACACTGACTGCAGTAGCAAAACGCAGTACTCTGATATCAGGTTCTGATCAGACAAAACGGTTTGCTTATGCAGCTTCTTAGGTAACTTGTACATTTATGAACATTTCTTTTATACTTTTTGTAAAATATTAGATTGTGCATATTTAGTGGCACTTTGTTTTAGATCTGAAGATGATTCAGAGTGATCGAAACATGTCACGTAATTAAATATGTGCAACTGACACTGGAGAACAAATGAGAATTGTTTTAAATATCAATACAGTTGCAGATTCTCTCAGGGCGAATGTGTCAGCTTTAGTAACAAAATTAAATATATGTTTACTGTCTGAGATAATGCACTACAACTGAGACCGCATAACAAACTTAAATCGTTGTTGATTAAATACAGCAAGATGAAAGTACGATGTGCGGCTGTCGCATGTCGATACTACTCTAAAAACCTAAAGGGCATAGAACAGACTCTGATTTCACACAAAAGAAAAAAATGAGTATCAAGGCGTAAGTGTTCAATAGTATAACCGTGCTCACAAATTTACATCCAGTAGTGAACAATATGCACCAGAACCTCGTTGTTAAATGAAGGAATTTCCATCAAATTAATATACTTATTGGAATAATGTCGAAAAGCCAAATGAACGGTTAGCTATTGAGGAGAGATGAAGCTATACTTGTCGCATTATACACAATGTTTCGTCACAATTTTGCAACACACGGAGCACCTGTCAACAATCTTTTCACAGAGCTAGGATGGAGGACAAAATGGCATTAAGCACAGCATGAATAATATTGGTAGTATGTCAGCCGGGGCCTGTTTACCCTCAGTGCAGCTGGTGAACCTCCTCCACAATGGTGCAGCACCCGCGTTGGGTCAAATATCAGAGTTGTTTAGTTTCTAACTCTCACGTGTTCTGCAGGTTGGCTCCATTATTCACCGCCTTCCTTAACAAGTTATTTTTACGAGTAATATACGCTGACCGTCAAGAAAAACACAGCTATTCAAAAAGAGAGAGCTGATTTCAAGAATTTATTTGTCAGAAACTAGAAAGTAGAAGATCATTCCAACATTCGTGGAAACGTTGAGAGTTTATGGTTCATACGGTTTTGCACTCTGTGTGAGCGCTGTGTGGTACACGGGAAACATTTTTGCCAAACACGAATCAGCTAGTATCTAGATTTCGAACTTACACCTTCACCAGTTCCACGTCGCAAATCTTGGCGGATAGCATCCAGAGATGGGTGAAAGAAATCACTACAGATAAAAAAAGAGCAAGGAGTGAGTTATCGTGGCTATGGAGGCCATTGACGATGGAACTGTCTTTTTGCTCCTCTTCTTCAAATACCACGTCTCGGAATGGTGTTATTCGGCTAACGTCGTACGGGGTTGGAAAAGTGACGCGAAAAGCAATCCTGCACGAAAAGGAGGTATGTGAATCGCTTTACAGTTGCGGAAATAGGCAGCTTTCTAGCATGTACAGATGCCATATCCCTTTAACAGTGTTAATGAAATAAAATGACCCATAAAATTTGTTTATATGGACAGCACAAAATGCGTTAATCGCCAACGAACGCTTTCGTGTTGAATAACTGCCATAGAATTTTCGCTTGAACAACATCTCACCTTATGGTGATTAACTGTTGCAGAATTATGAACATTCGATTCATTCTAAACAAATTAATCTTTCAGAAAAAATGTTCTCTTTCACGTCTTCTACAAATGCAGTGCAAGATTTGTACCTTCTCGTATGGATATCACGATACATGTCTGGAATAAGTGCAGTTTTACGACATCTCATGCAGTCGGTGTTCCAGAACTCACTATTTTGTTGACTGAAGGATTTGAGTTTATTGGTTGCCGTGTTGTGTATTTTGTACTCTAGCTTCTTTCCATTGTGCTGACATCACTTCGTTACGTCAAACAAAAACTAGGACGCAGGATGATGTATCCGTTAAATAGGAAGATTAGCGTCAGCCATACAGCATCAACTACTGGATAAACGCCTACTGTAGACGGTCTGAGAATTCATGTTCTTCCTGCACCTTTTATGGTGGCAATAACCTATCTCCATTAGTGCATCGTCCAGGTTTTTTCGTATTTCATTGAATCTAGCAAACAACTTCCACATGGACAGGGACTTAATTTAAAAGTTTACTTATCTCATTGAATCAAATCGGATAATATTCAATGTTGATGTCTGTGGCACCTAGTCACACATTCACAGTAACCATTCAGGCGGCTCATTTACAGACCTCTGTTTATATCAGCGTCTTTATTTCCATTAACATACATGTTCATCCGTGTCAGTTTTTAAAATAAAATGTTACACACACTTTATATAAGAGTAAGACTTACTTCACAAGGTACCATTGAATTTTAATTTATTTTTCATTATTATACTGTACTAACGGCACGCTTAAAAAACATCTGTGCTTGAAAATGGAATCGAGGACGGGATCTCCATAACCGTGTACTGGTTAGCGTCATAAGTTTATTTATGTAAGGTAACGTAACTGAGATAATTGTGCTCATTATAGAATACGAAAGTAAAGATTAATGGGTAAACTGCTAGATAAGAAACATCGCTGGTACGAGGGTTTCAAAAATGAAAGTATAAATGTATGAAATCTTTGGAAGCACCTCACAGAAGTGGTGTTTAAATTAACTCAACATTGTTTCAACAGTTTCTTGCAACCTAACGGAGACTAAAACTGCCACCAAGCCAAAAAATTAAATTACCAATGCTTATTACTTTTTGGATGAGGCAGTCATTCACGTTCTTAGAAAGAGTGAGAGAGTCTGCCTTAGATGTGTGAGATAAACAATGGCAGGAAAAATAAGTGGAAGATGAGGAGGATGTCAATAATATCTTCCCTGGATACATAACAGGCGACATCAAACAAATATCTTACTACGAGATACGTTACTACTAAACTGTTTCCTGTAAACTTCAGTAATGTCATTGTTGTCAGAGGGTAACATCTAGGCCTCTTCCACGTGGTTTTATTCATCTAGGGTATTCGCCTAGAATGTCGAACAGTATACAGTGGTTTGTGGAACTGATAACAAGTCGTACCGTGTATTCACCATTGGTTAAAAAGTTTTGAGACTGATTTATTTCTGAAGTATAAATGGCGTATGCACAGTAATTACGGCGGCAGCTTAAACTAACAACAGTAAACACAGGTGAGCATTCGATCGGTCCGATACGAGCTAACAGTGTTAAGTGCCTGTCGTGAAGCCCTACTGCGTCAACGCTGTTGCGTCACCTATCGCACTGGAGCAGGAAACTCAACATCGATAAAACAACTATTCAAGACGGTATCTAGATGTTTGGAAGAAGAGAAAAGTGAGCGCAAAGTTTATCCCCTGACTCCTGAACAAAATCAATGCGTGGGTGCCTGTCGTGACTTGACTGAAATGAAAAAACTTCTGTTCTGAAAATACACTCCTGGAAATGGAAAAAAGAACACATTGACACCGGTGTGTCAGACCCACCATACTTGCTCCGGACACTGCGAGAGGGCTGTACAAGCAATGATCACACGCACGGCACTGCGGACACACCAGGAACCGCGGTGTTGGCCGTCGAATGGCGCTCGCTGTGCAGCATTTGTGCACCGCCGCCGTCAGTGTCAGCCAGTTTGCCGTGGTATACGGAGCTCCATCGCAGTCTTTAACACTGGTAGCATGCCGCGACAGCGTGGACGTGAACCGTATGTGCAGTTGACGGACTTTGAGCGAGGGCGTATAGTGGGCATGCGGGAGGCCGGGTGGACGTACCGACGAATTGCTCAACACGTTTGGCGTGAGGTCTCCACAGTACACCGATGTTGTCGCCAGTGGTCGGCGGAAGGTGCACGTGCCCGTCGACCTGGGACCGGACCGCAGCAACGCACAGATGCACGCCAAGACCGTAGGATCCTACGCAGTGCCGTAGGGGACCGCACCGCCACTTCCCAGCATATTAGGGACACTGTTGCTCCTGGGGTATCGGCGAGGACCATTTGCAACCGTCTCCATGAAGTTTGGCTGCGGTCCCGCACACCGTTAGGCCGTCTTCCGCTCACGCCCCAACATCGTGCAGCCCGCCTCCAGTGGTGTCGCGACAGGCGTGAATGGAGGGACGAATGGAGACGTGTCTTCTTCAGCGATGAGAGTCGCTTCTGCCTTGGTGCCAATGATAGTCGTATGCGTGTTTGGCGCCGTGTAGGTAAGCGCCACAATGAGGACTGCATACGACCGAGGCACACAGGGCCAACACCTGGCATCATGGTGTGGGGAGCGATCTCCTACACTGGCCGTACACCTCTGGTGATCGTCGAGGGGACACTGAATAGTGCACGGGACATCCAAACCGTCATCGAACCCATCGTTCTACCATTCCTAGGCCGGCAAGGGAACTTGCTGTTCCAACAGGACAATGCACGTCCGCATGTATCCCGTGCCACCCAACGTGCTCTAGAAGGTGTAAGTTAACTACCCTGGCCAGCAAGATCTCCGGATCTGTCCCCCATTGAGCATCTTTGGGACTGGATGAAGCGTCGTCTCACGCGGTCTGCACGTCCAGCACGAACGCTGGTCCAACTGAGGCGCCAGGTGGAAATGGCATGGCAAGCCGTTCCACAGGACTACATCCAGCATCTCTACGATCGTCTCCATGGGAGAATAGCAGCCTGCATTGCTGCGAAAGGTGGATATACACTGTACTAGTGCCGACATTGTGCATGCTCTGTTGCCTGTGTCTATGTGCCTGTGGTTCTGTCAGTGTGATCATGTGATGTATCTGATCCCAGGAATGTGTCAATAAAGTTTCCCCTTCCTGGGACAATGAATTCAATTTCAGTTTCCAGGAGTGTATAATAGTGGCTGACGAGACTTTGTGTTATAAGTATGAACCTACCACGAAACGAGAGAGTGCAGAATCTCTGATGTTTCGCCAAAATCAAAGACGGTGCGATGTGACACCGAGTTGAACGGTATCGTAAAGAAAGACTGAGTGTTTAACTTTGTTGTAAGAACGTTCTGTGAGTCATACCCAAGTTGGCGGAGACCATGTGGAACACCTGAAACATTATAAAAAAAAAAACAGGTGAACTTCCCAGTATATTTTATTGTCCCAACCGACGAGGTATTTATCAATGTAGTTATGTTGTAAAAAAAATACAGCTGATTTCACAGTACCAGACTGCTAGTGTAGAGAAAAAAAGGAGGAGAGTTTCAGTCCACTCTATACAGATACACGATTGCTACAAAAGACTGGAAGTTTGCATAAAGAAGGAAAAATTGAATTACAATGCTAACTAAAATACGTAACTCATCTATTCGTAAACTGCCCTTTTCTATATGCCATTAAAAGATAAGGGGAGTTTCAGGCCATTCGATAAAGTAGTGGGAGCACTAAAAACATTTGGATGTTTGCATCTAGGAAAGAAAAAAGGTTTTTGTTGAGCGAAACGATAGCTCAAGTAGTCCATGTTTCAGAAATAAGCGGCTTTCAGCTGTACAAAATGTTTAATGTACAGGAACACTACCGGTTTCGTGATATCAAACCACATCTTCAAATGTGCGTCTACAGGACAGGAAACATACCATCGACATTATCGTAAAAACAAAGAATACCTATCCTAATAATCTAATCTCTGTGACAACTAATATCAAATACTCAGATGTTAGTTAAACATTAATCCCATGAACAGGTAGGAAGGGAACTCAACCTTCTCAAAGTAATCTAGTGTCACTCGCAATAAGTATGACGTCATAGCTCAAATTGACCATTTGAAAAACTAACGTGCTGGAAGTGCTGAAACCTACAATGAGAAGAGCAAATTAAGAAAATAAAAAAGAGATAAGAATCCGAGCTGGTAACGTTGAAGTCTCGATGATTAAGAAAACGCAATTCAAATAAGGAATAGCGGACAATAACGTTCCAACAGCCTCACCGTGAAGGGCCACACTGCTAGTCAACGTGCCCGTGTGCGTCATGGATGACATTAATGCCACCACACACTTAGCGGGGAAATAATCAACTTGTAGTGTTCCAATTCTTATTATTTCCGTGCTTGTTAAGGAAATTGGAAGAGGAATTCCACATTGAAGAGTGTCTTGCATAAGGCGAAAATCCTCATCCAATTGCGGGGAAAGTTACAAACATTTTCGCACGTATACAAATATCATGGAAATGTTTGAGGCCTTCGTTACACAACATATCCAAATAAACTATAAAATACTTAAACTTAAAAAAAGAGATAAAACGAGTAGACTAGAAGCAAGAGCATGTGACAACAAGAGTCCAGGATCAATGAGCAAGCAGTCGCATACATTTGACATTAGGTCTCTGAAAGGCAGTCAAAGTAGCATAGTATTTAGTAACGTCCTAACTCCGCATGATAATTAAAGGTGTGTTGGGAGGATATCTTTAGGCTCTAGAATTTATGTCGCTTCCAGAATGATTTAATGAGTATTCCATACTGCGTATAAGGGAATTTACTAGGAGTACGCAGAAGTCAAAGGGTAATGAAATCAGACTACTGATGTTGGACAAGGAGCAAGGAGCATTGATTGACTACAATATGTTATCATAGTTTGACACGACAAAAACGTGAGAACAAGAAAGATAAAGCCAGCTTTCTTTACTCCACAGAATCTTGGTCAAAGGCTTGTGCACGAAGAGAATATAGTATGTCAAAAGTTGGACTTTTCTTGGGTCACAGAAGCGGCTCGCCGCCAATTCCTCTCCTGTGCTAACCTCTTTATCTTATAGTAGCACTGGCAACCTACGTCCTCAGTTATTTGCTGGATGTATTTCAACCTCTGTCTTCCTCTACAGTTTTCATCCTCTGCAGCTCCCTCTAATACCATACAAGCTGTTCTGTGATATCTTAACAGATGTCTAACCATCCTGTTCCTTCTTCTTGTCAGTGTTCTCCATATACTGTATATTCCTTTCCTTCCCGATTCTCCGGCGAACCTCATCATTACTTACCTTACCTGCCCACCTAATTTTCAACTGTTTTCTGTAGCATTACATCTCAAATGCTTCGATTCTCTTCTTTTCTGGTGTTTCACTACCATACTAAGCTGTGCTCCAAACATACATTCTCAGAAATTTCTTCTTCAATTTAAAGCTTCTTTTCGCCACTAGTAGACTTCTATTGGACCGGAATACCCTTTCTGCCAGTGATAATATGATTTTTAAGTCCTCATTGCTTCGTCCGTCAAGGGTCACTTTGCTGCCTAGGTAGCAGAATTCCTTAATTTCATATACTTCCCCAATCCTGATGTTAAGTTCCTCTCTGTTATCATTTCTTCTACTTCTCAACACTTTCATCTTTCTCGGGTTTACTCTCAATCCATAGTCTGTACTCATTAGACTCTTCACTCCATTCAGCAGATCCTGTAATTCATCATCACTTTCTCTGACGACAACAATATCATCAGCAACTCTTACCACTGAGATCGGTAAACCTTGAATATTAATTCTATTCATGAACCTTTCTTTTATTTCTGTTATTGTGTCTTCATAGCGTAGACTGAACAGTAAGGGCAACAGATTAGATCTCTGCCTTACACCCATTTTAACCCGAGCACTTCGTTCTTGGTCTTCCAGGCTTACTATTCCAGCTAGGCTCTTGTACATATTGTATATTTCCCGTCTCTCCCTATAGTTTACACTATTTCCACTTAATTTCAAATATTTTGCCACATTTTACATTGTCTTGCTTCCATTATCGATCAAACTTCAGAATTACTTCTATTGTGTCTTTACCTTTCCCAAAGCCAAACTGATCGCCATCTGCCACATACTCAATTTTCTTTTCCATTCTTCTGTATATTATTCTTTCTCCAACTTGGATGCTTGAGGTGTTAAGCAGAATGTGAGATTGTTCTTGCACTTGTCAGCGCTTGAAATCCTCTGAATTGTGTGAAGGATATTTTTCCGATAGTCAGATGCTATATCACCACACTCATACATTCTTCACGCATATGTGAACAGTTGTTTTGTTTTCACTTCCCCAATGATTTTAGAACTTCTAATACAATTTTATGTATCTCTTCAGCCTGATTCGATATTTGGTCTTCCAGATCTGTTAAATTTTGATTCCAATACTTGATCGACTATTTATTTCTTTTAATCTTCTGTTTTTTTAATCCCAGCAGACAAATCGTCCCTCTCATGGAAGCATTCAGTGTACTCTTTCCACCTATCAGCTCTCTCCTCTGCATTTAACATTGGAATTCCCTTGTACCATCCTTGCCTCTAATTTCACCGAAGGTTGTTTCGACTTTCCTACATGCTGAGTTTGTCTTTCCGGAAATCACTTCTGTTTCCATTTTTTCACATTTTTCATGCAGCCATTTCGTCTTAGCTACCATGCACTTACTATTTATTTCATTTCTCAGCGGATTTTATTTCTGTATTCGTGAATTTCCTTGAACATTTCTATGCTTCCTTCTTTCATCAATCTACTAAAGATTTCTTCTGCTATCGATGCTTTCTTAGCAATACCATCTTTGTGCCTATGGTTTCCTTTCCAGCTTCTGTGATCGCCATTTTTAGAGGTGTCCACTCCTCTTCAACTGCTCTGCATACTGAGCTATTTCTGATTGCATTATCTATATGCTTAGAGAACTTGAAGCTCATTTCTTCATTCCTTACTTCAGTATAGTACTTATTTGCATACTGACTGTTCCTAACTATTCTTTTAAACTTTAACCTGCTCTTCATAACCACAACATTGATATCTGAGTCTACATCTGCTCCTGAGTACGCCGTACAATCTAGTATCTGATTTCACAATCTATGCCTGAACATGATGTTATCTAAAATAAATCTTCCAGTATATCCTGGTCTTCTTGGAAAAGACACCTCCTCCTCTTTTGATCACTGAGCAGAGAATTCGCCACTACTGGCTGGAATTTATTACAGTACTCAATTAGTCTTTCGCAATTGTCATTCTCCCAAAACCCGTCATTCTATTCCTTTCCCTACAACCACGTTCCGATACCACACGAGTCTTAGATTTTCATCTCATTTTACGTACTGAATTACCCTCACATACTTTCTCTATCTCTTCATTTCATACCTGTTGTCGGTGTCGGTTTGCTGTCGATTCTGATGAGAACAACCCTATCACTGAACTGTTCACCGAACCTCACTCTCTGTCCCACCTTCCTATTCGTAACGAATTCGACTTCCATTAAAAGATATTCTGCTGCTGTTGATATTACCCTACAGGGTGTATCATAATGAATGGCGTAAAAGCATACAGTTGAAACTACACGATACTCGAAGCAAAAAAGTCTGAGTAAACATAGGATCGAAATGCATACCTTAAGAGCTACGAGCAATTTTTCATCTTCGATACTGTCAAACAAGTCTCCTCTACTGCAACTTCTTTACTTTGCATATTTTGGGAAGTGGTAATATGGACCAAAATAAGAAAAAAGTCCAGCAAACATGTGCTCTAAAACGCAAACCTTAAATGTTACGAGCACTTGATCATTAGAAGTGTTTCAAAGTAACAAAGACGAACAAGTGCTCATAGTTCTTAATAAAAGCACTTTAGAGCAAATTTTTACTGGATTTTTTTCTTGTTTTGGTCAATACTACTAGTTCCCAAAATATGGGAAGCATAGAGTGTGCAGTAGAAGAGATTTGTTTCACAGTATCTAAGATGAAAAATTGCTCCTAGCTCTTAAGGTATGCATTTTCTACCGTATGTTTACTGAGCCTTTTTTGCTTCTAGTATCGTGTACTTTCAACCGTATGTGTTTAGCCATTAATTCACACTGTACACTCATCCGACCAGAAACACATTTCTTCTTACCATTCCACTTCACACGATCCCAGTGCGTCCAGATTGAACCTTATCACTTCCCTTTTCATATTTTCTAGCTTCTACGACGCTGTTGGCGTATACAGCATCAGTTGCGACAGTTGTCCTGCCAGGTATGTTGGGCAGACTTGTATAGGGTCTGGCATTGGGTTCCGAGGACACCAAAAACTGAAGAACTCGAAAACTATGTTAAGTAACCGCTTACGTGATGCTGACCACTCCATAACAGGTGTATCTTGTAATTTAAAAATTTACTCAAGGAAGTAAAGGGTCAGACCTTAGTTATTCAGTAAGATGCTGAAATTATGGGGAGTTTAAAGCTATATGCCCAACACACCTTTCATGATCAAGTGGAGTTAAGACCATTACAATATACTAACCCTGACTTTCAAGGACATGTCAAATGTTTACGACCGCTTGTTTATTGATTTTGGGCATGTGCCTACATGCTATTGAGTCTGGTTTATTAAATTTTATCTCTTTTTTTCAAGCTTAACTATTTTATAATTTAAATGATTGCGTTGTGTAACGGAACGGCAGTAATTCTCTTATTAGTATATCCACGAAAATATCCGTGGTGGCGCTAGTGCTTTCCGTGACACACATAAAAACGAAGACGAGCAATTTGGCTCTGCACGAAAAGGTGGTTGGAAGGCTACTGTCTGCTATTCCTCATTTGAAGCAGGTTTTCTTAACCATCGGGCCTTCAGCGTTACCGCCTAGGACTTTTTACCTTTCCTCTGGTTTCTTAATTTTCTCTTTTCTTTGTAGGTCAGCATGTTTTTATCATGTTAGTTGTTCAGGTGCTCAAATTGATCTACGATGCCTTCCTTGTTGCCTTCCTTCTTCTTTACTAATGTGTATGCATTTGATTATGGTCGTCATAGAGCTTAGATTATTATGATAGGTATCCATTTTTATCGTAATGTTTATGGTATGTTCCTATTACGTAGATGCACACCTGAAGATGTGATCTGGTATCCGAAACCGGTCGTGCTCTTGTAAATAACACATCATACACAACTTAGAGGGATTTAGGAGGAAATGTCGTAAATATAATAAGTAACTAATTTATTCATCGATTGTACTTTGCTATATATCTGTAACTAAAAGATCAGTACGAGTACCAATGTCCTCTGTACTACGATCTGCCAAAAAAATTCCGTGGAGAAGTGAACGATCCTGATGGTATAAAACGGTTGGAATGGCGGATGCACTGAAAAATTGCGTGGTATCGGCAGTCAGCATTCATCGTAACGGCGGATTTATTGCCCTCAACGAGCAATTGTGGCTTAAGAGCTGAAATATTATTGCTCTTATCTTTATATACGTCATTAACTCTTCTCACGGCTTTTATGAATCTCTCTCAAAGCGTGACGGTGAAAGACGGCTGTAAATTACTAGATAGGGCGCCACTGTAGAACGTGGTGGTGGTCTGATGCTACAGCGTTTAAATGATTGCTTTAAATCAAGCGTTTTTAACAATAAAATAATTTTCATTTTGACGGTCGGAAAATACGGACATCAATTCAAATGTTACTGTTCTTACGCGCCTTCGTGTTATAATATGTAGAGGTACTGAGGCACTATATCACCGTTTTACACCCCGTTGTCAAATAAGATTATTCTAAAACTCTAGCTAAAATATGTTGCACGCGGCATTGCATTTGACGACCATTATAAATTACAGAAATTGCATCCAGTAACACCGTAAGCTGCTTAAATTATTCGTTAATGTGCAGCCGGCTTTGTCAAAGAGCAATATCCAGCACATTAAGGACTAAAGTAAACAGCAGCATACGGTGTTACATGACATCATTTCTGCCGTTTATCGAAGCTGTGGAACACAATCAACAAAAAACTATCACAAATCACAAATGTCTTATGCAATTACTATTTATCTTGACTGCAGTTTATAAAGTGGAAATAAATAATTCAATACAGATAATTGACTTCCCTTCCACCGTTATCGTTATGAAGCAAGTTGTCATTTTTTGCAGTCAAAGCAACAGTTTTCATACCACAAGTTCATCAATTCGGAGAACTAACTGATTCCCCTGTCCATGCAAAATTCAGCTAAATGACTTCCACCTTTCGAGCGTTCATAGAAACAGTGATAAATTTAGGCTACCGTACAAAGTGTTCTTCTATGTAATAAATTAGGTGTTTCACATTCACATTCTTCAGGTACATATGTAAACAATTCCTGGCGTAAATAAAGTCCAGTGAGAATCTTAGAGAGATGAATAGTTTCCACCCTAACTTACAGTATTATTTCTTTCTGACTCAGTGAATGATCTACAAGATGTCTAGTGAAGAACCAGTAAAAGCTCGCCCCGCGAAATCCAGCTTTTGTCCCTCTTCCGGCCAACAGGTAAACGGAGCGCGCTCGGTCCTACAGGCGGCCACAATGGGACGGACCGGTTCAGGCGGCGGGCTCTTTGTGGCCCACGCGAACGCGCAGTCGCTAACGGCTCACTTCGACGAGTTCTGTGACCTGTTCTGCCAATCGCTGTTCCACATTATCCTCGTCTCGGAAACTTGGTTGAAACCAAACATTTCTTCCGACGCTATCCGAATCGCTGGTTACTCTCTCCTAAGGGCAGATCGTGAAACACGACGCGGGGGTGGTGTGGGTGCCTATGTTCGCTCTGATCTGACACCTACTGTGCTATGCACATCGGATGCAAAGGGCGAAGGAGAAGCAGAGTTCTTGTTTTTCGAAATAAATACATCAAATCAGAAACTGCTAATTGGAGTAATCTATAAACCTCCAAACGTCGGTGCCATGTCCTCCTTTCAGTCTGCCCTGTCCTCACTCGTGACACAGTATGAACACATAATCATTATGGGCGACACAAACATCGACTTACAGTTAAAATCTCCCTCTGCCGAAAAACTAAGGCGACTGTTCCACTCCAATGATATGAGTTTAACACCGCTGGACCCAACTCATCACACGCCACACAGCCACACAATCATAGATATAATAGCAACAAAGCGACCAGATAAAATAATCCGCGCCAATCAGACATCCGCTCCGGGACTCTCTGCTCATGACGTGATATTTTTAAATTACTCAATGCATACTACCAAAGAAAAATCTCACCTGGTAACCTACAGAAACTTAAAAAATGTTAACCATGACGCTCTTCAAAAGGATTGCTCAGACATCCCTTGGCATGATATAAACGATGAACCGACTTTAGACGAAAAAATTCGGCAATTATGTCGCAAAATTATTGCACTGTATGATAAACATGCTCCTCAACGCACTGTTAAGGTAAAGAGAGCTCCCGCTCCGTGGCTCACCACTGCATTACGTCAGTTAATGAATAAACGTGATGCTGCACATAGGGCCTTCAAGCGTAACCCAACTCCCGAGGCGTACGAAGCTTATAGGAAACTCCGAAACAGAACCAAGCAAAGCGTGAGGAATGCCAAAATCAGACATGCCCGCTCTGTCGTATGCGGCATATCAAAACCTGCTGCACTGTGGAAAAAGCTGCGCAGTTTCGGTATAGGGAAGCGAAGATCTGACGCTGTTTATCAAGCGTCTGCAGAAGAATTAAACGATTTCTTCTCAACAGCTGCAAACTGCCACGCAGCGGCAAATTACCAGCCCCAAGATATCAATCTCTCGAGAGACAAGTTTTTCCTAAAACATGTCACTACCGGCACAGTACACAAGGCAATTATGAGAATCTCTTCCGAGGCAGTAGGAAGTGATGGAGTGAGCATTGGTATGATTAAGAACGTCGTAGACACTATTATTCCAGTTATCACAGACATCTTCAACCTGTCTCTTGTCAGTAGTACATATCCTACTGAGTGGAAGCAAAGTTTAATTAAGCCTATACCCAAGACTGACAACCCTAAGTCGCCAGGTGACTACAGGCCGATCAGCATACTACCTGCAATTTCTAAAGCCCTAGAGCACATCGTCCATGAACAACTGACGGATTACCTCAACACTCATAACATCCATGACGAATATCAGTCAGGCTTTCGAAAGCACCATAGTACAGCAACCGCATTAATCAAAGTAACTGATGACATTAAACATGCTATGGACAGACGTGAAGCTACTATCCTAACACTGCTTGATTTTAGCAAGGCTTTTGACACAGTTGACTTCGATATATTACTAATTAAAATGAAACAGCTGAATTTCTCAAACAGCGCAATACAATGGTTCGACAGCTACCTCAAAAACAGAAGTCAACAAGTCATTTGTGGGTCGGAAAAGTCATCATGGAAAAGCGTGCGCTCTGGATTTCCCCAAGGCTCCGTCCTTGGTCCACTACTCTTCTCACTGTACATTAATGATATTTCTTCAGTGATTCACTCCTGCAACTACCATCTTTATGCCGACGACATCCAACTGTACATAAGTGCAAGCCCCAAAAACATTGCTGGCGCAGTAGCGAGTATGAACGCAGATCTTTGTTCTGTTTCTCGATGGGCACAGAACCTAGGTCTGAAACTAAACCCCAAGAAATCCCAGGTCATACTTATATCTCATCCAAAGTTAATCAGCCGGTACTTTCGCGAAACAGTCCCTAAAATACTCCTCAATGGTACCCAACTACCATACCAAAAAACAGTAAAAGACCTTGGAATAATCTTGGATGAACACCTAAACTGGGAAGAACAAACAGTCACAGCTTGCCGGAAATCGCTCTCCTCCCTACATGCAATTCAAAAGTTTAGAAAAATATTTCCAACCCATGTTAAACAAAAATTAGTCCAAACACTAGTCTTGCCTAATCTTTACTACTGCGATGTAGTTCAACACGGCACAAATAGTGAAAATTCTAGATGCCTCGAGCTAGTGGTGAATGCTTGCGTTAGATACGTGTGCAATATTCGGTTGTATGATCATATCAGTCCTTCATACTCCCAGCTAGGTTGGATACGCCCACATACGGCACGCGATCTCCACACGATGTGCTTACTTCATCGATTTCTTAGCCACTGGTGCCCCCAATACTTATCTTCTCACATTAAACACCTATCGTCATTCCACAATCGCAACACCAGATCAGATACGTCTATCATCTTGGCTGTACCTTTACATAACACAAAATCTTTCTCCGTGTCATTCTCCATCTCAGCCATCCGACTATGGAACGCGCTCCCCTGTGATCTGCGTCTTATCCAGAACTACTCAACATTCAAGAGGGAACTCAAAGCTTACATATTAGGGACGGTATAAGCACCATTCTTGTGCCCCTCCTATCTCTTCCTTTCTCCTCTCCATCACAGCTTCGAATTTTACCGTTCTATTTCTCTTCCTCTAACCTATCTACCTCTTATATATCTCTTTCACCCCATTCTATCGTCTTATGTCTCTGCTCGATGAGAATAACTCACAAGCTGCAAGAACATAACGAGAAAATTCCCAACTAACAATGGGACTGACATTCAGAAAAGAAAAGTATGTTTACTTTCATATACATAGTCATTATTATTATTATTATTACTATTATTATTATTATTATTATTACTATTATTATTATTATTATTATTATTATTATTATTATTATTGATTGTTATAATTATTTTTATTGTTATAATTATCATTATACTACTGTTATAATATCTATTTTTTTCTTTAACATCAATACAGCATAATAGGCTATATGTCCTTAATGTTAAGTAGAAACTGTAACTCGTTCAACCTGAGTATGCCTGGTTAGGTGTAAGAGAGGGCCTGAAGGCCCTAATCTTGCCAGGTAAAATAAATGCATAAATAAATAAAATAAATAAATAAAATGGTAAAATTACTCTACGGGTCATGACTCCCGCCTCCCTCTAGCCCCCTTGCCCTTCAACTACCAGGATTACCACGAAAACTTATAAAATAAAGTAATATTTTCACTGGTTTCTGAGAAAGGCACCCCTTGAAAGTGGAACTCATCACATTGTGATTTTCGTAAGTGCTACTAATGAGTCACATATATCAGACAATTAGGATTAAAATTCTGCCAGTTTATTACGATAATGGAACTAAAGTGATTTACATTGAAGTCCTGTGAAATGGTGAAACTGTTGAACAGTAGCACTGGCGATATATGAACGGCGTTTGGGACAGGCGCACTAACGATAACTGCAGGTGTAAGTGGAAAGAAAATGGAATATACTCCATGGCTTATGTGCTTCATGCTCCGAAGAATATGATAGAGCTCTTTGGCTACATGGACGCACGGAATAATGCGACCAAGAAATACTATTAGAAATAATAATGTAGTTACCGACTTCCGGATATATAAGCATTGCTTACATCAGAATGAAAAATACTGGATCGCCGCACAAAAATGACGACTGAACGACTCATTATATTTTACAATAAATTTGTGTCCTACTTGAGTCTCACCTGGCAGCAGCATAAACCTTAAATCTCAAATAATATAATATTTTAAAATCTATAGCCGAATAATGGAAGCAATTTTCTTAGCGCTGGTTAAACCATTAAGGGACCGGTCAATACGTTTTGTGGTAACTTGACAGGGATGTTGTATTTCAGACAGTTTTAACTGCAAAAAGAAACAGGAAAGTTCATTGAGGCATCGTAAACTACGAGCCGTCGGCGTTCTCTGCTAATGTTTACTACGGATAACTTTGATATATAGTACATTAATTTCGTTATTACTGATGTTGCTGTCATAATGGTTTTTTAAACTGGTAACGTATTTGCCAAACGCGACAGCATATCCATATTTCCACGACTGGCCAACTTCGGCGTTAAGTCGATATCAAGTAGATCATTAGAGTTCGACTATGACATAAACGTGACTTTTAGTTTCGGATGTGTTATTCATTGCAACACTGTGTAAGACGTTACGACCTCTGCAGTAGCACTCAAAGTGTCCGATTCTTAACGGCTTAACGCCATAGCTAGACAATCGTAGAAATGAATTAATTCAGCGAACAGGTAAGCATTTATAGTTATAATGACTCAACATAGAATTATACAAGAATTTATGTGACTCAACATAGAATTATACAAGAATTTATGTCGTGCAGGGAAGAAATGAAGGGTAGAGTTTAACGTCCCGCCTTTTTCTCGGTAATCATAAACCGAACACAAGCTCGCACTTCTCGAAGATGGAGGCCAATGTCAAACACAGCTATACTGGCTTGTAGACCACGGCGTTTGCCTTGATGATGAACAATAGTTTAGGACCGCGCAGAATGGTTCGAGGCACCATGTCATGGACTGCGCAGCCCCTCAAGCCGGAGGTTCGAGCCCTCCCTCCGACATGGGTTTGTCTGTTGTTCTTAGCATAAGTTAGTTTAAAGTAATTTAAGTTGTGTGTAAGTTTAGGGACCGATGACCTTAGCAGTTTGGTCCCTTGGGAATTCACACACATTTGAACAATCGCTTAAGCCTCAATTGCTACTGTATTCTATCAGGGAATGTAACACCCGCATCAAGGCTACATGCAATAGTGCTGCCGATATTTTGGCTTGCTGGCTCTAAATTTGTCCAAGAATCCCCTCCAGAAAATAAAATTAATAACAATTTTTAGATTACTCTTTCAATACAGAGAAGGACAGTTTATACTGTTGCTCGGAGTGTACTTTTTTCATAAGACTCTGAATAACGGGATGGTGATATTTCTGCGACTCTGAGTCACCTAGCTGCTTGAATTACAACTTCATTTTAAGTAAATCACAACGTTACAGTGTTCCCCGAAATGTTAACTGCTAGGAAAGCGAGCTACTTTCGATGTGGCTTACAGTCTTTATACCGAAGTAAGCTGTACCACTGACATACAGGACATCCAAAATCTTAGAAAACCACACGGTCAGCTCAATTTTATCGACAGATACAGAGCAGAGACCGCAACAGCGCTCATAGACTACACGAAGGTACCACCTACATTTCGAAACATGTGGCAGTAGAACACACAGAAGAGCTACTTATCAGAAAGGGCCCTCAATCATTGAGAAATGACAGCAAAATAAACATACGACGCTGTCGGAGGCAACTCACTTTAGACTCCCATTGCGTAGAAGTTTCGCAGTACCGATGGAACACCCTATAGGAAATTGGCGCGTTTCTTACCACCAGAAGACCTCAGCATGAGGTACAAGATTGTAAACAGGAGGATGGTGATCAATGAAAACCGGCACCACACACCTGACGTATAGCGGCTCCTGCTACACGAGCAGTGAACTATACAGGGTGGTCCATTGATAGTGACCCGGCCAAATATCTCACGAAATAAGCACCAAACGAAAAAACTACAAAGAATGAAAATCGTCTAGCTTGAAGGGGGAAACCAGATGGCTCTATGGTTGGTTCGCTAGATGCCGCTACCATAGATCAAACGGATACCAACTGAGTTTTTTAAAATATGAACCCCCATTTTTTATTACATATTCGTGTGATACGTTAAGAAATATGAATGTTTTAATTGGACCACTTTTTTGGCTTTGTCGTAGATGGTGCTGTAATAGTCACAAAAGTACAAGTACGTGGTATCACGCAACATTCCGCCAGTGCAAGCGCTATTTGCTACTGGTTACCCGTGTTAAAATGGACCGTATACCATTTGCGGAAAAGGTGGATATCGTGTTGATGTATGGCTATTGTGATCAAAATTCCCAACGGGCGTGTGCCATGTACGCTGCTCGGTATGCTGGATGACATGATCCAAGTGTCCGGACCGCTCGCCGGATAGTAACGTTATTTAATGAGACAGGAAGTGTTCAGCCCCATGTCAAACGTCAACTACGACCTGCAACAAATGATGATCCCCAAATAGGGTTTTAGCTGCTGTCGCGGCTAATCCGCACATCAGTAGCAGACAAATTTCGCGAGAATCGGTAATCTCAAAAACGTCGGTGTTGACAATTTAGCAACGAAGCGTCATTCACCAACAGCGGTAACGTAAACCGGCATAATATTCACTATTGGGCAACGGAAAATAGACGATGGCTGCGATAAGTGGAACATCAGCGACCTTGGAGGGTTAATTTATAGTGCAGAATTATGGGAGAAAGGATAATTGGAACCCATTTTATCGATGGCAGTTTAAATGGTGCAATATATGCTGATTTCCTATGTAATGTTCTTCCGATTTTACTACAAGATGTTTCACTGCACGACAGAATGATGCTGTACTTCCAACATGATGGTTGTCCAGCACATAGCTCGCGTGCGGTTGAAGCGATATTGAATACGCATATTTCATGACAGGTGGATTGCCGGCCTGTGTGGCCGAGCGGTTCAGTCTGGAACCGCGCGACGGCTACTGTCGCAGGTTCGAATCCTGCCTCGGGCATGGATGTGTGTGATGTCATTAGGTTAGTTAGGTTTAAGTAATTCTAAGTTCTAGGGGACTACTGACCTCAGCTGTTAAGTCCCATAGTGCTCAGAGAAATTTGAACCATTTGAACAGGTGGATTGGTCGTCGAAGCACCGTACCATGGCCGCACGTTCACCGGATCTGACGGCCCCGGATTTCTTTCTGTAGGGAAAGTTGAAGGATATTTGCTATCGTGATCCACCGACAACGCCTGACAACATGCGCATTGTCAATGCATGTGCGATCATTGCGGAAGGCGAACTACTCGCTGTTGAGAGGAATGTCGTTATACGTATTGCCAAATGGATTGAGGTTGACGGACATGATTTTGAGCATTTATTGCATTAATGTGGTATTTACAGGTAATCACTCTGTAACAGCATTCGTTCTACATCTACATCTACATCTACATCCATACTCCGCAAGCGACCTGACGGTGTGTGGAGGAGGGTACCCTGATTACCTCTATCGGTTCTCCCTTCTATTCCAGTCTCGTATTGTACGTGGAAAGAAGGATTGTCGGTATGCTTCTGTGTGGGCTCTAATCTCTCTGATTTTATCCTCATGGTCTCTTCGCGAGATACACGTAGGAGGGAGCAATATACTGCTTGACTCTTCGGTGAAGGTATGTTCTCGAAACTTCAACAAAAGCCCGTAACGAGCTACTGAGCGTCTCTCCTGCAGTCTTCCACTGGAGTTTATCTATCATCTCCGTAACGCTTTCGCGATTACTAAATGATTCTGTAACGAAGCGCGCTCCTCTCCGTAGGATCTTCTCTATCTTTTCTATCAACCCTATCTGGTGCGGATCCCACACTGCTGAGCAGTATTCAAGCAGTGGGCGAACAAGCGTACTGTAACCTACTTCCTTTGTTGTCGGATTGCATTTCCTTAGGATTCTTCCAATGAATCTCAGTCTGGCATCTGCTTTACCGACGATCAACTTTATATGATCATTCCATTTTAAATCACTCCTAATGCGTACTCCCAGATAATTTATGGAAATAACTGCTTCCATTTGCTGACTTGCTATTTTGTAGCTAAATGATAAGGGACCTATCTTTCTATGTATTCGCATCACATTACACTTGTCTACATTGAGATTCAATTGCCATTCCGTGCACCATGCGTCAATTCACTGCAGATCCTCCTGCATTTCAGTACAATTTTCCATTGTTGCCACCTCTCGATACACCACAGCATCATCTGCAAAAAGCCTCAGTGAACTTCCGATGTCATCCACCAGGTCATTTATGTATATTGTGAATAGCAACGGTCCTATGACACTCCCCTGCGGCACACCTGAAATCACTCTTACTACGGAGGTCTTCTCTACATTGAGAATGACATGCTGCATTCTGTTATCTAGGAACTCCTCAATCCAATCACACAATTGATCTGATAGTCCGTATGCTCTTACTTTGTTCATTAAACGACTGTGGGGAACTGTGTCAAACGCCTTGCGGAAGTCAAGAAACACGGCATCTACCTGTGAACCCGTGTCTAAGGCCCTCTGAGTCTCGTGGACGAATAGCGCGAGCTGGGTTTCACACGACCGTCTTTTTCGAAACCCATGCTGATTCCTACAGAGTAGATTTCTAGTCTCCAGAAAAGACATTATACTCGAACATAATACGTGTTCCAAAATTCTACAAATGATCGACGTTAGAGATATAGGTCTATAGTTCTGCACATCTGTTCGACGCCCCTTCTTGAGAACGGGGATGACCTGTGCCCTTTTCCAATCCTTTGGAACGCTTCGCTCTTCTAGAGACCTACGGTACACCGCTGCAAGAAGGGGGGCAAGTTCCTTCGCGTACTCTGTGTAAAATCGAACTGGTATCCCATGAGAATTGATAATAAATGATAAGTTCACAAAGGTACATGTATCACATTGGAACATCCGAAACAAAATGTTCAAACGTACCTACTTTTTGCATTTTAATTTAAAAAACCTACCTGTTACCAGCTGTTCGTCTAAAATTGTGAGCCATATGTTTGCGACTATTACAGCGCCATCTATCACAAAGCGAAAAAGTGGTTCAACTAAAACATTCATATTTCTTTGCGTACTACACCAATATGTAATAAAATGGATTCCTGTTCAAAAAAACGCAGTTGATATCCGTTTTACCTATGGCAGAGCCATCTAGCGGCCAACCATAGCGCCATCTGGTTTCCTCCTCAAGCTAGACAGTTTCGTTCTTTGTAGATTTTTGGTTTAACGCTTATTTCGTGAGACATTTGGACCACCCTCTACACCCTGGAGCACAGGATTTTTTGTCGAATGTTTGCAGTCGTTTGAAACACTAGTAAATAAGTATCCTGATGAAGAGAAGCAAGCCGGACCATTCTGCATCAGTAACGCACGTCTTCCCGGTGGCGCTAGATTCGGAGGTATGCCGGTTCGAATCCTAGGAGTGGAAAATTTACGCTATCAGTATTTGGCTAGTAAGTGGAGGAGAGGCGATGACCCCAAAGTTCTTGACCACAGTCCTGGATTGAATCCAATAAATTTTCTATAGTGTCTCATGAAGTGGGGGCAAGTGATACAGCCGGCCGCGGTGGTCTCGCGGTTCTAGGCGCGCAGTCCGGAACCGTGCGACTGCTACGGTCGCAGGTTCGCATCCTGCCTCGGGCATGGGTGTGTGTGATGTCCTTAGGTTAGTTAGGTTTAAGTAGTTCTAAGTTCTAGGGGACTGATGACCACAGCAGTTGAGTCCCATAGTGCTCAGAGCCATTTTTTGAACCAAGTGATACAGTTGATGCCGATCCGTCTATCGGCGGAGCCCTTGGTGCTATTCAACAGGAGCAGTTTATGAGTGGGCGCTGGGTTTCATCCACTGCCTTCTCTTCATCCATATCAGCTCACATCCGACGCTACAGTAAGGCAGTACTCAGCGGAGACATCCACACCCACAGGTACACAGTTGATACTTCAAAACAGGTCGGAGAAGACAACGAGAAGCCACCTGCTCTAGGATCAGTCCTACAACGACGATGCAGGATGCCTTCACCTGCTTGGGGCGAAACAATCGCTGTATCCCTTGTAAGAAGTACACAGGTGAGCGAGTATGCTGGGGCTTGCCGTATTCTGTATTTGAATGCGCATCCGCTATAGCAGTTTCTTTGGTGCTTCAGTATATATTGTTTTAATAAAAAATAAATGGCGGTAAATAATGGAGCTGCAAACCCAATAATTGTTCAGAATGAGCAAATTGATGTCGCAAATAAAAGTCTCAAATTGATCGCAGCAATGTTTTGATCCAAATTGTCGTTCTTACGAAACATTGAGGGCACTAAATAATGGACTGATAAAGATAAAAATTCGTATGTAGCCTCAATTTGACCTAAAAACTTGATATCTATGACACCAATAAACTATGTCTGTTAGGTTTTGTTTACTAACAATTTGAAACGAAAATGTCCTTATTCATATAGATAAAATATCATTTGTATTTGTAATAAAAATTTCTAATTACAGCACTCGGTTGCTTTCATGAAATAATACATATGCACCAAGTTTCAAAAATTTATTGTAGATAACAGTCGTTAGAAGGAACCTTAAAGAGTTAGCCCAGAACTTATATTTTACTGTCTAAGAATTCTGTCTGTCAAAGTTTAAATGCAGTCGAGCTAAAACTTTTTCAGTAACTAAAGAAAATATAACTCATTTTCATAAAAATCAAGAAAACTGTAAATTGTTAAACGACAGAGATATCAGTTAAAACGGGTCCAACAAAGGGTCTATTTAGATACTGCTATCTCCACATTAGACGGTTGATAGCAGATGTTACGTTTGGTGGTCCGCTGCGCCCTTATATAAATACTGCCAGGGAGGCGGCGGAAAGAGACACTTCGTAACGAGATATCAATCTGTGCGCGTCAGTCAAACGCATGCGTGCGCAGTACCAAGGATGACGCCAGAGGCAAGAAGCCACCAAAAGCGTTTTCAGTAAAGTAGCAAGTGAGCACGCGAGGACTGTACACGGTCATGGATTGCTGAGATTCCTCGTAAGTAACTGTTTGTGTGACACCATAATGTGGACAAAATTGCGTGGCAAGTGGCGAGATTATTTTCCACTTTTAAAGCCAGCAATTAACTTTTGGTGATTATAAGTCAGGTGGTAGACAATTTTACCTGGAACTTCCAGTAGCGGTCGCCTCTGAACTATTAATATTGCTGTTTCTGTTGGGCCATTATTACTATTATTAGGAATATTACAATATTTTGCGTATGTGATTTTTTACTGAATACATGAACCAGTTAAAAATCAAAATCTTTCTTTATAGTCATTGTTCCTGACACCGCTGAATAAATAACAAGTAGGAACTTTTCCATCAGTGAGACTTGCAGACTGGTAATTATAGTCAGCATGTTCTGCATCACTTTCTGGCTGATCGCAAAAATAATTTTCAGTCACTTGTAAAAGGCGAAGATAAGTGTGAAGCACGCACAGATAATTTAAGTGTCTTTTCATAGCGACGAAACAAAATAGGGACTATTTTGATTATTTACCCGCCCCCTCACATGCTCTCCTACGTTAAACCACTGAATATGGGACTACTTTCAGTTGAAGACAAATGATACCACATGGATAGTCGTTCACACCGCACATACTATCCCCCAACTGCGATACATCGAGAAATTACAATTTCATCTACATCTACATGACTACTCTGCAATTCACATTTAAGTGCTTGGCAGAGGGTTCATCGAACCACAATCATACTATCCCTCTACCATTCCACTCCCAAACAGCGCGCGGGGAAAACGAGCACCTAAACCTTTCTGCTCGAGCTCTGATCTCTCATTTTATTTTGATGATCATGCATACCTATGTAGGTTGGGCTCGGCAAAATATTTCCGCATTCAAAAGAGAAAGTTGGTGACTGAAATTTCGTAAATAGATCTCGTCGCGACGAAAAACGTCTTTGCTTTAATGACTTCCATCCCAACTCGCGTATCATATCTGCCACACTCTCTCCACTATTACGTGATAATACAAAATGAGCTGCCCTTTCTTGCACTCTTTCGATGTCCTCCGACAATCCCACCTGCTAAGGATCCCACACCGCGCAGCAATATTCTAACAAAGGACGAACGAGTGTAGTGTAAACTGTCTCTTTAGTGGACTTGTAGCATCTTCTAAGTGTCCTGACAATAAAAAAAAATCTTTGGCTCGCCTTCCCCACAATATTATCTATGTGGTCTTTCCAATTGAAGTTGTTCGTAATTTTAACGCCCAGGTATTTAGTTAAATTGATAGCCTTGAGAATTGTACTATTTATCGAGTAATCGAATTCCAACGGATTTCTTTTGGAACTCATGTGGATCACCTCACACTTTTCGTTATTTAGCGTCAACTGCCACCTGCCTCACCGTACAGCAGTCTTTTCTAAATCCCTTTCCAACTGATACTGGTTTTCGGATGACCTTACTAGACGGTAAATTACAGAATCATCTGCGAACAACCTAAGAGAACTGCTCAGATTGTCAGGAACAGCAGAGGTCCCAGGACGCTTCCCAGGGGAACACCTGATATCACTTCAGTTTTACTCGATGATATGCCGTCTATTACTACGAACTGCGACCTTCCTGACAGGGAATCACAAATCCAGTCGCACAACTGAGACGATACCCCATAGACCCGCAGCTTGATTAGAAGTCGCTTATGAGGAACGATGTCAAAAGTTTTCCGGAAATCCAGAAATACGGAATCAACCTGAGATCCCCTGTCGATAGCGGCCATTACTTCGTGCGAATAAAGAGCTAGCTGCGTTGCAAAAGAACGATGTTTTCTGATACCATGCTGATTACGTATTAATAGATCGTGCCCTTTGAGGTGATTCATAATATTTGAATACAGTATATTCTCCAAAATCCTGCTGCAAACCGACGTCAATGATATAGGTCTGTAGTTCGATGGATTACTCCTACTATCCTTCTTAAACATTGGTGTGACCTGCGCAATTTTCCAATTTGTAGGTACAGATCTATCGGTGATCGAGCGGTTGTATAGGATTGCTAAGTAGGGAGCTATTGTATCAGCGTAATCTGAAAGGAACCTAATCGGTATACCATCTGGACCTGAAGACTTGCTCGTATCAAGCGAATTGAGTTGCTTCGCAACCCCTAAGGTATCTACTTCTAAGAAACTCATGCTAGCACTTATAGGCGACCAAAATGTAAAAATAAATAAATACACAAATAAAATAAAATGAAATAACATAAAGAGTCCCTTTGAACCGTAGCATTAGGCATCAGCTACCGTCTTAAATACGACGGTCAGCAACCAGGCCAGCTAACAACGAATTGATGGGTTCCTACTAATATCAAAACGCAGCGACACGGTACGTCAAGACTGGACAGAAAGCAGCAGAAGCCACACGAACGAGACGCCCCTTTACAAGGAGTCAGCTTCCAGGAACACACAGCCGCAACGAACCTCCAGCTGCAAATACCATCAATGGACAAGAATCGTCAAAACGGGAATCGAAAAAATTTTGATGATTAAAGTCGAAATACTTGGTTTTTTTGTTAATTAGTAATCTATATATTTGTATGTTATTTCTTGAATTCTTCATTTTGTGCTATTACTGTGACAGATGTGAAAAAACTTTAATGTTGGATTAACCATGTAAAACTGGCAGGACAACAATAAAAGTTACTAAATGAAACTGAGGAGTAAGAATCACTACAGCCCTGCGTTACACAGTTTTTAATGTGAGCACTTCTCTTTTGCCCTTCCGTTCTCATTGCTCCTCTTGGTTCTTGTACATATTGATTATTACCTTTCCTTTCCTGTAGCTTATACCTATTTGTCTGTGGTTTTGGTACATCCAATCTCTCTAAGAAGAAACGTAAGCGCTGACATCACGAAGGGTATCACTCGAGTAGGTAGCTGGTTAGGGACTCATTAGTTGTCGGAATTAACCCCACAAATCGCTCTACCAACTAATGGTGACCATGCTCCACGCTCCACCACAACAAGGATAAGCTACGAATCTGTCAATGATTTCGCTGTCACTTCTACAGCAACAAAGGATGGTACTTAGTAGACAGGCATATAGACTGCGAGAAGAGTTTATTCCGCAGGTACCGATGCAGACCATCTTAGCTTCAGTCATGCCATTCAGAAGAGCTAACAGTAGTGCATAGGAGCTTAACAACATACTGAATTCTCATCATAGAGTCCGATAACCATAAAGTACTGTGCCCCGCCATGGGTCTACTCTGGAATATATTTCATTTAAACGCCTTATAAAACTACTGATGTTTTAAATTGTTTTATAACAGTTAGTGTGTGTACCTATTACGGGCTGAAACATAAATTCATACTTCGTGAACATGGTAACCATATACGTCTGCATGTATTTCTACTTGCTCTGCAGTACTCTCTCCAAGTTGTTCATGTGTAATGGTGCCGGTGGAAATGTGAATAGCATTTCTCATGAGAAAAGTTATTCAAAGATAAATATACCCTCTTTCTATCGTAGGGGCCATATTGCGCACAATAAAACGTTCGCCGTCCTGCATTTAACACCGCAGTGACCGTACTACTTAACCCTCTGCCTTGTGGGTTAAGCGACGGATTTTACTTAGCTCACGGCCGAATTCACCAAAGTATAGTAACATCAAGCACATCCTAAAATATTACTGCATCTGGGAATACTTTTTTTGTTACTCAGCGGGGAAACTACAGTATTAAGAAGCTCTTTATCTTAGTTGAAATTTTTCGGTTCGACTTTTCGTAGTGCGGGCTTTCGAATAAAACTACGCACCCTCTGAGTCAGAGTTGCACTGTTAAAAGTTTTTGCTGGTTTCGTTGTCTAGGGGCCGAGATACGTAGTTGCCGCATTACAGGCCGAACACTGCTGAGTCTACAGTATACGATAAGAAAACACACATGAATTCAATCGTCGAAGGTTTCTATCACTCGGCAATTGAGAATTATGAAAGTAACACATTCATTTATAAATCAAAGAATGCGACTGAATAAAACCTTCAGGTACTATCTTAACGATTTTAAATGATGAGTACGATAGTTGAAGTACTTCTGAGAATGCGGTATATTTCTGCAAAACACTTATTGGTGTCGATGGTCCAGCAATTAAATAAATTATATGTTGAATAACAGGGAAACATTAGATTCCTACTGCACGTAATTAGTTATGAACAACAACACAGCACGCGAGATATTCACTTCTAAACGCACACTACGTCTTCACTGCAGAAGCCACGGAGATCACACAAGAGCACAGGTTGGCACTCCGAAATATTTCTATTCTCCGCGACCACGCGCAAACTGCTCCACTGCCCAAGTCTTTCCGTCGCGGTGTACTGTCCGCGTCCAGCACTCACTCCCGTGTCCAGTGCCGTACCGTCCAGGACTACCTCACTGCCAGAACTCTCCGTGTCCTCCCTCGAACCGATCCTCCTCCCCCACTTCCGAACAGTTCCACCATTAACGAGACCTATGATTGGCTAGAGCGCTCCCTCTATGTCTCCAAGCGAACGTACACTCACAAACATGTTTAAGCACATTCGAAATACTGGCTTTACATTTAAATACTTGAAGTTAAATAAATATTACTACGGCTGGATCATAAACACGCTCTAACACACATTATTAGATACATAAACAAATTAAATAAACATTAGTCAAAGGAACAGATCAAAAGGTAGGCCAATAGCCTAATATTTCTGTGCTTTCTCAAACATAGTAAATATTTAACCAATTTCTTCATGAATAGTATATATCGGATATAAACAAAGACATAGATGAATCAATATATTTGTAAGCATGCTGCTACCGTTTTTTCGTGTAACTGTGGAGTACTTATAGCCTAACGCGATCGATAGTAATCGGGCACTTTGACCTCCAATAACGCATGTACTATTTACGTTACATGCCTGTAATTCATACCAATTTGTGTGTACACTAATAGCTTTCTAAAGACACGTCTATCGACGAAATCGGACGAAGCTTTCAGATTTTGGAAATTGGTTGCTTGGTGTTACTTGTATAATTTACCACCAGATACTAAACTTTAAACTAATAAAGGTATTGGAAAGCTCCAGAATGAACATTTTCACTCTGCAGCGGAGTGTGCGCTGATATGAAACTTCCTGGCAGATTAAAACTGTGTGCCCGACCGAGACTCGAACTCCGGACTTTCGCCTTTCGCCGGCAAGTGCTTTACCATCTGAGCTACCGAAGCACGACTCCGGCCCGGTGCTCACAGCTTTACTTTTGCCAGTTTCTTGTCTCCTACCTTCCAAACTATACAGAAGCTCTCCTGCGAACCTTGCAGAACTAGCACTCCTGAAAGAAAGGATATTGCGGAGACATGGCTTTCTTTTCCGAAGTGCTAGTTCTGCAACGTTCGCAAGAGAGCTTCTGTATAGTTTGGAAGGTAGGAGACGAGATACTGACAGAAGTAAAGCTGTGAGTACCGGGCGTGAGTCGTGCTTCGGTAGCTCAGAGGGTGGAGCACTTGCCCGCGAAAGGCAAAAGTCCCGAGTTCGAGTCTCGGTCGGGCACACAGATTTAATCTGCCAGGAAGTTTCATATTGGAAAACTGATTACACCATCAGAATCGTCGTGCAAATAATAGTAATGTACATATTTCTTTTTGAGGTATCATAATTCATCTAGCTACTATTAATTTCCATACGAACTGTGAAATGTCTGCTATTATGGTTTCACAAAGTCCGCCATCTTTGGCACTCCTGGCATAGACATCTCCTTCATCGACACAAAGCACCGTCCTCGTCACAGCGGAATTCCCAGGCACGCGGCTGGACCATGCTCTGGGGCTACCCCTCTCGTCCGGCTAACGTTTGCCACCACGTGTTTGCTGCCGGACCCCGGCTTTGACGATCGTCCTGTGCGTCCGCCCCAATTCCGAACATATAATAGTTACAGGGCGCCACATTTGGCCCATTACCTCACAGTAGCTAGATTCATATTATTTTAAAATAAGGCTGAGAATCGTCTGCTGCACGACTACTTGATTCGTGTCGTAGTGTGACGACCACTGGTCTAGCACATGGGAATGCGGTAGCAGCACCTCAGCTTTATGCAGGAAGGTGTCCTGGCAGGCCATTTGTGAAAGTGTAAGTAAAAGTAGTGGGCTGGCTTTCCATGTGATGGTATCTGTAGTTATCACAACAACCTGCAGCGCCGTCTCGTCCGCCTGCGGCATCGACATCCCACATGACAGAGCAGAGATGTGGGAAGCTTTCATCACAGCAAGTGAAACCAAAGTAGACGTTTACGATATGGCCGAGGCCCCCGCCGGAGAGGCAAAATCAGTTTCGTGTCTCAGCTAACGGTCGCCAGGGCCTGCCAGGCGAGCACTCCGGATCGGCAGCAGCGCCAGAGGTCGCGATCAACAAGCAGAATATTTTCCTACGTCGCTCACTTGATCGAAAATAGTGCCAGAAGATATATCCTCCAGCTTGCATTAGGTGCACTGCCGTCAAGCCACCTGCAGTTTTGGGGACCTATCATCCCGGACGCTGGTAGTTCTGGAACCGTCTGGAACCGCGCGACCGCTACGGTCACAAGTTCGAATCCTGCCCCGGGCATTGATGTGTGTGATGTCCTTAGGTTAGTTAGGTTTAAGTAGTTCTACATTCTAGGGGACTGATGACCTCAGATGTTAAGTCACAAAGTGATCAGAGCCATTTGAACCATTTGAAGTTCTGGAACGTCAGGAGTGGTAGCTTCGGAATGTGACTCAAGAGTGCCTTGTAGCAGTGGTTTGGCCTCCCTGAACAGCTTCGTAGTAATGCTGTGTCGATCTCTCTATAGTAGTTTTCTTTCCGTGTTTTCTTTGATGGTCTTTCTCGAACGAGAGACTTGTGAGGAAGACATTGTACTTCGTTATTCTTCTGTTTCAATCTGTATATTGAGCAAGCAGTGAACGAAACAAAAGAAAAATTTGGAGTAGGTATTAAAATCCAGGGAGAAGAAATAAAAACTTTGAGATTCGCCGATTACATTGTAATTCTGTCAGAGACAGCAAAAGACTTGGAAGAGCAGTTGAACGGAATGGACAGTGTCTTGAAAGGAGGGCATAAGATGAACATCAACAAAAGCAAAGCGAGAATAATGGAGTGTAGTCGAATTAAGTCGGGTGATGCTGAGGGAATTAGATTAGGAAATGAGACACTTCAAATAGTAAAGGAGTTTTGCTATTTGGGGAGCAAAATAACTGATGATGGTCGAAGTAGAGAGGATATAAATTGTAGACTGGCAATGGCAAGGAAAGCGTTTCTGAAGAAGAGAAATTTGTTAACATCGAGTATAGATATAAGTGTCAGGAAGTCGTTTCTGAAAGTATTTGTATGGAGTGTAGCCATGTATGGAAGTGAAACGTGGACGATAGATAGTTTGGACAAGAAGAGAATAGAAGCTTTTGAAATGTGGTGCTACAGAAGAACGCTGAAGATTAGATGGGTAGATCACATAATTAATGAGGAGCTATTGAATAGGATTGGGGAGAAGAAAAAATTTGTGGCACAACTTGACTAGAAGAAGGGATCGGTTGGTAGGGCATGTTCTTAAGCATCAAGGGATCACGAATTTAGTACAGGAGGGCAGCGTGGAGGGTATAAATCATAGAGGGAGACCAAGAGATGAATACAGAAAGCAGATTAGAAGAATGTAGGTTTCAGTAGGTACTGGGAGATGAAGAAGCTTGCACAGGATAGAGTAGCATGGAGAACTGCATCAAACCAGTCTCAGGACGGAAGACCACCACCACAACAACAACATTCTTCTGTTATAAGATCCGAAGTTGGATCAAACCTTCGTTTGTTGCTTAAAATTGTGTTTCGTTTCGTCTACCTTGTCGACTTCAGCATTGTTCTTGCTTATTGCATTTTCTCAATAAAAACAGATTGAGGAATACCGTTAGCGTTTTATCGCTACTACCACAGATACATCACAACTATATCTGGGCATACGAAAACGCTAATGAAGTACGACATGACAAACAAGAATGGCGCAGTATCAGTGTTTGAGGAGGAATCACTCACGATCATCGTATTGATCCCTACTTCTTACCACAATGTCTTGCTTGGCAAACGTACATTCTGCTTTTGAGAAACGGAGTGCTTAATTACTTTATAATGTACCTTTAGACATCATCTGACGAATATGTCTTTTGATGACGCTGCACAGTCTTACACCCATTGTTCATCGGTATCTCGATAACATCTACATCTACATACATACTACGCAATCCACCATGCGGTACGTGGCGGAGGGTACCTCGTAACACAACTGGCATCTTCTTTCCCTGTTCCACTCCCAAACAGAACCAGGGAAAAATGACTGCCTATATACCTCTGTACGAGCACTAATCTCTCTTACCTTACCTTTGTGGTCTTTCAGAGAAATATAAGTTGGCGGCAGTAAAATTGTACTGTAGTCAGCTTCAAATGCTGTTTCTCTAAATTTCCTCAGTAGCGATTCACGAAAAGAACGCCTCCTTTCCTCCTGAGACTCCCACCCGAGTTCCTGAAACATTTCCGTGACACTCGCGTGATGATCAAACGTACCTGTAGCAAATCTAGTAGCCCGCCTTTGGATTGCTTCTATGTCCTCCCTCAATCCGTCGTGATAGGGATCCCAAACGCTAGAGCGGTACTCGAGAATAGGTCGTATTAGTGTTTTATAAGCGGTCTCCTTTACAGAAGAACCACATCTTCCCAAAATTCTACCAATGAACGGAAGACGACTATCCGCCTACCACACAACTGCCATTACTTGCCTGTCCCACTTCATATCGCTGTGCAATGTTACGCCCTAAGATTTAATCGACGTGACTGTGAAACTTCCTGGCAGATGAAAACTGTGTACCGGACCGAGACTCGAACTCGGGATCTTTGCCTTTCGCGGGCAAGTACTCTACCAACTGAGCTACCCGAGCACGACTTACGCCTCGTTCTCACAGCTTTACTTCTGCCAGTACGCGGAGACATGGCTTAGCCACAGCCTGGGGATGTTTCTAGAATGAAATTTTCACTCTACAGCGGAGTGTGCGCTGATATGAAACTTCCTGGCAGATTAAAACTGTGTGCCGGACCGAGACTCGAACTCGGGACCTTTGCCTTTCGCGTGCAAGTGCTCTGTAAAGTTTAGAACGTAGGAGACGAGGTACTGGCAGATGTAAAGCTGTGAGGACGGGACGTGAGTCGTGCTCGGGTAGCTCAGTTGGTCGGCAGTCTGCGTTCGGCAGGGCAGCAGTGCGTACCGCGTTCGGCCGTCCACGCCACTGCGCGCCCGGAGCGTTTTGTTTACTTCCTCGTCACAGCGCTTTTCAGTCGAACACGCTCTAATGGCCAACTCTTACAGGAAGAACACTCTTAAGTTCACCTTCTCCAATGAATACGCGCGACCCAAAGCACTGGCCGTCGAACGCTTCTTACGCGAAGACGTGAAGATCCCCCGTGACGAACTCATCGGCATACACCTATCGATCATTAGCAGCGTCGTTTGTGTTAAGATGACTTACGACGCTGCCTGCAATGAGATTATTCAAAGGACGCGACATGGACTAAAATTTCGGCACTCCGACGGAAACGTCGGATTTGTGGATGTCGACCATGCAGGACTTGGCCTTCGGACGATCCGTGTATTCGAACTGCCTTTCGAGGTGAATGAAGATGAAGTCATCGCGGCGCTAAGCCCGTTCGGAAAAGTCCAGAGCCACGTAGCCGAGACGTGGGCACAGTTTACGATATATCCGGTGCTTATTGGTGTGAGACAAGTAAGAATCGATCTCAAACGGCACGTTCTATCGTACATTTCTATCGGTTGGTGCCGTGCGGTGGTCATTTACGACGGACAACCTCGAACATATTCCGGTTGTGGCAAAGAAGGCCACGTCCGTAATGAATGCCTGCAGTGCGGCATCACACAACTAAGGCCCGACAATAATAACACCGACAGAACCACGACCACCCTTCCAGTCACCTATGCAGCGACACTGCACGTCCAGTCCAGACAAGACGCCGATCATGAGCGTCTCTCTGGTCCGATACACCCGGAGGCGTCCCAGCACCTTGACACCGGCGATGCCGCCCGTGAACATGTCCAACAGCCGGACACACCCACGCTAGAAGATCACAAGGATACCAATGAGAGTGTTCTGGAGAATGACGACCGCATCATAGCACCCGCGGCTTTTGTACCGGAACGACGTGAATCTCTTCCTTCCTCAGACACCGAAACTCATTGCCGAAAGCAGAAGTCGCTCAAACGACGAAAAAACCGCCGTAAGACATCAGAATTGGTCTTTGAGCACCCTCCGCAGGACGAAGAGATGGCACATCACTCTGACGGAGAACACGATAACACTTTCTCCTCTACCACGGAGACGCGTCATCCACAAGACGGTGAACCGTCCAACAGAGATCGTGCACAAGCCCCGCGCCCAGAAGGCATGGAACATAGCACGCCTGTTGTCACCGACGCAACTGAGCTGACTCGGCCGGTGCTGCCACCTCTCGCCGATGCCAAACCAGTCGGACATTTTTCATGGGCGGATGACACGGATTTCCCACCTCCATCTGATGCAGAAAAGAGATCTGTTCCTCCGTTAGACCAACACTAAAATGGGGGAAGTTTCTACGGCGACTCCTGCGACTTCTATGGACTTCCAGCATCCACCACAACAATCTTCACCAGCTACGAACCTATCGGCAGCACGGATCTCCCATCAGGCGTACCGAATAGCTACTATCAATACTAGTAATATCGGCTCCCACGATAAACTTCAACTGCTCCGTGACACGCTAAGAGCAGCGGTCATCGACATCGCCCTGTTACAAGAACTGAGGACAGCAACTTGGACTGGGTGTTATGGATATGAGACGTACGCCGCCCCTGCAGCTGTGGAACACACAGGCGCAGCCATCCTCCTCCGAGAAGGGATTGAAGTTTCCGATGTCGCATACATCCCAACAGCGCTAGGGGTGGCCATAACAGTTGAAGGAATCAAAATCATTAATCTCTACGCCCCATCGATCACTGATAAACGGAGGAATCGCTCCCAGTTCTACGCAGAAGATATCACATCTTTATTCCTCGGCCGATACGATAATCTCACCGTAGGTGGAGATTTCAACTGTGTTCTCGAGCGCGGAGACCAATACCCCCATTTCACCACATGTACGGAACTTCGCTTCCTCGTCCGCCGCCTTCGTCTCCTCGACACTTGGCTAGTGGTACACGGCGACCGCCGGGGTATACACACATTACGAGCCACTCCGCCAGCCGACTTGATAGAATATACATCTCTAACGCTCTAAAATCAGTTCTCCTCGACGCGGAACGTTGGCCGTCTGCCTTCTCGGATCATGACATCTACATGTGTACCATAAACCTACGTCGAAAATCTATATGGCGCAGTGCAGGACCTTGGAAACTCAATGTCGCGCTACTGCGGGACCCTGAATGTCAACAACAGGTCACCGACACGTGGCACACCTGTGTTCAACGCATTATGCGTTACGAGACCACACTGCAGTGGTGGTTGCTGTGCGCCAAACTGGCCATCCGATGGACATTGACACACTATGGCAGAGCCAAAGCCAGGTGAAATCACCATACAACTGATTTCTACTATAGCGCTCTACGTGAACTCATGGATCAACCTCCATCCCCGGATCGTGTAAAAGAAGCTCAACGCATAAAGGCAAAGATTTTAACCTTGACCAGATGCCGTCTATTGTACGAGCACGCAGCCAAAATAGGATTAACGGGGAAGAACCTTCTATGCATCATATTATTCAAAATGTTCGTCGACGCCGACGGGCTTTAATGACAACTTTAGACTTACCTGATGGACGCCGGCTGACTTCGCAAGCTACCATTGCGGATGCATTCACAACGCACTATTGATTTTTCTGTCAAGAGGTACCTGCCGGTGCAGAAGCCATTGCTGAGGTTGCCCAGCAGACACTTGGTACTCTAAACGCAGCAGCTGCAACCCTCCTGACTTGTGAAGTGACCAACGACGACGTCCAAGGCGCTGTGGCTAAAGGGTCTCTGAATCGATCTCCCAGCCCGTATGGTTTACCTCTCGAATTTTACAGAACCTTCCAAGATTTGCTGATGTCACGAAGGAGGGACACGTACTGGTAAATTTTGTCCGGCGCGGCGAAGCCGCCACCAATGTTCATGGAAGGCTTACTTGTACCAGTCCCGAAAGCCACAGGAGGAACACGACTCGACAGTTATCGGCCGATCACGTTACTCAATTCCGACTTCAAGATTTTCACACGCCTTCTAGTAGTGCGACTCAAACATGTCTTACGAGACATTGTTTCCCACGAACAAACATCTTTACGCGGCGATCGTAATATACAGACAGCCCTTAGTGAATATCGAGATGTGATCGCTGTGGCAACACACTCGCGACTGCCAGGCGCTTTAATCTCCATCGACTTCAAACAAGCGTTTGACCGCGTCTATCATGCATTCCTTAACGCAGTGATGAACCGAATGGCAATCCCCCCGACGTTCACGCAAGTGGTTATGCGGATCCTTCCTGGAGCAACGTCCAGACTTCTCGTCAACGGCATACAGAACCTATACGGATTGAACGCTCAGTAGGGCAGGGTTGCCCCTCGTCGACGGTGCTTTATGCCATTGCGATGGAACCACTCATTTGCGGATTACGGCGACGTTTGACAGGTATTCCACTCCGGGATCATACGTTCCGCTGCCGAGCTTACGCGGACGACTTGGCCCTCGTCGTACGTTCAGCGGCCGACGTACAAGCTGCGATGCAGTGGATTACCCGTTACAGAGCAGCGGCAGAGAGCGCTATGAACGTGGCAAAATCATCCGCCATGAAGATCGGCCGCGGCCTTCCCGCAGACAGCGTAGTCCCATTTCAACTGGTGGACACTCCTCGCTGTCTCGGGTTGGTGTACACGCGACACATTCGCCGCACCTCGGCGATCAATTATCGGGGCTGCTGCAACGCATACGGGCCAACATACAAAATCATATTCTACGCCCGCTGAATATGTGCCAGAGAGTCACCTTCGTCAATACCCATCTGGCAGCCCGGATACCCCATATAGCGCAGATTCTGCCCATCACTACGACAATGGCGGCCAGATTACAGGCGGCTTTCGGCTATTTCATTTGTTCTGGACACATATTCAAAGTCCAGTATGAAGCTCTCACCTTACCGAAGCGGGATGGTGGCCTCGATCTGGTTAATGTGAGAGCCAGGACAACGGCACTTTACACCAATACTATGCTCCGGTTATGGAAAAGCCAAAATGCTAGTTTTACTGGAATGTTGACCACCGAGCTCGCACCTGTTTCGAGACGCCCACCGACGTCTTTGGCGCACATCCCACCTCCGATGTCACATATCGGCCGTTTCTTTTTGGAGTACAGCTACATATGCACCGAGCTCCCCAGGACCAGGAAGACGACCACCCGCGACATCTACCGCCTTCTCCGAAAGTCCCCACCCGGCAAGCCCGTCGAAACACGTCACGCCCAGGTTTCATGGCCTACAGTTTGGAAAACGATCCACGAACCATATCACACCACTGACACCACCTCTATGTGGTATCTTCTCGTCAACGGCAAGTATACTACAAGACAGAAACTGCATCGTATCGCACTGGTGGACTCACCCCTGTGCCTCAAATGCAATGCTGAAGATACAGATTTACATCGTTTTGAGCGTGGGCCAGCAGCAGCTGTCTGGACCCTCGTACAGAAGATCTACCTCCGAGTACCACCACATCACGTTTCTCCTACTATGATGATATATCCCGACAAGACGTACTTTCCATCGGCTAAGTGGCACGCCATCACATGGATCAGTGGCATGGCCGTCAACTACCTCTTTCGGGACGACATCGTCGATCCGGCGGACTTTTGGACACGCCTCCAAGTACATCACCACACCCTTCGCCGACATCGACACTATCGGGCCACTATCGCGAACTACTTACAGAGTATTTTCTCCAACCCGCCTCAAAGCTGGAATCTGAACGAACAGTGCCAGCCAAGACTGGACGATCCCACGTTCCCCTTCAATGGTCAATGATAGAATGCATTTCGTTACGATGGCGCGCCAAAGTGGAGCATGGCGCGGAAAGTATTCCTATTTTATTTCACTTCTCTTTTCTCTTCCTCTTCTAAGTTTTTTTCTCCTTATACATGTTTATACCTTTCACACATAGCTCTCTATCTGCAGCCTTTCTTTCTCCTGTGCTCCCCAAAAACAAAAAAAAAAACAAAAAATGAGTGTGCTGCTGATGGTCAGACTGTATACTCCTTTATGTTAACAAAAAATAAAATACAAAGAATAAAAATAGAAGGTCGTTGCGGAAATATAGCTACCTTTTGTGTTTTCCGTTTTCAAAGGATGTTGTGTTATTTTATGAAGAACGTAGTCTTGTATTTTCATACACAAGAGGAAAAGAACACAAAAAAACTTAAAAAATATATTAAAAAAAGTTGGTAGAGCACTTGCCAGCGAAAGGCAAAGGTCCCGAGTTCGAGTCTCGGCCCGGCACATAGTTTTAATCTGCCAGGAAGTTTCATATCAGCGCACACTCCGCTGTAGAGTGAGAATTTCATTCTAGACGTGACTGTGTCAAACGCTACACTACTAATGGAGTATTCAAACATTAAGGATTCTTTTTCCTATTCATCCTCATTAATTTACATTTATCTTTACACCAATCACAAATCCTGTCAAAATCATTTTGTATCACAACGACGACACCTTCCCGTACACCAGAGCATCATTAGCAAACAGCCGCAGGTGTTGTAAACAAAGGTTCGTTTGGATGAGTTCTATTGCATAGCCTGTTCCGTCACCAGATTTAAACTGAATGGATTTTTACCACTGAGGAGATTTAAAATCCTTTAATCAACTTCTGTAACTGGTATCGATGTTCTGCGGAGGAGAATCCAAAGTAGAGTCCACCAAAAACAGCACACTCCAGGGGGTTCAACAGAATATTAAAAACCGTTGAATGTAGGCACAGGGTTTGCACCGATATAGGAGGAAGTCTGAGCAATCACAAAAGCTCTACGTCCATCTAACTCTGTGACGAAGGATTTTCGGACTCAAGTTCATCCGGACATCCGACAATGCTTGTCAGGAACATACATCTAGTTTTTGGCTACCAGTTTATAAACACACCGTATAGAGGCGGTGATATTTATCTTTGTTGCTGATTATGTTTCTCTGGCTAACAGAAATAAGCCATTTTTGCTGTGCACTGAAATACTTGGTGCTATGAACGTTCTTGAAAGATGAAAACTCTGCAGCAGCCCCTTCCTTCTCTCTCTCCCCAACCAGCTTTGGCTAAGCTTGTGACATGTTGAAAATGTAGAATTATATGTGCCGTTTACCCCTTAACGATATAACAGTCTTCGGAATAATTGCATTACGCAGTTAAGAAAAATTGTATGTGTGAACCAGGTAACCTCGACAACGTGTCATTGTTCGCAGCAGCTTTGGCAGCCCATCAGGCGTGTGAAAGATGGATGGTGTCTGCGGCTTTAATAAGCGGGTCGGGTGCTGCACATCGCTCGTCCGCTGTCCGAGCGGACAGGTGGGCGTTGCGGGTTGCGGATGGAGGGTGGGCGAAGAAGGGTGGAAGTGGAGGGGGGAAGGGATGGCTGCTGCAGCAGAGGGCGCACCGACTGCCTGCGGAGCGGCCTTAAAATTCATGGCCCGCGGCTCCTCAAGTCGCGGTTTTCACTCCAGACACTACCGCGGACATTAGGGTATCCCCTTGTCTTCACTTGCATCCAGCAGCCCTGACTTACGGCAGCAAATTTCATGAAGCCTTCTGACGCACACGAAGAAACAATATGCAGGTTTTTCACCTTCACGTTTAACCGACTGTGAACAGATTTCTTGGGACAAACAGAGATAGCTATACAGGTCTGACCACTAAAATTTCAACACCATGAAGCAGGCACATCAAATTAGCATGACGTGTACTACACTCTTGTATATGCAAATTATTAGCATTTTATTGTGAGTGCACTAAGTACCAATAGCGCCATCTACGTACATTCTGTAATTACCCGAAAATTACGCAAGCTTTTCTTATTCGCAAATCACATTCGAATATCGGTTGTTTCTGTGAAGGTTGTGTAATGTGTCGTGTAAGAAAAAGAAATGCCTACCATTATAAGTACGAATTCGGCAGCGGAGTAATGTAGGTTGCAGTTTATTGTAGCTGATATTGTTATTAACACTGTTTTAAATCATGCTATTATGATTCCAATAAGAAAACCATGGGTTCAAGACGACCATACTTAACGTCACCAAGACAGCAACGCCACCAGGCGACTAGTGTCCGAGAGGAAAGAGATATTATTCACTCAGTCATGCAAGACCGAACAACATTATCACATGTCTACAATCAGGAAATGGCATTGTTTGCAACAAGACAAGTATATATTTTGGCCACTTTTTATTACAATAACGAACCCGTCACCTGGTAGAAAAGTCGCGGTGTAAAATCGATACTGTGGAGATACTGTATAAAACAGGAATGGCCGGCTGCCTTTCCCAACAGAACAATACAGAAAACGAAAATTAATGGATGTTCCGCAGCTCATTTCTGTGCCGTGTTTTCTGGGACATCCATAAGGAATAAATTTTTAGCCCACTACAACAAGAAATTAACATACTGGACGCGAGAGGCCACGCCAAGAACATGGGCCCTATGCTGTTCCTTATCTATAAAAACAATTTGGGTGACAATCTGAGCAGCCGTCTTAGGTTGTTTTCAGATGACGTTGTCGTTTAGCGACTAGTAAAGTCATTAGAAGATCAAAACAAATTGCAAAACTATTGAGAAAATGTATCTGTACGGTGCGAAAATTTGCAATTGAGCCTAAATAACAAAACGTGTGAGGTCATCCACATGAGTGCTAAAAGGAATCCCTTAAACTTTGGTTACACGATAAATCAGTCAACTCTAAAGGCCATAAAATCAACTAAATACCTAGCAATTACAATTACGAACATCTGAAAGTGGAAGGAATACATAGAAAAATGTTGTGGGGAAGGCTAAACAAACACTGCTTTTTACTGGCGGGACACTTAGAAAAAATAACAGATCTACTAATGGGGCCTGCCTCTACTACGCTTGTCCGTCCTCTCTTAGAATACTGCTGCATTGCACTGACGGAGTACATCGAAAAAGTTCAAAAGGGCAGCACGTTTAGTATTATCGCGATACAGGGCAGAGAGTGTCACAGAAATGGTACAGGATTTGGGATGGACATAATTAAAACAACGGGGTTTTTCGTCGCGGAGCAATCTTCTCACGAAATTCCAATCACCAACTTTCTCTTTCGAATGCGAAAATATTTTGTTGACGCCGACCTACAATGGCAGAAACGACCACCATGATAAAATAAAAGAAATCATAGTTCCTACGGAAAGATATAGGGCTTCGTTCTTTCCACGCGCTATACTAGATTGGAATAATAGAGAATTGTGAAGGTGGTTTGATGAACCCTTTGCCAGACACTCAAATATGATTTGCAGATTATCCATGTAGTTGTAGTTGAACAAAAGACCTCTATACTCAAGTCAATAGTAGCAAGTTGGTGTACAAAGACCAAACTGACCTTGTCACCCACAGACGGCCAAATGATAGCAAGAGATCCGATTATAGGGCTCGAAGATTGTAAGGCATAGTGAAGCTCGATACCTCCATCTTAGATGAACCCTGGAATTTCACGGGGCACACGGATGAGGTCGCCCAACGGGCGTTTATAGTAATTAATAAATTAATAAAAATCTGGCATAATCCGTTCCACCTGGCCCCGGAATTTGTCCCGGACATTCGACCTATCACATGCAGAATGTATGAAGCTACTTCCATTGTGAATTTTCTAGCTTACTTAAGAGATATTCTCAAACGGTGTTCTTCTTACATTGGTCGAGAATATTAATCAGCAGTCAGAATTTGTAATTCTTCAGTTTCTTCCAGTGCATCTGCGAATTGAACAGTCCATGGGTGAGTTTCAGGTTCATAGAGGGTGCACAATATTTCGGCGATCAGACATGTCGCCATAGTGTGGCGCGCTGACGGGCCCACTCAACAATGTCAACATGCCGAAAAATTGTCGCTTCTGGATACTATGAACAGGCACCACACTAGTTTGATGAACTTGGTTTTGCTTGTGTTACTGAGTCAGGTTGAATAACATAACGACATCGAAAGTTATTAATGACATAACTCTACGTGGAGTGCTGGTGCTACGTATTCCTGTTACACCTATGGATAGTAAAAAAAAGAAAAAAAAAGAAGAAGATAGAGAGAAATTCCAACCTTTGCAGACAATAACGAGTCACATTCGCAATGACTGTCAATCTCGACCTTCCCACCTCTCATCCTCACATTTCGTTGTAGCAGTTAACACTGAATTGTTGCAAAGTAAAACATTTTACATTCATACCACTATTGCAGAGCAGCCTGAGTATGGGTGAGTGTATTACCATGGTACAATTTTCAGACTTCCACCTCTGGCCAACCGTGTAAAACACGTTTCATTCATTTTATGATTCCATTCCATGACACTTTTTCGTTGTGCTGCAGCCTTTCTTGAAGTTAGGTACTTTCACAAGCGAAATCATGTTTCAAGGTACAACATGGTCATGTACATTCGACTGAAATTTGAAAGTGTTGCAGCCGATAAAATCTTGTTAATATTTTATTTACAATACTACCTGTTACAGTACTATTCTACTACAGACCAATAATCAGTAAGTGAAACCAATTAAACTGAAGCATTATCAAAAAGCATTCACAAATTCACAAACCAAATAAGTTTTGAAATTGAAGGTATTGGAAACAAGTGCAAATTTCATTTTTCAATACAGTCCTGAATGTTACGACGTTTAAGGAAATCATTTTATTTGCAAGTATCACATGTTTCTTAAAAGGGGTTCTTCTCTTTCAAGCTACAAGACGATTCACCGCCCATAAAGCATGGTTTAATTGATTTATAAAAGATAGAGCACAGCAATCAGTCGTCCTTTTTTGCAAGTTTTCCATATCAAGTCCAGGTTTCGGCTTTTGCGTAGCCATTATCAAAAAATGGCTCTGAGCACTATAGGACTTAACTTCTGAAGGCATCAGTTCCCTAGAACTTAGAACTACTTAACCCTAACTTACCTAAGGACATCACTGACACACATCCATGCCCGAGGCAGGATTCGAACCTGCGACCGTAGCGGTCGCGCGGTTCCAGACTGTAGCGCCTAGAACCGCTCGGCCACACTGGCCGGCGTTCCACTCAAGGCCGGCCATTATCAATGCGCTATTTTGAGTATTAAAAGAACTGTTACTGACGCCCGAACAGCAGGATACTGACAAGCACTGAGACTTGAAAATAGTGCACTGGTAATGGCTAGTCAGAAGCCGAAATAAAACCTGCAAGAAACGGCGACTGATTGCTGTGCTCTATCATGTATAAATCAGATCACATTCGTTGAGTGCACCCAAGTTCCTAATGGAAAGTAACCTGTTGGCTTAGCTGCTCACGTGTTACATAAACAGTTATAAAAATACGTAACATTTTACTCACCATGAAGTTCTGTTCTTGAAGAATTAACTGTTCATTCAAAATAACTTTGATACTCCAAATAGCTTTGATATTCCAAATAGCTTTAATATATTACACAGTACTCAAATGTGTAGAACGCAATCTATCTACAAATGCTGCGTTAACTCATCATCAGGTCTAATAACTACAAAACTCTAGATAATGGCATAACTCTTATGCCAATCTCTTGCGTACGTTGCATCACACAATTCTAAGATCAGTCACTAGACTGCAGAGCCGACCAGAGAAACATCCTCTGTCCCTAGGTACACTATCCACAAGGTACAAGACTCTCCCAAACTGAGTGGGACATTTGCAGCAACAGTCATGAGCGACTATTCTCAACTTCACGGAAGACCATAAGCCCGATTAACAGCGGAAAAAATGTGTTAAATTTTGGGTACTGTGATTAGTACTTAATGTGCACACCAAAAACTGTAAACAGGCTTCCGTGTTCCAGCAATATATAATTGACGTGACTGACACAGTTAGTTACAGAACAAGATCATCCTGCAGTTAATATTGTGGTAGTTAATTGTTCTAGCTGGTCACACAGTCCATTGTATAAGTTTAAACGTCGTTTTTGACGTCTTCGTGGCACATAGTTCAGCGAGTCATCTTCAACGGGCTCAATAATTGTGCTGTAATTGTTTTTGTTGTTGTCTTCAGTCCTGAGACTGGTTTAATGCAGATCTCCATGCTACTAAATCCTGTGCAAGATTCTTCATCTCCGAGTAACTACTGCAACCTACATACTCCTAAACCTCAATAGTGTATTCATGTCTTTGTCTCCCTCTACGATTTTTACCCTACACGCTTCCTCCAGTATTAAATTGGTGATCCCTTGATGCCTCAGAACGTGTCCTACCAACCGATCCCTTCTTCTACTCAAGTTGTGCCACAAATTCCTCTGCTCCACAGTTATGTTCAGAAGCTCCTCATTAGTTAGATGATCCACCCATCTAATCTTCAGCACTCTATTGTAGCACCACTTTTCGAATGCTTCTATTCTCTTCTTGTCTGAACTATTTATCGTTCACGTTTCGCTTCCATATGTGGCTGCACTCCATACAATAACTTTCAGAAAAAAACTTCCTAACACTTAAATCTATACTCGAGGTTAACAAATGTCTCTTCTTCAGGAACGTTTTTCTTTCATAGCCAGTCTCCATTTTATGTCCTCTCTACTTCGACTATCATCAGTTATTTTGCTCCGCAAAAACCAAAACACGTATACTACTTTAAGCGTCTTATTTCCTAGTCAGCATTACCTGATATGAATAGACCACATTCCTTTATCCTCGTTTTGGATGTTCACCTTACAAACTCCATTCAAGACACTGTCCATTCTGTTCAACTGATCTTCCAGGTACTTTGCTGTCTCTGACAGAATTACAATGTCGTCAGAAAACCTAATTTTTTTTATTTCTTCTCGATGCATTTTAATTCCTACTCCAAATTTTTCTTTTGTTTCCTTGCTCAGTACACAGACTGAATCGCATCGGGCATAGGCTACAACCCTGTTTTCTATACAAATTGTAAATAGCCTTGGGCACCCTGTATTTTATCCCTGCCACTGTCAGAATTTGAAAGAGAGTATTCCAGTCAACACTGTCAAAAGCTTTCTCTGAGTCTATAAATGCTAGAAACGTAGGTTTCCCTTTCCTTAAACTATCTTCTAAGATAATTCGTAGCGTCAGTATTGCCTCACGTGTTCCAACATTTCTACAGAATCCAAACTGATCTTCCAAGAGGTCGGCTTCTACTAATTTTTCATTCGTCTGTAAAGAATTCGTATTAGTATTTTGCAGTCATGACTTATTAAACCGATAGTTCTATACTTTTCACAACTGTCAACACCTGTAGCCTTTGGGATTGGAATTATTACAGTCTTCTTGAAGTCTGAGAGTATTTCGCCTCTCTCGTACATCTTGCTCACTGATAGAAGAGTTTTGTCATGGCTGGCTCTCCCAAGGTGTATCAGTAGTTCAAATGGAATGTTGTCTGCTCCCGGGGCCTTGTTTCGACATATGTCTTTCAGTGCTCTGTCCAATTCTTCACGCAGTATCGTAGCTACCTTTCTATCTTCGTCTTCCTCCATTTCCACATTATTGCCCTCAAGTACATCGCCCTTGTATAGACCATCTACATCTTTCTGCTTTCCCTTGTTTGCTTAGGACTGGTTATTCATCTGGCTCTTGATATTCACTCTTTTCTCCAAAGGTCTCTTTAATTTTCCTGTAGTCAGTGTCTATACTACCCCTCGTCATACATGCTTCTACATCCTTACATTTGTCCTCTAGCCATCCCTGCTTAGCCATTTTGCACTTTTGAGACGTTTGTATTCCTTTTCGCCTGCTTCATTTACTGTATTTTTATATGTTCTCCTTTCACCAATTAAATTCAAAATCTCTTCTGTTATGTAAGACTTTCTACTAGGCCTCGTCTTTTACCTACTTGTTTCGCTGCTTCCTTCACTATTTCATCTTTCAAAGCTACCCACTCTTCTCCTCCTGTATTTCTTCGCCTCATTCATGTCCATTGTTCACTAATACTGTGCCTCAAACAATCTACAGCCTCTGGTTCTTTCAGTTTATTCACGTCCTATCTCCTTAAATTTCTGCCTTTCTCCGGTTTCTTCAGTATTAATCTCCAGTTCGTAACCAAAAAATTGTGGTCAGAGTCCACATCTGCTCCTGGAAAGGTCTTACAATTTAAAACCTGGTTCGTAAATCTCTGCCTTACCAGTATGTAAACTGTCTGAAACTTTCCAGTGTCTCCAAGTCTCTTTCACCTATAAACCTTCTTTCATGATTCTTAAACCAAGTTTTAGCTATGATTTCGTTGTGCTCTATGCAAAATTCCTCCAGGTGGCTTCCTCCTTCATTCCTTACTCCCAGTCCTTATTCACCCACTACTTTTCCGTATCTTCCTCTTCCTACTATCGGATTACAGTCTCCCATGAGTGTTAAATTTTGATCTCCCTTAACTAACTGAACAATTTCTGTTATCGCATCATACATTTCTTCAATCTATTTATTATCTGCGGAGCTAGTTGGCGTATAAACTAGTACTACTATGGTAGGCGTGGGCTTCGTATCTGTCTTGGCTACCATAATGCGTTCAGTATGCTGTTCGTAGTAGTTTGTCTGCGCTCCCTTTTTGTTATTCGTTATTAAACTGAGTCCTACAGTACCCCTATTTGATTTTGTATTTATAACCCTGTATTCACCTGACCAGAAGTCTTGTTCCTCGTGCCACCGAACGTCCCTAATTCCCACTTCATATAACTTTAACCTATCCGTTTCCCTTTTTAAATTTCCTGACCTATCTGTCCGATTAAGGGATCTGACATTCCACGATTCGGTCCGTAGAACGCCAGTTTTCTTTTTGCTGACAACGACATCCTCCTGAGTAGTCCGCTCCGGAGATCCGAAAGTGGACTATTTTATTTCCGGAATATTTGACCCAAAGCGACGCCATCATCATTTAACCATACAGTAAAGCTGCTTTCCCTCGAGAAAAAATCATGGCAGTAGTTTCCCCTTGCTTTCATCCGTTCGCAGTAACAGCACAGCAAGGCCGTTTTGGCGAGTGTTACAAGGCCAGATCAGGTTACCATCCAGACATCCAGACCACTGGACCAGTAACAACTACTGAAAAGGCTGTTGCCCCTCTCTTCAGGAACCACACGTTTGTCTGGCCTCTTAACAGATTCAGCTCCATTGTGGTGGCATCTACGGTACGGCTGTATCGCTGAGGCACGCAAGCCTTCCCACCAACGATGAGGTCCATGCTTCGTGGGCTGGGGGGGGGGGGGGGGGGGGGGAGGGTGGTTGGGAGGCGAAGAGGATTGCTGAAATTACTCATTATCGCTGATCTAGTGATGAATGTATTGTAACTATTTATCACTATATAAGTAAATCTTCTATTATGGCTCCTAGTCTGCTGCAAGTCATTCGATTCGACACCAGTTCAGCTGCTTATTATGTTTCACCAATCAGCTACCAAAGTGCCCTTACGAAATTGAATGCATCTATGCTATATCTTTCCATCACAGAAAAATATGAGGTGCTCACCGTAAATCAGGCCGGGATCTCCGCGTCATTAGGCAATAACACTAACCATTAGATAACGCAGGTGGACTTCTCTACAAAAAATCTTTGCTGAGAAAGTTCATACGGGAGTGGAATTTCGATGTTAGCAGTGGCAGAGGAGATATCAGGGGATGATCATAAGTCCTTAACTTTATAAAGGAAATGATGTTATTGGTTTGAAAAAATTAATTGATCAACTCAAGATATTACCCCTTGTGCCAAACACATTTATGGAATCTTCCTTCCCGTTTCTCTAATCCATATAAAAAAATCGATTCTGCCACAAATCACTCATCCGCAAACTTTCTGGCGTCGTCAGTGTCCTTGAGGTTTGGTAACAGGTAATAGGCTTAGAGGTTCAAGTCCAATGAGTAGGATGGATGTCTGAGGATTGCAAACTGAAGTTCTGTCAATTTTTCCTCCATGATGGTCGTCTTGTGAAAATGGCATTATCTTGCACAAAGAAGATTCAATTTCTCTGACTTCCTCAATATTTGGAGACCAATTTTGTCGAGAATTTCAACATACTACTTTCCAGTGACAGTTTACGATGTACTCAGAGAAGAGGTTGTAGAAACTCCGACAGTGAATACCTCAGTAGGCATTTCAGTTGAAGATAAATGGACATCTCTTGAAAGTACAATCACAGAAGCTGGAAAGAAATCTGTAGGTACAAGGAAGGTAATTGGGAAGAAACCATAGGTAACAGAAGATATACTTCAGTTGATTGACGAACGAAGGAAGTTCAGAAATGTGCACAGAAATGAAGGAATACAGAGATACAAGTCATTTAGGAACAAAATACATAGAAAATGCAGGGAACCTAATACGGAATGGATGCGTGAAAAATGTGGAAAAATGGAGAAAGAAATGATTGTCGGAAGGAGTGACTCGGCATATAGAAAAGTAAACTAACCTTCGGTGAAGTTAAAAGCCAAGACAGTATCGTTAAGAGTGCAATGGAACTAACACTGTTAAACGCGGACGAGAGAGTGAAAAGGTGGAAAGAGTACAAAGGAGAACTTGTCTGATGACATGAGGGAAGGAAAAGAGGAATCGACGGAGAAGACGTAGAGGATCCAGTGTTAGGAAAAGAATTTAACAGATATTTGGACGCCTTAAGATCAAATAAGGCACACTCGATAAATAGCACTATATCTGAATTTCTAAAATCATTGGGGAAAGTGGCTTCAAAACGACTATTTAAATTGGTGTGTAAAATGTATGAGACGGGCAACAGATGATCAGACTCTCGGAGAAACGTCATCTTTTGTGATGACGACGAACGAGTCGTCGCCAATGTTGACTGGAGGTCAATGCTAAATAGAAACATATAATCACAGCAGGTTTGTCAGTAACGTCGATAAGATTCTGGCTGCATGGTCTGGATCTGCAACGACTAAAATACTTAGAAGTGGTTGCTAAAAATAGTATATATATTGTACTTAACTGGTTGTACAGGATTCTTCTTGGCTGCATACGTATGATGATAAACAGATAGCTATCGAGGCCTCACTTAGGCCATACGTTACTAAGCGCCTTGTTAGAGGTTACTTCCTATCAGCTGAAGGCTATGCTACTTTACTACTTGACGTCCCGAGCAAGAGCGGACGAGAGCTCGCTAGAAACTTGATACAAGCCGCGGAGCTTCGCTAGCGGCGCTGGTCGTGATCGCGGGTCCAACGATAGTAATACGGACCGCGGTCGATAACTGCAACCCCTAACAAGTGTGGTATCGCACGTTGATACCACATCATACAGACAATTGCGTAGATTGCAAAGGCTAACAAAAGCGAGAATTATCACACAATCAGCTGAAAAGTGGATGCAGCCAAGTTCATGACAAGATAATAAACAGGAGAATGGAAAATAAAATTGAGGAGGTCTTAGATGACGATCAGTTTGGCTTTAGGAAAGGTAAAGGCACCTGAGACGCAGCTGGCGTTGTAGTTGATAATGAAAACAAAGCCGAAGGAAAATCAAAACACTTTCATAGGTTTTGTGGAGCTGCAAAAAGCGTTCTACAATGTCAAATTCAGCACGATGTTCGAAATTCTGATAAAAATAGGGGTAAGCTGCAGGAAAAGACGGGTAACATACCATATGTACAAGATCCAAAACGGAACAAAAAGACTGGAAGACAGAGAACGAAGTTCTCGGATTGAAAAGGTTGTAAAGCATGGATGTATTCTTACGCCCCTACTGCTAATTCTACACATCGAGGAACCAATGAGTGAAATGAAACAAACTTTCAACAATGGCTTTCAAATTCACTGTGAAAAGATACCAACAATAAGGTTCGTTGGTGACATTGCTATCCCGATTGAAAGAGAAGAAGATTTACAGGACCTGCTGAATGCAACAAAAAGTCAACTGGGTACAGTATATGGATCGAGAGTGAATCGAAGAAAGACGAATGTAATGACAAATAGCAGACACGACAACAGCTAGAAATGTAACATCGGTATTGGGGTTCACGAAGTTCATGAGGATAGGGAATTATGCTTCTAGGCAGCAAAACAACCCATGACATGAAGTAGGACATGAAGAGCACACTAACGTTCATAAAAAGGGCGTTCCTGGTCAAGAGAACTCTGCTAATATGAAACATAGATCTTAATATGAGCAAAAATTTTCTGAGAAAGAATTTATGATATTGAGATATGGACTGTGAAAAAACCAGAAGAGAAGAGAATCGAAACTTTTAAGGTGTTGAACATTAGGCAGACTGATGAGATAAGGACTGAGGAAGTTTCCTGCAGAATCGACGAGGACAGAACGCATAGAAAACACTGACAAGAAGAAGATACATGATGGGATAGCTCTCAGGACATTAGTGATTACATTTTATGGAGTTAGAGGTAGCCGTAGCAGGTAGAAACCGTGAAGGAAGGCATGAAACGTCCCCTTAGAAAAATTAATGAATTACAGTGCTGATAAACTTCTTACATTATTTGGTTTTCAAACAGCTGAGCAGAACTGAACATACTCAGACATTTCGCTCTTTACCTATTCTGATCAACACTAAACTGACACACAATATTTTTAGTACAAAGCAATCTGACTTCCAATGAGCCCTACAAAAGAATGGCCCTGACTAACATTAACCTATATGTTTCACAAATCACTTACCTCAAACAAATCTTTGTTACTCGAACTACTGCAATACAGCGAGCGCCACTGCTGGCAGCTAACTAAAAGATTCAAACTACGGATGGAAGTAACTACTGATAGGCATAGTTAGGAAATGAAAGATTTTGATACAGAACGAACAATGTATTTACCTTAATAGTGTGCTAGTGTTCAAAAGTCAAAATATATATAGCACTTCATGGCATCCAGTCATACAAATTTACTGTCTCTGGTGGACACACGTCCAGATCATCCGCTCTCAAAACTCCGCCATTTCTCTACCCACATCCACCACTGCTGGCAGATCACCTCCAACTGCGCAACGCTACGCGCTGTTAACAGGCAACTGACCAACACTACAATAGCAAATTCCAACAATGCAAATCAGCCACAGACTGCACACAGCACAGTTAGTGATTTTCATATAGAGCGCTACATGGCTTTACCAACATAAAAACGTAAACAGCCTACTTACAAGCAGAGATTGAAATACTTCGAACAAATAGCTGAAAATGTAGGTATCAGTTGCTACTCTAAGATAAAAAGTTCGCACGGGAGAGTAATTAGAAGCGATCCACATCAGACCAGACAGAAGACCTTAAAAGAAAAAGAACTCATGATGTAGGATTCCATCTTTATACCAAAAGTCGGAGCATCCCAGTTGTAGAGAGTGGAGTAGGAAGGGCAGTTAGGAATCAGGATACCAGATATGGAATCATAAATTTGTTTGGCTGTGTTCCTTAAAAAAATTCTATTTCGTTGCTCCACGTTCACTTCAAATCTGCACGAATACCTTCACGTATAATGTAAAGATGAGGTTTGGTACTGAACTATCAGTTTTAATTAGAAGAGCCAAGGACTTGTCAGCAACCTCTTATATAGCAGTAAATTAATGTCGCCCACATGTCGAGCGGTTGTTACATAATACACATTGTAAAGAATTTAAATGGACCTCTGAATCATTGCTAAAAATTTGAAGAGCAGTGAAAAATATCCTCCAGAGTATTTTGGATTTTTTTGAGCAATTTTCCAAGATGGTGGTAGACCCATTCCTTTATGCAATATATTGACTGGCAGCCATCTTTCTGTTTGACACCGACACCCACGTAATGACTATAGCTCTAGGCGTTGCTAGTCTGAGTCTCAGAGAAGAGGTCCTGAGTAGGTAACACGTTTGTGGTCATATCCACTGTTATACGCTGCTGTCGTTGGCTGCTCTGGCAGTCCAGCATTCCTTTTGTTGTCCCCTTTGCTGCATACCATGCCCTCCCTGTGGCTATCTTCAGGCATCTCAAAACTGATAGCTTCTTGTTGTACCACAAATGATTCATTGGGCGTATCTGAGTGAAAATAAGATACCTGTCATTACTGGTGCAAGAGGCAGCACAAGAGTGTCAGACCAGGACTGATCGAACGTCATTACCTCAGAGGTGCTTGCTTATGCAACAGGAACTGACATTGTTGGCATGAGCTGTTACCGCTTCGCCAGACACAGACGAATGACTGGAACTCAAATATGAGGAACTCAGCAAGGTGGCAGAGTCAACGCAATGCTAGTGGCCTGATTATTTCCCATCTGAACCACAGATTTGTTGTGAGTCACATGATCGAAAACCATGCTGCAGTAAAATATACATGGTCACAATGACGTATATAGTCACCATTTTTTGTGTAGGTATCTGCTACGTCATCATATCGATGTGTGAGGTAACGTATTACATTATTGCTGCAGGAAGTCGACATGCAGAGCAATTCTTTACAATTTTGCTAAAACATGTCAACGTACTGGACAATTCCTTACGATTCTGCTGAGACATGACGATTTTAGGGAATTTTTTTTACAATTTTGCTGTAACATGAGGGTAATTTGTTACAATTTTGTAGTAACGAGTCAATGTTGCGATGTCTAGCAACTGGTTGTATACAGTATTTACAGTAATACTGCAACCTAAACGCTATTCCTTCTCGTACTATTGTGAATTATACTTCTTAACTTTTCATGTCAAACAAAATAACACACATCAGTATCCTGTGGGAGAAAATAACGACCTTCAAACTCTCGGAAGCAACGTATCGCATGTACACTGCCTATATTAGGAAGCTGTAGCGGTACATGGATCTAATGCATAGCAGACCTGACTTCTTGGTCGTGCGTCTTTGAAGTCCAACAGCACCAATTACGCCTGACAAACTTACCTACAGGACAGCTAACAACATGGTACACATAAGCAAACGAATTCTGAGAACGAATGTGCTACGAAAATAACACTGAGGACATGATACATTATGTTAATCTCGCTAAATTGGTGCTTGATGATGTGATACATTTCTGAAAATTTTTTGAAACGTCGTGTACTTAGTTTTTTCTTTGTACTATGAGTAACATAGCCTCAAGTAATCCTACCACCTAAACGCCACTGTTAGACATCTGATCGTCATTTTTAGTTTGGTTTGTCGTGCTAAACTGTTGGAAAATCTTATGTCGATATGTACAACATCAGCGTAACATAAATGTATGTAGGTCTCAGACAAATAGGAATTAAAATTTGCAATATTAAATTTGCTTTACTAGTGTTGAAAATAATGCAATATTTTCTTCTGCCCTAAAATGGTTCTTGTTCGTAATTGTCTATGCTCATACCCTCATTTAGGCCTAGTACCAAACATCACATTCCTGATTGATACGATTAATTTGTTTTGTACGGTTACAGAGCGACTCAGCTGAGGAATTAGCATTGTGTTAACTAATTTTAGACTTCACAGTCATTATTTAGGCATCACATTTTCTTTGCATTGTTTCAGCAGCTAACAGTGATTCAGAATGCCTCATTTTTTTGTGTGCTTGCCTGCTTAGTATAGTATTTTAACTAATATGAGTTTTGTGCAGTTAAAGACTTGTTCAGGTTCGTTTTGGCACATCATATCATTTAAGCGTAAAGTGTGTTCTGCTTCAGCCACAAGTATTTTGTAACAATATAGACAATGAAACAGCAGTCATACCTTTAACTTGAAAGTTCACGCTCATATTTTAGTCATCAGTTTTCATGGATATTTTAGACGTGCGAATAACGTTGATACAAACATTGGGTTGTTGAATAAGTTTACGTATTTTTCATGCACTTTAGACATTGAATTAACATTGCGACAATCGACAAGCATTAAGTTTACGTATTTTTCATGCACTTTAGACATTGAATTAACATTGCGACACTCGACAAGCATTATATGTTTTATAGCACAATTTAAATGTTGAAATATTTTTTTACTGGTCCATTGTGTCTCACACTAAGCGTGCTATGAAGGTCGAACTAGGGTCATCCACTAGTGCTGTTTAACCTATAAATTACGCCATCGTTTCCATGTTAAACCAGTAATGGCATTATCTTTACATAGTTTTCATAAATAATCGAATACTTTTAACATGACGTCAATATCTGCTAAATTGAGGTAGAGGTTATGCTCTGGGGTTACATTGTAATTGACAGTATCGTTTTCATGGCCTGTAAATGACTAGGATACGACTGGATGTTTAGTTTTAATTGTCTGTAAATTACTGGGGTGTGATTGGCTGTTTCGTTTTAATGGCTACCACTGTCTCAAGAAATGAATTCGCTTCTTATATGGTGAATGTCTACTGCAGCATTGGCAATACTTATTTTTGAACATGGCACCGTTTTACAAAACTCAGGTACTTGTGTCTGTTGTGTACATGTTTTGTACATGTGAGATGTTAAGCACAATATATGATGCAAACATTTTGAACGTGGTGCCGTCGTGGATTGTAACATTGGAGGAAGGTTCATTACAAAAGTCTGGATATATTCGCCACCTATGAGTTGTTTAGTTTCCTGCCACCAGCACTTTAAACACCTTAGATATTTTCTAATTGTTCACCACCATGATCTTACATTTCTTTAAAAAAATCCCATCACCACTCTATGATGCAGAATGTATAATATTGTAGCCTGTGCCACTGGAATTTTTAGTGCATCTTCGTAACGTTAGAGCGTGTACTAAACCACCCCATAACGAAAAGCGTCAAACCACGAAGTGTACAGAGTAAGTCTGCAAGTTATTCATATCTACTGTCACTGAACGAAATTAGACATAAAATGACAATTTGGAAATCGATCATGACGTACATAATTTTTATTAAATTATCATGATCGCACAGTTTTTTTCAGTAGAATTACCGGTTTCGGTTAAGCAATAGTTATATCCAGTTTTTCTCATTTTGCTGCAGTGGAATAAGTCTTAAAATGTAAAAATAACAAGATTCATTTAGTTATGACATATTTTATTTTTACATGTTATGATTTGATGAACTACAGCAGAATTAGAAGATGACAACTGCATGGCCGAAACTGGTAATTCTAGTCAAGGAACTGTGCGATCAATATAATTAAATAATAAATAAAAATTATCTATTGACATTGTTTTCACGACAATTGGACGTGTTTCGTACCCAGCTCCAAGTTCTGAACGAAATGTTTCAACGAACCTCTTCTGATGTCACTAATATGAAAGTATATATATATATATATAGTCGGCAGTTGTTGCCGAGCGGTTCTAGGTGCTTCAGTCCAGAACCGCGCTGCTGTTACGGTCGCAGGTTCGAATCCTGCCTCGGGCATGGATGTGTATGATGTCTTTAGGTTGCTTAGGTTTAAGTAGTTCTAAGTCTAGGGGACTGATGGCCTCTGATGTTAAGCCCCATAGTGCTCAGAGTCATTTGGACCATTTTTTGAAAGTTTATAGAAATATCTCATCTGGAAAAGCTTACCAATATATCCATAGTATATCCTCATATTTCTTTTGTTTTTACAGTGTAATTATTACATCTTTCAACAACAGGTTCTCCATTTCTGAGATTTTTACTGATTCCGTGCCTAAGGCATGTTAATAGAAGGTTATATCCAGTCAGAAACTTTCTCATATTCTGTGTATCATATGCGAATGTCGCCGCCATGTAAGGAATTCTCTTAACAAAATTACGTCCCAACGAACTTGAAAGTACGTTTTAGTACTGAAAATTTAAGACTAAGATCTCTGCGAATGTAGCTTCGCCAGGTAACACCTACTTCTCATAAATAAAAGTGGTCTATGTTTTACAGGCTTCCTCTGAAGGTGGAACAATAGCTTCACTTATAAATGGAAGTATGACTAGCTCTCCTCATAAAGACAACGTGGAAGGACGCTGGTTAACGCAAGCTCTCTCAGCAACGAGCTATATTTGCGGAACTCTTCCGAGCATAAGATCGCTCACCGTCGACCTTTGTCACATGCACCGTATACATAGAGCTTCTAAATATACTTCACTGGCGTTACGCACCGCGAGTGCATATAACACCACGGTGAGTGCTAACCCGCCACCAGGCTTGCGCTAGTACAGACACACGAGTCTCTATATCGCTACTTCCTGTAAAGCATTAATCACTTGCGAAATTCTAGAAGTGAAATATCCAGTGTGCATCAGGAAATGATTTATTGTTTAATAAAGGTTATCCTCCTTGTGTATTTCATTCACGCAGCTTTTTGGTTTCTTTTGCCTTTAAATTTCGTCGAATGTAGCTCTGATATGCAAAGACTTTATGGGTAATGCAATATATGTGATGTTAGAGTGCTTTGCTAACGTATATTTGTAACTTGCATACAGAAATTAGTGAAATGTATAATTTACTAAATATTATATTGTCATGGGTTAATGAAAGGAAAATTTTCGTGTATTTACAAGTCGTCATTCGTATGAAGTGGTACACGTTTAGGGACAAATCCTAGGACATGTGTTACGGAGGACTGTACGGAAGATACTGTGCGAGGTGCAAAAGGTGGCACGGGTTTCTGGAGCGCTACTGTAGAACGAGCTGGAAAGAGAAGACAGTCTGTACACAGAAGAGAAAGAGGCAACACGCGGACAGAGCAGGCGAGGCCTTACCTTGAAAACAGTTGCGTACTAGCCTCGGATGACAACTCCTGAAATGTTACGGCTTTGGTACAAGTTGTTGGTCTATGTTATGGACGACACAATGACGCCAAGAAGAATTAATTAGTCCATACTTCAATAAACTTGTACGTCGTACCAAGGGTAGTGTAGCAACCACACCCAAGTACAGCCAACAAGTTACGAACTGTGTAATTAGAATTGTCAGCTCGAAATTAACTATTTTAGAATAATTACTGTGTTAAACATTTAATCTGATTCAACCTGTTATTTTTTTCCTAGTCATTCCTGTCTTGTTGTTTGATTATTCCGAGAAAACATGTTAGAAAAGCATCTGAAATACTTTATTCAGTATCTACAACCATTAGTTTTCATCATTGAATACATGTGTGAAAATAATTGTTGTGGACTAAGTTTTAAAGTGCAGGTGAAAGTACAGTATGATTTACGTAGTAGAAGTGCTGAAGTGAAATTTGTTTAAGTACTGACGTGGATGTTTACAAATTTAACGATTTTAATATTCTTTCTCTATTTGTGGTCATAAGTAAAGTCAAAGTGTGTCAATAATCTTTGCTAAAAAGACGAACTTGTCACACATAAATATTGATGTTTGGCAAGTTTAAGTTTTGAGTATAGTGAAGGTTAAATTCTTTGAGTTATAAATTAAATTCAATAAATTACAAAGAGCTACAGTGAGAAAAGCGCTTATGTGGCTCAGTAACAATGAAGCAGGGTTGCATTAATATACTGAATGACAGTATGGAGTGACTAACCCCACCTTGGGCTTTCGACAGATCGTTTCTTAAGGGAAAAGTATAAACTAAGTGTCGTAATAGATATAAATGAGTGCCTTGTGCTGTTAGACTATTAAGTCTTTTATTTGTTTGCCACACAAAATGCAAACATAGACGTGTCCCCTGGCAAATTTTTTGGCAAATACTTATGATTAAAAATTTGTGGCTTTTCTGGATTAAAAATTATATATGTATGTGGATGTACACTAATGGACATTAAAATTGCTTACACCAAGAACAAATGCAGGTGGTAAACGGGTTTTCATTGGACAAATATATTATACTAGAACTGACATGTGTTTACGTTTTCACGCAATTTTGGTGCAAAGATCCTGAGAAATCAGTACTCAGAAACACCACCTCTGGCCGTAATAACGGCCTTGATATGCCTGGGCAATGAGTCAAACAGAGCTTGGATGGCGTGTCCAGGTACAGCTGCCCATGCCGCTTCAACACGATGCCACACATTTCATCAAGAGTAGTGACTGGCGTATTGTGACGAGCCAGTTGCTCGGCCACCATTTACCAGACGTTTTCAATTAGTGAGAGGTCTGGAGAATGTGCTGACCAGGGCAGCAGTTGAACATTTCCTGTATCCAGAAAGGCCCGTACAAGACCTGCAATATACGGTCATGCATTATCCTGCTGAAATGTAGGGTTTCGCAGAAATCGAAAGAAGGGTAAAGCCACGGGTCGTAACACATCTGAAATGTAACGTCCAGTGTTCAGAGTGCAGTTAATGCAAACAAGAGGTGATCGAGACGTGTAACCAATGGCACCCCATACCATTACTCCGGATGATACGCCAGTATGGCGATGATGAATACACGCTTCCATTGTGCGTTCACGGCGATGTCGCCAAACACGGATGCGACTACCTGTAAACAGAACCTGGATTCATCAGAAAAAATGGCGTTCTGCCTTTCGGGCACCAGATACCAACCCCTTATTGTCCTTGACAGGGACCTGTATGGAGGTGGTGGTTTGATGGTGTCGGGTGGGATTATGATTGGTGCACGTACACCTCTGCTTGTCTTTGAGAGAGGAACTGTAAAAGGTCAGGTGTATCAGGACGTCATTTTGCACCAGTATGTTCGCCTTTTCAGGGGTGCAGTGGGTCCCACCTTCCTTCTGATGGATGATAATGCACGGCCGCACAGAGCTGCCATCTTGGGGCAGTACCTTGAAACAGAAGATATCAGGCGAATGGAGTGGCCTGCCTGTTCTCCACACCTAAACCCCATCCAACATGTCTGCGATGCTCTCCGTCGACGTATCGCTGCACGTCTTCCAACCCCTAGGACACTTGAGGACCTCTGACCGGCACTGGTGCAAGAATAGGAGGCTTTACCCAAGCTGCTGCTCGACCACCTGATCCAGAGTATGCCAACCCGTTGTGCGGCCTGTGTACGTGTGCATTGATCATATTCCATACTCATATCGGGGTACATGCGCAGCAAAAACTGGCGTTTTGTAGCGCATGTGTTTCGGGACGGTTTTCTCAACTTATCACCAATACCGTGGACTTACAGATCTGTGTTGTGTGTGTTCCCTATGTGCCTATGCTATTAGCGCCAGTTTTGTGCAGTGCCAAGTTGTGTGGCACTACATTCTGGGATTATCCTTAATTTATGAGCATGAGTGTACAAGTAAAATTCCCCATATAATGGCATTACACGTGGTTTTTCCCGTGACAGGAATTATTGTTCCATCGGGATATATTGTTATAGCTAGACGTCCTGCTGAGGGACATCGGGCGAAATTCTGCCCAACTGGAGCGATATATAGTCGAAATTCGGAAATCACTGGAGGATCCTGCCCATAGTGCTCCAAGCGTTATGTATTGTGGAGACACCTGCCGACCTTGCTGTCCAAGGAAGGGTTTGGCAAATACAAAGCTCCTGCAGGGAGCGGGAGCTCATTACGTTGCTAAAATGTCCAATAAGGGCAACAAAGCCGGGTTTAGAATATTGTCGAATCACGGCTGTCTTGTTAGGGTGACAATCAAATGGATCTCGGTATGAAATGGAATGGCTCCCGAGCCGATCACTCCTGGTTGTCGGGCAGTACGGCGGGTGTCATCAACGTTGGTATCTCACGGCTGTCCGAGGCATCTCCAGCACGAAATCATATTGTCTGGAGCAGAATCAATGAGCACCTCTTTGAACTGAGCCCCGATTGCTAGTGAAGTCATGTCTGTAGACGCCGTGGACAGCGGTGAAATATGGCCCGACAAGCTGGAGCGATGGCCTGGGGTGCCATTTCTTTTCATAGCTGGATCTCTTTGGTTGTCATCTGCGGAAATTTTACACCAAAGCGGTATGTCGACGATTTTCTACGCCTCGTATTGTTGCCCTCCACGGCAAGCCATACTGGGCTTACACTTCAGTAAGATATCGCCCTTCGACAAACTGCTAGAGTTTTCAGTGCTTGTCTTCGTGCTTGCCAAACTCTGCCCTGGGGAGTAAAGTCACCAGATCTCTCTCCAAATAAGAAGGCTCCAAATGTCTCTGAGCACTATGCGACTTAACTTCTACGCTCATCAGTCCCCTAGAACTTAGAACTACTTAAACCTAACTAACTTATGGACATCACACATATCCATGCCCACGGCAGGATTCGAATCTGCGACATTAGTGGTCACGCGGTTACAGACTGTAGCGCCTAGAACCGCACGGTCACACCGGCCGGCCAACTGAGAATGTTTGGAGCATTATTGACAGTACCTTCCAACAAGGACCGTCTAACGCACCTGTTGGACATGATTTTGCATGATATCCCTCAGGAGTACATAGAACAACTCTATTAATATATGCCAGGACGAATAACTACTTGCATAAGGGGCTGAGGCAGACCAACGCCGGTGTGGCCGACCGGGTCTACGCGCTTCAGTCTGGAACCGCGCCACTGCAACGGTCGCGGGTTCGAATCCTGCCTCGGGCACGGATGTGTGTGATGTCCTTAAGGTTAGTTAGGTTTAAGTAGATCTAAGTTCTAGGGGACTGATGACCTCAGATGTTAGGTCTGTGATGTTCGCTGTGTTATTCAGTGGTTTGGTATTTAACTAATGTGTAAATGGAAATGATAATCTTATTTTATTACACTGAGTAATTACTAAATAATTTTTCTCCCGGCTAAAGATTTGATCGAGTTGCTAAAGAACTCCAAGCTAACGTCGTTTTAAAGTGTTGTCTGTAAGTTGTGTAAGTGTCACTAAATCACAGTTCATACAACGGATTCTATACAACTATGAATTATGATGGAAACAGTTATCTTCGGCAAAATAATCGTTAAAACCACCGAATATCAGCCGCGCACAACACTGACGTATGTGACCTGAAACAATATTCATTGCAACTCGTGCGTAATTAATTTCGGCTCCATACATGAGCTACAAAAGTTTGTTATAACGATCGTGCTATGAGCACTGTTTTTAAAGAACCAATCTGATTCGAATCATTTTCATTAAAAAGAGTTCGGGACCACCGGTGAACATTTATTTTTACACATCTGTATCACCTTCGGCATTTGTTCTGCAGAACTGCGTAATTTAAATTTGAGTTTGCCGCTGAGATAATTGTTAAGATGGCGGCAGACAATTGATGGAGACTTTCTATTGTTAGAGCAAATAAGTAAATAATTAAAATTTTTATTAAACGCTATAAAATCTACTATCATATTGTGCACTATTTAGACTTCAGCAAGCAATCATTTGATTTGTTTCTATGGAAAACACAGACAAACCCGCGATACAAATCGCTATCAACAATGGCAGCGCTTGTTGCAGCGGAAAGAAATAATTAACACAGATAATGCTTACTGAGGGAGGAATTAGAGTTACAAGTAATAAGTCACTCACATTTATAATAATAATGAACTCTATTTGCAAGTAATAATTAGCAAATAATTACAATTTCTTAACAGACCTCAGTTTGATATGCGTCCGCAACTTACATAAGCCAACCAACAAAAGGTAAAAACAAAGGAAGACAAACGCAGATCATAAAAGCAATTTACAGTTATCATTGTCTTTGTATGATACACATCGATATGTCCAATTATATCATAGAATATTATAGAAATATTTAATATTTAAAAGTTGTCACTGTTTTTTCATACGTCGAATAGATAATGTTTAAAGCTGTTAGAGGCATAATTTCCTCTCGTCGCACTGTAGTCAAAAATTTATCACGTGCATGTTACAATGCCCCTTGGGCTGAGAAAAAAATTACTTTATTTATTGTATATTTTTTTATCAGTCCACGTAATCCACGTAGATTGCTACTCTCAAGATGCAAATGTTTGGTTTCAATGTTGTTTTAGACATGATAAAATTATAGTTGTATGAGTACTCTAAATGACTTCAGTGACTGTATTATCTCGGAAATTGCTGCGGATACTTACCGGATTAACTTATCCCCTCCCCCCCCCCCCCCCCCATTTGGGTTCACTGGACTCGGAAAACCGTGAATAAAACCGTCCAAGGTGCTTCAAGAAAATACAGACACCTACTTCTAACACTCAGGCTTGACATGAATGTAAAAACATATATGGAAAATGCAAATTCTGTTAATTGTCTAGCTTCTGAAGCATTAATGCAAGTTGCCTCCTGTACTTTCTCTTCTCTTGTTGTGACGATGTCACTCACGTTGCTGGGTGCATCGTTATTTCGATTTTTGTGACACATCTGCGGGTGCTTATGATCCAACACTAACAACTTCTGTATGATGACAGAAAGATTCATTTTTCTCATCAGCGGAGGATTCGCACCGAACTCCCGATTCAGCATTAATGTTATGGGTCGCTGTTGGTACTTATGTGCATATGTCCCACGGGCGAGATCAATTAGAGCTTCTCTTTCCCGGAGGAAGTCTAGACCCAGAAGCACCGGTACTGACAAGTTATCCACTAGTAGGGACGTCCATAATAAGCGATCATTTCCCAAGGAAACTTCCACCTGCGTCTGGTATTTTATACTCTGTGCCTTTTTTTCCCAATGCCCCTAAACCTTACAATTTTCAACAGGCAAAATCGGCAAGCTCGTTATCTCCGATACCTTCTTGACAAACGGCGTGTTCATAACTGATACATTCGCACCTGTGTCAAGCAGAATAGTAGTTGTTATACCATTTACAGCTCCGGTGACACTTGCATGGATATTTTCCCTTTGTGGCTTATCAGAGACAGCAGGTTCCTGATAAAGTCTTCGATCCTGTTGCCATCTGGATACCGTTGCATGCTTATTTTTTGTTCTGTCGACCTATTGCCTTCATTGTTGGCCTCGGTCAATTGGCGAAGGCCTACAGGGACCGAAATTAGTTTGTTGGCTTCTGAGTGTTTTGTTTTGTTCCCGAAGGTACCTCCACTTTTCTAACATTTTGTGAGTTTTCAGTCGGAGGAGGCCTCCTTGGATCCCACCACGGTGGATATTGATTGCTTGGTATAGCTATAGCCTGGACATAATTTACTGGCTGATCTGAATCCATTGAATTTTGCTGCGGCTGCCAATGACTTGGCCCTGGCTATCGCCAATATTCACTGTCATCCCGCATATTTTAGGCTTGTATTTATATGGACTGTCTGACCTGTTGTCATTTCGTCTCTTTCGGTTGCTATTATTATTGTTTGCGTTTTCATTGTGGTACGACCTCTGATTACCATTCGGTTGTGGTTGTTCTTCGGCCTTTTGATAATTACTATTATTATTATTAGGATAACCAAAATTTTGGTTGTAGGGATTCCTACTACTATTATTATTATTGTATATTCCGTTACTATAAGCTTTACTTTTAGTTTTCTTTGGACTACCTTCGCCCCTATTTCCATTATTTACATTCCATGATTTTTTTCTATTAGGACTATTATTATTGATGATCACGTCAGAATTTTTTCTGGTGTATTCTTGCACTAGATCCAGAGAATCAATTACAGACAGAAATTCTTTCAGATCGGTGTCTGTAACATTAAATAATTTTTCTCTAATACATATGGGTAATCTAGCTTTTAACACTCGCAATAAGTCTCTGGTGGTTACTGGCTCATCCCAGTATCGGGTCTTGTTCATATATTTTTCAAAGTACTTTCTTAAGGAACCTGACTTCGGATTGTACATTTCTGCATTGTCAACAATTTTACGGAGTCGCTTTTGAGTAGACGCTGACCAGAATTGATCAAGGAACGCCTTCTCAAAGTCGTGGAAACTTTTGCAAGCTTCTGCTGCATTTAATGCCCAGACCGACGCATCACCAGAAATTCGTTAAACCACAAACTGTATTTTCTGTTCTTCCGACCATGATTTTGGAAGAACACTTTTGAACTTTCGAATGAAAACTACTGGATGTATGTTTTTCTTGCTTTCTTCGTTAAATATTTGAAACTGTCTATGCTTAATCAGGCTTTTTTCATGCATCAAAGTAGTTAAGTGCATGGAATTGCTATCATTCGCAGGTGGTGTGGTTACTTTATTACAAGTACATTCTATTCCACTATTATTGTACCTTGGTGTCACATATTGCTCCGGTAATATCGGTTGATTACCAAAATTTGGTCTTCCTTCTGGTGTATTAAAATTCGCAGTTAGATTATCTGCGATCTTTTCCTTATCAGTACCAATGTTGTCATTACTGCATACTGTCAGATTTTCAAAACTTTGATTTTCAGAGCTCGTCTGTTCTGTTCTGTTCGGACGTGCTTTCGGATTTCCGAGGGAATGTCCTCCTGCATTGTTTCCACAGCGGTAGCCAAGGCTTTGAATTGGTTCTCTAGTCTATCTACTTCAGTTTGAAAACTATTAACCTGAACTGGAATGTTCGTTAACGGTTCAATAGTGGTTTTTACTGCATCGATCTCTTGCTTAAAATGGGTAGTAATAGCATTATCACGATCAGCCAACACTTGATTTATCCTACAGACAATTACTTTATCTCTTTCCAGAAAAATATTGTTTATATTTTCCATAAATTTCTTTTCCTTTACTTGGTCCCTGAGCTCCTGTTGCTGTTTTTCTATAAGCTTTTCCTGTTTACTTTTTCCTTTTCCTGCTGACTTTGTCTTTCACACTCCTGCTCTTTAATAGTAAACTTTTCTAATAATGCTGTTAGCATATCCTGTATGGACATAGCTTGAGCATTGCTAATTCTGCCCCTTGCCCAGAAGAAATATTGTCATTAATTCTTTTCTGGTTGAATGCAGGAGTTTCAGTTTTTTTGGCAACTCCTCGGTTTTACTACCACTCGGGCATCAGACGAATGGAAAAACTGGTAGAAGCAGACCTCGGGGAAGATCAGTTTGGATTCCGTAGAAATATTGGAACACGTGAGGCAATACCGACCTTACGACTTATCTTTGGAAGAAAGATTGAGGAAAGGCAAACCTAAGTTTCCAGCATTTGTAGATTTAGAGAAAGTTTTGATAATATTGACTGTAATACTCTCTTTCAAATTCTAATGGTGGCAAGGTAAAATACAGGGAGCGAAAGGCTGTTTACAATTTGTACAGAAACCAGATGGCAGCTATAAGAGTCGAAGGGTATGAAAGGTAAGCAGTGGTTGGGAATGGAGTGAGACAGGGTTGTAGCCTCTCCCCAATGTTATTCAATTTGTATATTGAGCAAGCAGTAAAGGAAACAAAAGAAAAATTCGGAGTAGGTATTAAAATCAACGGCGAAGAAATAAAAACTTTGAGGGTCGCCGATGACTGTAATTCTGTCAGAGACAGCAAAGGACTTGGAAGAGCAGTTGAACGGAATGGACAGTGTCTGGAAAGGAGGATATAAGATGAACATCAACAAAAGCAAAACGAGGATAATGGAATGTAGTCGAATTAAGTCGGGTGATGCTGAGGGAATTAGATTAGGAAATGAGACACTTAAATTGGTAAAGGAATTTTGCTATTTGGGGAGTAAAATAACTGATGATGGTCGAAGTGGAGAAGATATAAAATGTAGACTGGCAATGGCAAGGAAAGCGTTTTGGAAGAAGAGAAATTTGTTAACATCGAGTTTAGATTTAAGTGTTAGCAAGTCGTTTCTGAAAGTATTTGTATGAAGTGTAGCCATGTATGGGTGTGAAACATCGACGATAAATAGTTTGGACAAGAAGAGAATAGAAGCTTTCAAAATACGGTGCTACAGAAGAATGCTGAAGATTAGATGGGTAGATCACATAACTAATGAGGAGGTATTGAATAGAATTGCGGAGAAGAGGAGTTTGTGGCACAACTTGACGAGAAGAAGGGATCGATTGGTAGGACATGTTCTGCGGCATCAAGGGATCACAAATTTAGTGTTGGAGGGCAGGGTGGAGGGTAAAAATCGTAAGGGAGACCAAGAGATAAATACACTAAGCAGATTCAGAAGGATGTAGGTTGCAGTAGGTACTGGGAGATAAAGAAACTTGCACAGGAGAAGGTAGCATGGAGAGCTGCATCAAACCAGTCTCAGGACTGAAGACCACAACAACAACAACGGGTAGATTGTTGTACCTGAGACGCTGATGTCATCTCTGCATCAGTATGCTCATTCGGTTTATATTTCTTTTGTTTAATCATTCAATCATTCTATCACCAATATAGCACAACAAATATATAAATCACTGACAAGCACCAGACGACACAAAATGATCTTATAACTAACACATACACAAAAATAACACTAAAATATATTATTCTCGCAGCCAGAATATTTAATTATTACTACTTATAGCTCAGGTACTAGATTAAAGTTGCAAGCGGGAAGTTCTGCTGTAGGGTAAGTGAATATGCTGATCTGCTCCTACTTGTATTGATTGACGGTTGTGGACCGCAGTGCTTACGTGAAGTTACTCGTGTGTCTGGCACCAGTGTAGATACAACTTCTAGATACAAATTCGTACAGCAGTTCGGTAGGAAGATGTCAATGCTCATGAAACAAATAAATAATGATTAATAGTTTGTTTTGATACCCCGTACCTGTAATAGATCACAATTTCAATTATTAAAATGAATAAATGTGCATTGGTGGCCCCACGTTGGGCGCCAGTGTGGCGTTCGCTGTGTTATTCAGTGGTTTGGTATTTAACTAATTTGTAAATGGAAATGATAATCTTATTTTATTACATTGAGTAATTACTAAATAATTTTTCTTCCTGCTAAAGATTTGATCAAGTTGCTAAAGAACTCCAAGTTAGCGTCGTTTTAAAGTGTTGTCTGTAAGTTGTGTAAGTGTCACTAAAACACAGTTCATCCAGTGGATTCTATACAACTATGGATTATGATGGAAATAGTTATCGTCAGCAAAATGATCGTTAAAACCACCGAATATCAGCCGCGCACAACACTGATGCATGTTACCTGAAACAATATTCTTCGCAACTCGTGCGTAATTAATTTCTTCTCCATACATGAGCTAGAAAAGTTTGTTATAACGATCGTGCTATGAGCACTGTTTTTAAAGAACCAATCTGAATCGAATCATTTTCATTAAAATGACTTCGGGACCACCGGTGCACATTTATTTTTACACATTTGTATCGCCTTCGGCATTTATTCTGCAGAATTGCGTAATTTAAATTTTCAACTTTCCGGTGAGATAATTCTCAAGACGGCGGTAGACAGTTGATAGAGACTTTCTATTGTTAGAGCAAATAAGTAAGTAATTAAAATTTTTATTAAATGCTATAAAATCTACTTTCGTATTGTGCACTATTTAGACTTCATCAAGGCCGACAGTTGATTTGTTTCTATGGAAAACACAGACGAACCCGCGATACCAATCGCTATCATCAATGGCTGCGCTCGTTGCAGCGGAAAGAAATAATTAACACAGGTAATGCTTACTGAGAGAGGAATTAGAGTTACAAATAATTAATCACTCATATTTATAATAATAATGAACTCTATTTTCAAGTAATAATTAACAAATAATTACAATTTCTTAACACACCTCAGTTTGATAAGCGTCCGTGTCTTACAAAAGCCAACCAACAAAAGGTAAAAACAATGGAAGATAAACGCAGATCATAAAAGCCAATTACAATTATCATTGTCTTTGTATGTTACACATCGATATGTCCAATTATATCATAGAATATTATGGAAATATTTAATACTTATAAGTTTTCACTGTTTCTTCATACGTCGAATAGATATTTTTATAACTATTAGAAGCATAATTTCCTCGCGTCGCACTGTAGCCAAAAATTTATCACGTGCATGTTACCTGGATGTTACAAGTCCTATAGTGCTCAGAGCCATTTGAGCTATTTTAGCCAGACCAAAGCGTTATTGACTTGCTCAATTTGTGAATTTCTTTGCCTTGAATAAATAAACCAATTAATCTGAATCAAATTGGTTCAAATGGCTCTGATCACTATGGGACTTAACTGCCGTGGTCATCAGTCCCCTAGAACTTAGAACTACTTAATCCTAACTAACCTAAGGACATCACACACATCCATGCCCGAGGAAAGATTCGAACCTGCGACCGTTGCGGTCACGCGTTTCCAGACTGTAGCGCGTAGAACCGTAGGGCCACTCCTGCCGGCAACTTATCTGAAAGTGTAATTTCTTATCTGTTCATACACAAAATATCCCGCAATTCTCGTCCGATTCCGATAATTCTTTTCCTTTTTATCTTTGAGTGTATTTTATACTAAATGAAAGCACAACCAGTTTTCATTATTCTGCTTTTAAAGATGTATTTTGCCAGTAAATGTCTGCTGTGTTGTGCTCCATGCACTGCGTGCCTCAATGCATTGTTATCCATTGTAAGCAATATTTACCTTTGCTTTAGTATACCGTTTGGTTCAAAATTTAAAAAGTGTGATTCCACCCCTCTCCTTCTTGGTTTATCCCTGTTTGGTTTGTCCTAGGTAGTTCCCCTGCAAGAATGTAAATTACATCGTGTAAGTATATTGCGTTCTACTACTTCATCAACTACAGTCTAACCCAGATTCCGTTGCATGTTCCTGCTATCCGCTCAATTGATTTATACCGACTATGTTCCTTACCCCTTCATGTTCACTATCTTCCTTAAGGATATGATGTAACCAGCTTCACAAATAATCAGGGAAATGTGTTCGTACTTCTATTATACCTGTTATGTAATGGCTAATGACGTCTTTGAGCTTTCAGGCAGATGCTTAGGACTGGCCACAGAAAATACCGGTGGTGCTGTTTCGCTTTTTCGTTCCTTGTAGAAAATGGCGGGTAGACGCATAAATTGAATACCAAGTTGAGAAATTCTCCTGAAATCAAATCGTTATTTGATAAGAATATTTCTGTTACCAAGATGACTCAGCATTTTGCTACATCAGTTTGTCAAAAAATTTAGAAAATAATGTTAGTGCTGGATCCTGTCGATAATTATTTAGAGATTATTTTTCCCATCATTCGTTGTGCACCATTTGACTCATTACTACAGTTGAAAATATGCAGTATTGAGGTCTAATCGTAGCTTTCAGGACAATCACTAGAAGTTTAACCCCTGAATGGCACAGACAGTTTCCCAGCTGCTGGACTAAACATCTATGGATTAAAGGTAACCATGCTGTGAGGTAACGGGCGAGTTGTGGTGTCCTGAAAATATTCTAAGTTCAGAGTTGGCGTGGCCGCGCTGGGGCCTCTCGGCGGGCCGCGGCTCGTTGGCAGCCACATGGTGCCAAACATTAGCTTATCCAGACTGACCGCATGGCTGGGAATTCCAGGGTGATGCAGTGTCGATGAAGGAGACATGCCAGGACTGCCAAAGATGGTGGACTTTGTGAAACCTTAATGGCAGACATTTCACAGTTCGTACAGAAACTAATAGTTGCCAGATGAACCATGAGACCTCAAAAAGGAACATGTACATTACCATTATTCGCACAACGATTCTGATGGTGTAATCAGATTTTCAATCTCTTTATTAGTTTAAAGTTTAGTATCTCATGATAAATTACACAAGTAACACCCAGCAATGAATTTCCAAAACCTAAACGGTTCATCGGATTTTGTCGATCGACACATCTTCAGAAATCTATTAGTGTTGACGTAAATTGGTATAAATTACAGACATGTAACTTCATTAGTACATGAGTTATTGAAGGTCAAAGTAGCCGATTACTATCAATCGCGTCAGGCCATAAGTTCTCCACAGTTACACGAAAAAACGGTATTAGCTTGCTTGTTGTTGTTGTTGTGGTCTTCAGTCCTGAGACTGGTTTGATGCGGCTCTCCATGCTACTCTATCCTGTCCAAGCTTCTCCATCTCCCAGTACCTACTGCAACCTACATCCTTCTGAATCTGCTTAGTGTAGCAATCTCTTGGTCTCCCTCTACGATTTTTACCCTCCACGCTGCCCTCCAATACGAAATTGGTGATCCCTTGATGCCTCAGAACATGTCCTACCAACCGATCCCTTCTTCTGGTCAAGTTGTGCCACAAACGTCTCTTCTCCCCAATCCTGTTCAATACTTCCTCATTAGTTATGTGATCTACCCATCTAATCTGCAGCATTCTTCTGTAGCACCATATTTCGAAAGCTTCTATTCTCTTCTAGTCCAAACTATTTATCGTCGATGTTTCACACCCATACATGGCTACACTTCATACAAATACTTTCAGAAACGACTTCCTAACACTTAAATCTATACTCTATGTTAACAAATTTCTCTTCTTCAGAAACTCTTTCCTTGCCATTGCCAGTCTACATTTTATACCCTCTCTACTTCGACCATCATCAGTTATTTTGCTCCCCAAATAGCAAACTCCCTTACTACTTTAAGTGTCTCACTTCCTAATCTAATTCCCTCAGCATCACCCGACTTAATTCGACTACATTCCATTACCCTCGGTTTGCTTTTGTTGATAATCATCTTATATCTTCCTTTCAAGACATTATCCATTCCGTTCAACTTCTCTTCCAAGTCCTATGCTGTCTCTGACAGAATTACAATGTCATTGGCGAACCTCAAAGTTTTTATTTCTTCTCCATGGATTTTAATACCTACTCCTAATTTTTCTTTTGATTCCTTTATTGCTTGCTCAATATACTGATTGAATAACATCGGGGACAGGTTACAACCCTGTCTCACTCCCTTCCCAACCACTGCTTCCCTTTCATGTCCCTCGACTCTTATAACTCCCATCTGGTTTCTGTACAAATTGTAAATAGCCTTTAGCTCCCTGTATTTTACCCCTGCTACCTTCAGAATTTGAAAGAGAGTATTCCAGTCAACATTGTCAAAAGCTTTCTCTAAGTCTACAAATGCTTGAAACGTAGGTTTGCCCTTCCTTAATCTAGCTTCTAAATATATTTATTCATCCATGTCTTTGTTTATATCCGATATATACTAGTCATGAAACTTGACTAGAAGAAGGGATCGGTTGGTAGGATATGTCCTGAGGCATCAAGGAATCACAAATTTAGCATTCGAGGGGAGCGTGGAGGGTAAAAATCGTAGAGGGAGACCAAGAGATGAATACACTAAGCAGATTCAGAAGGATGTAGGTTGCAGTACGTACTGGGAGATGAAGAAGCTAGCACAGGACAGAGTAGCATGGAGAGCTGCATCAAACCAGTCTCAGGACTGAAGACAACAACAACAACAACAACTAGTCATGAATAAATTGATCAATTATTTACTGTGTTTTAGAAAGCACAGAGACATTAGGCTACTGGCATACTTCTGTTATATTCCTTTGATATATTTTTATTTAATTTGTTTATGTGGTGTCACCGCGAGACACCACACTTGCTAGGTGGTAACCTTTAAATCGGCCGCGGTCCGTTAGTATACGTCGGACCCGCGTGTCGCCACTATCAGTGATTGCAGACCGAGCGCCGCCACACGGCAGGTCTAGTCTAAAGAGACTTCCTAGCACTCGCCCCAGTTGCGCAGCCGACTTTGCCAGCGATGGTTAACTGACTACTTACGTTCTCATTTGCAGAGACAACAGTTTAGCAAAGGCTTCAGCTACGTCATTTGCTACGACCTAGCAAGGCGCCATATTCATTTACTATGTCTTCTGAACAGATAATATTCTGACTGACGTACAGTCAAGAGCGACGTTCATCATTAATGGATTAAAGTTAAGTATGAAACCCATTACGTCCGCTTTCTAAATTCTAATTTCCTTGTCATGTTCCAGACCTCACGTCAGTATAGTTCTTCCCTCCTCACGCCAGCCTGCGTGAGCTAAAACGCGTGCTTTTCGGCCTCCTCTAGTAACACGGTGTTGGCACTTCTGACAACTACAACAGTTTATGTATTTAATAATGTGCGGTAGAGCGTTTTTATGGTCCAGCCGTAGGAGTATTTATTTAATTTCAAGTTATTTAAATGTAAATCCAGTATTTCGAACGTGTTTCATTAAGTTTCTGAGTTTTCTTTGGCTTGGAGACTGGTCGGGAGCTCTCTAGCCAATCACAGCGGTCGTTCCAAAAAGGACGCATGGAGAGACTGTATAGAAGTTGGGGAGAAGCATCGTTTCGCAGGAGGACGAGAGAGTTCTGGACAGTACAGGACGACACGGGAGGGTCCTGGACTGTAGGGCGCGACAAACGCACGGTGGCGGGAAAGGGTGGACGTGGAGCAGCAACTTACAGTCGCGGGAAAGGCTTGGGGAGTGGAGCAGTGTGCACGTGGTCGTGGGAGATAGAAATGTTTCGTAGTGCCTACCTGTGCACTTGTGAGACTTCCGTGGCTTCTGCGGTGAAAACGTAGTATGCATTTAGAAGTGAATATCTCGCGAGCTATGTTGTTGTTCATAACTAATTACGTGAAGTAGGAATCTATTGTTTCCCAGTTACTCAACTTATATTTTATTTAATTGCTGGACCATCGACACCAGAAAGTGTTTTACAGTACTAAAGGGCATTCTTAAAGGTACTTCTGCTATCGTATTCATCATTTAAAGTCGTTAAAATAGTACCTGCACAGTTCATTTAATTGCAATTTTTCTTTTATAAATGTCTATGGTACGATCGAAATTAGCAACTGCCGAGTGATAAGAACCTTCGACCATTCAGTTCCTGTATATATTCATATTGTATACTGTAGACCCAGCAGTATTTGGCTTGTAATGCGGCAACTACGTATCCCAGCCCATAGAAAACGAAACGAGCCAAAACTTTTAATGTTTCAACTCTGAGACTAGGGGTACGTAGTTGAGTGCCACATCAATAGCCCGCAATACCGAGAAGATAAAATACAGCTGCATATACGAGGGCGAGTCAAATGAAAACCTTAAATATTTTTTAAAATATTATTTATTGTGCAGAAGTGGTACAAAGCTGTATCACTTTCACCATAATCTCCCCCATGTTCAATGCAAGTCCTCCAGTGCTTACAAAGTTCATAAATTCATTTAGAAAAAAATTATTTTCTTAGTCCGCGTCACCACTCATGTACCGCGAGGCGTACCTCTTCGTCATAACGGAACTCCTTTCCTCCCATTGCGTCTTTAAGTAGTCCAAACATGTGGAAGTCACTTGGGGCAAGGTTTGGTGCGTATGGTGGAAGAGGAAGACACTCAAAATGAAGGTCTGTGATTGTTGCAACTGTTGTACGAGCAGTGTGGGGCCTTGCATTGTCATGTTGCAAAAGGACACCTGCTGACAGCAACCCACTTCGCTTTGATGTGATTGCAGGTCGCAGACGATTTTTTTAGGAGATCTGTGTATGATGCACTGGTGACAGTGCTCCTTCTAGGCATGTAATGCTCCAAAATGACGCCTCTTCGTCCCAAAAGAGAGTCAGCATAACCTTCCCTGCTGATGGTTATGTTCGAAACTTCTTTGATTTTGGTGATGAGGAATGGCGCCATTCCTTTCTCGTTGTGTTCGTTTCCGGTTGGTGGAAGTGACCCCAGGTTACGTCCCCAGCAACGATTTAAGCAATGAAGCCATCTCCTTCTCGTTCAAAGCGCCGAAGAAGTTCTTCACAAGCATCAACGCGTCGTTCTCTCATTTCAGTAGTCAGCTGCCGTGGCACCCATCTTGCAGACGCTTTGTGAAACTGGAGTATATTATGCACAATGTGGTGTGCTGATCTATGACTAATCTGTAAACATGCTGCAATGTCATTAGTGTCACTCGGCGGTTTTCATTCACTATGGCTTCAACTGCTGCAATGTTTTGTGAAGTCACAACTCGTTGTGCCTGACCTGGACGAGGAGCATTTTCCACTGAAGTCACACCATTTGCGAACTACCTACTCCATTCGTAGACTTTTTGCTGTGACAAACATGTATCACGGTACTGAACCTTCATTCGTCGATGAGTTTCAATAGGTTTCACACTTTCACTCCGCAAAAACCAAATAACAGAACGCTGTTCTTCCATGGTGCATGTCGGTAGTAGGGCGGCCATCTTTATACTGATACTGCGACGGTAAGTGTGCATCTACACTATGCTGCCATCTACAGGCCATTCTGCAAGGTGTTTGTAGCAAGCATACCAACATACAGGATAACGGCGCGAAATTTCGATTTGTTATTACAAATTTAATGTTTTCATTTGACTCACCCTCGTACATGAGAAACGACCGAGTCCCTTGTAATGAAAAGGTAAAAAGTAATAAATTGTTTAAAAATGCGAAACATGCAATCATAGAAAACTTGACTCCTCCTTGATAACTGATGGTTGAGTAACGTATCATTCTTAGCGTGTGAATGTTTTAACAATTTCTATCTTTCCAAGCCTTTCGAGCCTCTAACCTGTATTTATTCGTTTTTAGCTTGTGCCAAATGATACGTGCGCAGAGGTTTCTTCATAGCCTCGAATAACTGGTAATCACAAGGGGACAATTCATGAGAATACGGTGGGTGTGGCTGTATCTGGAATTCCATTTCATCGAAGGCTTCCATTACTTCCCGATTCTTATGGGGATGAGCGTTGTCGTGTTGCAGGAGCACTTTTCGTGACGGTGCACACTCTCCATATACTGCCGCCGATTGCCAGGAAATGGAAGAAGAGCTATGTAAATACATAAATGTTTTCTAGGTTATCAACAGGCGTACATGTAGGAAGTAAATTTACCCTGAAAATAAAGTAGAATATGTTCTCATACTTAATCTGCTATTTAAGAAAGTAGTCGTCGTCACACTGTTATGAAGCTAGCCACATCTTCAACCAAATAGTAATTCTCGTGAGACTGTCGACTTTAACTACACGTACTATTACGTGAAATGTACATCATTCTCTTAACAGTGTTGTATTATCCACTTATATGAACCTCGTATGAAACTTCACTGAAGAACCAAAGAAACTGGTACACCTGCCTCATATCGTGTAGGGCCCCGCGATCATGCACACGTGCCCCTAAGACGAAACTGTATGAAGTCGACAAATGTCTGAAGTGGTGCTGGAGCGAATTGACACCATGAATCGTGCATGTCTGTCCATAAAACCGTAAGAGTACGAGGGGGTGGAGATCTCTTATGAACAGCATGTTGTGAGGTATCCAGGATATGCTTAATAATGCTCATGTCTGGCGGGTTTGGTGGCCAGAGGAAATGTTTAAACTCAGAAGAGTGTTCATGGAGCCATCCTGTTGCAATTATGAACATGTGACGTGTCTTATTGTCCCGCTGGAACTGCCCAAGTCAATCGGAATGCACAATGGACATGAACGGATGCAGGTGATCAGACAAGATGCTTACGTGCGTGTCAGCTGTCAGAGTCGTATCTATACGTATCAGGGGAGCCATATTATTCCCAACTGTACACGCCCCACGCCATTGCAGAGCCTCCATCAGCTTTAACAGTCTCCTGCTCACATACAGGGTCCATGGATTCATGCGGGTGTCTCCATACTCGTACACTTCCATCCGCTCGATACAAGTGAAACGAGACTCGTACGACCAGGAAACATGTTTCTAGTCATCAATAGTGCAGTATTAGTGTTGACGGAACGAGCAGGCGTGCAGCTTTATGTCGCGCAATCATCAAGGGTACACGAGTGAGCCTTCGGCTCCGGAAGCCCACATCGATTATGTTTCGCTGAATGGTTCCCACACTCACATTTGTTGATGGCCCAGCACTGAAATGTGCGGCAATTTGCGGGAGGACTGCACTTCTTCAAGTTGAACGATTCTCTTCATTATTTGATGGTCCCATTCTTGCAGCATCTCTTTCCGCCGCAGCGATGTCGGAGATTTGATGCTTTACCGAATTCCTGATGTTCAACGTATACTCGTGAAATGACCGTACGGGTAAATCCCATCGCTACCTGGGAGATGCTGTGTCCTGTCACTCGTGCGCCGACTATAGCACCTCGTTCAAAATCATTTACATCATGATAACCTGCCAAAACAGCAGCAGTATACGAACTAACAACTGCGCCAGACACTTGTAGTTCTTATACACCTATAGGCATTGACGACCACAGCGCTGTATTATGCCTCTTTACATATCGCTGTATTTGAATACGCTTGCTCATACCAGTTTCTATGGTGATTCAGTGTCTATGAAACTATAATTTTCCAGTCAGCAATGTGGAAACGTTTGATCCATAAGAAAATGACATTTATGGACAAACCTTTGCAAAGGTCTTTGTATTGTCGACTCGAAATGGAAAAAGGACTAAATGAACATTTTCTTTGATGTGAAAAGTGATAATAGCACAAAATCCAATTAACTAAGATAATATTCTCATTTGTGATTCAACAAATATACACTCCTAGAAATGGAAAAAAGAACACATTGACACCGGTGTGTCAGACCCACCATACTTGCTCCGGACACTGCGAGAGGGCTGTACAAGCAATGATCACACGCACGGCACAGCGGACACACCAGGAACCGCGGTGTTGGCCGTCGAATGGCGCTAGCTGCGCAGCATTTGCGCACCGCCGCCGTCAGTGTCAGCCAGTTTGCCGTGGTATACGGAGCTCCATCGCAGTCTTTAACACTGGTAGCATGCCGTGACAGCGTGGACGTGAACCGTATGTGCAGTTGACGGACTTTGAGCGAGGGCGTATAGTGGGCATGCGGGAGGCCGGGTGGACGTACCGCCGAATTGCTCAACACGTGGGGCGTGAGGTCTCCACAGTACATCAATGTTGTCGCCAGTGGTCGGCGGAAGCTGCACGTGACCGTCGACCTGGGACCGGACCGCAGCGACGCACGGATGCACGCCAAGACCGTAGGATCCTACGCAGTGCCGTAGGGGACCGCACCGCCACTTCCCAGCATATGAGGGACACTGTTGCTCCTAGGGTATCGGCGAGGACCATTCGCAACCGTCTCCATGAAGCTGGGCTACGGTCCCGCACACCGTTAGGCTGTCTTCCGCTCACGCCCCAACATCGTGCAGCCCGCCTCCAGTGGTGTCGCGACAGGCGTGAATGGAGGGACGAATGGAGACGTGTCGTCTTCAGCGATGAGAGTCGCTTCTGCCTTGGTGCCAATGATGGTCGTATGCGTGTTTGGCGCCGTGCAGGTGAGCTCCACAATCAGGACTGCATACGACCGAGGCACACAGGGCCAACACCCGGCATCATGGTGTGGGGAGCGATCTCCTACACTGGCCGTACACCTCTGGTGATCGTCGAGGGGACACTGAATAGTGCACGGTACATCCAAACCGTCATCGAACCCATCGTTCTACCATTCCTAGACCGTCAAGGGAACTTGCTGTTCCAACAGGACAATGCACATCCGCATGTATCGCGTGCCACCCAACGTGCTCTAGAAGGTGTAAGTCAACTACCCTGGCCAGCAAGATCTCCGGATCTGTCCCCCATTGAGCATGTTTGGGACTGGATGAAGCGTCGTCTCACGCGGTCTGCACGTCCAGCACGAACGCTGGTCCAAGTGAGGCGCCAGGTGGAAATGGCATGGCAAGCCGTTCCACAGGACTACATCCCGCATCTCTACGATCGTCTCCATGGGAGAATAGCAGCCTGCATTGCTGCGAAAGGTGGATATACACTGTACTAGTGCCGACATTGTGCATGCTCTGTTGCCTGTGTCGATGTGCCTGTGGTTCTGTCAGTGTGATCATGTGATGTATCTGACCCCAGAAATGTGTCAATAAAGTTTCCCCTTCCTGGGATAATGAATTCACGGTGTTCTTATTTCAATTTCCAGGAGTGTAAGTAAAGTTCACATCCTTCTTCCACAGAAAGAACGTCGACTAGCGCTGTCTCCGATGATCACACTCCATATTGTCCACCCACTAAACGACAGCAGTTGGGAAATGTGCTGTACTGTGCAGGAACTGCACTTCTAGTGACTGACATGCCATCTGTAGTTAGACCGCAGTATTGCATGCTACTTAACTGCATGAATGATGGGAAAAAATTAAGAACAAATAAATTTTGATTGTCCCTCATATATTGTTGTTGTTGTTGTCTTCAGTCCTGAGACTGGTTTGATGCAGCTCTCCATGATAATTGTCCTGTGCAAGCTCCTTCATCTCCCAGTACCTACTGCAACCTACATCCTTCTGAATCTGCTTAGTGTATTCATCTCGTAGTGTCCCTCCAGTGCCAAATTTGTGATCCCTTGATGCCTCAGGACATGTCCTACCAACCGATCCCTTCTTCTACTCAAGTTGTGCCACAAATTTCTCTTCTCCCCAATTCTATTCAATTCCTACTCATTAGTTACGTGATCTAGTCACCTAATCTTCAACATTCTTCCGTAGCACCACATTTCGAAAGCTTCTATTCTCTTTTTGTCCAAACTAGTTATCGTCCAGGTTTCACTTCCACACATGGCTGCACTCCATACAAATACTTTCACAAAAGACTTCCTGACATTGAAATCCATACTCGACGTTAACAAATTTCTCTTCTTCAGAAACGCTTTCTATGCCATTGCCAGTCTACATTTTATATCCTCTCTACTTCGACCATCATCAGTTATTTTGCTCCCTTTTACTACTTTAAATGCTTCATTTCCTAATCTAATACCCTCAGCATCACCCGACTTAATTCGACTACACTCCATTATTCTCGCTTTGCTTTTGTTGATGTTCATCTTATACCCTCCTTTCAAGACACTGTCCATTCCGTTCAACTGCTCTTCCAAGTCTTTTGCTGTCTCTGACAGAATTACAATGTAATCGGCGAATCTCAAAGTTTTTTTTTCTTCTCCCTGGATTTTAATACCTACTACAAATTTTTGTTTTGTTTCCTTTAGTGCTTCCTCAATGTACAGATCGGGGACAGGCTACAACCCTGTCTCACTCCCTTCCCAACCACTGCTTCCGTTTCATGCTGTAAAGACACTGGGTGTTCATAAAGTTAGTATAAATTTGAAAACTGAATAAATCACTGAATAATATAGATAGAGCGGAACAAATTGACACACTTGCTTGGAATGACATGGGGTTCTATTAGAACCAAAAAAATAGGAAGGTTCAAAAAATGTCCGACAGATGACGCTTTATCTGATCAGAATAGCATTAATTAGCATAACAAAGTAAGACAAAGCTAAGATGATGTTCTTTACAGGAAATGCTCAATATGTCCACCATCATTCCTCAACAATAGCTGTAGTCGAGGAATAATGTTGTTAACAGCACTGTAAAACATGTCCAGAGATATGGTGAGGCATTGGCTTCGAATGTTGTCTTTCAGCATGCCTAGAGATGTCGGTCGATCACGATACACTTGCGACTTCAGGTAACCCCAAAGCCAACAATCGCACGAACTGAGGTCTATGGACCTGGGAGGCCGAGTATAGCGAAAGTGGCGGCTGAGCACACGATCATCACCAAACGACAGACGCAAGAGGTATTTCACGCGTCTAGCAATATGGGGTGGAGCGCCATCCTGCATAACCATCGTACGTTCCAGCAGGTGTTTATCAGCCAGGCTGGGGATGATGCGATTCTGTAAACCCGTCACGGTAGCAGTCACTGACGTTTTGCTGTCCATCGCCAACTGTCGAACATTTCGTGAACTTCTTTTTGTTTGTTCTAATAAAACCCCATTTCATTCCAAGCATATGTGTCAATTTTAACCTCTCTATCTACATTATTCCGTGCATTATTTAGTTTTCTAATTTATTCTGAGTTTTTGATCACCCGGTATATGACGTTTCTTATTAAAGGCTATATAGATTAATCTCCATTCAAAAAGGCCTCGCATTACATGCTGCAGCGAGGATGGTAATTGTTATAACATAAAAACTTTGCAATTTACTAATAAACACTTTTAGCGTTATATAAATCAGTGCTCACAGCTATTAGTTCTCGGAATTCCAAATCCAATTACCAGTCATGTCTGAGACATCAACTGGAATGTCACCCGTCTGGGCCGGTTTGAGCCTTTCTCGCCAGCAGTACGTTGACACGGTGTCACCACTAGCCTGGCCTGTCTTCCGCAGAGGTAGCACGTGGACAGCGGTCTTCGCCGCGGTTGGCAGCCGCCCGTCAGAGTAACTGGCGCCGCTGCGGAGCGCCCCGGCAAAAAAACAACTGCAAAGCGCAGCGCCCTCTGCAAGCACGCCTCGCGCGAGCAGCTGTCACACAGCGGCCTTGTATGTCACCAGCGCTCGCACAGATGCCACCCTCCATGGCTTCCTGTATGATGCAGATGCATTAATACACACTGAGGGGGAAAAAATCTTAACACCTAAAGACATTTAATGCAGAGAAATCATAATTCGCGAATACGTTTGACTACGTAACCTATTTAAGTGATTAATATTGAAAGATCACAGGTTAATGTAAGTGCGAGATAAGCCATTGCAAATGTGAAATTCTGATATATTAATAACAGTTGCAGTCAATAACAGATGTGTCCTGAAGAATTGTGAATGCAAGCATGCTTTCTGTTGTACAAATGCCAGATGTCAATTTGTGGGATGCTTGTTGCAACTGGTCAGTATGTACAGGTCTGGTTAATGCTGTTTGTGGATGACTCCGGAGTTGTCTTCGGATTATGTACCATATGTTCTCGATTGTAGACAGATATGGTGATCGAGCGGGCAAAGGCAACATGTCGACACTGTGTGGAGAATGCTGGGTTACAACATCGGAGTGTGGGTGTGTTATCTTGTGGGAAACGTGGCCAGAAATGCTGTCTGTGAGCGGCAGCACAACAGATTAACGTACGAATTTGCTGTCTGGATGAGTGGAATAACAACGAGAGTGCTCCTTCTGTCATACGAAATCACAGCCTTGACCATAGCTCCAAGTGTAGGTCCAGTGTGTCTAGCTCGCAAACAAGTTGGGTGCAAGTACTCAACTGGCCTCCTTCCTACCAACACAGGACCATCACTGGCGCCGAGGAGGAACCAGCTTTCACCAGGAAACAGAACAAACATGTATACTGCATTCCAACGAATTCTTGCTTGTCACCATTGAAGTAACTAATGGCTATGGACTGGGATCAGTGGAATACACACTACAGGACGTCTCGCTTGGAGCTTCACTTATAGTAACTGATTTGTAACAGTTCGTCGTGTCTTTATGGTGCCAGTTGCTGCTCAAATTTCTGATGAAGATGACTGTCACGAGTGACTTTGTTAACAGTACATAGCTCGCTACGCCCCTCCTTGGCTCATCACCACATCGGTTGGACTTCAGACACTTGGAAAACTGTGGTTTGGTCAGATGAGTCCCGATTTCAGTTGGTAAGAGCCGCAGTCCTCACGAAGCCATGGACAAAAGTTGTCTGCAACGTAATCTACGAGCTTATGATGGCCCCTTGGTGGTTTCAGCTGTGTTTATATGGACAGGACTTGGTCCTCTTATCCAACCGAATCGATCATTGAAATGATTATATTCGGCCACCTGGTGACCATTGGCAGTCATTCACGGACTTCATGTTCTCAAACAACGATGTAATTTTTTTGAATGACAGTGCGCCATGTCACTGTCCACTGTTGGTTTGAAGAACATTCTGGTCATTTCGGGCGAATGATTTGGTCACCTAGATTGCCCAACATGAATCCCATCAAACTCTCATGGGACTTATCGAGAGGTCATTTCATGCACAAAATCGTGCACTAAGTAACTACATGCGGCTATAGTGGCAGCATGGCTCAATATTTCTGAAGGGGACTTTTAACAACGTACTGAGTCCAATGTACGCGAGTTGCTGTATTGTTGTTGTTGTGGTGTTCAGTCCAAAGACCGGTTTGATGCACCTGTCCGTGCTCCCGTCTCCTGTGCAAGCCTTTTCTTCTAGCAAAAGTACCACAAATTTCTCTTCTCCCCAATTATATTCAGTAACTCCTAATTAGTTATATGATCTACCCATCTAATCTTCATCATCCTTCTGTAGCACCACATTTGAAAGCTTCAATTCTCTTCTTCACTAAACTGTTTACTCTCCATGTTTCACTTCCATACATGGTTACAGTCCATACAAATACTTGCAGGACGGACTTCCTCACACTCAAATTTATACGTCAGGTTAACAAATTTCTCTTCTTCAGAAACGCTTTTCTTGCCATTGCCAATCTACATTTTATTTCCTCCCTATTTCGACCATCTTCAGTTATTTTGCTTGCCAAATAGCAAAACGCATTTACTACTTTAATTTCTCATTTGCTAATCTAATTCTCCCAGCATCCCCTGAATTAATTCGGATACATTTTATTATCCTCGTTTTGCATTTGTTGATGTTCACCTTATATCCTCCTTTCAAGATTCTGTCCATTCCCTTCAAATGCTCTTCCAAGTCCTTTGCTGTCTCTGACATAGTTACAATTGCATTGGCAAACCTCAGAGTTTTTATTTCTTCTATCTGGACTTTAACTCCTACTCCAAATTGTTCTTTTGATTCCTTTACTGCTTGCTCAATATACAGATTGAATAACATCGGATATAGGCTATAACCGTGTTTCACTCCCTTCTCAACCACTGCTTCCCTTTCATGCCTCTCGACTCATAACTGCCATTGGTTTCTGTACTAATTGTAAATAGCTTTTCGCTCCCTGAATTTTACCTTTGCTATCTTAGAATTTGAAAGCGATTATTCCAGTTAACACTGTCAATAGCTTTCTTTAAGTCTACAAACGTTGTAAATGTAGATTTTTCCTTTTTTTAACCTATCTTCTATGAGTAGTTCTACAGTCATTATTGCCTCGTGTGTTCCTAAATTTCACCGGAATCTTAACTGATCTTCCCCCAGGACGACTTCTATCAGGTTTTCCATTCATCTGTAAGGAATTAGTGTTATTTTTTCACAACTGTGACATATGAAACTGATACGTGTAAATTCCTAAACGACCAAACTGTTGAGATCGTCGGTCCCTAGGCTCACACACTACTTAAACTAACTTAAGTTGCGAACCACACACACACACACACACACACACACACAAGCCCGAGGGAGGACTCGAACCTCCGGCGGGAGGGGCCACGCTGTCCGTGACATGGCGCCTCAAACCTCGCGGCCACAACGAGCATCGCTTGAACTCATAGTTCGCTAATATTCTCACATGCCAGCATCTGCTCTATTTAGAATTGGAATTATTATACTCTTCGTGAAGTCTGAGAGTATTTCGCCTGTCCCATACATCTAGCTCACCAGATGGAAGTTTTGTCATGATTGGCTCTCCCAAGGCTATCAGTAGCTCTAACGGAATGTTGTCTACTCCCAGGGTCTTGTTTTGACTTAAGTCTTTCAGTGCTGTGTCAGGTTCTTCATGCAATAACACATCTTCTGTCTCTACTTCATCTACGTCCTCTTCCATTTCCACAATACTGCTCTCAATTACATCTCACTTGAATAGACCCTTTATTTATCCCCTCCGTCTTTCTGCTTTCCCTTCTTTGCTTAGGAATGGCTTTACATCAGAGATCTTGATATTCATACAGAAAGATCTCTTTAATATTCGTTTAGATAGCATCCATCTTATCCATAGTGATACATGATACTACATCATTACATTTGTCCCCTAGGAATTCCTGCTTAGCCATTCTGCGCTTCTTGTCGATCTTGTATTCCCTCTGAGCTGCTTCATTTATAGCATTTTTATATTACCTCCTTTCATTGATTAAATTCAATATCTCAAGGATTTCTACTATCCCAAATTTTTTTCATCCTCTGCTGCCTTTACAATGTCATACCTCAAAGCTACCTGTTCTTCTTGTACTGCATTCATTTCCCTTATTCTTGTCAAGCGTTCCTTAATGCTCTCTCTGAAACTCTCTACAACCTCGGGTTCTTTCAGTTTAGTAAGGTTCGATCTACTTAAAGTCCTTCCTTTTTGCGGTTTCTTAGTTTCAATCTGCAATTCATAAACAATAAATTGTGGTCAGCGTCCACATCTGCCCCTGGAAATATCTTACAGTTTAAAACCAGGTTCCGAAATCTCTTTCGCCATTATAAAGTTAATTTGAAACCTTCCAGTGTCTTTAGGTCTCTTCCCCGTATACAGCCTCCTTTCATGATTCTTAAACAAAGTTTTCGTTAGTTATGATTAAATTATGCTCCGCGCACAATTCAACCAGGCAGCTTCTACTTGCGTTCGTTTACCCCAGTCCATATTCACGTACAACTTCTCCTTCTTTTCCTTTTCCTGCTTTCGAATTCTACTCTAGTATAACTATTAAATTTTCGTCCCTCTTAACTATTAGAATTTTTTTTATCCCATCAAACATTTCCTCAACATACTCCTCATCTGCGGAGCAAGTTGTACTACTGCGCTGGTGTGGGCTTCGTGTCTACCATGGCTACAATAATGCATTCACTACGCTGTTTATAGTAGCTTACCCGTGTTCCTACTTTTTTAATCATTATTGAACTTAGTCCTGCATTTCTGCTATTTCATTCTGTGTTTATAACTGTATTCATCTGACAGAAGTCCTGTTCCTCCTGCCACCGAAATACACTAATTCCCGCTACATGTAACTTCAACCTATGCATTTCCCTTTTTTTTAAAAAAAATTCTAATCTACCTTATCGGTTAAGGGAACTGACATTCCACGCATCTATCCGTAGAACGCCAGGTTTGTTTCTCCTAATAATGACGTACTGAGTAGTCCCGCCCAGAGATCAGAATGGGAGACCATTGACCCCCGGAATATTTGCCCCAAGATGATGCAATCATTATTTAACCATACAATAGAGCTGCATGCCCTTGGTAAAAATTACGGCTGTAGTTTTCCCTTGGTTTTAGACGTTCGCAGTACCAGCACAGCAAGGCCGTCTTGTTTGATGCTATAGGGCCAGATCAGTCAGTGATCCAGACTGTTGCCCCTGCAGCTACTGAAAAGGCTGCGGCCCCTCTTCAGTAACCACACGATTGTCTGGCCTCTCAACAGAGGCCCATGGTTCAAAGAGGGGATCGGGGTAGGTGCCATAATTACCTATTATTACATTTTTGAGTAGCTACAAGTACAGGGTGATCCCGAGATGTTGTTACAAACTTTCAGGGATGATGGAGAAGAGTAAATGCATCAATCTGAGGTCAGCAACCCTGGTCCGTAAACGATTGAGTCGAAAGTTATAAGCGAAAATCGTTCTGGTAACTTTGACAGTGGATCTCTTCGTCTGTAAAATCATTATTTCAAATATACGGGGAGGAGGTGTTATGAACCAAAACAAGAAGAAATTGTCTAGTAAATATGGGCTCTCCAATGCATACCTTAAGAGTTAAGAACATTTCATCATCTTCGCCGCTACAAAACACATATTTTCTGTGCTCTTAAGATACGCATTTTGGTGCCCATGTTTACTGGACAGTTTTATTGTTTTGCTTTATAGTGTCTCCTCCAAAAATTGAAAGAATAGTGCTTGTAGTAGGAGAGGTCCACCGTCAAAGGTATTAGAACGACTTTCAAACTTTTGACTGAGTCGTTTCCGGGACGGGGCCCCTATCTCACAGTGATACATTTACATTTTCCATCGGCCTTGAAAGTTTGTAGCGTCGTTACGGTATCACTCTGTATATTCTGCTCTACAAAGTAAGGATATTATCCGGGCTATGTTGTGTTAATGTTTTATAATTATGTATCTTACAGCAGTTTGCTAGTATGTTAGCATATTATAACTGAGTTAAAAATACACTGTGCTATTACCGTTAAACTGTCTATGTTCGGTTACATGTGTTGATGGTGATTCCTCGAAAGTTCCGTAAAAAGAAGTAAGTTGTAAGATTTGTCCACTGATAATGTCTCAATATGATAACAATAAAATCTTGATCTCTCAGAGCCAGTGAAGATTGAATTTTAATAAACAATGATGATCCATTAAGGAACAAGCAACGAAACAAGTATGCCAAATTTAAAAGAACGCAAAATCCCCAAGATTGGCAAAGTTTTGCAGAAGTTCGAAATACAGCGCGTACTTCTATGCGAGATGCATTTAATGATTTCCACAACGAAACTCTGTGTCGTAATCTGGAAGAAAACCATAATAGATTCTGGTTATACATAAAGGACACCAGTGGCAAGAAGCAATCAATACCTCCACTGCGCGATGACAACGGTGAAATTAGTGATGACAGTACCACTAAAGCAGAGTTATTAAACACGGTTTTCCGAAGCTCCTTCACCAAAGAAGACAAAGAAAATATTCCTGAAATCCAATCAGGAACAACTACCAATATGAGAAACATATAAATAGATATCCTCGGCGTAGCAAAGCGGCTTAAACCACTCAATAACGGCAAGATCTCCGTTCCACATTGTATACCAGTCAGGTTCCCTTCTGAGTACGCTGAAACAATAGTTCCATATTTCGCAATTACACAATCGCTCACTCACAGAAATATCCGCACCTAAAGACTGGAAAATTGCTCAAGTCACACCAACAAACAAAAAGGGAAGTAGGAATAATCCGCTGAATTACAGGCCCATATCACTAACGTCGATTTACAGTAGGGTTTTAGAACATGTACTGTGTTCGAACGCCGTGAATTACCTCGAAGAAAACCATTTATTGACACATAGTTAGCACGGATTTATAAAACATCGTTCTTATGAAACATGACTAGCTCCTTAAGCTCATAAAGTAATAAGTGCTATCGACAGAGGACGTCAAATTTATTCCATTTTTTTAGATTTGCAGAAGGCTTTCGACGTTGTTCCTCACAAGCCCCTTCTAACCAAACTGCCTGCCTATGGAATTCGCCTCAGTTGTAAGACGGGATTCGTGATTTCCTGGCCGAAATGTTACAGTTCATGGTAATAGACGGAAAGTCATCGAGAAAAACAGAAGTAATTTGGCGTTTCTCAAGGAAGTGTTTTAGGCTCTCTTTTGTTCCCAATCTGTATTAACGACATAGGAGACAATCTGAGTAGCCCTCTTAGATTATTTGCAGATAATGCTGTCATTTACCATCATCAGAAGACCAAAACGAACTGCAAAATGATATATATATCTGTGTGGTGCGATAAGTGGCAATTGACCCTGAACAAAGAAAAGTGGGCGGATTAAAATAAATCCGCTAAATTTACATTACATGATGTTGTTGTGGTCTTCAGTCCTGAGACTGGTTTGATGCAGCTCTCCATGCTAATCTATCCTATGCAAGCTTCTTCATCTCCCAGTAACTACTGCAACCTACATCCTTCTGAATCTGCTTAGTGTATTCATCTCTTGGTTCCCTCTACGATTTTTATCCTCCACGCTGCCCTCCAATGCTAAATTTGTGATCCCTTGATACCTCAGGACATGTCCTACCAGGCGATCCCTTCTTCTAGTCAAGTTGTGCCACAAACTTCTCTTCTCCCCAATCCTATTCAGTACCTCCTCATTAGATACGTGATCTACCCACCTAATCTTCAACATTCTTCTGTCGCACCACATGTTGAAAGCTTCTATTCTCTTCTTGTCCAAACTATTTATTGTCCATGTTTCACTTCCATACATGGCTACACTCCATACAAATACTCTCAGAAGTGACTTCCTGACACTTAAACCTATACTCGATGTTAACAAATTTCTCTTCTTCAGAAACGCTTTCCTTGCCATTCGCAGTCTACATTTTATATCCTCTCTACTTCGACCATCATCAGTTATTTTGCTCCCCAAACAGCAAAACTCCTTTACTACTTTAAGTGTCTCATTTCCTAATCTAATACCCTCAGCATCATCCGACTTAATTCTACTACATTCCATTATCCTTGTCTTAGGTGATAAGTCACACAAATGTGAAGGCTGTAGATTCACCAAAATGTTTACGGATTACAATTAGAAATAACCTAAATTGGAACGATCACAGAGATAACGTTGTGGGTAGAGCAAACCAAAGACTGCTATTCACTGGCAGAACACTTAGAAGGTGCAAGAGATGTACTAAAGGAATTGCTTACACCACATTTGTCCACCCTATTCTGGAGTATTGCTGTGCGATGTGGGATCCGCATGAGGTGGGACTGACGGATGACATCGAAAAAGTTCAATGAGTGACGACTCGTTTTGTATTACCGCGAAATAGGGGTGATAGTATCACAGGCATGATACGTGAGTTGGAATGGTAATCATTAAAACAATGGTGTTTTTCTTTGCAACGGGATCTTCTCATGAAATTTCAATCACCAGTTTTCTTCGCCGATTCCGAGAACATTCTGTTGGCACCCACCTACATAGGGAGAAATGATCATCACGATAAAGTAAGAGAAATCCGGGCTCGCACAGAAAAATTTAAGTACTCGTTTTTCACGCATGCCGTCCGAGAGTGAAACGATAGAGAGAGAGTGAAGGTGGTTCATTGAACCCTCTGGCAGGCACTTTATTGTGAATAGCAGAGTAATCACATATAGATGTAGATTTATATAGATGTAGATGAACAAAAAGCAAAATAGAAAAAAGAATACGTTGAAATATATTGATCATTTCGGATATTCTTACAGAATCTACTACAAAAGGCTAATTAAAGTGATCTGTAAGCAATTCTAGAAGTCGGCCTTAGATGGATTACAAAGAACTATATTTGTACTTCCCCGTTAAACTGCATTATTTTCACAATTCATCTATAAACGATCAGCATCAGAGAAACGTGTGTGGGACTTCGAGTTCATTAAAATGTACAGCGGAATTACGGAATCACAGGGACGAGAATCACTTGTTCCAATAAACAGGCAGTTACATCGAAGTGTAAAGCGTAGGATCAGATCAGAACGTCTAATGTACGTCTGGTGGCTGCGGTTTACAGTGCAGCTAGTAGTGGTGATGGGAAGGATGAAGATGAGAGGACCCAGGAAAATAATATCATCACACATATGATTTGGATCTACAGGGTTAGATGATTTCTGGCCTGAAATCACCAACCTTCTATGACGCAGATTAATCCAGTTAGTGACAGGGAATCAAAATGAATACGAAAAAAATTATCTGTCACTATTCAACATTAAAATAGTGTGAACTGTTAAATTCTTAACATAAAGTGCCCGAATTTGCAGCTGGTGACGAATAATATACAAATTCGCGCTGGTACCTTGAAAAATGTCTAGTGTGGCCTTTGACGTATTTACAGTTCCCTGAAACACAGGTAGTCACTCAATATAAAAATGAATTCGTTGCTTAAAACCTATGATTAAGCCGTATATAATGTATGATGACTCAATCTAAATTGACTTTGTCTATTACTGCGACTTTATCTTTTGTTTGAAAGCGCGCTAACAGCGCATACGTTCTGCTGCGGGCGCCGGCGTGACTTATCGACCTCTGGTCGAATGCAGCATCCCACTACCCCGGTACGATAAGAGGTTACGCCACCGGCACGGACAATGCGCGCCTGCAAACTCCGCTACACGCGACGCAGTTCGCAGCAGGCAACTGTGTGTGCGCAGCTCCACCATCCTGTGGTCTTATCGCAAACCCTTCTGTGACGCCGGCGCGGTTCGCCGCTTCAGCCAGTGCGGGACTAAATGGACTGGGAGAGGTTCACTAAGCACTCGCGAAAAGGCCAGTGGCCGCAAATTCTCTCTTCAGATTTTGATCTACTATAATTTGCAACGAAGACGAAGAAAAAACTTAACTATAATTCTCTTACTGATTTGATCTAAAATGCAAACACGAGTCTACTCGCCAGTAGGAGCAAGAGAAATAAAAATTGTCTCATGGTTGTAGCTGTAAATCCCTATCCACTCGTTCCCTGTAGCTCACAGCGAATGCACAAGGAGTTGTAAAGAGTGCGTTCTTCTTTTTTATGTCATCGGTCTTCTGACGGGTTTAATGCGGCCCACCTCTCTTCATCTTGCTACCTATGTCCTCAATTATCTGTTGGATGTATTCCAAACTCTGTCTTCCTCAACAGTTTTTGCCCTTTACAGCTCCCTCTATTACCATGGAAGTCAGTCCCTGATGTCTTAACAAATTTCCTATCATCCTCTCGCTTCTCATCGTCAGTGTTTTCCACATATTCCTTTCCTCTACGTATCTCTACAGAACGTCATCATTCCTTACCTTATCAGTCCACCTAATTTTCAACATTCGTCTGTAGCACCACATCTCAATTTCTTCGATTCTATTCTGTTCCGCTAATCCCACAGTCCATGTTTTGCTACCATACAATGCTGTACTCTAGACGTACATCCTCAGAAATTTCTTCCTCAAATGAAGGCGTATGTTTCATACTTGTAGACGTCTCTTGTCAAAATGGTTCAAATGGCTCTGAGAACTATGGGACTTAACTTCTGAGGTCATCAGTTCACTAGGACTTAGAACTACTTAAACCTAACTAACTGAACTAACACATCCATCCCCGAGGCAGGATTCGAACCTGCAGCCGTAACGGTCGCGCGGTTCCAGACTGAAGCGCCTAGAACCGCTCGGCCACCACGGCCGGCATCTCTTGTCCAGGAATGCCCTTTCTGCCATTGCTAGCCTGCTTTTGATGTCCTCCTTGCTCCATCCGTCACTGGTTATTTTGCTGCCTAGGTAACAGAATTCCTTAACTTCATCGACTTCGTCACCATGAATCCTGATGTTAAATTTCTCACTGTTCTCATTCCTGCTACTTCTCGTTACTTTCGTCTGTCTTCTATTCACTTTTTTTTTTCAAATTGATTCCGTATTTCTGATTTTCCGGAAGGCTTTTGATACTGTATCACTTGTAGTGAAATTGCTTGTTTATGGAATTTCGCCTCATCTATGTGACTGGATTCGTAATTTCCTGCCAGAGCGGTCACAGTTCGTAGTAGTTGACGGAAAGTCATAGAGTAAAACAGAAGTGATTTTTGGGGTTCTCCAAGGTAGTATTTTACAGGCCCTTAGATGTTCGTTATCTATATAAACAATTTGGGAGACAATCTGAACATCCGCCTTAGATTGTTCGCAGATGACGCTGTCGTTCACCGGCTGGTAAAGTGATCAGAAGATCAAAACGAATTGCAAAAACTTTTATAAAAGTGTCTGTATGATGCAAAAATTAGCAATTGACCCTAAATAACGAAAAGTGTGCGGTCATGTACATGAGTGCTAAAAGGAATCCGTAAAACTTCGGTTACACCATAAACTAGTCAAATCTAAAGACCGTAAATTCAACTAAGTACCTAGGAATTAAAATTACGAACAACATAAATTGGAATGAGCTGCGTTTTATTTGCAGGACACTTAGGAAATGAAACAGCTATACTAAGGAGACTGTCTACGCTACTCCATCCGCTTTTAGAATACTGCTGCGTGGTGTGGCTCTTTGCCAGATAGGATTGACGTAGTACATCGAAAAATCTCAAAGAAGGGCAGCAAGTTTTTTTCTATCGCGAAATATTGGGAGAGTGTCACTGAAATGAAAGAGGATTTCGAACAGACTGCTCTAAAACAACGGCGTTTCTTCGTTGCGGAGGAATCTTCGCACGAAATTCCAGTCACCAACTTCCTCCTCTGAATGCGGAAATATTTTGTTGACGCCAACTTATAGAGGGAAAAACGATCACCATTACAGATACGGGAAAGGAGAGATTGCACGGAAGGATATAGGTTTTCGTTCTTTCCTCACGTTATACGAGATTGGAACTATACAGAATTGTAAATGTGGTTCGATGAACCTTCTGCCAGGCACTTAAATGTGATTTCACAGTATCCACGTCTATTTACTCTCAGTCCATATTCTGTACTCATTAGATATCCATTCCATTCAGCAGATCATGTAATTCTTCTTCAATTTCACTCAGAATAGAAATGTCATCAGCGAATCGTATCATTGACACCCTTTCACCTCGTATTTTAATTCCACTCCTAAAACTTTCTTTTATTTCCATCATTGCTTCTTCGGTGTACAATTTTAACAGTAGGGGCGAAAGACTACGCCCCTGTCTTACACACTTTTTAATCCGAGCACTTCGTTCTCGGTCGTCCACTCTTATTATCCCCTCTTGGCTCTTGTACATATTATGTAGTATCCGTTTCTCCCTATAGCGTACCCCTATTTTTCTCATAATTCCGAACATCTAGCACCATTTTACGCTGTCGAATGCTTTTTCCAGGTCGACGAATCCTATGAATGTGTCTTGATTTTTTTTATTTTTTATTTTATTTTTTTTTTTTTTGCCTTGCATCCATTATCAACCGCAACGTCAGAAATCACTCTCTGGTGCCTTTATCTCTCCTACAGGCAAACTGATCGTCATCTAACACATCCTCAGTTTTCTTTCCCATTCTTCTGTATATTATTCTTGTCAGCAGCTTGGGTGCAAGAGCTGTTAAGCTGATTCTTCTATCACATCAGACCAATCTTCCTCCTCATAGAGGGGTTCAGGGACTGCCTAACCTGGCAAACTGCACCCTGCCCCTGGGTGTTGCAGGGAACAGAATGTTTGTCTCTATATCCCTGCGCAGAATGGGCACACAGTGTTACACGAATAATACCGACAGAAAGCGAAGCGTTCATTCAAGTGTTCCTTCAAGCGCCGAAGATAAAATATGACACTTGGTGCAAAGAACACTTCAGTACTTTAACTAACAATGTGAAATGAGGTTGTCTCTTTTTAACAACAGAAGTAAAGATGAACACAACAGGAACAAACATGAAAGAGGATTAAACGAAATACTCCATTCGTTGACAGAGAGTAGATCACAGACAACAGTGGAAGAAATAAAAAATTAAATCTCTGCGTTCATACTACTGCTGAGAACTCGAAGTGGTCCTGGTAGTTAAAATGGTTTGATACGAGGAGGATAGTGTTTTGATAGACTATGATAGACCCAGTAGCATAGATGCTTAAGAGTAGCCGACAATATTCGGGAAGGAGCAACTGTTTTTCTCATCACAGTATTCTACTTAGGTAATATACAGTATCTTCCACTAGGAATTGATAACTATCCTCGCTCATCTTAATTAATTACGAAAGGCTTGTTGGTCCTCTAAAATAAGTTACATTCGAAGAAATGTCAAGCTTCGCTTTTCCTCCCGTTTTCGCATCCATTTTTTTCATCTATAATGACAGGTTATTCATTTTCATGCTTTTCACTGTCACGGCATATAATACAGGCGCCGTAGGTAAAGCATTCCCTTTTATTTCACAACGCCATGATGGTATGCTCTCTGCGTGTACAACAGTATCTACGTTGTGGCATTTCTAACCACGAACGACATACGCATCTCGCATTAGCGCACGATTCGTTGCGCGCTTAGATGAACGTGTTAATGGATTCTAAGATTCATGAGGAAAATTAGTTTCTATAGAACTCTTTTCCGGCTCAGACGTTGGAGGTTGTGGACAAAGTCACAATAAACACAGCCCATAAATTTCATTTCTCGCCAGTGTTGAAAATTTAGACGTATAGACGTATATACAATTTAATTTCCTTGCCGTTTAGATTCCAGATAGTGCTAGGGAGTGACTGATTTAGTTGCGTAGAGTGAATGATTGTCGCGCCAGTGAGCGAGGTCTAAGTAATTGTCCCGCCTTCGCCATTTCGAGAGATACGTGTGTGTGGAGGAATTACAATGCCTAACTCTATCTGGAACACCTGATGCTCGAATTTTAACAGAAGACTTCTCATTGATGTACAACGCCTCTCTTGTAGCGTCTGACACTGAAATTTGATAAGCGTCTTCCTAGAGCTTTTTTAACAATCTGTCCAAAACACGTCACTGTTCTTTGTACACTATCACCATCTTCTAGTAATACTACATCAAGAGGGTCCCAGATTGTTTAGCAATACCAAGACTTCGTCGACTAAGTGTTGGGGTTTGGGTTTTGTAAACCAGTTTTTTGTAGATGAATTACATTTCTTTTCTAGTCTTCCAACAAATCTCAGCCTGTCACCTACTCTTCATTTAACGAGTTTTATTTGGTAATTCCACTTTAGTTCTCTTCGCACGCACACTCCTAGATATGTTGCGTTACAGTTTACAGCGAACTATCGCTAATGATGGTATCTAACAATAATGAAGCTTTCCAACTATTTTATATTTTTCAAGATATCGTCCAAACTGGAAAACATTTTTTCCCTTGTGTTTTAATGTTTTACTTGCTTCAGCAGGGGTTTCTACTTACCAGCAGTTGCTGTTCTCAGATGTTCAAACTTTTATCCTTTCAGTCTTCTTCCTACAGATCTCTAGTTTCACTGCTTCATCCTTTAGGTATTACATATTTTGAAATTCTTCACGTTATTCCGGCGATCTGTAAAGATCTTGAGATGTCGGGTGTTCTACCGGTTAACATTGTCGTCCGTGCTCATTATTTCGACAAAGTGACTCGACATCTTCATCAGACACCTAGTCGAGTTGAACGCGTACAATATTTATACCTACTGAATTCCCCCTCTATGGTCGGTGTGGGGGCTCCGGCTGCAGTCTACCCACTAGAAATGTCATGAAACGTTCTGTTTCGGGTCTGGTGCGCCTGAAAGCGAGCTGGCTTTCAGTTTATGGTGTGGGGCGCTTGACAGCGATGTGGAGCTCTGTTCTCTGTACGGTGCTCTTTTTTTCTGTGTCTGGGCTTCTTTCTAAATGTCCGTGTCACTTAATCGTGATTTCTGCTGATGAAAACTTGCGGGATTTCTTCTGCCAAGATCAACTGATGAAAACTTGCGTTTTCAGCAGTTCCAGTGCAATATCCAAGGCTTTGCTGAATTAATACCCAGTATAACGACTCATAAATTTTTTCACTACACTTATTCCTGTTGACCCTTTTGGAACATCGTCCCAGTATTCAACGATCTGTGACAGAAGACTCGCATTTTCGTAGATCATTGTGTGATAAAATTCCAGACAATGCTCGGTAGTGGTTGATTTAGTTGCATGTTGCAGGCGGATGTGTCTCTGATGTTCTTGGCATCTGATTAACGTCCACTACTTGGCCAATGCACGACGTACCACAGTGGAAAGGTATATTACAAATTCCTGGTTTTCGTAAACCAAGATCATCTTTCACAAGTATAGTTCTCTCATTTTGGTACATGGACAGAGCACATAGTAGATGTTTATGCTTCTTGAGAATCCAGTTGATTTTGGCAGAAGCAGATCCCGTATACAGCGGACAGCAGGTTAGACACAGTCGTTACTTCATCTAGCTCTTCTTCTCTACCGTGTGACAGAAAGGCTGGTTGAAAGTTCTTCTAAATCTGTTTGCAGAAGACTGAGTGTAGATGGTCTTTTCCGATGGTAAACTGTCATGGGGTCACAAGGTGTGAGCCCTGCGGACCAGTGACTTTACAGCTCCATTCTTCTGCGCTGGGTAATAACCTACCTTGCAGGTATAAATTGATGTGTGTTGAATTGCAATACACACTGTCCTCAAACGACTCATCTGCTCTCCTTCAGACCAGTACATCGCAGCTGATCATCCTTCTCCAGTTGGGAAATTTTATATTTGGGTGCCGTGAGTAAAGATATCCGAAAAACTTGGTGACTGTCTTCCTACAATGAAGCCTGATCACAAAAGTACCCTCCACATACCTGACGAAACATGTGGGTTTATATCTAACCATCTCGAATGCTTGGCAACAGGACACACAACTTTTGAGTCCAAGATGGTCTGAAAGAACATTAGTTTCTGCCAAATAAATTTAGAAGGCCTTTCAACTTGCCTTACTGCGATACACTCGAGAGGAACAAAATGAAGAAAAGTGTATGTGTTCTTTGCTCTATGCGGGATTTCTTCTGCCAAGATCAACAGGATTCTCAAATGGCATAAAAATTTGTTGTATTGCTGGTTCACCTACCAAACCAACGGGGCTATTGAGAGATGTAAACGATAATCTTGGTATACGAAAACCAGGAATTTGTAATACACCTTGCCAATGTAGCATGTCGTACATTGGCCAGACAATAAGGATAGTGGACATCAGGTGCCAAGTTCATCAGAAACACACCCGGCTGCAACTGGTAACTAAAGTAGCCATTCCCGAGGTCTGTCTGGAAATTAATCATACGATACTCTATGAGAAAACGTGAGTTTCCGCAATGGCCCCCAGATAATGGGTGGTGTAAAAAAGACTCAGCAAAGATAAACGTGTTGGAAACCCTCATGAATCGTGACACTGGGCACCAACACAGCAGATCTTGAGATCCTGCACAGGAGTTTCCAAAAACGCAACGGTTTCAGCAGCAGTACTCACCAAAAGGAGAACTGCGAACGTAGATACGGGGAACGAACCCCAGACGGAGCAAGAGGGTCACCATACTGACAACAGAACTCCAGGTCGTTATCAGGTCCACCGGACTGTAAACGGAACGGCAGCTCGCCGTCAGACGTAATGGATCCATTGGGGAACGTCACGAGACGTGTCCAGTGGAAACTAACTGCAAATGGAGCACCTAGATCCGACCAGGGACGGAGAAAGCTGCAATTATAAATACTGGACTCGTTCTAGTCGACTATCTGTTCGGCGTAGCACCCGATGTAGTCAACGAGTCAAAATACAATGAGATGACAAAGCAAGGGATACCTTGTACGAGCTCCGCGATATAATACCCATCGAGGAACACATTTTGCCTGACACAAGTCGTTGGTAGGCAAAATCTATTTTCAAGCGCAGCTAGAGCTAAGTGAATGAAGTGTGCGTTCAGCCTGGCGACAGTTCGAGTTTGAAGTGTGTCGAGTCTGGGAGTAGCCATGAGATACACATCGTGTCGTACCTGAGGAATAAGTCCCCATCGCCGCCGGCCGGTGTGGCCGAGCGGTTCTAGGCCCTTCAGCCTGGAAGCGAGCGACCGCTACGGTTGCAGGTTCGACATTGATGTTTGTGGTGTCCTTAGTTTAGATAGGTTTAAGTAGTTCTAAGTTCTAGGGGACTGATGACCTCAGATGTTAAGTCCCATAGTGCTCAGAGCCATTTTGAACCTCATCGCCGTGGGTTGATTCTTGGCAAAATAATACCGATTCGTGACACATCGTACTCCGGACAAGTGTTTTACAAAGGATTTTCAATGTGACATATGTCACGTTCGTGTCAACCACGCCGCTCACTTTGGATTACAGTGAGGGTTGTGTGTGGTAACCATTGATATAGTGTGTGATGCAGTAGCAATATGTTTTATCTGTGATCAGATTAGCTGAAACCAGCAGTGTCTGAGAAAGTAGTTTTTGCCTCAAAAGTCTGTTTAATCAGAATATACCAGTCCAACAGAGTCAAACATCTTGGCAGTAGTTATTGAAAAAACCATTTATCATTGTGGTGAGCATTACTGAGCAATCGCATTGTGATTAGAAATGACTCCCGAAGCAGTTATATCCGATTGACATTTACCTATTAGGCCACGGTCACATCTAAATTAAAGTTAGGCTGGTATTTCAGTTTGTAACAAACGACGTCATATAAATCGAGGGTCTTTCATGATGCTAACATCGTGTCGGACCTCCTTTTCCCCGGTGTAGTGTAGAGTATTAACGCGACGTGGTATGGACTCAACAAGTAGTGAAGAGTCCCCTAAAGAAACAGCCATCCGTAATTGTGAAAGAGTTGCAGTGCAGGATTTTTTGCACGAACTGAGCTTTCGATTACGTCTCACAAATGTTCGATGGGATTCATGTTGGGCGATCGAGGTGGCCACATCTTTCGCTCGAATGTCCAGAACATTTTTCAAAACAATCGCAACCAATTGTGTCCTGATGACGTGGCTCATTGCCGTCCATAAAAATGCCATCGTTTTTTGGGAACTTGAAATCCCGTGTTCAGTCAATGTTCGGTTTAGTTGGACCAGAAGACTCAGTCCTTTCCATGTAAGTACAGCCTACACCTTTATGGATCACAACCAGCTTGCGCAATACCTCGTTGACAAGCTGAATCTATGACTTCGTGGAGTCTGCGCTGCACTCGAAACCTACCATCAGCTCTTAACAACTGAATCTGGGACTCATCTGACCAGGTCACCGTATTCAGTCGTCTAGGCTCCTACCGGGCACAAGCCTAGGAGAGCCGCTGTAAGCGATGTAGTGCTGGTAGCAAAGGCACTAGCGTCGGCTGTCTACTGCCATTGTCAGCCACTTCGCTGTCCTGTTCTGGCGAATACATCGTCGTAGATCCCAGGTTGATTTCTGTGATTATTTGACGCAATGTTGCTTGTCTGTTGGCACTGACAACTTTGCGCAAACGCTGCAAAGGCCGCCAGCCACTGCGTAGTCTGTGGTGAGTGATAATGCCTGAAATTTGTATTCTCTGTACATTTTTGACACCGTCGATCTCAGAATATTGAATTCCATAATATTTCCAAAACGGAATGTCCCATGCGTGTAGCTCCAACTACCATTCCGCGTTCAGTTGATTCCCGTCGTGCTGTCATAATCAAGTCGATAGCCTTTTCACATGAATAACCTTAGTACAAATGACAGCTCAGCCAATGGACTGCTCTTTTATACCATGTGTAATGCTAACGCGGTCTATATAGGTGCATATGGCTATCCCACGAATGTTAATGTTTCAATGTATTTTGCTTAGACGACAACGATACCTGGTAGTACACCTGACATCTCAATCTGTCATTTTATCGTTCGTTTGAATCTGACTGTGGTTGCGTAAAGCTGGCTGGAGGAGTGTTTTAACGTCGCGACGAGAACGATGTCATTAGAGACGGTGCATAAGCTCGGATTAGGGAAGAATAGAGAAGGAAATCGGCCGTCACTGAAGTGATTTAGAGAAATCAAGGAAAACGTAAGCCAGAATGGCCAGACGCGGGTTTGAACTGTCGTGCTCTCGAATGCGAGTCCAGTGTGCTAGCCACTGTGTCATGTCGCTCGGTAGGGGGGAGGTAGGGGAGCCGTTAGGTGCCACCGGTTTCTGTTCTGTGTACGTTTTCTTGATATGTATCAATGATCTGCCACTAAACATCATACATGACTGAAAATCTTTTCTGCTTGCAGATGACACAGGTGTTACTGTGAAAGTCGCAAACGTAATGTGAATGATTGGAGGGTAGTCAATAACATTAGCATGTGACATTCAGACAACAGAGTGACGCATAAGAGCAACAGAACGCAACGCATACAGGAAACTCTTCTAATTTTATTGTCCCAAGCTTCTCAACTTTAATTCAAGATTCACTCCTTAGCACTGAGCGGAGACAAACAGCGCTCTTGATAGTATCAAGTTCAAGATATTGTGCAGAAACTGAATGTTGCTACCCTCACAACACGAATTCTTTCCACTGTCTCAGACATTGAGACGGTAGGGCTCATTCACTTGATTTATTTTCATTCCATTATCGCATGTGTTGTTACATGTTGTACCAGCACCATGCATTCACTAAGGACATTCTTATTCCAGAAACAGGCAATTAGACTGGTCTTCGGTCCCACACAGCCTTCTTGTGGGCCATTGATGAGAGGACCTGGAGTGCCAACTCTGCCATCAAATGGCTCTAAGTACTATGTGACTTAATATCTGAGGTCATCAGAGGCGTAGTCTATTTGCAAGAGAAGATCCCCAAGTGACAATTAACGATTTCGATGAAACTTGGTGGTGTGTAGAGGGGGCAAAGTAAGGAAATACATGATTTATTTATTCTTTTTTGTCCTCAATTTCACTTTTAAGAAGTAAAAAACATCCCAAAACGTAACATAAAACAAGAATAAATAAAATGAATAATTAGACTAATGTTTATATATTTTAATGAGATATGTTGAAAGTATTCTGACAGTACATTGTGCAAAGCTTATATTCGTAAAATAAACAGCGTTAAAACACTTGGATGTATGTAGTTTGAAAGCTTCTTTAATTTATGTTGTAACAAATGTTTTCATATTTCAAAATTATGTAATAGTGGTGGGGTATTTTGCAAAATTTCAAATTATTACCAGATTCAACTACACAGTTTTCAGAAACGTTAGTTACGTATCAGTTTTTATATGAGAAACATTTTTGTATATTATCCTTTCGAAGATACTTCCTCCAAACTTAATAGGCCCAATTACCTTTGGGGTGTGTTTTACCATTTAAAAATATAATTGGTCACAAACAACAAAGTGGGTATTGCATTATTTTATTCACTTTACATATCCGCCAAGTTTCATCAAGAGGTTTATTTACTCTTCGGAATGATCCCTTTTTACTGGTGCAGTTATGACCGTCTGAAAACATGAGGTTGTAAATTAAGTGACCTTTTTGCAGGTAGACAGTTAGATGCAGAGAAAACAACTAAGACACTGCAATGAGTCATATTAAGGTATCTATGATCACACTATAGCCTCATATACCACTAACACCATGTAAATTCTGTGACAGGTTTTGTTACTGACGTTATTGACTCGTTCAGAAGAAACTGAAAGTCCCATCCAGCGAAGCGTAGAAGGAAACACCATATGCACTTAGATTAAAACTCTATGCCGAACCAGTACTCGAAACCGTGACTTCTGCCTTTTACATGCGAGCGTCTAACTGAGCTACCGTAGCATAATTCACGACCCATCCTCACTGTTTTACTTCCACCAGCACCTCATACCTAGCTTACACATTTAAAAGAAGTTCTGCGAAACTTGCATAAGTATAATTCCTGAAAGCAGGAGGCGCACATTCCACAGCAGAGTGAAAAAATAATTCTGGAAACCATCGTCCTAGGCTGTGGCTACGACATGTATTCACCATATCAATTCTTCCAGTACTACTAGTATTTCAAGTATCACAAGACAAATACTGTGAAGTCCGAAAGGCAGCAGATGGGGTACTGGCGGAATTAATGCTACGAGGATAGGATTTCAGTTGCACTTGGGTGTTTCAATTGGTAGAGCACTTGTCCAAGAAAGACAAAGGCCCCATGTTTTGAATTCCAGTCCGAGACACAGTTTTAATCTGCCAGCAAGTTTCACATCAGCGCACAGTGCGCTACATTGTGAAAAATTCATGCTGGCAATATGCACTTACATAACATTTCCTTAAGCGTTGTGGAAAAAAGTGTGTACTACCCAGCAGGTTTCATTTTCTGTCGAAGTCCAGCAGAACTGAAAAAGAAAACTGATCGTTCAAATCCCATTTGAAGGGTTTTCTTATGGCACATTGCCATTCTATATAGGAGTAGGAAAAGTTCCTCTGTAATGTATTGCATAGTGGTAACACCTCCCACAATTTTTTCTGTTTTTATTGATTATTTTGTTTCCCTTTTATATAAGATTTTGAATCAGTATTCTATGTAGACTATGTACCGAATCGTTCAAAGAGCAAGTAGCTTTGGCTCACATGATCTCACCAAATCTGATAAATAAATGAATTAATAAATGTCCCCAAGACACATTCCTAGTACTTGGTGTAGTTCAACCGTATTCGGCATGCTGTTCTCTCAACAGCGTTATTTTGCTGTTCTGTTACGAAGAATCCAGTGTATAGCAGTCACAGTCTGTTAAAGCGATCTGAAGCTTATTCTGTTTTCCGGGAGGGATGATGAAACGGAATTCGTCTGGCTCAAAGCATAGAACAAACTTTCTGTGAAAGGCGCTGCATGGGTGGCAGGAAACGTAACTCTCTTAAATGTCATATCTAGTGTGGATAACGGTAATGGGAGTGTGGGTGTGGATTGTTGTTTTCTGTTGTTTATGGTGATGAGAGAGTATCAAACCTTACGCGGAAACATGGTGTACTCCTCTTGAAAAGCACAAAGAGCGTTCATGTCTGGTGATCAGGATCCTTGTAGAGCTTCCTTCCCCTGGATTCGTAAGACGGGTATAAGCGTACGACTCAAACGACAGTTTGTCGATAGCTATCTGTTGTTTGTTTACGCGTTCTTAGAGAGGACTGCCGCTCGAAAGTAGCCATCTCTTTGCAAGAGTCGGCTCGCTCGACACAGTGTGTAGCATCGCCTGGAGATAAAACTTCTATTGTGGTGGTAATATAACTACACCATGGAATGGGACAAGCAGCGCAGGTCCGCATTTATTATGAAACAATTCGTGTGGGAAGTAATACATACTCGTGAACACCCGCCACCCCAGGTTGTTTAGCCCACTTGCGTCGAGCTTTGAAGTGAGCCACAAGGATGAAACGCGAAAAGTTTTGCTGTCATAAATTATGTTCCAAAATAATTTAATTATGTTTATCAAAAATTTCACTAACGAACTCATAGTTTTTTTTTCTTTTAAAATCGTTAATTTTCGCATCTAAGTAATAAAAAAGATCTACTTTATATTTAAACGTGTATGTGGAGCTACCTGCCAGTGGGTCAATGCCTCATGCTATAAAATCTCCCTGATGTAAGAGCTCCTGTTCTTATTGACGGCAGTGCGTAGAAGACGAGAGAACATGTTACAGCCAGTGGCGCCCCGAACCATAACACTTGGCGCTTGTGAAATACGGCGTTTAACGGTGCGGTCTGTCCGGTTACGTTTATCAAAGCAGCGTTCAACACGTACGCGGTCGATATTGTAGGATAATCTGAAGCGGGACTTGTCCGAAAACACTATATTTTGCCGCTCAGTGTGCCAGTGACGCCGTCCATGTGGAATTGCAGGGGCGTCGATGATTTGTGCTAAGTGGAAGCTGACGCAATGGTATGCGCGCTGTCACCCCAGCACTCTGCAAACGGCGTCGAATCGTCGATAAGGACTTGTCCACAACAGCTGCAGTGCTCCAACGTGGAGCCAATATTGTCGACGAAGCTGTTCTGTCGGTATGGCCGTGCGAACGAGACGGTGGTCATCCGGTGCTGCTGCCTCATTATGCGGCCCAGTACCCGTTCGTCACTGTCAGCGATCCTCTTCTGTCTGCCACTTCCGCACACACATCACTGTCGTAGAAGCGTACCTAGTAAGGGCCGTAATGTCACGGTAAGACCATCTGACCTGTGCAGACTCACTCACATGCTGCTATTTCGCCCTTTGACGTCGACGGAGCGTCGCAGTACTTGCTAGCAGACTACCACTTCGTTCGACGGCTGTGCTTCGACTGAGCATCGCGTAACACTGACCTGTATGGCCACACGAGAGAGGGCACTGCTTAGTGTAGCTGCACGCCACTTTGGAATTTTAATCACTTATCATGGTTCCAGTGTTCCACACGTTCATCGATTTCGGAGTGATTCAGTACAGTCCTCATGGGTGTTGCAATTTTCACAAACAGCAATGCGGCAAAACTAGATTACACTCGCAAATGAATAGTCCATACCTATCATCAATGACGGTACCACGACAAGCGTTTGTATAGGGACAGCTATCTCAAATCATCTCCGACGGACGGCCACATATAATCGATAGAAAACTAAGTAAGGAAGCTAAAGTGCTAAAATTCCGTGATCATGTACAAGTCTGTACAAAACGTTCAATCACAACAATGTTGATATTTGAAGATAGGAAGGATTTGTACATAGCGAAGAGTTCTGATTTAGTTTTTCTCCAGTGTGTCTTCTATTTATAAGTGTGTCCGTTTTTTGTTTGTTTATAATTCATACGAGTCTAAAATTTTTCTCCGATCTTTATGAAACCTTGCATACTTTACTTTCAAGACAATGTCTACATAATATTTCAAAATCTGACTTCAGTTATGTATTTATGTAGTATATAAGGGGAAAGATTGATACCAAATACTTCCAGGTATTCTTGGCCTATTTACTTTGAATTTCTACACGATCCCCTAATGAACATCTCGGCGGCCATAGAGTATGTATTTCTTAATACACAAAATATATAAATGCATACATAAAATATATGAAGGAAAAACTTAGTTGCCAAACATCTCGAAATGTTGTTGACCCATTTACTTCAAACTTCATGGCTGACTTACATCAAATTTCTACATTCAGATGAAAAAAGTGTACAAAATTATCGAAAAATTAAATGTCTAACAAGGGAAATATATTGTGGTAAGTTGACGGAATAATTCCTCTAGTGATAATAAATTACAGCTGCCGTACCCGTCTTACAGATAGTACCATCAGAAGTCAGTAGATACAGGACGAGCGAAAGCTCGAGAATTTGATGAAAATACAAATTCAAACTCTTATTTGTTGATTATTTGCCCTTGCTACATACGACATATACCCTGGAAGATATTTTAATCCGTGTGTCACAGTTCGTGAATACAGTACCAATAAAAGGCAATATATCGATGGACGATCAAAAGTTCAAACAGAACCGGGGATTCCACGAACTGCGGCGTAAACTGTTCCAACACTTGGAGTGGTGCTCAAACAGTAGCCCTACATGAAACAGTGAAAGCTCAGGTGAAATAATGGACGATGACTGCTCCAAACACATCATAAGATACTCATTGCAAAATGTAACAACAGATGACGCAACTAATCACTTTCTCCTACAGGTGAAGACGTATTCATTCATCGCGTTCCGTTGACAGCCAGTGATTCAAATGAGACCTTCGGTTTAAAGTGATTGCAGTTTCCCATGCGACTTGCATTAGCAATGAATATCGATAAGGCGCACCCCATACCAAGCCCGGACACTGCAGCTAGTAACAGATAAACAGTAACAGGTATTTTCCACCATGTGCAAGAAGGTGACCTGCAGCGTGAAAATTCAGCTAAGGATATTCTTCGTATATCACATACACTGGGCGACGCATTACCATAGAGGCACCCGCCCATGGACTATTAATGAGTCAAGCTGTGAACCGCTTGCTATAAAATGTCCTCCCGTCCGGCGACTGCGACCTGGAATTGCGAAATCCATTATGGATGGCTCTCTGGGCTGCGTTACGAGTGGTTGGAGAGCGCCGCCTACTACTTTCAAGCCTGAAGTCGGCTTTACAGGCCCGTTAAAAGTTTCGTCGTGACCTTTCGCCAGGTCACTGCTGCAAGCAGTACCCAGAATCTGAACCTAAAAAACGCGGAGGGGTGCTATGTTTCGATGCTTTGTGGACGATGCGATTACGTTACTGCGTCTACAGGTATTTGAAACTAGCTATACAAAATAATCATGCTAATAGTGATTATTTGTGTGGCTTTCCTACATTATTGTTAATAGTAAACCACTTAACTCTTGTTTCCTTAGAACAACATCTGTCTAAGTACTGGATCGTGTATAGAGCAACTACCACTTACTCTAAGACACTGATTACCATTTTGTGTTAAACAAAAAGCCATATTATATTCGGAGTTAAGGAAACTGTACCAAGCTGTATCCACTACACTTAAAAGAGTACACTGTGCTGCTGCATGATTTTATAAAAGCCTGTATCAGAATATTACCATGGAACACGCCACTCACAGATGCTATCATTATACCTGCAGCGTAGTGGAAATCTGTAACACAAAAAGAATATATTTGGCCATCATTGAACAGTACTTGAGTTTATAAATCTACAAAATCTATGTAGTTAATGTTTTCTTCCTCCCCCCCCCTCCCCCCCCCCCCCCCCCCCCCGCCAAAAAACATGTGATTGAGGACAGAATAGTAAATGCTGTTGCTTTGCTGCTGAAATGATAGTGGGTTTCAGTATAACCATGATATTTATTGACTAGAAACGTAGAATGATATTAAAAACATGGACAAGTAAATGCACAAGGATACACACTTGGTATATAATAATGATCAGTTAGTAATTTTCAAGTGGGAACCTAATAAGTGACTACAGTTCTCCATCATCTGTTGTGAGAGGCACGATCATTCCAAACCGGTTGAAGTACTACTATTTCCGAACAGTGATTGAGTACCAAAACAACTAAATAGAGTCCACATGCTAGTAGGGTTTGATGCGACTACAATGTAGATTTCACGCTGGTGAGGGTGTAAGGATAAAACTTGTCTAAATACCTACTGTTCCAGAACTGCTAATACATTACTAGTGTAATATTCACGACGCTACGTTCTAGCCACAAGATGTTAAAATGAATTAAGTGTACAAACTTCAACAAATATTATCGATACTACGTATATAAAAGACTGTATCGTGTAAAAAATTACGATAATGATTTCATTATTTCTGTTATCAGAGAACTACATTCATGGACAACAACAATTATAATCTTTTTTTGTTATGTTTGATAATTATGGTTCAGTTGTTCTTCCTGTGCTAACCGATGAACTGTTTGGACGTGAGTCGTGTGAGGTCTGTAAAGAGAAAGCCTGTAACGATATTGTTAATTATTATTTGACGTGGATTTGTATATATTTAAATTGTAGCCCAATCTAGTTAATGTTTTTAAGTGTTCATTTTCATCTCCTCAATTAGTAGCGAAGCGATTAGCCCTAGTAACTTACAGCGGAGTTTACTAGTAGCTGGTATAAAAAATATGACGTCATTTCCATTGAAAATAATTTTAAATGCTAAAGAATAGACATAAAAGGTCTAAAGAATTTTATCTAACTTTATTAACTTGATATAAAAAGAATCGAGAATAATAATAGAAAAATTGATTTGTCCACGGTAGATTTGAATCGAGAACTTTAACAAACATAAATGTTGTTAGATATAAATGAATGGAAATAAATGGGCACCGGTGGTTCCGAATCTACTTTAAAAGACAGAATTCAAAGACATAACTCAACTCAGATTGAATCATTAAAATAGTACTCAAAGAACGTTACATAATATCAATTTCTTATTTGCTGATGTATGAATCCTAATTATTTCACACGATTTACATCAAATATTTTAATAGGTGACATACGTCAATGTTAAGCACGGGTAATGGTTTCTGAGTAAATGTTCCTTTTGCTAGAGAAAAATGCTTCCATCTTAAGTAACAGTTGCGTAAAATCTGATAAATGATATGCAATTTTGTGCCACTAACACGACTTTACAGACAACATTTCTACACAAACTGGAGTGGAGATTTCTTTAGCAGAGTGACAAGTATTTGATAATCATTTTTGAGATCAAACGATTTGTTACGCTGACAATAGTTAACTGGCTATATATATATATATATATATATATATATATATATATATATATATATATATATATATATATATATAGCCACCACAGTCACATAGCTCGATCCATGGAGTTGATCTGGTAGCTGCTGCTGAGCCTGCTGATCTTTCTCGTGCTGTGGACATGAGCTGATGCATCCACATGAATGGCATCTCCGAAATTCTCCGAAATTCCAACCCTCTGGGTGGAATGCGAGGAATTCTGCACGGGTTACGGAGACACTAATAACACGCCTTATTCGACCAGGATACCGTTCCATACTCCACATCTTACATCTGCTGCAGTCTGGGTGAGAAACCTCAACTGAAAAGTTCTTTTGATCAGAGAAACTGTGAAAAATTAGTGCACATCGATTCCGCCAAGTCGAAAGACTGCTAATGGTGACCAGCCGTTGGTCTTAATGCCAATCACATGCATACAAATCGCCACGAAACAACCCCTCCAAAAGATCAAACGATGTCCCAAAATCATCCCACAATCGATAGCCTTGCCGCCAAAATTTAGCGGCTCCTTGTTACGTCGGCAAACATAACTGACTATGGCAATCGGCTTACTAACTTTTTTCACGTGTGGGAAGCCACAGGCGTCTGTACAGAATAAGCAAACCAGCGTGTCTACACTAGTGGCACGGAGTCACACACCCAGATTTTTTTTTTCGGTCATCAGTCTACTGACTGGTTTGATGCGGCCCGCCACAAATTCCTTTCCTGTGCTAACCTCTTCATCTCAGAGTAGCACTTGCAACCTACGTCCTCAATTATTTGCTTGACGTATTCTAATCTCTATCTTCCTCTACAGTTTTATCCCTCTACAGCTCCCTCAAGTACCAAGGAAGTCATTCCCTCGTGTCTTAGTAGATGTCCTATCATCCTGTCCCTTCTCCTTATCAGTGTTTTCCACATATTCCTTTCCTCTCAGATTCTGAGTAGAACCTCCTCATTCCTTACCTTATCAGTCCACCTAATTTTCAACATTCGTTCATAGCACCACATCTCAAATGCTTCGATTCTCTTCTGTTCAGGTTTTCCCACAGTCCATGCTTCACTACCATACAATGCTGTACTCCAGACGTACATCCTCAGAAATTTCTTCCTCAAATTAAGGCTGGTATTTGATATTAGTAGACTTCTCTTGGCCAGAAAGGCCTTTCTTGCCATAGCGAGTCTGCTTTTGATGTCCTCCTTGCTCCGTCCGTCATTGGTTATTTTACTACCCGGGTAGCAGAATTCCTTAACTTCATCGACTTCGTGACCATCAATCCTGACGTTAAGTTTCTCGCTTTTCTCATTTCTACTACTTCTCATTACCTTCGTCTTTCTCCGATTTACTCTCAAACCATACTGTGTACTCATTGGACTGTTCATTCCGTTCAGCAGATCATTTAATTCTTCTTCACTTTCACTCAGGATAGCAATGTCATCAGCGAATCGAATCATTGATATCCTTTCACCTTGTATTTTAATTCCACTCCTGAACCTTTCCTTTATTTCCATCATTGCTTCCTCGATGTACAGATTGAAGAGTAGGAGTGAAAGGCTACAGCCTTGTCTTACACCCTTCATAATACGAGCACTTCGTTCTTGATCGTCCACTCTTATTATTCCCTCTTGGTTGTTGTACATATTGTATATGACCCGTCTCTCCCTATAGCTTACCCATACTTTTTCAGAATCTTGAACAGCTTGCACCATTTTATATTGTCGAACGCTTTTTCCAGGTCGACAAATCCTATGAACGTGTTTTGAATTTTCTTTAGTCTTGCTTCCATTATTAGCCGTAACGTCAGAATTGCTTCTCTCGTGCCTTTACTTTTCCTAAAGCCAAACTGATCGTCACCTAGCGCATTCTCAATTTTCTTTTCCATTCTTCTGTATATTATTCTTGTAAGCAGCTCTTGCCGTCTTCGGAATTTTGTGGATGATGCTTTTCCGAAAGTCAGATGTTATGTCGCCAGACTCATATATTCTACACACCAACGTAAATAGGCGTTTTGTTGCCACTTCCCCTAATGATTTTAGAAATTCTGATGGAATGTTATCTATCCCTTCTGCCTTATTTGACCGTAAGTCCTCCAAAGCTCTATTAAATTCCGATTCTAATACTGGATCCCTTATCTCTTCTAAATCGACTCCTGTTTCTTCTTCTATCACATCAGACAAATCTTCACCCTCAATGTATTCTTTCCACCTATCTGCTCTCTCCTCTGCATTTAACAGTGGAATTCCCGTTGCACTCTTAATGTTACCACCGTTGCTTTTAATGTCACCAAAGGTTGTTTTGACTTTCCTGTATGCTGAGTCTGTCCTTCCGACAATCATATCTTTTTCGATTTCTTCACATTTTTGCTGCATCCATTTAGTCTCAGCTTCCCTGCACTTCCTATTTATTTCATTCCTCAGCGGCTTGTATTTCTGTATTCCTGATTTTCCCGGAACATGTTTGTACTTCCTCCTTTCATCAATCAACTGAAGTATTTCTTCTGTTACCCATTGTTTCTTCGCAGCTACCTTCTTTGTACCTATGTTTTCCTTCCCAACTTCTGATATGCGAGACCTAACCGAGAACCCCCGCACAGTCGCACACAGTTGGCTTCGCACTCTGAAAAGAGATAAAAGACGGCGAGGAGGCGCGTCCCCTGCCATAAGGCTATTAACGTGGCGCCTGATCGTAGCGTTTTGCCGCCTCTGGAAACCGCGCTGTCCTTACTTCGGGTGAAACAAAAACAACCGGCTGGCCTTTCCTGGCTGTCGGCCTGCGGCTGCCTACCTCCGACTACAGCTCATTGCCAACGGCCGGCGTTCTTCTAGGAAGTCGCACGGCAATCGAAAACTGCTGCGACCAACGTGCTTTTGCTGCGCAGAGTGTCACGAAACAGACCCTAGAAGCCGGCGGCGGTGGTCGAGCGGTTCCAGGCGCTTCAGTCCGGAACCGCGCGACTGTTACGGTCGCAGGTTCGAGTCCTGCCTCGGGCATGGATGTGTGTGATGTCCTTAGGTTAGTTAGGTTTAAGTGGTTCTGTTCTACTGGACTGATGACCTCAGATGTTGAGTCCCATAGTGCTCAGAGCCATTTGAACAGACCCCAGAAAAATATACAAAAAAAAAAAGGTTCAAATGGCTATAAGCACTATGCGACTGAACATCTGAGGTCATCAGTCCCCCCGACTTAGAACTATTTAAACCTAACTAACCTAAGGACATCACACACACACACATGCCCGAGACAGGATTCGAACCTGCGACCGTCGCAGCAGTACGGTTCCAGACTGAAGCGTCTAGAACCGCTCGGTCACAGTAGCCGGCAAAAATATACAGAAATGAAGCTTGCGCTATCACTTGATTTAAACAAAATGGTAAGAAGCAACAGCGCTGGGTGACTCAAACTTGTCATGGCATCTTCTTAACTGATACGCTAAAAAAAGATAACAAAAAATGAAAGGGGACAAGCCAAGAGGGGTTGACTCTCTCAGAGTTCTACTTAACTGTGTGATACAGTGTGAAATGGTGGTGGTGGTGGTGTTGCATTAGTGCTTGTGTTCTAAGTGCCAGAAAACAATGTCCTATCCGTCTACCGCAGTCCACGCTGACAAGGTTTGAAAAATTACTATTTCGCAGTAGGTTTTGTTTTTCACATGACCCATCTGTGTCTCACTAGGCTGAAGCCTGCTTGATTTTTTTGCAAAAATGTAATTATGAATCGCAATGTCTTTCTTTATCATAGTGGCGTTTACAGTGTTCGTGCTCTCCCTCCCTCTCTCTCTCTCTCTCGCTGGAGTAGTTGGACATTGTGACTAGTGGTTAGTGTCCTGTGTATGGCAGGTCTTAGCATAGTCTATGTTTTAATTTTTCATTGACTATAAGGTCCTTTTTTTAAAAATCTGTTGTAACGTGATTGAAATATTTACTTAGTTTGGTATATTATAAAAGCTATGTCTTGGTTTATGCCGATGTTTGACACCAACGCTATCTGGCATCAGGTTGTAATAATGCGGTCCTCGGCTTTGCTGTCTTCAGTCTGCCATGCGGCGTCTCGAAATAACATCTTTTGCAAATACGCGTAACGGCAATTGCACATGATATTGTAAATTTTTCTTGTAGAGATTAGAATTCCTAAGAGTATTGTAAGTACTTGTTCTTAAAATATACCTCCGTTCCTGATATTTCTTAGGCCTTGTAATACTAGATTTTCCAAATTGCCTGTTGTGTAAATTTTGCTACAGTTACCTGCTGATTACTTGAAACGTGTCATGTATAAAGCGTTTAGCGGTCAAAATGTTTCCATGGAACTATTAACTGTCAAGTCTGGATAGTCACATACCATACATATGGAAAACACCATCAAACGGAAGGTAACAGTATATTCTCATAAGTAAAAATATCTTTCAGATTAAATAAAACAATACACATAAAAGACTCCGCTTTCGTTCTTCTTCTGCCTCTACGTGGCCTTTTTCTTGTTTCCAGTGGTTTTTGGCAGTGGATGGCCAGATGCACCAGTTCCCGCTGGCACGGACTCTGTGAATGCGATAGGTCAGCGCCATATACGTCTCATAAAATTTACTAAATGTTTGTGAACCGCGAACTGAGGCGGGAAGTGGGTAGCAAGTCACTATTCACTTATTCGGATGTGGGAAATTGGCTGAAAACAACATCCAGGTCGATCGGCACATTGGCTGCACTCCTTAATCCGCTGGGCGGATTTGATTCGAGACCAGCACGCTTCCCTGTGTCCCAGAAACGGGTGCTTTAATACGCCTAAGATTCCTAAATAAATTAATATTTCTGAACAAGGACACCAATATTTCGGAACCTAACCTCACGGGCTTACCTGGCAAAAACTGTTTTGTGTTTTCAGGATAATGTAACACAGCTATCGGTATATGAATAACAGGCAACTGACGATGCCAGCATTCAGCCGAAACGGGAAGTGTCAAAAAATCTATAATAACAAAACCGTAAAACTGTCATGGTTGTCCGTCTGTTCTAACACGCTTCTCCAAAACTACTGGACCGACTTTCATGGGTTTTCGCTGCTGAGTACAGCTTCGGGCACTACATAGGGTTTATTTCATCATAATCGGATAATAGAAAAAGTGTATCGAGATTTAAAATTTTAACTAAAACCGTTATATCTGTTTGTTCCTCTGTTTGAACATGGTGATCCTGAAAACCACTACAGGAATTTTCATGGGATTTAGAGAGGTAACTTGAGCATACCTTGTGGTAACGCATAGGCTTTATTTAATCAAAATAAGATCACGAAAAAAGAAGATGTCATGATTTAAAATTTTATGCAAACCCGTCTTATCTGCCTGTTCCATCTGTTCCATTTGGTTTTCACAGGCAGGTTGGGCATAGCATGGTGTATCATGTAGGCTTTACTTTATCGAAAACGGATTACGCAAGGAAAGATATCGTAATTGCATGTTTTATCCATGTTGTTGCTGTGGTCTTCAGTCCAGAGACTGGTTTGATGCAGCTCTACATGCTACTCTATCCTGTGCACGTTTCTTCATCTCCCAGTACCTACTGCTACCTACATCCTTCTGAATCTGCTTAGTGTATTCATCTCTTGGTCTCCCTCTACGATTGTTATCCTCCACGCTACCCACGAATACTAAACTGGTGATCCCTTGATGCCTCAGAACATGTCCTACCAACCGATCCCTTCTTATAGTGGAGGTGTGCCACATATTTCTCTTTTCCATAATTCTGTTCAATACCTCCTTATTAGTTATGTAATCTACCCATTTAATCTTCAGCATTCTTCTGTAGCACCACACTTCGAAAGCTTCTATTCTCTTCTTGTCCAAACTACACTCCTGGAAATTGAAATAAGAACACCGTGAATTCACTGTCCCAGGAAGGGGAAACTTTATTGACACATTCCTGGGGTCTGATACATCACATGATCACCCTGACAGAACCACAGGCACATCGACACAGGCAACAGAGCATGCACAATGTCGACACTAGTACAGTGTATATCCACCTTTCGCAGCAATGCAGGCTGCTATTCTCCCATGGAGACGATCGTAGAGATGCGGGATGTAGTCCTGTGGAACGGCTTGCCATGCCATTTCCACCTGGCGCCTCAGTTGGACCAGCGTTCGTGCTGGACGTGCAGACCGCGTGAGACGACGCTTCATCCAGTCCCAAACATGCTCAATGGGGGACAGATCCAGAGATCTTGCTGTCCAGGGTAGTTGACTTACACCTTCTAGAACACGTTGGGTGGCACGGGATACATGCGGACGTGCATTGTCCTGTTGGAACAGCATGTTCCCTTGCCGGTCTAGGTATGGTAGAACGATGGGTTCGATGACGGTTTGGATGTACCGTGCACTATTCAGTGTCCCCTCGACGATCACCAGAGGTGTACGGCCAGTGTACGAGATCGCTCCCCACACCATGATGCCGGGTGTTGGCCCTGTGTGCCTCGGTCGTATGCAGTCCTGATTGTGGCGCTCACCTGCACGGCGCCACACACGCATACGACCATCATTGGCACCAAGGCAGGAGCGACTCTCTCGCTGAAGACGACACGTCTCCATTCGTCCCTCCATTCACGCCTGTCGCGACACCACTGGAGGCGGGCTGCACGATGTTGGGGCGTGAGCGGAAGACGGCCTAACGGTGTGCGGGACCGTAGCCCAGCTTCATGGAGACGGTTGCGAATGGTCCTCGCCGATAACCCAGGAGCAACAGTGTCCCTAATTTGCTGGTAAGTGGCGGTGCGGTCCGCTACGGCACTGCGTAGGATCCTACGGTCTTGGCGTGCATCCGTGCGTCGCTGCGGTCCGGTCCCAGGTCGACGGGCACGTGCACCTTCCGCCGACCACTGGCGACAACATCGATGTACTGTGGAGACCTCACGCCCCACGTGTTGAGCAATTCGGCGGCACGTCCACCCGGCCTCCCGCATTCCCACTATACGCCCTCGCTCAAAGTCCGTCAACTGCACATACGGTTCACGTCCACGCTGTTGCGGCATGCTACCAGTGTTAAAGACTGCGATGGAGCTCCGTATGCCACGGTAAACTGTCTGACACTGACGGCGGCGGTGCACAAATGCTGCGCAGCTAGCGCCATTCGACGGCCAACACCGCGGTTCCTGGTGTGTCCGCTGTGCCGTGCGTGTGATCATTGCTTGTACAGTCCTCTCGCAGTGTCCGGAGCAAGTATGGTGGGTCTGACACACCGGTGTCAATGTGTTCTTTTTTCCATTTCCAGGAGTGTATTTATCGTCCACGTTTCACTTCCATACATGGCCACTCTCCATACTAATACTTTCAGAAACGACTTCCTGACACTTAAATCTATACTCGATGATAACAAATTTTTCTTCTTCAGAAACGCTTTCCTTGCCATTGCCAGTCTACATTTTATATCCTCTCTACTTCGACCATCCTCAGTTATTTTGCTCCCCAAATAGCAAAACTCATTTACTACTTTAAGCGTCTCCTTTCCTAATCTAATACCTTCAGCATCACACGATTTAATTCGACTACATTCCATTGGATTGGGGCTAAGAAAAGAAAGAGGAAGCCGCCTAGTAGAATTTTGCACAGAGCACAACTTAATCATAGCTAACACTTGGTTTAAGAATCATGAAAGAAGGTTGTATACGTGGAAGAACCCTGGAGATACTAAAAGGTATCAGATAGATTATATAATGGTAAGACAGAGATTTAGGAACCAGGTTTTAAGTTGTAAGACGTTTCCAGGGGCAGATGTGGACTCTGACCACAATCTATTGGTTATGACCTGTAGATTAAAACTGAAGAAACTGCAAAAAGGTAGGAAATTAAGGAGATGGGACCTGGATAAACTGAAAGAACCAGAGGTTGTACAGAGTTTCAGGGAGAGCATAAGGGCACAATTGACAGGAATAGGGGAAAGAAATACAGTAGAAGAAGAATGGGTAGCTCTGAGGGATGAAGTAGTGAAGGCAGCAGAGGATAAAGTAGGTACAAAGACGAGGGCTGCTAGAAATCCTTGGGTAACAGAAGAAATATTGAATTTAACTGATGAAAGGAGAAAATATAAAAATGCAGCAAATGAAGCAGGCAAAAAGGAATACAAACGTCTCAAAAATGAGATCGACAGGAAGTGCAAAATGGCTAAACAGGGATGGCTAGAGGACAAATGTAAGGATGTAGAAGCTTATCTCACTAGGGGTAAGATAGATACTGCCTACAGGAAAATTAAAGAGACCTTTGGAGAGAAGAGAACCATGTGTGTGAATATCAAGAGCTCAGATGGCAGCCCAGTTCTAAGCAAAGAAGGGAAGGCAGAAAGGTGGAAGGAGTATATACAGGGTTTATACAAGGGCGATGTACTTGAGGACAATATTATGGAAATGGAAGAGGATGTAGATGAAGACGAAATGGGAGATACAATACTGCGTGAAGAGTTTGACAGAGCACTGAGAGACCTGAGTCGAAACAAGGCCCCCGGAGTAGACAACATTCCATTAGAACTACTGACGGCCTTGGGAGAACCAGTCCTGACAAAACTCTACCAGCTGGTGAGCAAGATGTATGAGACAGGCGAAATACCCTCAGACTTCAAGAAGAATATAATAATTCCATTCCCAAAGAAAGCAGGTGCTGACAGATGTGAAAATTACCGAACTATCAGTTTAATAAGCCACGGCTGCAAAATACTAATGCGAATTCTTTACAGACGAATGGAAAAACTGGTAGATGCAGACCTCGGGGAGGATCAGTTTGGATTCCGTCGAAATGTTGGAACACGTGAGGCAATACTGACCTTACGACTTATCTTAGAAGAAAGATTAAGAAAAGCCAAACCTACGTTTCTAGCATTTGTAGACTTAGAGAAAGCTTTTGACAATGTTGACTGGAATACTCTTTTTCAAATTCTAAAGGTGGCAGGGGTAAAATACAGGGAGCGAAAGGCTATTTACAATTTGTACAGAAACCAGATTGCAGTCATAAGAGTCGAGGGGCATGAAAGGGAAGTAGTGGTTGGGAAAGGAGTGAGACAGGGTTGTAGCCTCTCCCCGATGTTATTCAATCTGTATATTGAGCAAGCCGTAAAGGAAACAAAAGAAAAATTTGGAGTAGGTATTAAAATTCATGGAGACGAAGTAAAAACTTTGAGGTTCGCCGATGACATTGTAATTCTGTCAGAGACGGCAAAGGACTTGGAAGAGCAGTTGAACGGAATGGACAGTGTCTTGAAAGGAGGATATAAGATGAACATTAACAAAAGCAAAACGAGGATAATGGAATGTAGTCGAATAAAGTCGGGTGATGCTGAGGGAATTAGATTAGGAAATGAGACACTTAAAGTAGTAAAGGAGTTTTGCTATTTAGGAAGTAAAATAACTGATGATGGTCGAAGTAGAGAGGATATAAAATGTAGACTGGCAATGGCAAGGAAAGCGTTTCTGAAGAAGAGAAATTTGTTAACATCGAATATAGATTTATGTATCAGGAAGTCGTTTCTGAAAGTATTTGTTTGGAGTGTAGCCATGTATGGAAGTGAAACATGGACGATAAATAGTTTGGACAAGAAGAGAATAGAAGCTTTCGAAATGTGGTGCTACAGAAGAATGCTGAAGATAAGGTGGATAGATCACGTAACTAATGAGGAGGTGTTGAATAGGATTGGGGAGAAGAGAAGTTTGTGGCACAACTTGACTAGAAGAAGGGATCGGTTGGTAGGACATGTTTTGAGGCATCAAGGGATCACAAATTTAGCATTGGAGGGCAGCGTGGAGGGTAAAAATCGTAGAGGGAGACCGAGAGATGAGTACACTAAGCAGATTCAGAAGGATGTAGGTTGCAGTAGGTACTGGGAGATGAAGCAGCTTGCACAGGATAGAGTAGCATGGAGAGCTGCATCAAACCAGTCTCAGTACTGAAGACAACAACAACACATTCCATTATCCTCGTTTTGCTTTTGTTGATGTTCATCCTATATCCTCCCTTCAAGACACTGTCCATTCCGTTCAACTGCTCTTCCAGGTCCTTTGCTGTCTTTGACAGAATTATTATGTCATCGGCGAACCTCAAAGTTTTTATTTCTTCTCCATCTATTTTAATTCCTACTCTGAATTTTTCTTTTGCTTCCTTTATTCCTTGCTCAATATACAGATTGAGGAACACCAGGGATAGGCTACAACCCTGTCTCACTCCCTTACCAACCACTACTTTCCTTCCATGCCCCTCGACTCTTATAACTACCATGTGGTTTCTGTACAAATTGTAAATAGCTTTTCGCTCCGTGTATTTTACTCCTGCCTTTTTTGAAAGAGAGTGTTCCAGTCAACATTATCCATACTGTTATTATAATTGCGAAAGTAAATTTAATGTTACATTTCTACGACTAACATGCTGTACCGATTTCGATGAAATTTTGGTATGGAGATAGCTTGAGCTCTCAGGAAGAACACTGGCTTCTTTAAAAAGTCTGTACTACAAGATACGTATTGATCTGATGAATATTAAGCGAATTATGGAAAATATTTACTCTTTGAAAAAGCTACTTACTCTTTTACTTTTGATCTTTATCATATTTTTGAAAATGAGTTTATTGGTTAATATATGCCCCTGATACAATTCAAACTAACGGATATAATGCTTACGCAAAGTTCAGTGAGTTTAATCCATACTTCCACACTGTTTGTTGCATAATTTACACGTTGTATAATGTACAGCTACCTCAATAGCGCGATCCTCCATAGTTGCGCCTTTCTGCCCATACCCATCTGTACGTACTGCTCTATATCGACGGTGTGTATTCCTATGGATCGTGCATTGGGACAGATAGAGAAGAGCGGGGGGGGGGGGGGTTGGGGGGCCAACTTACCCGAAGACGTAGGCACGTGAGGGCAGCTGATGATATTGCACATGCACCATTACCCATCTTCACAAAACCACTGAAAAGCGTGTGCAACTGTGGCTAACAGCAAGTATTGGAATAAAAAAAGTAAGTTAAACAAACAACCGTCGTTTTGTAAAATCAAAGAAAGCCAATAAAAAATTAAAAACCAGACGTATCGTGCTGACTGAAACCTACGTTCGCTACAGGCAGCACATCATTCAAGCGTGATGGACAGGCAACCCCCTGTGTCCACAAACGTAATTCATACACTTGCTTGCTGCTGCATCACTCCTATTTGCTGTAGAATAGGGTCGAAGCATCCTTGTCAAGCACAATAGGAAGTGCATCAGTACAATTAATCCCTCGGTGTGGACTTAGGAAACATTGAACTCAAGTTGATGCCACGTTAATCAGTTACATCCGACATGCTGAAACTGACATTCCTGTGCCTTATTCATCTGGTTCCATTAATGAGGAATTAGGTATCCGTCTATCATCTGTCGGACCTAGGGTTCATTCTTGGTGCTGGCAAGAAATTTCTCTTCATGAGTGGACTGAATTTGATATAATCAGCCTTGTGATGACTGTTGGTTAGGCTGCTGAAGCAGAAGTAACAGCTCCTCGTGGGGAAAACATACATTGGCGACCGGGTTAACAGTGTGTTAGTCAGATTCAGGCTGATAATGATGTCCAATGGAGCTGTTGGTGGAGGATGACACAGCAGTCACAGAGCGACATGTAATCCTTTGGGACTCATTGAGGACTTACTTTGAAGTCAGTCACTCATTTAGTCATCCTGCTGAAAGTGGACTACTGGTCTAACTGTTAAAATAAAATATCACTATTCTCGATCACCAATAGTTCTACATCTTAAAGATAAGTATGCTGCATACACCCTGCCTCCCAAGACGACATTCTCAGCTGTCACAGCTCTATACACATACGTTCTTAATTTGACAAACACCCATGCGTCCTCTTGCACGTCGACTGGCAATCTGTAACTTTTCTGAATAGTAATGTTCATTTGATGTGGACTTAACCTAGACTGGTTTCCTATCTTAAACTCTGTGTATATGTGTTATCGCTGGCCGCGGTGGTCTAGTGGTTCTAGGCGCGCAGTCCGGAACCGCGGGACTGATACGGTCGCAGGTTCGAATCCTGCCTCGAGCATGGATGTGTGTGATGTCCTTAGGTTAGTTAGGTTTAAGTAGTTCTAAGTTCTAGGGGACTGATGACCACAGCAGTTAAGTCCCATAGTGCTCAGAGCCCTTTGAACCATATGTGTTATCATCCTGAACAATACAAGCAAGTGGTGTAATTACGTAACGCTATCTGATAAAGATGAGGCGCCAAACTATCTGAAACTCTATGGCTGTATTCTTGTATTGCAGTTGGCTACTACCAAATTAATTATAAAACAATATCTGTAAACTCAAGAAGCGATCCTGGGTAATTCTGTACTATGTGATGCATTAAACTGTGCTACAGTATGTGACATCGCAAATAAGCACTACGTCCTCAGGCCACGAGTGGCCCATCTGGACCATCCGACCGCCGTGTCATCCACGGCGGAGAGTGCGGATAGGAGGGGCGCGTGGTCAGCAAACCGCTCTCCCGGTCGTTATGATGGGTTTCTTTGACTGGAGACGCTACTATTCGGTCGAGTGGCACCTGAATTGGCATCACAAGGCTGAGAACATCCCAGCATCGCAAAAGGTCACTTGCAGTTTCAACACACGAAAGTAACAGAATTAAAATTCTACCTAATATTACCAACCGGTTTCCCAAACATGCTTTTGAAACATGCTGTGAATTTACGTGCGCAAACTGTCTAAATAAAACTCCAAACACTGAACAATACTCACGCAAATGTGATACTGCATTGTAAGAGTAAGACTGTGGCATAAAAAGTGTAATTTGAAACAGTATTTTACTTCATTGATAATTTTGAAAGGCAATCCCTAACTGTGAGTGATGTAACTGTATTCTGACTGTACTAAGAAGGTGGAACTAACCAGTTCTCATGCTCGAAGTTAAGAACATAAAAAATACAATACAGCAGCAAACCAGCTAAATAAGAAAATGAACCTGTGCAGTGGAATACAAGGCCTTGTAACTATTCGAAGCAAATCGCATTCAGTCACTATGTTCCCCAAAGTGCAACGTGTCAAGACACATAATCAGAAAATAATCTTTCGCGAGGAGATGGTGGAAGAAATTAAACTTTCTAAATAATGTAAAGAAACTAACCCTTATTTAAAAGAAAAGAAACTATATTGTTAATAATGAACTCATTCTGTCCAACACATATTACGCTGCCATGAAATGTATTAGTAGAATGGTGAAGGAGTGGTACATTTCTAAAAGAGACTGCAAGCTATGTGAACTGACAACTGTGCTGAATCACGTCTCAATAATCGAAATCACTTAGCAGAGTCGATCAATAAAGATTTCCACTGAATCTTCCAGTTATTCAAACACATCATAAATTACGCGCAAGCAAGGGGTACAGCAAAAACATTACCTGAAAGTTTTTACTTCTCAAATTAAACATCCTGCAGCTTCTTAATTCTATGGAATCTAATCACGAAGGAGTGCTTTCAGTTAGATATACTGTACCTTTGCCATGATTTGTTATAAAAACTGTTGACAGTGAAACCTAATATTCTTTTGAACGAAAGTTGGCGTCCTTATTAGATGTGTATACAGCGTGTAACTTGTAAGTGCAGATACTTTTATATGTGGTATCTTAAAATGTACCACTTCAGTGTGTTGTTTGTCTTTTCTCTGCATCAAACAGTCTTTCCATAAGCACTTCCCAAATTTCACGATCTGGATGTTTTCTGCATGTTCGTACTGCACCACTTAGTGGGCTACGGCTGTCAGTATAGATAACCCGTTTTGCTTCTCGCAAACGCGTCACAAAGTATATGAACTGGTGTTTTCTGCATGGTCATGAAGTGGAATGTGCCTGTCAGTATAGATTATTTGTTTTGCATCCCTGTATCCCTACTTCAACACTATTCGCATTAATGGCTTGCTCTTGCCACATGTGCTTGGTAGTACTAACCAACCTAAAAACATACGACTTGTAATGGTTATATTATTTTCATTATACCAGGCTAATAATATAACCATTACTGGCATTATGCCAGTATTACTGGCAATGTACCAGTTGGCGGAGGTGGTTTCTTGTAAAAATCGGCAACAATCAGATGAGTCTCTCAAGATTATCAAGACTACACTTGAAGGAACTTGAGGACCCTCTTCGTCACCAAACTGGCTTTAATTAAGGCTAGAGGCCACCACCACGGTGCTAGCGGGATGTGTGCTTATTTATCATGCAGCTAGTTGTGCGTCGACAAACTTCCGCTCTTCGCAGGCAAAGTCAGCATAATAATTAACTGGTGTACTAAATTTCATCCTCATTATGAGTAACAATTTTTCACTGCAGAGGAGCAGTGTCTCTGGACAACCAGCTCGCGTTGAAGGAAGCCCAGGGGGCCATTAAGGCAGCGAGGTGAAAATGGCGGCACGAACTTTCTTGGCAGTAAATCAGACAGGCCGAGGACGCAGCGCCAGTGGAACGTCAGGTGTCAAGTATCCCTGACGTGGTAGATTAAATTCGGGACGTGACGACCCCGGCAGGCGGCTCCCCACCTCCCAGTAGTTACCTCTGGAGGCGGCGGTTCTGCCCGGTAAACGCCCAGCGCCGAGCGCTTCCTTCAGTAAGGCTTTGCGCATGCGCAGACTAAACTAAGCGAAGAAGGCAGGGAAGAGCCCGAGGAAGGGGTGGTAGGCTCTGCCCGCATCTAATTACGATTCGCCAGGTCCACAATTACCGCTGGTGCGGGCGCACCCACGCTCTCATTAGCAAGTGACACTTCACATATTTGCATTCGTTGCGCCCTCTCAGGGAAGAAAAGTTATTGCCGCTCATAACAGCGAACTATACTCAAATATTTCTTACTGTTGGCGTACAACAGTGAAGTTACTTTCACTCTCACCATAAACAACGATTCTCGCTGCTGTTATGAAAGGCAAACTTTTCTGAACTTGTTGGAAATGTGAGACTGTATAGCACTAGGTAATCCTAGGCCAGAGTCTGAGACAACTGCAGCACCAAACAGGACGGAAGCACCCAATATGAACTTTATACCACATATTTTGTGGTATCATCCAGAGATCACGATGCCACACAAAAGTGGGCAACGCACATCGGTACCACAGACGGTAGCGAGGGCTCTGTGAAATCCGCAACAAAGTGTGATAAGTGCTCATAAAGACAACCCTTCCCCCACCAGCACTGCCGCACCCTCACACTGAGGTCAATATAGTCCCGAGCATGAAAGAGTTGTGCCCATGATCTAAACCTAAGCTACAGAAGTCAACATCATCGTGTAGGACGCTGACAGTTAAAGTTTCAGACTAAGTTGCACTATTGTAGATGTTGAGCATTATACCTCAAGAGAACACTTTGTTACTGCTTCCGTACTCTATGACAGTTTAAATTATCCAGTACGCTCGTGGCAAAGAAATTTCTCGAACTTAAGTAAATCTTTTATTTATTAATCTTCTAAAGTGAAATAACGTTACATGTGTTCTAGTTGGATGAGTCTTCTACCAGAGAAATGAACCAAACCACAGTTATGGCTGAACAAAAGTAGTTTCGTCTGGTCACAGTGTACTATGTTCATGGAGAAACACAAATGATGAATATGGTGTTGTCTGTTAGGAGACCATGAGCTTTAGGTTCAGATGCAGAATCAGGAAGTTTTTCTTCATTCGCGCAAAGTGGCAGTTTTCCATTCCCTGTGGCAAGTGCTTCTGTTGAGTGTAGGAGAAAGTACTAGGTGTGTGTACAGTGTGATGTGCTTGTAATGCACGATTTTGAGACAAAGTAGAGGGTGAAGCCTGCTATTGGCATATAACTCACTCATTTCAAATAACCCCAAGAATACCTCTGCACTTAACGTCCTCTTCCCTCAGATGGATCTCCATCAACAATGTCATATATCACCACATCTTGAAACATAGCAGAGACATGGAATTCCATCCTGGACATCTCGATGACGACAATAGAAGTTACCGACGAAAGCATGAGATCCTTTCATATTTTACGCATCAACAAAACTGAAACATTTTACGTGGGTCTACCTCTACTCTAAGGCTTTCACTTCCTAAACAAGAGCATCACAACCGGTTCTGCCGAATTGTATGTGGAGCGCTAGGACTACATTTATACCAGACAAGATCGCCTAAGGACCGACAACAGCGCCATATCCTACTCATTACTTTATAAGCTTGACGTAAAAACACGAAAGGCAGTTTGCATGTTGTAACTATTACTGTGACACATCACACTGTGACAGGCTTATTGAATATGTTTTCTTCAACATGTATGCAGCTTTTTTCTTTCATGTTTTTCAACCACGGTTTGCATTATCCGCCTCTGTAAGTCGAAAACGCACGCCTGTGTATTGGTGCTCGGATCACAAGGACCCCCAATGAGTGCGAGGTCGCAAGTTCAGTATTTAGTAAGGCTCATTTGAAAGTGTTGTTAATAATTATGACAAGAAAAATATAAGTTACTTATGACCCACAATATACTTCACAAGAGTGACAGAAAATGAACCGAGAGGTGCAGAGACCAACCTTCCAAGGGATGTACGTATTGCACTTCACACAATGGACACAGGCGGCATTCAAGAAACGTTCAAAACAAACCATAAACTTGTACCATAAGCATCGAATGAAACCTGGCTCACCATAGTGATCACAAAGGTTCGCACCATCAAGATCGAAGGCGAACTCCATCGGAGCTACGTACAGTGCATGATGTTCAGTTAAAGAATGCTGATAAAATCATATACACTACTGGAAACTGTAATAAGAACACCGTGAATTCATTGTCCCAGGAAGGGGAAACTTTATTGACACATTCCTGGGGTCAGATACATCACATGATCACACTGACAGAACCACAGGCACATAGACACAGGCAACAGAGCATGCACAATGTCGACACTAGTACAGTGTATATCCACCTTTCGCAGCAATTCAGGCTGCTATTCTCCCATGGAGACGATCGTAGAGGTGCTGGATGTAGTCCTGTGGAACGGCTTGCCATGCCATTTCCACCTGGCGCCTCAGGTGGACCAGCGTTCGTGCTGGACGTGCAGACCGCGTGAGACGACGCTTCATCCAGTCCCAAACATGCGCAATGGGGGACAGATCCGGAGATCTTGCTGGCCAGGGTAGTTGACTTACACCTTCTAGAGCACGTTGGGTGGCACGGGATACATGCGGACGTGCATTGTCTTGTTGGAACAGCAAGTTCCCTTGCCGGTCTAGGAATGGTAGAACGATGGGTTCGATGACGGTTTGGATGTACCGTGCACTATTCAGTGTCCCCTCGACGATCACCAGAGGTGTACGGCCAGTGTACGAGATCGCTCCCCACACCATGATGCCGGGTGTTGGCCCTGTGTGCCTCGGTCGTATGCAGTCCTGATTGTGGCGCTCACCTGCACGGCGCCAAACACGCATACGACCATCACTGGCACCAAGGCAGAAGCGACTCTCATCGCTGAAGACGACACGTTTCCATTCGTCCCTCCATTCACGCCTGTCGCGACACCACTGGAGGCGGGCTGCACGATGTTGGGGCGTGAGCGGAAGACGGCCCAACGGTGTGCGGGACCGTAGCCCAGCTTCATGGAGACGGTTGCGAATGGTCCTCGCCGATACCCCAGGAGCAACAGTGTCCCTAATTTGAGGGAAGTGGCGGTGCGGTCCCCTACGGCACTGCGTAGGATCCTACGGTCTTGGCGTGCATCCGTGCGTCGCTGCGGTCCGGTCCCAGGTCGACGGGCACGTGCACCTTCCGCCGACCACTGGCGACAACATCGATGTACTGTGGAGACCTCACCCCCCACGTGTTGAGCAATTCGGCGGTACGTCCACCCGGCCTCCCGCATGCCCACTATAGGCCCTCGCTCAAAGTCCCTCAACTGCACATACGGTTCACGTCCACGCTGTCGTGGCATGCTACCAATGTTAAAGACTGCGATGGAGCTCTGTATGCCACGGCAAACTGACTGACACTGACGGCGGCGGAGCACAAATGCTGCGCAGCTAGCGCCATTCGACGGCCAACACCGCGGTTCCTGGTGTGTCCGATGTGCCGTGCGTGTGATCATTGCTTGTACAGCCCTCTCGCAGTGTCCGGAGCAAGTATGGTGGGTCTGACACACCGGTGTCAATGTGTTCTTTTTTCATTTCCAGGAGTGTAGTTGTAACAGGACGATAAGAATTGATGTAATGTGATGGAATTATTTCTAAATAGCTGTCGTTTAAGACATAGGTGCAGATAATGCGATAATATGTTTCATAGTCACAGAAAGAACAAACATCCAGAGGCTGAATTGTCCGATGGTTTCAGGTGGTATTAATTGCAATTTCATATACTTTTGAGGTGATGTAGCTTGCTCTGAAAGAGTGTGATTTTTATACGCATACCAGGAATCAAGCAGGTTCAAGTTATTTTGATCAGCTATTGGGCTAAAGCAGTGCTCACACCATAGTTATAGTTCGCTGACTCTCGCGTGTTGGGACGTAAATATTCGTTACTGCTCTTGCAGGAACATGCACACGAGAAACAACCGCAGGGTGAAGAACATCTCCAACTTTTCGCAGCACAATGGATGGATTTACATCCAATTTAATATCAAGATTAACAGTGTGCCTAATTGTATACGAATGCATTGATGTTTGTTGATCTCACTACAACTCTCGTGGTACCTCTAATTTCCAGAAATCCTTTCATATGCCTTTCCTCTTCAAATCCCGATTGGTCGGAGTGGAAAACAAATTCAACCCTGAACGATAGGATAAGTTTACTTATCTCGTCCGGGTCGATTCTGCAGTTTGCTGTGCACTGTCAAGAAGACGCTTTGTTTGAAATTTCGTTATCTTATGTCTTCCAACTCTGTAGCACTAGCTGAAGCTATGCAAACAGCCATTGCTTTACTGGAAATCACTTTAATCTATGTCACGCGCAGTTATGATGTGCATCGTGTTGGAGATCACTATCATGCACATGCTGTAAGTTGTATCGATCATTCTTGGAACGCGCAAACACCAGTTTTTGTAACAACTGCGCTTTCTCCTCCCTTGAATATCCCTAGTCTTTTTTTTTTTTTTTTTTTTTTTTTTTTTTTTTTTTTTTTTTTTTGCGCTACACGGTCGTATTGCTGCGGGCTTATTCGAAATCTGTTCATAAATTTTTTTTCTACAATCCTGCGGATGATCCTCCATGTACGTAATTATGTTTACTACCCGCTCCTAGGTCAACTATTACCCTATACTACATTTCACTAGAGACGGGATATGTGGCTCCATGTCCGACAAGGATGTTGAACTACAAGGCTTGGCACCTATTTCAGTATCACTTTCACTTGTTAAGCACGTATCGTCATCATTGTACTTCTCATGTATCATTGTCCGCACAGTAGAGCGTACAACATCACACATTCCAGTAACTAAGCTTGCACGAACACTCTAGTATTTCGTCTGCTTCTTCTTTCTCACTCTGCGAAATTCCTTGGGTTCCTCTCTGACGAAATGACAACTACGGAAACCATTTTTGTAGATGTAATGCAATGTCTGCTTTGCTTAACGTTGCCATTACTCTGGTTTGTATTAACGCGAATAGCACTGTAGCCATGTCATGAGCTACCGTCGGCTAAGCAGTTCAACTTCGTTCCATAGCCTTATGCTTTGCTCACTAATGGATACCTCCAGTCCCCGCGCCTGCTGCCATTTGCGGTCAATATTGCAGTTACGTGGTAGACAGTATGTGGGGCATCGAATGCCGTAAACATCATTGGCCTTTTGCGACCTTGCACTCAAGGAGTTCCTTCTCAGTGGTAAGCCGGCAGGAGTCCTCGTAGTGAACGAAGTTTTCACTTCCAGTATTCGGCCAGCAAGGGAAGTGACGTGGTGGTATAAATTTCCTGATAACCTGTCTCTGGGTCAAAGTCCTGGATTAAATTCAAAACGTTTCCGCGTTGTCTCATGAACTCAGAGCTGTCGACCGTTAACCGTTGTACGGGGACATATGGCTCCGCGGCCACCTTGGTGCCTTTCGAGAAGAGTTGGTCATATGCCAACACTGAATTCTACAATCTCCTTCTTTCACCGTCAACTTACTACACGAACTTAACACTACACTGCGCAAGCACCCACTACATTCACCTACACTCTACACATACGATACAACACTCACATATTGGCAGCGGAAAGGGCCCATTGTGCCCCGAGCAATAACACCGTTCAGCTGAACCCCACCCGTGTAATACACCAGCCAACTTCACAATACCTCATTTACATTTTTCTTGCTTTTTGCATTTTGTCTTTTCTGTCCTCCTTTAGTTACGAGGTTGCCTGTTTATCGGTTGAAACCAGTCAACCCTACTATTAATTTCTGCAATAAAAGTCACTTGTTAGTATTAGGTCGCGCGCTCCATTGAAAATGTCTAGTTTCAGTCAGTGTTTATAGCTCTATCGTCAGATTTGTGAAAGGAGTGTGGACTGTATAATCTCGGTGAGTAACACAGGACAAGTTTATTGCAGTTTTACCGCGTGTAGATCTCCAAATCCGTTTCGAAATATGAATCACCCCAATATATATATTGTAGTTATTTCTGTATAGAGCAGTGAACGTTCTCTTGAAACAGACATAAAGCATGTTATCAGCATACTTAGTTATTACTACAACAATACAGCCATTGCAGAGTTAAAGTCTTAGAATTAGTCACGTGTATACATGGTGATCCAGAAGGAATGGTCAATGTTCAGGAATATGACAGAAACGATCATTCCAGGCTAAATAAAAATAAAAAAAACAGTCTACGAAACAGAGACTCAAAAAAAATTAAAAAAGCTAACAGTAAAGATGGACTCTCAGCTGCGTACCTTAGGAGATATGAGTACCTGTTTATCTTCACTTCTGAGTCATAAATGACATACACTGAACAAGTGCTCACAGCTGTTAATGTATGCATTTTAGAGCACTTGTTGACTAGACTTTTTTTTGTTTTGGTCCATACTACCTCCTCCCAAAACTTGGAAAGCTAGGAGCTTGATGGAAGAAAGCTTTGTTTTACACAATCGAAGATGGAGTATCCATAGCTCTCAAGTTATGCATTTTAGAGGCCGTCTTCAGGAGACATTTACTTCGGATGATCGCTCGTGTCATATCTCTAAATGCTGAATATTCCTTCTGGGACACGCTGTATTCAGCAACGTTTTATGGATGGTCTCCAGTAGTAAACAAATTATGTAGATAGCTGTTTATTGCAAGTTAGTTTTACAGATTAAAAATAATCAGACTACTTGTAGTAGGGCATCGCATTTGTAGTATACTTTAGGAAAAAACACTCATTTGCTGGTGAGTTTTTCCATCAATAACATCACCGGTTGATCAGTAGTTCCAAATTAAATATACTTGTCTGGTGTATCACATGGAGGTGATTAAACAATTAGGAGTTCATAGTCAACATTAGCTCCATCTTACACGCAGGTTACAAAATGTTCTATAAAGTTATGACCAGCTTTTAGTAATAGAGTGTATTCTAATGGGAATGAGGTAGTGAGACATAATTAGCGATTCACACCTCTTATGTCTACAGATCATTTGTTTAAGGGGCGTCTTTGCAACTTCTGCCTTTCAGTTATTTCTTATTGCTAGTGCTCTTGTGAACATAAATAGATAAAGAGGAGGGAATAGTAGAAGCAGAGAAAGGCAGTGAGATAAAGAGGGAAAGGGAGAGAGGGAGGGAGAGATTGTTTGAGAGGGGATATTCTGATCGATGTTGTGTGCTGTGGTGTGTGCTAAACCACCTGCCCCATCTGTATCGTGCAACATTCAGTACTGTTTAACTTACTTTGTGAAATCACTGGCACTGTCCTGAAAGCTAAAGTATAAAAAGAGTAAAGAGAGGGATTTATTCAGTTTTTTTCCTTTATTGTTATTTGGACATCTTATACAAAGGTAGGCCGGCAGCGGCAAAACTACGCAATACTACAGATAATACATTTATTACAAGTGGAGACATCGAAAAACGAAACAACACGGTGGATAGACAATAGTAGACACACAAAGGATTTTTACAGTTAAATACGCGACGAAGGCTTAAAAAGCCGACACGTTAGTTATGGGACGAAGATACTGTCTAAATAAATACAGCCTACATGGAAAAATGCCGCCTTCATTTAATAACTTCATGAATATCGTGCCCACTGTACAGGGAGTGCTGTTTTCATCCAGAGAAGGAAGCTACTTGGAAAGTTTTACGATATAGAACGTATAAAGTGGTAATCTGAGGGGGCAAGATCAGGTGAATAAGGTGGGTCCGTAATGACTTCCCGATCCAACTCCTGTAGAGTGTTTCTTGTTCCACTGATAGTGACCGGTCCAAATGTCTCACGAAATAAGCATCAAACGAAAAAGTGGTCCAACTAAAACATTCATATTTCTTTACGTACTACACGAATATGTAATAAAAATTGGGGTTCCTATTTAAAAAACGCAGTTGATATCCTTTTGACCTATGGCAACGCCATCTAGCGGGCCAACCATAGCGCCATCTGGTTTGCCCCTTCAAGCTAGACGAGTTTCGTTCTTTGTAGTTCTTTCGTTTGATGCTTATTTCGTGAGGTATTTGGCCCGGCCACCATCAATGGACCATCCTGTACAGTGGGCACGATATTCATGAAGGGTCTTGGAATTTTTTAATGAATTTTCGTTTATTAAATGGTACTAAAAACCCTGACCCTAAGAATTCACGACGGTCAAATGAAATATGAATGCATCTTCTTGAAGCACAAATACTCATTAGACAAACTACGCTGTTCTCGTTTATGAGTATTTCCGTTTTGCGGTGTTAGACGCAATAAGAAGAACATAAAACCATAGCTAAGGATTAACCGTTTCACTTAACTCACTCAATTCATCCGTAGCAACTGATTATTCACTGCCCGCTATAAAGAAATCAATACCACAGAATAAACGTGAATTCTATACTGTTATACTCACAATATACACAATTTCCCTCCTGAGCATTTCCTTCTGCCTTATGAACACTGCAGTTCGTCGTCTTCCACAAGGAATGAATATCGGACCACCAGTCAGCACTTTGCTGGTGTGTGTTATAGCTCTTTATTAGAAATTCCATTATACCCACGAGCACTCCATCAATTTTTTAAGTGTAGTGATTAAAGTGCCTAATTAGCCTTTAACTACACAGTACATAATTTACCTCAGGGTGCGGCGTGTCCATTGTGTACCCTAATGTGGATTAAAAAATTTACTTCTTATTAAAACAACACACATAAAATTTTCATTGGCGGTTATAACATTTACTACTCGTACTTAGCTGTAGAGTGAAGGAGCGGTTGTCATCAGAAAACTGGAATAAAATTCTACAAAACTGGAGAAGTTGTTAGCGGCAGCCAGAAGTATGAAATTCTTTTCATAAGCGGTGAGCCAACTGTAGATAGCAACTGTGAATATCACGGAATAAGATAGTGAACGCATTATCATAGCCAATGCAGGGAAAGGTAAAAAAAGGAAAGAAGGAATATATAGAGCGCCTGTACAAGGGAAACAATCTTGAGGGCAATATTACGTGAGCAGAAGTAAGTGAAGATGGGAGATGTGGTACTGCAAGACGAATTTCACAGAGAATCGAAAGACTTAAATGAACATAAAGTCCGGAGAGTAGATAACATTCCCTCAGGACTTTTAGTCCCTTGAGAGTGGGGGTAATGACAAAATTAATTCACTTAGTGTACAAGATATATGAAACAGATGAAATATCCCCACACATAACAAAGAATAGAGTACTACTGACCATCAGTGTGTCATGGTTGCAAATTACTGACGCGAATGATTTGAAGAAGAACGAAAAAAGTGGCAGAAAACGACGTCGGGTAAGACTAGTTTGGGTTCTGGAGAAAAATAGGAATATGGGAGACATCAGTGACCCTAACAGCCTGAAGTTAAGTAGATTTACAGAAAGCTTTTGATAATGTACACTGGACAAATTCTTCGAAATTTCAGTGGATATGAAATACGCGAAGTAAGAAAATATTTACAACTTGTGCACAATGGTTCAAATGGCTCTGAGCACTATGGGACTTAAGATCTTAGGTCATCAGTCCCCTAGAACTTAGAACTACTGAAACCTAACTAACCTAAGGGCATCACACACATCCATGCCCGAGGCAGGATTCGAACCTGCGACCGTAGCAGTCCTGCGGTTTCGGATTGCAGCGCCTAGACTTGTGCACAATCCTAACTGGTATTATAGCAGTCGTAGGACAAGTAACAAAAAAAAAAGAGAGACAGTTTAAGGTTTAACGTCCCTTCCATATCGAGGCCAGTGGAGACAGTGCACATGCTGGGATTGTTTCAAGGACGAGAAAGGAAATCATCAAGCCCATTCAGAGAAACCATTCGACATTTTCCGTGCGTGACTTACGGAAATCACTGTATAACGGATTTGAACCGTCATAATCGCGAATGTGAGGGTACTGACAACTGAGCAATAGTTCAATATGGAGTGGGACGAGGTTGTAGACTATCCCCAACGTTATTCAGTCTGTCAACCGACCAAGCTGAGAAGGAAATGGAGTTAAAGCTCTGGGAGAAGAAATAAAAACTTCGTGATTTGCCGATGCCATTGTAATTGTGTTTGAGACAACAAAGAACGTGGCAGAGCAGTTGAACAGAATGGATTGTGTCTCGAAAAGAGATTGTAAGATGAAAGTAAAGAAAAATAAAATAATGGAATATATTTGAATTAAATCAGGTGATGTCAAGTGAGTTAGATGTTGTTGTTGTGGTCTTCAGTCCTGAGACTGGTTTGATGCTGCTTTCCATGCTACTCTATCCTGTACAAGCTTCTCCATCTGCCAGTACCTACTGCAGCCTACATCCTTCTGAATCTGCTTAGTGTATTCATCTCTTGGTCTCCCTCTACGATTTTTACCCCCCACACTGCCCTCCAGTACCAAATTGGTGATCCCTTGATGCCTTAGAACATGTCATACCAATCGATCCCTTCTTCTAGTCAACTTGTGCCACGAAGTCCTTTACTATCCAATTCTGTTCAATAACTCCTCATTAGTTATGTGATCTACCCATCTAGTCATCAACTTTCTTCTGTAGCACCATATTTCGAAAGCTTCTGTTCTCTTCTTGCCCAAGCTATTTATCGTCCATGTTTCACTTCCATGCATGGATTCACTCCAGGCAAATACTTTCAGAAACGACTTCCTGACACTTAAATCAATACTCGATGTTAACAAAGTTCTCTAATTCAGAAACGCTTTCCTTGCCATTGCCAGTCTACATTTGATATCCACTCTACTTCGACCATCATCACTTATATTGCTCCCCAAATAGCAAAACTCCTTTACTACTTTAAGTGTCTCATTTCCTAATCCAATTCCCTTAGTATCCCCCGACTTCATTCGACTACATTCTATTACCCTCATTTTGCTTTTGTTTATGTTCAACTTATACCCTCCTTTCAAGACCATGTCCATTCCGTTCAACTGCTCTTCCAAGTCCTTTGCTGTCTCTGACAGAATTACAATTTTTCTCCAAATTTTTCTTTTCTTTGCTTCACTGCTTCCTCATTACACAGATTAAACAACATCGGGAAGAGGCTACAACCCTGTCCCACTCCCTTCCCAACCACTGCTCCTCTTTCATGTCCCTCGACTCTTATAACTGCCATCTCGTTTCTGTAAAAATTGTAAATAGCCTTTCTCTCCCTGTATTTTACCTTGCCACCATTAGAATTTGAAAGAGAGTGTTCCAATCAACATTGTCAAAAGCTTTCTCTAAGTCTACAAATGCTAGAAATGTAGGTTTCAATTTCCCTAATCTTTCTTCTAAGATAAGTCGTAAGGTCAGATTTGCCTCACGTGTTCCAACATTTCTACGGAATCAAAATTGATTTTCCCCGAGGTCAGCTTCTACCAGTTTTTCCATTCGTCCGTAAAGAATTCGCGTTAGTATTTTGCAGCTGTGACTTATTAAAGTGATAGTTCGGTAATTTTCACATCTATTAACACCTGCTTTCTTTGGGATTGGAATTATTATATTATTCTTGAAGTCTGAGGAAATTTCGCCTATCTCATACGTCTTGCTCACGAGACGATGGAGTTTTGTCAGGAGTGGCTCTCTCAAGGCTGTCAATAGTTCTAATGGAATGTTGTCTACTCCCGGGGCCTTGTTTTGACTTAGGTATTTCAGTGTTCTGTAAAACTGTACAAGCAGAATCGTATCTCCCATTTCATCTTCATCTACCTCCTCTTCCATTTCCGTAATATTGTCCTTAAGAACATCTCCCCTGTATAGACCCTCTATATAACCCTTCTACCTTTCTGCTTTCCCTTCTTTGCTTAGAACTGGGTTTCCATCTGAGCTCTTGATATTCATGCAAGTGGATCTCTTGCCCCCAAAGGTCTCTTTAATTTTCCTGTAGGCAATATCTATCTTACCCCTAGTGAGATAAGCCTCTACATCGTTACATTTGTCCTCTAGCCATCCCTGATTAGTCATTTTGCACTTCCTGTCGATCCCACTTTTGAGACGTTTATATTCCTTTTTGTCTGCTTCACTTACTGCATTTTTGTATTTTCTCCTTTCATCAATTAAATTCAGTATCTCTCCTGTTACCCAAGGATTTCTACTAGCCCTCGTCATTTTATCTACTTCATCCACTGCTGCCTTTACTATTTCACTCCTCAAAGCTACCCATTCTTCTTCTACTGTATTTCTTTCCCCCAGTCCTGTCAATTGTTCCCTTATGTTCTCCCTGAAACTCTGTACAACCTCTGGTTCTTTCAGTTTATCCAAGTCCCATCTCCTTAAATTCCCACCTTTTTGCAGTTTCTTCAGTTTTAATCTACAGGTCATAACCAATATACACTCCTGGAAATGGAAAAAAGAACACATTGACACCGGTGTGTCAGACCCACCATACGTGCTCCGAACACTGCGAGAGGGCTGTACAAGCAATGATCACACGCACGGCACAGCGGACACACCAGGAACCGCGGTGTTGGCCGTCGAATGGCGCTAGCTGCGCAGCATTTGTACACCGCCACCGTCAGTGTCAGCCAGTTTGCCGTGGCATACGGAGCTCCATCGCAGTCTTTAACACTGGTAGCATGCCGCGACAGCGTGGACGTGAACCGTTTGTGCAGTTGACGGACTTTGAGCGAGGGCGTATAGTGGGCATGCGGGAGGCCGGGTGGACGTACCGCCGAATTGCTCAACACGTGGGGCGTGAGGTCTCCACAGTACATCGATGTTGTCGCCAGTGGTCGGCGGAAGGTGCACGTGCCCGTCGACCTGGGACCGGACCGCAGCGACGCACGGATGCACGCCAAGACCGTAGGATCCTACGCAGTGCCGTAGGGGACCGCACCGCCACTTCCCAGCAAATTAGGGACACTGTTGCTCCTGGGGTATCGGCGAGGACCATTCGCAACCGTCTCCATGAAGCTGGGCTACGGTCCCGCACACCGTTAGGCCGTCCTCCGCTCACGCCCAAACATCGTGCAGCCCGCCTCCAGTGGTGTCGCGACAGGCGTGAATGGAGGGACGAATGGAGACGTGTCGTCTTCAGCGATGAGAGTCGCTTCTGCGTTGGTGCCAATGATGGTCGTATGCGTGTTTGGCGCAGTGCAGGTGAGCTCCACAATCAGGACTGCATACGACTGAGGCACACAGGGCCAACATCGGCATCATGGTGTGGGGAGCGATCTCCTACACTGGCCGTACACCTCTGGTGATCGTCGAGGGGACACTGAATAGTGCACGGTACATCCAAACCGTCATCGAACCCATCGTCCTACCATTCTTAGACCGGCAAGGGAACTTGCTGTTCCAACAGGACAATGCACGTCCGCATGTATCCCGTGCCACCCAACGTGCTCTAGAAGGTGTAAGTCAACTACCCTGGCCAGCAAGATCTCCGGATCTGTCCCCCATTGAGCATGTTTGGGACTGGATGAAGCGTCGTCTCACGCGGTCTGCCCGTCCAGCACGAACGTTGGTCCAACTGAGGCGCCAGGTGGAAATGGCATGGCAAGCCGTTCCACAGGACTACATCCAGCAACTCTACGATCGTCTCCATGGGAGAATAGCAGCCTGCATTGCTGCGAAAGGTGGATATACACTGTACTAGTGCCGACGTTGTGCATGCTCTGTTGCCTGTGTCTATGTGCCTGTGGTTCTGTCAGTGTGATCATGTGATGTATCTGACCCCAGGAATATGTCAATAAAGTTTCCCCTTCCTGGGACAATTAATTCACGGTGTTCTTATTTCAGTTTCCAGGAGTGTATTGTGGTCAGAGTCCACGTCTGCCCTTTGGTAATGCCTTACAATTTAAAACCTCGTTCCTAAATCTCTGTCTTACCATGATATAATCTACCTGAATCCTTCTAGTATCTCCAGGGTTCTTCCATGTATACAACCTTCTTTCATGATTCTTGAACCAAGTGTAAGCTATGATAAAGTTACACTCTGTGCAAAATTCTACCAGGTGGCTTCGTCTTTCATTTCTTAGCCCCAATCCATATTCACCTACTGCGTTTCCTTCTCTTGCTTTTTGTACTGTCATCCATGACTATTAAATTTTCGTCTCCCTTCACAACATGAATAATTTCTTTTATTCATCACACATTTTATCAATTTCTTCATCATCTACAGAGCTAGATGGCAAATAAACTTGTACTACTCTAGTAGGCGTGGGCTTCGTGTCTATCTTGGCCACAATAATGCGTTCACTATGCTGTTTGTAGTAGTTTACCTGCACACCTACTTTTTTATTCATTAATAAACCTACTCCTGCATTACCCTTATTTGATTTTGTATTTATAAGCCTGTATTCACCTGACCAAAAGTCTTGTTCTTCCTGCCACCGAACTTCACTAATTCTCACTACATCTAACTTTAACCTATCCATTTTCCTTTTTAAATTTTCTAATCTACCTGCCCGATTAAGGGACTTGACATTGCGCTCCGATCCGTACAACGCCAGTTTCCTTTCTCCTGATAACGACATTCTCTTGAGTAGTCCCCACCCGGAGATCCGAATGGTGGACTATTTTACCTCCGGAATATTTTACCCAAGAGGACGCCATCATCATATTTATGGCACGAGTAAGAGAAGGGATCAATTCATAGGATCCTGAGCTATCAAGCAATTATAAGTACGGTAACGTAAGGAAACGTATGGAGATAAGTATTGTAGTGTGAACTATTAACAGTGAAACGGCGGTAATTTCAATTCCACAACAACAAGTATTAGACTGGAGATATTTTTGGGAATAAGGTAAAAGTGGACGCCTGATAGTCAGGTAAGATATTGTTTTAATTTCGTTCATCATATTAGATATTTTAGGAAAGGCTACAACTGTGTGAAGAGCATTTTTGTATGTAAAGAAATGTACAAATGTACTTGAAAATGAGAATAAAATCTCGAAACGCGTTTTGTGCTAAGCTTTCATGTTCAAACATGCATTTCTCGGTGTATTTCCACATTTTTGTCTAACCCTAGCAGGTACACAGCAAACAGTAAAAAATACTACTTTTCTTCTGTTACCCTCGTGGAGAGTGTGTACCCCTGAAACATCGCCCTTACTTGGTCGTCAGTTTCTTCCAAATGGAAGGTACATACGTGAAGCCGAACGTGGTGCCTAGTAAATTTATCAGTACAATTTCTTGATATGTCGCCCTCACATATTATGAATTAGTTCCCTCAAGCTTCATGCTAATTTCTTTTACAAGTAACTTGCGCTCCTAACTGCCTAACAATCATTTTTATTCGTCTGTGTAATCCTTTCGTTCACACTTTGGAGCCTTCCGTGAGTTATTTCACCTATAGTGCCTTGTACTCTAGTAATTACTTTATTTGCTGTTGTATTCAGTTCCTGTCCTAATCATTTACCTTACACACTGAAAGCTGTAGAGAGCTATTGAGACCCTGCTAATTACAAATCACAGCACTGTTATGTCAATCTTTGCTCTACCAAAGACGTAGGATTTACGGATTTAAAAAAATGAAGAACAACACAGACAAAGTTTGAGTGTCTCCTCCTCCGTGGATATTGGTACCTTACGTTTACAATTTGGAACTTTTGTTTGAAGTGAAAGCGTTAAATTTTCGATCATTATTTAGTACATGTAGAGCATTGTACAGCAATGTCTTCTTGACTACAGCGAGAACAACAAAGAAGAAAAGGTAAAGGCCCAAAGAAGAGCAGAACATTTTCGTCAACTCCTTTGACAGAAGCTACAACAGAGTTGATTTGCATCATCGGCTGGTTCATTGTTGAACTTCAGAGAGAGTATGGTGGTAGATATTTCTTCTCTGATATATATCTCTTGAAAAGACGATGAGAGTAAAATTATAGAGATTTTGGCTCACACGGAGGCTTACCAATACTCATTTTTACTGCGCAAATCACGACTGGAATAGGAAACGAGGGAAGTAACAGTAGTACACGAAGCATCCTTCCGCCAAACACTATAAGGATGTTTGCAGGTTATAGATGAAGATGTAGAAGACAGCCACCAAGTTTTACGTCCCCAGGGAACGGAAAAATCATGTCACACTCTGAGGTACACTGCCAGGTAGTTTGCGATCTACTACAAATATTTTCCGACAACCCGTTGTGCAGGCGGGGCTAACGAGATATACGTGCCCTGTGGCGTCTTTCACAGCACGTGACACTACACATCTTACAAGCGGCAGCAACCGTCTCCAGTGGGGACCGAGTAACAGTTTCGCACCTGTCTAATACTTCGTTTAAATTCAGTCAAGATTTCGATAACATATGTCAAAGTTTACGGCTTTAGGGGGTACCTTTCCATTCATAATATACTGATTTCCCACCTGGTACCAAACATAGCCGATCGTTCACAATGTATGTCGGACAAGGTAAATAGCATCACGTCACCAGTTCGTTGCCTGGTGCGTTTGCCTGGTGCGTATTAGTCATGGGCGAGAAAGCTGACGTGATAAATTTCTTCTTTCGCTGACTAAGCCTGCATTAGCAATTTCTGCAACAGTGATTGGTAAACAGTTTTTAGATGGTCATTAGAAAACATTTCGCATATCATTCACTCATTTTCCCATTTATTCTACAGCTGCACATACATGTTATTAAGCAAAAAAGCATTTCTGTTCAGATGCAAGCCACTTCTTCACCGCTTCCTCCATTCCTTGAAAGGAGAGGAGTGTATATCTTGTTAACACATTGTTCAGCGAACCAAACAAATCGAAACCTGACGAGAAGAGGTCACAGTTCTGTGCAGAATTCTGCAGCACATTACACGGCAGCATGGTGTTTCATAGGATATGTTGGCTTTCAATAGATGCTAAGCGGATTTTGCTTTAACATATTGTGGTTATTAAGAGGTGCTGGATCGTTCGCTTTTCCGCTCGACACTGATTTGATTTTTGACTCGTTTCGCTTGGACTGTATTAAGTGTGAGCCCGTTATGCATCTCTTCATAAGCAGAAATATGACTAATTTGCATATGGTTTTGCAATCCATCACAGTCACTCGCCCGTAATTAATATCGGGATACGGACTTATTCAACGTCGGCGTCAGTATTGGATGTTGCTGGACATTATGGTTGCGAGGTCACGGAAGTTGGCTTGTGGAGTGAGAGGCGGTAGTGAGTACTTTTACAGCTCTCGGCGGTCAACCAACTGGGCGGGGAACGGAGATAAGATGGTGGCTGGACACTGGATGCGCGAATTTTTCCTATATCCCAGCACATGCTCTTGGCTGAAGCGTGGAGATGGTTCAGTGGCAGCTAAGATAGACGAAATGAAAGATAAATATAATATTTTCAATGAAACTACGTCGCAGACTCTACAGCAAAACCAGGTGCTAATGAAAAATCGCGGTGACGAAACGAGCTAATTGTAATATCTAGCGTGACTCTCAGGTCACAACACTGGAGAAACAAAAATTCCAACATCAAGCAATAATGAATGTAGAATAATGAAATTTCAGGAATACGTTTGTCTAGCTAACTTATTTAAACGATTTGGGTTGCAAGTAAACATTTTAATGTAACCCCGAGAAGAGCCAAAGCAAATGTGAAGTGCTGGTACATAAATAATCGGTGTATCTGCCAAAATGTTTAACGCAGCCATGGAAACATGCATGCATTGTGTCGTACAGATGCCTAATGTCAGTTTTTGCGATAGAGCTCCGTGACTGTCGCAATAAGCCCGTTGATGCAGCAACGGCTAAGGCTCGTTGTGGATTACCCTGAAGTTGTTGTCTGATGATGTCCCATACGTGCTCCATTGGAGATACGAGGCGTGTTTTCTAGGTAAGTACCGGTTTGGAATTAAAACAAGACGTTCTAAGATATCTCAATAATTTTATTTTTAAGTGAAAGCCTGTACCTCAATCTAAGCACTGGCGCCATTAGAGTTTCATTCTTACTTGTTTACCTTGTGTATTGAGTGTTTAAGATGCCTCCGATAATCGTGAGTCTCGCTGACTGTGAAGTACTGGCTGTTGTAACACTTATTAGTGCTAAAGACCTAAAAGCGATCGATGTTCATAGCGAGATCTGTGCAGTTTACGGAAAAAACGTTATGAGTGATGGAATGATAAGAAAGTGGGTGAGAGCATTTAATGATGGCCACACAAATGTGCATGATGAACAACCGAGAGGGCGTTCTTCTGTCGTTAATGAAAGTTTGGTGCAGGAAGTGGACAATAAGGTGAGAGAAAACAGACGCTTTACGATTTCCTCCTTGCGGAATGACTTTCCTAATGTTTCTCGTTGTTTCGTACGGCATTGTAACCGAGCCCTTGAATTACCTAAATTGTGCGCACGTTGGGCACCGAAAATGTTGACAGATATGCACAAAACCAAATGTTTAGACAGTGCACTGACTTTCCTTGAGCGGTACCACAATAACGGAGATGAATTCTTAAGCCAAATTGCTGCGGGCGATGAAACATGGGTGGCCTATGTCACACAAGAATCAAAGCAACAGTCAATGGAAGTTGAGCAAGTGCATCGTTTAACTGCAAGACAATGCCCGTCAGCATATGGTGAATCAGACCAAAGATCTCATCACATCTTTTCGATGGGAAACTATAGATCATCCTCCGTACAGCCCCGATCCTGCGCCCAATGACTACTATATGTTCCTGCACTTGACGAACGTCCTGGGAGGTCAGCGTATTCAAGACGATGACGAAATCAAAACAGTGGTGATGCAGTGGTTAACAAGTCAGTCGGCAGACTTCTATGAGGAGGATATTCAAAAACTGGTACAACGTTATGACATGTGTCTCAATATTGATGGAAATTATGTAGAAAAGTAGATTAAGGTACAGGTTTTCATGTAAAAATACAATTATTGAGATATCTTAGCACGCCTTTTTTTAAATTTCAAAACGGTTCTTACTTAAAAAAAACACGCCTCGTAGATATGATGATTGAGATTCTGTAGACCATGATGGGTTACAACACCAGTATGTGGGCGAGCATTATCCGTTGGAAAACACTCCCCGGAACGACAGCACAACAGATCGAATCCCCATACTGATGAAAAAATTTGTTGTCAGGGATAACCACTAGAGCGCTACTGCCGTCAGTTGCATCCCAGACCATAACTCCAGTATGTGTAGGACGCAGACGAGATGGTTGCAAGCGCTCACATTGCCCCCTCCTAACCATCGCGTGGCCATTACAGACACTGGGGCTTCTCGGTTTACATCATAAATCGCGACAGACTTCCACTTCGCCTTCCAATTACCTGTCTCTTGACTCCACTGTACTAGTCAACGGCTGTGGTTCTGGGGCAGTAGAATGCATGTTACCAGGCGTCTGGCTCAGAGCTGTCTTTAAAGTAACTGATTTGTAGCAGTTCGTTGTGTCACTGTGCTGCTAACTACTGCTCGACTTGCTGTAGCAGACACATTACGATGCACAACCACACGCCGGACACGATAGTCCCACATGGCCATCCTCATTCCGGTCTTCTTGCTACCATACATTCTCGTGATCATTGCTGCAAGCAGTCAATAGAGTGGCCGTCCAAAGTCCGGTCTTCTATCGACCATACATTCTCGTGATCATTGCTGCAAGTAGTCAATAAAGTGGCCGTCCACAGTCCGGTCTTCTTTCGACGATACATTCTCGTGATCATTGCTGCAAGCAGTCAATAAAGTGGCCGTCCACAGTCCGGTCTTCTTCTACCATACATTCTCGTGATCATTGCTGCAAGCAGTCAATAAAGTGGCCGTCCACAATCCGGTCTTCTTTCGACCATACATTCTCGTGAACACCGCTGCCAGCAGTCATACACAGTGGCTACATTCCTGCCAAGTTTTATATAACATTACTTCCTATAGATCTATTACGCGATCTCGTTCAATCTTAGCGTGTTGTTGATAGTGGTGTCTTGATCGTCTTAGAAATATTCTTGACCAACATCGACTGACTGCTTCCAGTCTGAAAAGTAACTAATACTCACAACTGTTAATGTGTATATTTAAAGCAAATCTGATTTGTATCCCCATGCTGGCGCTACTAGCGCCATTCTTAGGCGACTGGTTCGAAATTTGAATAAACGTCATCTCCAGATGTAAAAACACTCATACCCACTTCCGTTCATCTCGTACATCTCCTTCCTGGTTTCGGGAATTTTTACCCGTCACAGTGTTATGAAACATACAGTAGACTATAAAATTAATACACCTGAACCACTGGAGTGAGAAATGAAACCGACGTCAGCAAACAGGATAAGAGGCTACACTTCACATCATGTACATTTCGTTACAAAACAGCTGGAACATCCAGAAGACATAGTTGGATGCCAATGTCACTTCATAAATGTACACACCATCACTGGATGTCTATATGGTTGGAGTCGAAATTCTCGGTGCAAGGTACGATGATCAAAAGAGTACATTACTGTTGTTACCATTTGTGGTAGGATATATAAGGGGTCGGAATGGCATCAGACGTTGATCACAGGCAAATGGTGAGACAGCATTATGAGCACCTGAGGCAGTTGAAATGGGCCAGCTGCTAGAATCATGCAGTGGTGCATTTTGACGTGACATTGACAAGATGTTGGAATGCATTGGGAACGTGAGGGCAGCCATGCTCGTCGTCAAGATTTTTGTCGATCATCTCTGACCATCACAAGTGCATTGTGCACCAAGCACATAGTAATCCATTCATATTTTGCGCCAGCCGTGCGAGAACAAATAATGCACTCACTGTAGCAACCCACACCACTGGCGGATATTAACAATCTGCACGGCACCGGATGACCACAGTCGCTGAGTATGAGGTCTACCTGAGGACAGGGCGCGTTCCTCCGGTGATTCCAAATATCTCGCTGCTGTTTGCTTGTATAGTCATGTTGTGGGGAGTTGTGGAAAAAAATGGAAATGAGCGTATAGCACTGCGGGTCGAGAGTCCCCCATTCGGGGAAGTTCGTCAGCCGAGGGCAAGTACTTCTTGAATTCTACGGCACGTTGGACGACTTTCGCGTCGGAGATTGGGATGAAATGTTGATGATAACACAACACCCAGTCCCTGAACGGGAAAAATCTCCTGCCCCAGCCGGCCATCGAACACGGACGCCTTGGCGTGGCATTCCACCCGCTGTCCACTCGAAAAACGGGCGGACTGGGGAGTCCTCCAGTATGACATCAACCTACGCTGTTATTGAATGAGGGAACTGTGATGGCACAACGGTATGTCCCAGGCAGCCTGGTTCGCTGTGTGTTGCCTTTCAAGCAACGATACTGTGGTGTCTTGTTTCGACAACAGATGAGTGCTCGTTCACACATAAAACTTGTCTCTATGAACTGCCTGCGTAATTTTGAGCTACTCCTCTGGCCAGAAAACGTCATAAATTGGCCTGCAAGATTCTCCTATCTGTCCCCAATGCAATATGCATGGGATCAACTTCGTCCCAGCTCTAGTTTCCCAGACATCAAAGATCAGTTGAACAGTTGTGCGCTGGCTTGTCTCAGGAGGGGATTCAGCGACTTAATGAAATCTATATCTATATGGATACTCTACAGATCACATTTAAGTGTCTGGAAGAATGTTCATCGAACCACCTTCACAATTCTCCATTATTCCAATCTCGTAGAGCGCGCGTAAAGAATGAACACATATATATTTCTGTGTGAGCTTTGATTTCCCTTATTTTACACTCATGGAAATTGAAATAAGAACACCGTGAATTCATTGTCCCAGGAAGGGGAAACTTTATTGACACATTCCTGGGGTCAGATACATCACATGATCACACTGACAGAACCATAGGCACATAGACCCAGGCAACAGAGCATGCACAATGTCAGCACTAGTACAGTGTATATCCACCTTTCGCAGCAATGCAGGCAGCTATTCTCCCATGGAGACGATCGTAGAGTTGCTGGATGTAGTCCTGTGGAACGGCTTGCCATGCCATTTCCACCTGGCGCCTCAGTTGGACCAACGTTCGTGCTGGACGTACAGACCGCGTGAGACGACGCTTCATCCAGTCCCAAACATGCTCAATGGGGGACAGATCCGGAGATCTTGCTGGCCAGGGTAGTTGACTTACACCTTCTAGAGCACGTTGGGTGGCACGGGGTACATGCGGACGTGCATTGTCCTGTTGGAACAGCAAGTTCCCTTGCCGGTCTAAGAATGGTAGAACGATGGGTTCGATGACTGTTTGGATGTACCGTGCACTATTCAGTGTCCCTCGACGATCACCAGAGGTGTACGGCCAGTGTAGGAGATCGCTCCCCACACCATGATGCCGGGTGTTGGCCCTGTGTGCCTCGGTCGTATGCAGTCCTGATTGTGGCACTCACCTGCACGGCGCCAAACACGCATACGACCATCATTGGCACCAAGGCAGAAGCGACTCTCATCGCTGAAGACGACACGTCTCCATTCGTCCCTCCATTCACGCCTGTCGCGACACCACTGGAGGCGCGATGCACGATGTTGGGGCGTGAGCGGAAGAAGGCCTAACGGTGTGCGGGACCGTATCCCAGCTTCATGGAGACGGTTGCGAATGGTCCTCGCCGATATCCCAGGAGCAACAGTGTCCCTAATTTGCTTGGAAGTGGCGGTGCGGTCCCCTACGGCACTGCGTAGGATCCTACGGTCTTGGCGTGCATCCGTGCGTCGCTCCGATCCGGTCCCAGGTCGACGGGCACGTGCACCTTCCGCCGACCACTGGCGACAACATCGATGTACTGTGGAGACCTCACGCCCCACGTGTTGAGCAATTCGGCGGTACGTCCACCCGGCCTCCTGCATGCCCACTATACGCCCTCGCTCGAAGTCCGTCAGCTGCACATACGGTTCACGTCCACGCTGTCGCGACATGCTACCAGTGTTAAAGACTGCGATGGAGCTCCGTATGCCACGGCAAACTGGCTGACACTGACGGCGGCGGTGCACAAATGCTGTGCAGCTAGCGCCATTCGACGGCCAACACCGCGGTTCCTGGTGTGTCCGCTGTGCCGTGCATGTTATCATTGCTTGTACAGCCCTCTCGCAGTTTCCGGTGCAAGTATGGTGGGTCTGACACACCGGTGTCAATGTGTTCTTTTTTCCATTTCCAGGAGTGTATCTTCGTGATCGTTCCACCCTATGTAGTTCGGTGTCAACAAAATATTTTTGCATTCGGAGGAGAAAGTTGGTGATTGGAATTTCACTAGAAGATTCCGTCGCAACGAGGAACGCCTTTCTTTTAATGATGTCCAGCCCAAATCCTGTATCATTTCTGTGACACTCTCTCCCATATTTCGCGATAATACTAAACGTGCTGCCCTTCTTTGAACTTTTTCGATGGCAACTAAATAAGTGCATGCATCCAGGCCAGAAAGGGCGCAACTAAATACTGGTTAGTGACACAAACTGTTAAGATCTGTGTTAGTTTCACTTGATATAGTAGTCACTGAAATAACATCACATACCCTTCAAAGCTGTGAAGTTTCGTTTCAGTTCCTCCTCCCCTTTTGTGTGCTTCAATATCTTTTCTTCAAACAGTGTATATATGCAAGAAAAAACACACCCATTTATTAAAAGCAGATATGAAAATGTGCCGGTACTACAAATCCTACACAGTTAAACATAGTATGAAGGTAGAGTTAGTGTACCACACCCTAACTTAAACTTTCTAGTTGATAAAAACTCACAATGTACTATTCGATACGCTTAGTTATGTAAATGGCCATTAATAAAGTTGTGTAAGACCGACATCGGGGTACGAATGATATTAAATGAAACACGTAACTAAAAGGAATTAAAACTGAAGAGCAGAAGGACACTCGTTCTTCAAACTGGCAATATATATCTATAATTTTACTAACTACTGGTCACATTGGTAAACTGGGTGAAGCTATGCCTTGTAAGTTTAGTTAATAAGTTGTTTGATATTGTGGTATATCTTCAATGAACAGTCCTAAAATGACTGCAATAACTTTAACAGTATTCTGAAATTTCATACGTTTGATATGAATGGTGGTATTTAAGTTTCTAACATAGATTCAGTAGTGTATGATGTCACAGGAAGTATCTAATGGTGGATTGTGGGATGTATGTGGTCTTTTGCTGGTCGATGGTCATTGTGCTTTGGTCGGTCGTTGGTGAATCTGTCCAGAGACTCGCACGGTTAGGTGCTTTAACTTTCGGTGAATGATTTTACGAGCTGGCCGGTGTGGCCGAGCGGTTCTAGACGCTTCAGTCTGGAACCGCGCGACCACTACGGTCGCAGGTGCGAATCCTGCCTCGGGCGTGGATGTGTGTGATGTCCTTAGGTTAGTTATATGAATGGCCATTAATAAAGTTGTGTAAGACCGACATCGGGGTACGAATGATATTAAATGAAACACGTAACTAAAAGGAATTAAAACTGAAGAGCAGAAGGACACTCGTTCTTCAAACTGGCAATATATATCTATAATTTTACTAACTACTGGTCACATTGGTAAACTGGGTGAAGCTATGCTTTGTAAGTTTAGTTAATAAGTTGTTTGATATTGTGGTATATCTTCAATGAACAGTCGAAAAATGACTGCAGTAACTTTAACAGTATTCTGAAATTTCATACGTTTGATATGAATGGTGGTATTTAAGTTTCTAACATAGATTCAGTAGTGTATGATGTCACAGGAAGTATCTAATGGTGGATTGTGGGATGTATGTGGTCTTTTGCTGGTCGATGGTCATTGTGCTTTGGTCGGTCGTTGGTGAATCTGTCCAGAGACTCGCACGGTTAGGTGCTTTAACTTTCGGTGAATGATTTTACGAGCTGGCCGGTGTGGCCGAGCGGTTCTAGACGGTTCAGTCTGGAACCGCGCGACCACTACGGTCGCAGGTGCGAATCCTGCCTCGGGCGTGGATGTGTGTGATGTCCTTAGGTTAGTTAGGTTTAAATAGTTCTAAGTTCTACGGGACTGATGACCTCAGATATTAAGTCCCATAGTGCTCAGTGCCATTTGAACCATTTGATTTTACGAACTTGAATATTGCTTGTGGACTAATGCATGTTTTCGCAATGGTTATTTACGATGATAAACTTAACATAGCGAATGGTAGTGGAAAACTACACTTTCTGTCTTTTAGTGTTTGCAGTTGATTTCGTGCAGCAACGTGAGAGCAGTTAAATGAATTTTCTCGCACGATTTTCCGAATCCGATGCTCTGCTCGAACTAAATACCTTAATTATTATTTAACTGTTTTTCATTTCAACCCGCAATGTATGTGACACCACCTTTCACAGATGTGTGAAGAATATTCAATAATTTTTTTTTGTTATAATCTTCTGATTGCATAACATCATTTTATCCAACTCATGTTGCTTATTTCAACGTTATTCACTAGCTTAGCTATTTACTTAGAAGGGCTGAGGCACAGTTGTATAGTAATTATATGGGCTTTTGAGAGATCGTACACTGACCAAGCTGTTATACGGCGAATAAAAGTTCTAGTGCTATCATACGTATTTATCTCTTCTTCCTTTATATTTGACTGGTCACTTTTGAGCTACGAAGCTCTTGGTGTGCACTTTACCTTAGTAAAACGTCGCCTCTAGCTAGCTCCGATAGTCTATGGATTTTCACTCAGACAACGAAACACGCCTTTCCCCACTGATCCGCTTTAGCCACGTGTACTTCGCAAGAATGTAAAACGGATTAATTTGATACGCTGGAATCTTACACAGACGGAGAGAAACGTGGAAGCTATGGGTTGTGGAGCACAGTTAGCAGAACAGCAGAACAACGGACGATGCCACAAAAATAGATAACATAGTTATTGACTGTCTCGCAAGTACATATGTTCCCATTCTTGGACGTATGTTTCACTGCACCTTGTACAGTATTAATAATCTTGCTGCTCCTATGCATCCACCTCATTGTGTAATATATGATGCCACTTATTTCGATGTTGTTCGATTGTAGGCGGTTCATTAGTTACTTCCATAGTTGAAGAAACTCGTGTTTCTTTTCACTGCACACGAGAAGTGAACTCTCAGCCCTCCAGATGCGCTCTTCTCATTTCGCAGCTCACCTTACAGTATCTTGCTAGATGGGCGACGGTCCTGTACTCGAATTACAATTAACGGACATCTGAGTTTCCTTGATACTCCGCGCCATTTTGAAATTAACCACTTTCTTGACATGTCCCTGAAATGAAGACAAATCTTCTGTAGTGTACAAATTTCTAGATAAGACTACAATTTGTTATCGGAGAGTTCCGAAACGTAATTTCATATGTTGTATTATAAAGATACACAGATTAACTTCAACAAACGCCGTCGGTTTGGAAAAAAACGACATTTTGTCCATGGAGTAAGTGATTGATTATTTTGTAAAAATTTTTTGTTTATTTATACACGCAATCACATTCTTATGACACAGTCATAACCGGTTTCGGCCTTACAATGACCATCTTCAGTGTCATTTACATAGTAACTGGTTTCTTGATTTGACAGTGGTAGCCAGATACTTCACGTTGGAGACTGCTTAAGTGACCTTTAAATGCGGGCTTACAGGCCACTACTTCTTCATCATATTTAATCTGAGTTCAGACCTATTGCACTATTTGAGGAATCTAATTGCAATGGTTTAATTTCTGCAACCACAACTATGGTGACGTGACTGGATATCATCAGTTGAAATGTTTCTTGGAGTAGTTTCGGAGTTTATACAAATTTAAGAGATCTCGTCTGCCTTGTATATTAGCTCTATGTTCTAGTCTATGAGTAACATTAACAATTAAATCCTAAGTAAAATTGTTTCACTCCACAGAAACGAAGTGTGCCCAAACAAAAAGAAATGAAATCGTTATGAGCTCCTCGACGAGATCTGTGTGTAATCACGCTATTAGTTACTAGATAATGTAATCCACCAAAACACAGACACACAAGGACTTCGTCAGGAGCGATGTACAATTCCTCGTTTTTTCCAAACCGACGGCGTTTGTTAAAGTTAATCTGTGTATCTTTATCATACAACATATGAAATTACTCCTAGTTAAGTTTGTTGTTGCTTCTCTAATCCGTTTCAGGCGATAATATGGTTGTTCCTTTTACCACGTCAGGAGTGATTTACTCTATCTTTTCTCTTCAACTGAGGCACTATTCCGTTCCGAAGGAAATCGATGTCAATGTGAGACTATAGTCCTCGAGTCCATTTAATATTTAGATTTCTGTTTAATCATTTCAGATTATTATGTTATGTTAATGTTGTAAGTTTTATGCTTAGATTTACATTCAGTGCACGGTTGTAAGTGTAGGTTTTCAAAAGAGACTTATTACTTTTGCATTATAGTGAAACTTTTAGACTTAAATTAAATGTAACTTTATGCTCACTAATGATGGTGTATAAGCATTACTTGCAGTGCATATGAAGCTTCTAAGTTCAAAGAACCTAAGTGCATAATTGCGTACAGTGTATGCAATTTTCATGAGCAATATGCATCTCATATACCATACGTGATTACTATTATACTGTTGTGTAAACTTTATACGATATCTCCAAGCTTACATCTGCAATGAAGAACTATACACAGACACTGAACTAAATAACATCAGACAATGAATGCATTCTGCATGGACAATCACTGTACCGTAAGTGCACAATACAATGTTAAATTCTGGCCGTAATGATCACTTTGGATTTTGTGTGCGAGAAAGGAATAACAGCCAACCTTGGAATCACCTGCTCGAAATAAATCACTCTGGTTTACCAATATTTAAATAATTTTTCCATGTGCGCAGATACTGCACCAGCTTAATACACAGTTATCAATCGAATATTGCGAACTGAAATGCGATTCCGAATTATTTTTCTTTTATAAATTTTTTTAATATCAAGTGGGATGTAGAGGCTCAGTGCCGATTAATTTGAAAACTAATTTCGTTTCATATGTGTTAGTAGAGATCAAATATGATCATACGTACTGTTATACAGGAGCCAAAGTAGCCCCTGAGGGCCGGCAACCCATATTACACAACAGAGGAAGAGGTTGTCAATGCCTAACGCATACCAAAAGCACCATCGGAAACACCGGCTTTTTATATACAAGATAATGGAAACAGACATTCCGAGCACTACAACCTGCAGGGGGAGCTCGAGCCACGGCCACTATACCAAAACCTGATTGGCTGGACACACATCTATTTAGGGGCTAGAACCAGCCTCGAAGTTAAGTTCACGCCGGATGCTGACCTCGTGTACTGCGGCCGTTGAAGATAGCATCTGCGTCTCTGAATTGGATTGTTACTAGTGTGTGTGTGTGTGTGTGTGTGTGTGTGTGTGTGTGTGTGTTTTAGTACGAACCTTTGTGGAAAATTAGAAGTGAACTTTGGCTTGCCTCAATTAGGAGACTTTTATTGGCGTGGTTATGGTTACCTTTCGTTTGTTGTTTGGTCATCAACCTTGTGAACTTACATGAATAAAAGTTGTGTTTGTGAGAAATTGCGATTTGTCAGACATAACACATACATCACTGGCTATTGTTATTAACACACGGTTTAAATATGTAAACAAAAAGTAAATTTACAAGGTCGACTCTACGACAAAATTTACGTGAATCTTACTTCTTCAAATAAAATTTGTATTCAGCATTTAAAGATGAAAAGTGGTAAAAGGCGACGTGTTTTTTACCTGAGTTCACGCATTTACCAAAGAATTAAACAACAACACCGTAATGGACAAACACTATGAGTTATGTGAATTCACCATCCAAAACTGAAAATACTCCTTAAACATGACACCCTACTATCTGCAAAGCTAGCGCGCGTAACAGGATATTATCTTGTTTAATAAACTCACAAAATTAGGGGTTAGTTGTGTTGATTTGTGAGGGGGGGGGGGGGGCTGAAGCGATTTAGGGAAGTCACGGAAAACCGAAATCAGGACGGCGGGATTGAACTGTCGTCCTCCCGAATGCGAGTCCAGTGTGCTAGCCACTGCGCCACCTCGCTCGCTCGGTCTGAAATTAGGCTTCTGCACCACTACACATGTGTGCTTCCAACCACATTCGAGAATCGCGTCTCTTCCTCCCTCACTGACTCACTGCTCAAGATCAACACGAACTATGGAATCCAGAGAGTATCCTTAATACACGTACTCATGAAAAGTGTTTACTGTGACCAATATCGCACATAAAACTTACATCTATCATACTCACCTTTCAGATTTTCGTTTATTTAGATGCATTTGAATCTATAACTGGCAGCCAAATGCAAACGAGACGATGGAAATAAAAGTAAGTAAACTCTTTATTATTTCAAAAGTAATCACCATAACTGTTAATACATATATCCCACTGTGAAATAAGACGGTCATGCAAAAATGTTTGCAGTTGCTTACGGACCCATGATTGCTACGTGTATCTCTTTGTCGTAAGCAAGTCAATAGTCATGAACGTCTTTCTTCAGGGCGCCAAAAATAAGAAAATCGGCAGGAAAGAGATAGGGACTGCATGGAGAATGTATAAGGGGTTTCAAGAGAAACTTCTGCAACGTAGTCGAAGCAATCTTGCCAAGATGTGGAGCCTGCACATAAGCTGAAATTTCGCCGGGAGGACCTTACACACATTACATACACTCAGGATATCTCCCCTTGCGATTTCAATATTTTTTCTATCCTTGAAGAAAGACATTCCAGACCGTCGATTAGCTTCGGAGGGAGTGGTGCACACCTGGTTACAATCATTGTTTCGTAGGCAACCACAAACATTTATCCACAAAGGCAATGAACGTCTTATCTCACAGTGGGATGAACATATTAACATATTTTTTGAAATAATAAACTTATTACTTACCTTTTTCCATCTGTCTCGTTTCCATTTGACTGCCCCTAATACTTATTCATTTGTCTGACACTATTTCTATCTTCATTTTTCCCCTAACTGTGGAAGCTGTGAACGAATTTAAAACGGTGGTGGCACACAATAATTCGGCAGAATACCAATTTACACAGATCTACAACAGTATCGTACAATACTTATATGGCCGACCGTGAACATTTCTAGAGACATTGCTCATCTTATTTAATGATGACAAGTGTCGGAAGCTTCATCAACAATCTTTAGCTTAATGCTCTTACAGCAACAAAATAGTACACTCGACTCTCTTACGAAGAAGCGCTTGTGCACGTCTGTCAACGCGTTTCTCGTAACCCAGCTGCTGCTTATCTTTTAAACTACACTTGTACCCTCGTAAGAAGGCCCTATTTAACTTCCTTTCAGGCAAACAGTCTCTTTACAATAGTTTGGGTTTCCTTCTCAGCTCCACCAGCTGCCTTGTTCTAGACTCTGAGCCAACGTTTCTCCGCGATTTCAACGACAACACAAATGCGCGCGGCTGCTGAGAAGTCATTACCTCTTTTAGTTGTCATTTGTGCCCCGTCTTGGTGGCTCTAATTGATGAGAAACTCTACGAGTGGAGTGTATACGCCCTAAAGCAACTCCTACAAAATTTCGAGACTCGGGAATGCAGTAACTTAGCGAGTGCTTCTTCGTACCGACGCTACTAATTAATAAATGCACAAAAGGATTTATGGAGCTTTGTCTTTGAGCGTTCGTGTAATTGCTTCCTGTGTTTATCCACTTAGAAGGCATTTTGCAGCGGCAGATATTACGGATCCGCTGGCAAGTACCCTGTAGGCTACGTAGGCTTCTGTTAGCATTTGTAGAGTTTGTAATTAAAAATAAGTTGAAACTCCAAGAATCAGATTTTTTCTGGGACTTACTTACGCTTTCACCGAACTCTCTTGAGTTCGAGTCAGATTTCTTACGAAAGAAGTCCTTCAGTGAATACCAACGTCCTTTTTAAATTAGTAATACGGGCTCATAAGACACTTAGCTTCAAGGTGAGAGTGAGGTTAGTGGCCATAAGACACCTTATTTGACGAGAATCTAGGATATCAGCCGATTTTAAATAGACTTTGACTACTCATTGAAAGTCGAAGAATCATCCTTAAGTCTGGGCGTAATTCGATCTTTGCTAGTATCACTACAGGCGTGACAGGCGATCTTCATATTCAACTTCATGAAAGGAACTTGATCGTTTAACGTCCCGTCACACAAATATCTAATTACATCCGGAAAAGGTATCAAAGTGATGCAAAGATGGCAACTTGCTTTAGACAGAGGTGTAGATCTGGGCCGATTACAAAACGCACCAAAGCAACATCTTATGGTTATTGCAGTATTCATGAGAGCAATTGCAGCAAGTCAAATTCATACAAATATCAGGTTGTAACTATTTGTAGCGGTGTGTATTTGAATGATCTCATTCACTCAGTCGTTGGTAAAGCAGGTTCATTGAGAGAATTCCGGGAAAGTCCAGTCAGTTTACAAAGGAGACGTTGTGGTCTGTCCTAGAACACTGCTAAAACCTGTGGGACCTGTACCATAAAGGAAAACAGCGGCAACGTGGAAGGTCAGAGATTCGTAAGGAGGGCGCATGAGAAAATATACGAGTACGTGTAAGCGGACCAAATTTTGCGCATGTCATTATTATGTTATTCGCTATAAACTGGATTTTTTCAATCTTTTGTGTCAAATAATTTGATCAGGACGTGCTGGATACTTTCAGAGCACACACTATTACATGGCGAACATTTTATCGAAGGTAATTTTGTTATCGCTTACAAAATGTAGTAGGCCCATTTTAGTAATTAGATAAATAAATCTGTATACCAGTTTTTTGTTATCATTCTTAGAACTCTAGTAAAATATATTTAATTTCATGTGTATGATACACAGCAATTTTTGTTTCACAAAACATTTAACAGGTTTTACAATAATGCACATTGAAAATATTTTTACCAGATGAAGTTCAAACTGGTTCAAATTACTCTGAGCACTGTGAGACTTATCTTCTGAGGTCATCAGTCCCCTAGAACGTAAAACTACTTAAAGTTAACTAACCTAAGGACATCACACACATCCATGCCCGAGGCAGGATTCGAACCTATGACCGTAGCAATCGCGTGGTTCCTGACTACAGTGCCTAGAACCGCATGGCCACCGCGGCCGGCAACCAGATGAAGTGTAATAGTATGTACAAAGCCAGTAGCAAATTTCATTTATTTATCTGGAATGGCTCAACAACTAATGTTCCTTATGCATTAGAAAATTAAAGTTATTGGAAATGCAAGAAAAAGATTTTACTAGAATCAATGCCATAAACAGATACCTTAATGTTGGCCATAACCATACATTTAGTCTTTTTGGTGTTCATGCAGCTATTTTCATTTAGTATAATCCTTCTTTGAGGATCTCTTCTAAATGAGGTTATTTAAGCCTTCGTTCGTGTTTAGCGTTCCACCATGTGTGAATTTATTTCGTAAATCGTAATTAATCATTTAGTAAACGAGCTCACAACATTCTATACTTAACAGATATCTCCTCTGACGGCAGTAAATAATGAAATATCGCAAACAAGGAGAGACTCGTGTAGAAAAGGGGGCGTAGCACTGTGCGTTGTTTGAAACAAGGTAGCTTTTACATCGTTTGTAGCACGAATTGGAGATAATATTGCTAACATTCTGCAGAATTGTATGGCAGCAAAAAATTTCTACATTTCAAACCATGGGCGGGCGTCACGGAAATGCTGAAGAAATTCAATTGACATACGCTTCAGGAGAGACGCCAACTACTTGGCAAACTCTAACTACAATGTCTCAGCAACAAGTACTAAGTGAGGAATATAGGAATATACATCGGCCCCTCACGCATCGCTACCATAGGGGCCGCGAAGATAAGATTAAACTACACTCTTGGAAATTGAAATAAGAACACCGTGAATTCATTGTCCCAAGAAGGGGAAACTTTATTGACACATTCCTGGGGTCAGATACATCACATGATCACACTGACAGAACCACAGGCACATAGACACAGGCAACAGAGCATGCACAATGTCGGCACTACTACAGTGTATATCCACCTTTCGCAGCAATGCAGGCTGCTATTCTCCCATGGAGACGATCGTAGAGATGCTGGATGAAGTCCTGTGGAACGGCTTGCCATGCCATTTCCAACTGGCGCCTCAGTTGGACCAGCGTTCGTGCTGGACGTGCAGACCGCGTGAGACGACGCTTCATCCAGTCCCAAACATGCTCAATGGGGGACAGATCCGGAGATCTTGCTGGCCAGGGTAGTTGACTTACACCTTCTAGAGCACGTTGGGTGGCACGGGATACATGCGGACGTGCATTGTCCTGTTGGAACAGCAACTTCCCTTGTCGGTCTAGGAATGGTAGAACGATGGGTTCGATGACGGTTTGGATGTACCGTGCACTATTCAGTGTCCCCTCGACGATCACCAGAGGTGTACGGCCAGTGTAGGAGATCGCTCCCCACACCATGATGCCGGGTGTTGGCCCGGTGTGCCTCGGTCGCATGCAGTCCTGATTGTGGCGCTCACCTGCACGGCGCCAAACACGCATACGACCATCATTGGCACCAAGGCAGAAGCGACTCTCATCGCTGAAGACGACACGTCTCCATTCGTCCCTCCATTCACGCCTGTCGCGACACCACTGGAGGCGGGCTGCACGATGTTGGGGCGTGAGCGGAGGACGGCCTAACGGTGTGCGGGACCGTAGCCCAGCTTCATGCAGACGGTTGCGAATGGTGCTCGCCGATACCCCAGGAGCAACAGTGTCCCTAATTTGCTGGGAAGTGGCGGTGCGGTCCCCTACGGCACTGCGTAGGATCCTACGGTCTTGGCGTGCATCCGTGCGTCGCTGCGGTCCGGTCCCAGGTCGACGGGCACGTGCACCTTCCGCCGACCACTGGCGACAACATCGATGTACTGTGGAGACCTCACGCCCCACGTGTTGAGCAATTCGGCGGTACGTCCACCCGGCCTCCTGCATGCCCACTATATGCCCTCGCTCAAAGTTCGTCAACTGCACATACGGTTCACGTCCACTCTGTCGCGGCATGCTACCAGTGTTAAAGACTGCGATGGAGCTCCGTATGCCACGGCAAACTGGCTGACACTGACGGCGGCGGTGCACAAATGCAGCGCAGCTAGCGCAATTCGACGGCCAACACCGCGGTTCCTGGTGTGTCCGCTGTGCCGTGCGTGTGATCATTGCTTGTACAGCCCTCTCGCACTGTCCGGAGCAAGTATGGTGGGTCTGACACACCGGTGTCAATGTGTTCTTTTTTCCATTTCCAGGAGTGTAATAAAGGGCACCATCGAGGCAAATAAGTAATCATTCCTCCCGCGGTTCATACGCAGTTTAACGGGGAAAGCCCCTAGTACCAGATACTGTAAGATGGACAGTATCCTTTGCCACGCACTTTATACTGCTTTACGTAACATGTATGTAGGTGTAGGTGGGCAAGGAGGGGCAGGAATATGATCCACAGTTACTTAGAGGGCTCCAAGTCGGTATATGTGGTTCAGACATACCATCAAGAACCTAAATTAGGATGGCCGAAATAGTTAGGAACACCGCTGCTTCTTAATGCAAGGCCTGAGACATGTAGCTAGGTGGTTTAAGTGCGCGTGCATCAAATATAGAACGATTACGAACGTATTAGTTCTAGTGAGTGAAAGGGCTAGGCTGAAGTTGGTATAACACATACGTGCGAAATACCTAACACTTAGTTGCAATTCCAGCTCCCCACAGATATTTATTGAAACAATAATACTAGAACCCACAGTAATACTTTCTTTAACACAATATTTAGAATCACAAAAATCACAGTGAATGTTATTTACAAATAACATCACACACAATTGTAATAAAACGCTACACATTGCTACTCACACAATTATAATAAAGCAGAATACAAATGACTTCCCATACAATTACGATAATAGAATACAAATGACTTCTACATAAAATAGAACAGGGACCAATCTATTAATCCCAATTAACAGTCTGGTATAATTTAAAGACTTGGTGAACAAACTAGAAGCAACATCAGCAATCTTAGGAAGTATGCCTCATTCAACCATAAAATATTGGGTTGATGCATTCTGATATTCCGTTGCTATGGATTTGTTTATCGATTGTTATTTTTTATTTACAACTCACTGTTATTGTTTGAGTTTACAAATTGGATTTCTGTCATTTGGAGATAAAAGTGCTGCTGTAGACGCTAGGAAATGGAGTGCTAAGAACTCGGAACATTTCATACAAATTCTTCTGTTTGAGTTCCATAGAGGGGCAACAGCACCAGAATCAACAAGAAACACTTTTGCCGTGTATGAGCATAATGACACTGTATGACGCACAGCCAAAAGAAGGTTTACTTGTTTTAAGAAGGATCGTTTCGATATTAGTGACTCTGTGTTCAGGAAGAACTTCGGATCTTGATGAAGATTGTTTAAAGGCAACAATACAGAATGATGCACGTTAGTGTACTTGTGAACTGGCAACTGCGATGAACTGTTATTATACCATCGTGCGACATTGGCATGCATGGGAGAAGGTTCAAAAATCGGGTGTATGAGTAACGCATCTCCTAAGCCAAAATCACAAAAATCAGCAAGTGGCTATAAGTGCACCTCTGCTTGCTTGTCATCAATTGGCCCTTGAACTACATCGAACATTCCTATCCTGTTTTGTCACTGGTGACGAGAAATAGTGTCGTTACATCAACATAGGAAAAGAAGAGAGTAGTTTAACAGCATCAACTCCCCATAAAAACACCTGCGCGCATCCACAAAATACGATGTTATGCATCTGGTGGAACAGTGGCAATGTGGTGAACAACTAATTGCTTCCCCTAGGTATGTCCATCACTGTTGACATTTATGGCAAACAACTGAGACGTCTTGCAGACGCATAGATAGTGATCGGGCCAAATATCTCACGAAATAAGCTTCAAACGGAAAAACTACAAAGAACGAAACCCGTCTAGCTTGAAGGGGGGAAACCAGATGGCGCTATGGTTGGCCCGCTAGATGGCGCTGCCGTTGGTCAAATGGATATCAACAGCGTTTTTAAAAAAATAGGAACCCACATTTTTTATTACATATTCGTGTGATATGTAAATAAATGTGAATGTTTTAGTTGGACCACTTTCTTCGCTTTGTGATAGATGGCGCTGTAATAGTCACAAACGTATAAGTATGTGGTATCACGTAACATTCCGCAAGTGCGGACGGTATTTGCTTCGTGATGCATTATCTGTCTTAAAATGGACCGTTTACCAATTGCGGAAAAGGTCGATATCGTGTTGATGTATGGCTATTGTGATCAAAATGCCCAACGGGCGTGTGCTATGTGTGCTGCTCGGTATCCTGGACGAGACCATCCACTTTCCGGACCGTTCGCCGGATAGTTGCGTTATTTAAGGAAACAGGAGGTGTTTAGCCATATGTGAAACATCAACCAAGACCTGCAACAAATGATGATGCCCAGGTAGGTATTTTAGCTGCTGTCGCGGCTACTCCGCACATCAGTAGCAGACAAATTGCGCGAGAATCAGGAATCTCAAAAACGTCAGTGTTGAGAAAGCTACATCAACATCTATTGCACCCATACCATATTTATATGCACCAGGAATTGCATGGCGACGGCTTTGAACGTTGTGTACAGTTCTGCATTGAATGCCGACGACTTTGAACGCGGTGTACAGTTCTGCCACTGGGCACAAGAGAAATTACGGGACGATGACAGATGTTTTGCAAGCGTTCTATTTAGCGACGAAGCGTCATTCACCAACAGCGGTAACGTAAACCGGCATAATATACACTATTGGGCAACGGAAAATCCACGATGGCTGCGACAAGCTGAACATCAGCGACCTTGGTGGGTTAATGTATGGTACGGCATTATAGGAGGAAGGATAAATGGTCCTCATTTTACCGATGGCAGTATAATGGTGCAATGTATGCTGATTTCCTACGTAATGTTCTACCGATGTTACTACAAGATGTTTCACTGCATGACAAAATGGCGATGTACTTCCAACATAATGGATGTTCAGCACATAGCTCGCGTGCGGTTGAAGCGGTATTGAATAGCATATTTCATGACAGGTGGATTGGTCGTCGAAGCACCATGTCGTTAGAAGTATTTCCAAATGCACTAAGATTGACGGACATCATTTTGAGCATTTATTGCAGTAATGTGGTATTTACAGGTAATCACGCTGTAACAGCATGCGTTATCAGAAATGATATGTTACGTACTACACGTATACGTAATACAAACGGGGGTTCCTATTTAAAAAACGCAATTGATATCAGTTTGACCTATGGCAGCGCCCTCTAGCGGGCCAACCATAGAGCCATCTGGTTTCCCCCTTCAAGCTAGACAAGTTTTGCTATTTGTAGTTTTTTCGTTTGACACTTATTTCGTGAGATATTTGGCCCGATCACTATCAATGGAACAAGAAACACCATACAGGAGTTGGATCGGGAAGTCATTCCGCACCTACCTTATTCACCTGATCTTGCCTCCTCAGATTACCACTTTATACTCTCTCTATCGTATAACTTTCAAGTAGCTTTCTTCTCTTGATGAAAACAGCGCTCCGAGCATGTCTCGACGAGTTATTTGCCTCGAAGCTACGTGATTTATACAATTCCAGGATCGGGGAGTTACCGCAGCGATGACAGATTGTCAGACGGTTGTAAAGAATGAAGTGCACCACGCTTGGCAATAGAACTCGGCAGACCGGATGGTCACCCATCCAAGTGCTAGCCCGGCCCCATAGGGTTTAAATTCTTGATCCTAGGAGTAACGGTGTTACGACTGTGTTAAGGCAGTAGTTGACATCTACTGCACAAAATATGAAAAGGGGCTTTCCTATCTGACATGACGATTTTCAGGAAGTTTCGACCATAAATAGGAAGGAATTTACGAATTTTATAAATACACTCAAACCCTGTAATGTCAATATAATCATATTCTTTACAAGATTGTGTTTGAGACTAGAGGTGTTGGTCAGAGAAATTAACTTTGCTTTGCCTTCTACATGGATGTGGAACTTCAGCTGTCTGATGATGCCAGCCAAAGATGTTCATATTTCGTTTCTCGCCAAACTACAACATGGCTGTTAGGACATATCACTAGAACACGAGGTGTTGGACAGAGAGATTAACTTCGCTTTGTCGGCTACCTGGATGTGGAACTTCAGCTGTCTGATCGTGCCAGCCAAAGATGCTCATATTTCGTTTCTCGCCTAACTACAACATGGCGGTTAGGACATACCACTAGAACACGAAAAGAAAGTGCCTGTACTTTTCGATCTCGCTCCCACATCAGCCTGTTACATTGTATGTTGAGAAGAAATCAGTGTGCAATTGTTTGTCGCGCACAAATCTATGGAAATTTGTTTGCCAGATTACGACATGGCGGAAGATGGGAAGCACACGAATCTTCAGATACGCCGTAGTTCTGTACTGAGGGACCAGACTTCTATATCCAGGTCGTGTAGAGATCAGTGTTTGTCAAAGTAACTCAGAGGGTAGAAGTAGCAAAGTGTGTTGGACAGTTTGGCAATGTACTTGGCTTAAAAAGAATGGACGCTGGCCTGCTGTGTAGTGGAAGAAGCATTACATAAAAAAGATTTTGCATTAATATGTTTTGGGTAATTACAGCAACAGTAAAGGTAAAGATTAGGAATATTCAGGACCAACATTTTAAACTGAGTCTTTTGGCAGTCAGATGGTGTATGTAGATTTCATAGAAAACGGACTGTGTTCTCGCAGACGTATTGTTCGGTGAACCGGCTAGTGGGGATTTCGCATCATATAGTGTGAGCTCCACGCATTTCTATTCAAAAATAAATTTTCGGATAGTTCTGTTGCCTTACACTGACATTTACATATTTCGAAATCGAAAGTAAATTTCACATAAATTTCGGGTACCAACATGACACTTTCTAACAGGTGTTTATATATGTAAAAAACTGTATAAGTAACGTTAATACTTGATGGTTATCTCCTGTGTCATCGATACGGGCCAAGTAACCGCTCCACTGTGATACGGCGAGCAACGCCACGAGAGGAGAGTGAGGTGACCTCTTGGTACTTCCAGACCGAAGCTTGAATGCAGAAGCACGCTCCAGCGATGTGCCCGGCAAGCCGCAGCTTCTACACTCCTGGAAATTGAAATAAGAACACCGTGAATTCATTGTCCCAGGAAGAGGAAACTTTATTGACACATTCCTGGGGTCAGATACATCACATGATCACACTGACAGAACCACAGGCACATAGACACAGGCAACAGATCATGCACAATGTCGGCACTAGTACAGTGTATATCCACCTTTCGCAGCAATGCAGGCTGCTATTCTCCCATGGAGACGATCGTAGAGAAGCTGGATGTAGTCCTGTGGAACGGCTTGCCATGCCATTTCCAACTGGCGCCTCAGTTGGACCAGCGTTCGTGCTGGACGTGCAGACCGCGTGAGACGACGCTTCATCCAGTCCCAAACATGCTCAATGGGGGACAGATCCGGAGATCTTGCTGGCCGGGGTAGTTGACTTACACCTTCTAGAGCACGTTGGGTGGCACGGGATACATGCGGACGTGCATTGTCCTGTTGGAACAGCAAGTTCCCTTGCCGGTCTAGTAATAGTAGAACGATGGGTTCGATGACGGTTTGGATGTACCGTGCACTATTCAGTGTCCGCTCGACGATCACCAGAGGTGTACGGCCAGTGTAGGTGATCGCTCCCCACACCATGATGCAGGGTGTTGGCCCTGTGTGCCTCGGTCGTATGCAGTCCTGATTGTGGCGCTCACCTGCACGGCGCCAAACACGCATACGACCATCATTGGCACCAACGCAGAAGCGACTCTCATCGCTGAAGACGACACGTCTCCATTCGTCCCTCCATTCACGCCTGTCGCGACACCACTGGAGGCGGGCTGCACGATGTTGGGGCGTGAGCGGAGGACGGCCTAAAGGTGTGCGGGACCGTAGCCCAGCTTCATGCAGACGGTTGCGAATGGTGCTCGCCGATACCCCAGGAGCAACAGTGTCCCTAATTTGCTGGGAAGTGGCGGTGCGGTCCCCTACGGCACTGCGTAGGATCCTACGGTCTTGGCGTGCATCCGTGCGTCGTTGCGGTCCGGTCCCAGGTCGACGGGCACGTGCACCTTCCGCCGACCACTGGCGACAACATCGATGTACTGTGGAGACCTCACGCCCCACGTGTTGAGCAATTCGGCGGTACATCCACCCGGCTTCCCGCATGCCCACTATACGCCCTCGCTCAAAGTCCGTCAACTGCACATACGGTTCACGTCCACGCTGTCGCGGCATGCTACCAGTGTTAAAGACTGCGATGGAGCTCCGTATGCCACGGCAAACTGGCTGACATTGACGGCGGCGGTGCACAAATGCTGCGCAGCTAGCGCCATTCGACGGCCAACACCGCGGTTCCTGGTGTGTCCGCTGTGCCGTGCGTGTGATCATTGCTTGTACAGCCCTCTCGCAGTGTCAGGAGCAAGTATGGTGGGTCTGACACACCGGTGTCAATGTGTTCTTTTTTCCATTTCCAGGGGTGTACTAAGCGGCTCCACTCTGGCGCTGCAGCGAGAGCCACGCGCGGGAATTCAAGTCATGGCAACTAGTGACGACTTGCGGTAGGAGAATGAATATTTAAAGAACGTGATGAATAACCGCCAAGGGCTACTGACAAAGCTGTTGTACTGAAAAACCAGTACAGGTTCCTGAGTACCAGTTGAAAGAACATATAAAAATATGACAAGATTAAACTGTCACAATTCGATCAACTTATGTACATGTTAACGGAAAGGACGTAATAAAATGTCACATACTCAAATAAACGAATTTACAAAAGCATACTAGCCGATATAAAATCAGTGGTGTCAGATAACAAAATCCATGAATTCGGCACTGGAAATCAAAGTAACATACATGTTGTTGTTGTTGTTGTTGTAATCTTCAGTCCCCAGATTGGTTTGATGCAGCCCCCATGCTACTCTATCCTGTGCAAGCTGCTTCATCTCCCAGTACGTACTGGCCTAGCGGTTCTAGGCGCTACAGTCTGGAACCGTGCCACCGCTACGGTCGCAGGTTCGCATCCTGCCTCGGGCATGGATGTGTGCGATGTCCTTAGGTTAGTTAGGTTTAAGTAGTTATCAGTTCTAGGGGACTGATGACTTCATACGTTAAGTCCCATAGTGCTCAGAGCCATTTGAACCATTGAACCAGTATATACTGCAGCCTACAACCTTCTGAATCTGGTAATGTGTATTCATCTCTTAGTCTCCCTCTACGGTTTTTATCCTCCAAGCTGCCCTCCAAAACTAAATTGGTGATACTTTCATGCCTCAGAACATGTCCTACCAACAGATCCAATCTCCTGGTCAAGCTGTGCCACAAACTTCTTTTCTCCTAAATTCTACTCAATACCTCCTCAATAGTTATGTGATCTACCTATCTAATCTGCAGCATTCTTCTGTAGCACCACATTTCGAAAGCTTCTATTCTCCTCTTGTCCAAACTATTTATCGTACATGTTCCACCTCCATACATGGCTACACTCCCTACAAATACTTTCAGAAACGACTTCCTGACACTTAAATCTATACTCGATGTAAAGAAATTTCTCTTCTTCACAAACGCTTTCTATGCCATTTCCAGACTACATTTTATATCCTCTCTACTTCGACCATCATCAGTTATTTTGCTCCCCAAATAGCAAAACTCCTTTACTAATTTAAGTGTCTCATTTCCTAATCTAATTCCCTCAGCATCACCCGACTTAATTCGACTACATTCCATTATTCTCGTTTTGCTTTTGTTGATGTTTATCTTATATCCTCCTTTCCAGACACTGTCCATTCCGTTCAACTGCTCTTCCAAGTCCTTTGCTGTCTCTGACAGAATCACAATGTCATCGGCGACCCTCAAAGTTTTTATTTCTTCTCCATGGATTTTAATACCTACTCCTACTTTTTTTGTTTCCTTTTCTGCTTGCTCAATATACAGATTGAATTACATCGGGGAGAGGCTACAACTCTGTCTCACTCCCTTCCAATACACTGCTTCCCTTTCATGTCCTTCGACTCTTGTAACTGCCATCTGGTTTCTGTAAAAATTGTAAATAGGCTTTGTCTCCCTGTATTTTACTTTGCCACCTTCAGAATTTGAAAGAGAGTATTGCAGTCAACATTGTCAACAGCTTTCTCTAAGTCTACAAATGATAGAAACGTAGGTTTGCCTTTTCTTAATCTACCTTCTATGATACGTCGTATGGTCAGTATTGCCTCACGTGCTCCAAATTGTCTACGGAATCCAAACTGATCTTCCCCGAGGTCGGCTTCTACCAGTTTTTCCATTCATCTGTAAAGAATTCGCGTTGTATTTTGCAGCCGTGACTTATTAAACTGATAGTTCGGTAATTTTCAAATCTGTCAACACCTGCTTTATTTGGGATTCGAATTATTATATTCTTTTTGCAGTCTGAGGTTATTTCGCCTGCCTCATACATTTTGCCCAACATAGATATATCGCATCATTATACAGTTTCCTTTTTATTCGAAAAATTGCCTCCAAAATATGGATGCATCCTATACTCGAAATTAATACAAAAATGACAAGCATGTAATTTCAAATTCCCTCCAGTCCTATAAATGGTTATATATTCGATGCCGCTGGAACCATTTTCTATCTGGCAACAATGGATTCAACTGCTCCAATGAGATGAACATGAATTGCGGGGCCTGCTAACACTGTCTCCCTTCCAACCCACCATCACAAACCCTGATAGCTGTCTAGCCAACGACACGTCATTGCAGGCTCTGAGCACTATGGATCTGAGCAGGATGGGACTTAACATCTCAAGTCATCAGTCCCCTTGAACTTAGAACTACTTAAACCTAGCTAACCTAAGGACATCACACACACCCATGCCCGAGGCAGGATTCGAACCTGCGACCGTAGTGGTCGCGCGGTTCCAGACTGAAGCGCCTAGAACCGCTCGGCCACACGTCCGGTCGCGTCATTGCAATCTACAGATCCAGTCAACTGGAAAGTGATTTGTGTTATCGTTAACAGTGCAATATTTTTGTTAGTAGCTAATTTCGTAATGGAAAAAATAAAAATTGTTAATATGATGCAGTCCACCCCGACAGCTGAGTGGTCAGCGCGGCTGCCTGTCACGCCGAGGGTCCCGGGTTCGATTCCCGCTCGTGGTCGTGCGGTAGCGTTCTCGCTTCCCATGTCCGAGTTCCCGGGTTCGATTCCCGGCGGGGTCAGGGATTTTCTCTGCCTCGTGATGGCTGGGTGTTGTGTGATGTCCTTAGGTTAGTTACGTTTAAGTAGTTCTAAGTTCTAGGGGACTGATGACGTAAGATGTTAAATCCCATAGTGCTCAGAGCCATTTGAACCATTTTTTTTCGGTTCCCGGCTGGGTGATATGTTGTTCTCATTATCATTTCATCATTATCAGTGGAAGGCAACGGAAACCACGACTGGAATCACTTCCCTAGACGGGTGTGCGGACATTTGCCACGATTTTACCTGCTCCGAAGGTTTGGGTCCCTTGTCTCCCCCTCCTCTTCCTCATCGCTGTCGCGCAGTAAAGGTACTTACTGAGCCTTTCCACTGGTTTACTTAACATAGGACAGGAATCTTTTTGGATTTTCCGCCATCTTTCTAGAGAGACTTTCGTTGTGGAAACTATTAAATACATCTCGCATTGAAATCCGCACCAATTTTCGAGCCTCAGTAAAACTTCGCCAATCTTGGAGATCTTGCGTTCGTCTAAATTATACGTGCCTTTTTCCATGCTCCTGCAGCAGCTTTCTGTCGTGCTTTCTGTACCATGGGGGATCTGTTCCGTCTCTTATTAATTTATTTGGTATGAATCTCTCGAGCGCTGTTGATACTATTTGTCTGAAATTACATAGTGTGGAAGGATTGGAGACTGTCTCTTAGCAAGACGTCAACCGAATTTTTAACTGATTTTATAAATAGATATATTTCGCGTTTAGTTTTGGTGAATTTCTTTGTTATGGAATTGAGCCTCACTCGACTGTGTGTTCACTAATCCCTGTATCCGTCGTGATGCTCAGGATTATTTGTGGCTAAGAGGTCAAGTGTGTTTTCCAAACCATTTACAATTTGAATGGCCTAGTGAACTAATTGTTCAAAATAATTCTTTAAAAAAACATTTAGCACAATTGCGGAATTTTTTTCTATATACAATAGGGTCTGAAAATGTATTTTTGTCAACAGACGGCAGGTAGATTGAAGTCACTGCCAACTATAATTGCATGAGTAGCGTACCTATTTGTGATGAGACTCAAGTTTTCTTTGAACTGTTCAGCAACGAACTTACGCCACATATGGTCTTCACTTACATAGTTTGAAAGGATTGGAGACTGTCTCTTAGCAAGACGTCAACCGAATTTTTAACTGCTTGTATAAATAGATATATTTCGCGCTTAGTTTTGGTGAATTTATTTGTTACGGAATTGAGCATCGCTCGATTGTGTTATTAATTTATTCCAATTGTCGAATATAACCTCTGCCCACACTAAGTCACAGAAACTATCTGCTTCAACGTCGCTTGTGAGCTGAAACACACATTACATTATTTTTCCTTAAGTTGTGCTTCTTGTTTCTGTTGTAGTGCAGATCATTACAATTACTGCTTTTCCCTCCAGAACACAGGATGCTTCTCTGTGACCCTGTAAGTACCAGAGCTAAACAATGTAGAACAGCAACGTACGTTACAAGCATAGCATTCTGTATTACTTCATTTCCTTATTTCTAACATTTTAAAATTGTACGTCGACTTTAGATGACATGTCAATCATAGATGTTCTTATCTCTATTAAGTGAACGTATTTTCAATCATGTTTAGAACTTTGTCCCGCTACACTTCATTAACTAATGTTTCGCAGCAAGGAATATCGGATTTTAGAGAGCAAATTAATATGGAGTATGTCGTTCTTCTCTTCAAACATTCCCATTCCCCTTATTGTCTTCTGGACATGCAGTTGTAGTAATTAAAGTGGGCACAAACCCAGTGATCAAAAAGAAATGATTAGATTACATTCGCACTCTCTTTACATCGTTCCTTTCTTGTTTCTCCCATGCTGGTGGACTGTTTCTATCGCAATCAGTAAGCGTGAAAGGAAGCTACCGTACAGACAGAGGGATCTATATTTATACTTGGCAGAATTAATTACATACTGACATAATCGTCGGTATTGCTTACGTTTCCGAAAAGTAATAAATATTTCCAAGTAATAAAAATGGCGAAGAAGATGGTCCCTTGCGTACTGGATGTATCGCGTAAGATGTGGAGAAGGCGGTTTGAAAGCGGACAGAAGAAGTACGAGGAAGGGCGTCCCTCACCTGAGGGACCGCTACTCAAGTTACCTGGCGAAGGAGTAAGTGTGGCAAATGTCCGGCGTGGCAAATAGACGCTCATGCGGTGGACCTCTCTGACGAGGCTTCCCCATGACAAGACCTGCCGTAAGGCAGAACATACAGTTAAGTTATATGCTGCAGACAATGAATTGAGAGTAATAGCAGAAAAACATGGGAGTACATCAGCTGAGCGGCATTACGGCCCTCCACCAACAGAAAAAACCATTCGCTATTAGCGGACTAGTAAAGAAGAACTGAAAAAAAATGAGGAAGAAATGTGCAAATAGAGGACTGATTTAAAACTGGCCAAAACTAGATGATGACATACTGAAATGGATTCAAGGACACCGTCAAAATGGCATTCGAATTAATACAAAAATGATTCAAACATACGTTGGTGCGTTAGCGCTACAATGGAACTTAACCGACTTCCACTGGGCAATGAGGCACACAATATCTGTTACCACAGCTGTTTAAATAAATAAGAAATCTCTGAAGAAATTCGAGAATGTCGAAAACTTAACTAAAATTTTATGTAGGGTAATGAGGCCTCTTTGCAAGATTGTTTTTCATGGCATTCTTTCTTTTTGTTGTATAAGTAGGAGTTTCCTGATAGTATTTACTCCACGCATATGCGTGAAACTGTTTATTAATGTAATCTGAAATCTTCTGGTTGTTGTGAAACATGAATGGTAATCGTCAGATAGGCTTTTAACATAAAGTATTGATTTCACCCTTCTCAAAATCTTTACGCTGTAACAATACTGGAAAGTATCATGCGTTTAAATTATCCTGCGTGCTGTTCGCTTGTTTTACGTCGACTATATGAAGCAAAGGCACAGCAGAAGTGGGGAAGTGGCTGCAGAAGGAAGTAAAGTAGCATGGTAGCAAGTTGAATGCAGAAGGGTTGACAAGCTCCGTGCTTGTTGTTATGGAAATGAATGCAAAAGTCCACACCATGTCCGTGTGTTGAACAGCTCTGTACATAAAAAAATTCTGCCTGCTCCCCTAGCATTCATTACACTCTGCTCTGTATACACCGTGTGTATAAACTGAATCTTTAATGTATGCTCCGGAGCTTCTTGTTCAGTTCTATTCTGCTACAAGGTATTTTTCTCCATACAGTGTGTTAACATTTTATGGACTGTTGTGAAGATGAGAAACGAAATCTAATGGACAGGTGTGGCATTTGTGAGAATTATAGACGTGTGGTTACAGGAAAATGTATAAGAAATTCGCTAATTGTCTTTAGTTTGAAGAGTTGATGCTTCTGAATGACACTTTCTGTCTTTTTCTCCTTAACTGGAGATAAACAGAAGCTGCTGTTCCTTGATAGCTGGAGCTCACGGTAGTGGCATTCATTTGACTTTAAATGTCAGATCGTTGAAAAATACATTAACTAACATGTCTTTTGACAGTACATGTTGAACTCTTTTTGTTATACACGTAATATTTATTCAAATGTAGGGTCTTCTAGAGCGGTCTATCTGAAATTATATTGTAGAATTTTATTTACCTTTCCCTCTGCAGGTCGCTCAGTACAAGCACTGAGTTGTGTTATTAGGAAAGTGGGACTCGTTTGAGCGCCTCACTTAAATTGACCTTTCTTTATCAGAACATTTTCTTGAACACTGAGAGTTACGTGCAGTCTCTGCATCCACCGCTAAAATGTTGAAATTTTCTAGATCCCTAACTAACACTGCTAGAATCTGATTTTGCACACAGCTCGTTTATACACAGTTGTTTTACACATATCAGCTGTATGATAGGAAAAAGTAGCGTTATGTTTTAAAAATTACCGCTTTTTGCTGTAGCGCTCCGGAATATAACTATATTCATAATTGCCTAGTTAGGGTAACAGTTCTTACGTTCTCCTATGTAAATGAATATTCTTTTCATTTAATGTTCTGTAAGTTACAGAGATAAACACCTTATCTCAGACAAGCAGCATGTAATTATGTTACCGAACTGGTTAGAGATTGCGGAAACAGCTTTACAGTTAGCGTTACCGTAAAGCTATCTGCGGCATCCCAATTCTGCCCAGGTAGCACGATCCTCTTTCTGTTAAACAAGCTTCTAGAGCGGGAACCAGCAGGTTACAGAATGTGGAAACGGCAGAACCAGTTCGTGTGAGTGGCTGAGGACCACAGCGCCCTATCTCTCGCTCCGCCCGAACTCAGGCAATAACAGACACGTATCGCATGCTGTGTGCTCGGAATAGTAGTTACCCAAACTCCTGCAGCTACGGGCAATCGTAAGCATCCATTCGCTAAGTCAATATTCGAAACAAAACTGTTTGTTTCGAATATTGATTTAGCGAATGCATGCTTACAATTGCCCGTAGCTGCAGGAGCCGCAGCATATCACGATAATCAACAAACAGTTCGTATTATACAAATACAAAGGGTGCTGGTTGGTTTACAAAGTGCCACATATACTATACAGCGATATCTGGAACAACTGACACAAACTATTAGTGCTTGTGCGCGCAGTATGGACGATAGCTTACTTACTGAGGTTTAAGAGGAAAATTATTTACGAAAATTACCCCTACTTTTCCACTGTCTGATGCAACACACGAAAAGGCCTGTAATTTTACTACGAGACAGAATATATGCGACTCTATCAACATAGGGATCCTCCTCAGGGAGCACCTTTATCCTCAGTTCTCTCAAGTCTTATTTTCGTATAAGTCATGGAAAATTCAAATCGGAAGCAGTGGCACTCAGATTCCTGCTGTCGCAATTTGCAATAAAGAAGTTCCCTTCTGTTCTCTGATGCATCCTAATGCACCTATGCAGAAGTTTAAAAACCTCCTTCAATCGGCTGTCTATTTAACAACTTAGGCAACGGGAAATTAGAATGCGAGAAACAGACTCATAAAAATATCTAGCGTCCGTGTCGTTCGATCTCTCAAAAATCTAGTCACTACGGAACAGACCACTGACCTTTCCTCAAAGACTACTGTCCGAAAGTAGAAGACAAGTGATAAACATAACATATGCAGTACAGAAGTATCACACCAGACTCTACACAGCGTCTTTGCATCTAGACGGGGATTTTAAACCCTTAATGTATATGTAAGGTTAAGAGAAATCTTCTAAGAGTCAGAGCGTGCCGCTTTCAACCAAGACCGTCCATACAGTAGTTTGTATCCGCATCGTCAATGAGGATGACACGGAGGTCGGATGGTCCCGATTGGCCATTTGTGGCCTGAAGACGGAGTGCTTTTTTATGCTCAGCAGTCCCTACTCTGTTGTTGTTCAAAGCCATAGATGAGACGATATAATATGAGTTTAACTGCGTGTCGGGAAGAATTACTTCTCTGCATTGTTGGAGGAAGCCATAGAGAGAGTCGGTTATCTTTCACGGGACAATGACAGGATGGACGCACTGTCAAGTCTTCGAATGAAGTACTAGTCTAACAAATGAATTCACGACTTCCAGAGATTTGTGGCTCTGTATGACGTTTTCGTTTCTTTGGAGAGATACGTATGTAATAGTCATGGGTGACTGGATATCGAGAGTAGGAAAAGTGAGAGAAGGAAACATAGTAGGTGAATATGGATTGGGGCTAAGAAATGAAAGAGAAAGCCGCCTGGTAGAGTTTTGCACAGAGCATAACTTAATCATAGCTAACACTTGGTTCAAGAATCATGAAATAAGGTTGTACACAATGAAGAATCCTGGAGGTACTTGAAGGTATCAGATAGATTATATTATGGCAAGACAGAGATTTAGGAACCAGGTTTTAAATTGTAAGACATTTCCAGGGGCAGATGTGGACTCTAACCACAATCTATTGGTTATGAAATGTAGATTAAAACTGAAGAAACTGCAAAAAGGTGGGAATTTAAGGAGATGGGACCTGGATAAACTGAAAGAACCAGAGGTTGTACAGAGTTTCAGGGAGAGCATAAGGGAACAATTGACAGGAATGGAGGAAAGAAGTACAGTAGAAGAAGGATGGGTAGCTCTGAGGGATGAAGTAGTGAAGGCAGCGGAGGATCAAGTAGGTAAAAATACGATGGCTAGTAGAACTCCTTGGGTAACACAAGAAATATTGAATTTAACTGATGAAAGGAGAAGATATAAAAATGCAGTAAATGAAGCAGGCAAAAAATAATACAAACGTCTCTAGAAGCTAGAGGACAAATGTAAGGATGTAGAGGCTTATATCACTAGAGGTAAGATAGATACTGCCTAGAGGAAAATTAAAGAGACCTTTGGAGATAAGAGAACCACTTGTATGAACATCGAGAGCTCAGATGTAAACCCAGGTCTAAGCAAAGAAGGGAAAGCAGAAAGATGGAAGTAGTATATAGAGGCTCTATACAAGGGCGATGTACTTGAGGACAATATTATGGAAATGGAAGAGGATGTAGATGAATATGAAATGGGAGATACGACACTGAGTGAAGAGTTTGACAGAGCACTGAAAGACCTGAGTTGAAACAAGGTCCCAGGAGTAGACAACATTCCATTAGAGCTACTGACGGCCTTGGGAGAGCCAGTCCTGAGAAAACTCTACCATCTGGTGAAGAAGATGTATGAGATAGGCGAAGTACCCTCAGACTTTAAGAAGAATATAATAATTCCAATCCCAGAGGAAGCAGGTGTTGAAAGATGTGAAAATTACCTAACTATCAATTTAATAAGTCACAGCTGTTAAATACTAACGCAGATTCTTTACAGACGAATGGAAAAACTGGAGGAAGCCAACCTCGGGGAAGATCAATTTGGATTCCTTAGAAATGTTGGAACACGTGAGGCAATACTGACCTTACGACTTATCTTAGAAGAAAGATTAAGGAAAGATGAACCTATGTTTCTAGCATTTGTAGACTTACAGAAAGCTTGTTACAATGTTGACTGGAATTCTCTCTTTCAAATTCTAAAGGTGGCAGGGGTAAAATACAGGGAGCGAAAGGCTATTTACAATTTTTACAGAAACCAGATGGCACTTATAAGAGTCGAGGCACATGAAAGGGAAGCGGTGGTTGGGAAGGGAGTGAGACAGGGTTGTAGCCTCTCCCCGATATTATTCAATTTGTATATTGATCAAGCAGTAAAGGAAACAAAAGAAAAATTCGGAGTAGGTATTAAATTCATGGAGAAGAAATAAAAACTTTGATGTTCGCCGATGACTTTGTAATTCTATCAGAGACAGCAAAGGACTTGGAAGAGCAGTTGAACGGAATGGACAGTATCTTGAAACGAGGATATAATATGAACATCAACAAAAGCAAAACGAGGATAATGGTATGTGGTCGAAATAAGTCGGGTGTTGCTGAGGGATTTAGATTAGGATATGAGACACTTAAAGTAGTAAAGGAGTTTTGCTATTTGGGGGGGGGGGGGGGGCAAAATAACTGATGATGGTCGAAGTAGAGAAGATATAAAATGTAGACTCTCAATGGCAAGGAAAGGGTTTCTAAAGAAGAGAAATTTGTTGACATTGAGTTTAGATTTAAGTGTCAGTAAGTCGTTTCTGAAAGTATTTGTATGGAGTGCAGCCATGTATGGAAGTGAAACATAGACGATAAATAGTTTGGACAAGAAGATAATAGAAGCTTTCGAAATGTGGTGCTACAGAATAATGCTGAAGATTAGATGGGTAGATCACATAACTAGTGATGAAGTATTGAATAGAATTGGGGAGAAGTGAAGTCTGTGCCACAACTTGACAAAAAGAAGGGACCGGTTAGTACGACATGTTCTGAGGCACCAAGGGATCACAAATTTAGCATTGGAGGGCAGCGTGGAGGGTAAAAATCGTAGAGGGAGACCAAGAGATGAATACACTAAGCAGATTCAGAAGAATATGGGTTGCAGTAAGTACTGGGAGATGAAGAAGCTTGCAAGGGATAGAGTAGCACGGAGAGCTGCATCAAACCAGTCTCAGGACCACTACAACAACAACAACAGTTTGCTATGAAGCTTTTTAAATGACCTTATCCACGGCCCCAATGCAATATAAATTTGTAGTATAAAAAGGATCTGTAACGTACGAATATCGTTTGAAAACTAAGCCGCCATCTCCATAGGGCTGTACCAAGTCAGTATTATCTTGCACTGGGTTGGTTTGAGAATATTTTCCCTTCATTTCAGGTCTTAGATTATTCATAGTTTGTTTAGAACCTGGTGTAGCAACTGAGTTTATGGTAGACGACAAACTAGATACAGTGAATGCGAGAGTATCTGGTGGGAGACGTTTCTAACGTGTTCTAACAGAGCAGGAGCCATTGGCTGTTACTAGCTCACAAGTCACTACTGATTTCAACTTCCAGATACCTCCTCATCAATAACGGCAAGCACCTTGTAACTTCCCTAACAGATTCTGCGAAGAATTTCTTATTTCTATCTTTTTATCAGTCCGCTTAATTTTAACCCATAATTACGTAAATTACGTTTCAAAATTTAATATCAGCGCGATAAATTTGAAATAATTCTCATGTCACGCAAAGCTCATGAAACTGACACCAACATTTTGACTAACCGTACACACAATGAAAGTCCGGACGGAACAACAGAAACATAATCATCCATTCTAATTTAATTTATGCTTATAGGGAACGAGGAGGTTGCACGCTTTTAGCCATGCGTTTGCAATTGTATAAAGGTAGTTTTTGTTTCGCTTCAGTTCATTAGAACATCATCAGTTCCCTCAAACTCATTTATATTTTCGTTTGTTTGCATTACTTACTACTTGCCTGCGCTACTATTGCGGATGTAATTTACAAACAGTTCTGATCTAGGTACCTGTTGCTCAATACATTTTTTATTACTTGCTGTGTGTGTATTGAAACTGATCTAGATTTGTTCTCGCTGAACTGGAGTTCTACCACTATCAGTAAACACCATTCTCAGCAAAGAACACAAGCTGAGCACAGACAAACAGTTCCTTTCATGATGTTAACTTGTTTAAGCTTTGTGAGCCAGTTCACTACCAATTTACAAAGATCTTCGTCTGTCTTCGAGGCTCTACTAGCCGAAGTCTCGCTAGGAGGCGCGTGAGTCCGTATAAAGAATTCACGCGGACTGGCTGTGGAGAGAGTTGCTCATTGTCCCATGACCCAGTCAGTTGTTTGCTAGGGTCTAGTCTAGCACTGCCTTGCCTCTCCGGTTAGTGGTTGTTGTCTCCGTTAGAGGCAAGAGTAGTGTGGGCTACGTGGAGTGCTTCCAGGTAACGCATATCAAGTTGTCGTTTGTGGTTGACGCAACGCACCTTGGAGAGGACCGGTCGTGATAGCCGTAGTCAACGCTTGGTGAATAAAGTCCACTAATAGAAGTGTTATTTTGTGGACGATCTGTGCAGCAGATGGAGCTCTCAGGCTCTGCCCTGCTTCTTGCGGGTTGTGGATGCTTCCCGATACATAAGTGATAGTATTAATAATGGAAAACTGCCAATATTACAGTGCATGAAATGGTGAGCATTGTGTCTGCCTGTAAATAGTTTTGGCTTTCCACTGCGGCAAGTGCCTCAGTTTTTTGACTGAAATTGTGATGATTGACTCCACCTCCAGTCTTTCTGTATTTCGTGGGCTCAAGGTGCCGCATGCCTAGGAATTTGTCTATGTACTAGTTTGTTTTGTTTACTAAAATATTTTAAGTTCTTCATGTGCTGGCTCACTCATTTGGGCAATGCTGATTTTTCCAGTACCTACCATTCAGGGTGAAGAGGGTTCAATTGTTTTGACTGGTTTGCATCGAGTGACTGGCGTGAGCCGAGAATGAGAGCTTTTATGAAACTTCCTGGCGGATTTTAACTGTGTGCCAGACCGAGATTCGAACTCGGGACTTTTCCCTTTCGCGGGCAAGTGCTCTACCGGTAGATCACCTTCCCGCGAACGGTTAAAGTCCCGAGTTCGAGTCTCGGTCTGGCACACAATTTTAATTGCCAAGAAGTTTCATACCCGCACTTCGGTGCAGAGAGAAACTTTTATCCTGGAGAGCCATTATGTTTTAATTTTGCTATACCTCAGTTTTTTTAAGATCTGTGTAAGGGAAGGTTCCTTAGAATTAGTAAGGGAAGCTTCTCCAGAATTAGCGTAGTTAAATAATCTTAATTTCCCTTAAAGTTCACGGCTCTTCTCCCTGTATTTCGTTGTAAATATTACGCCGTTCCTATAATTAATTCTAAGTTTTATTAATTCCAGTTTTTCTTTTAATTGCGTCAAGATTCACCGAGCACGTTTGGTCTTTAAAAACAGTTTTCTGATGGCTTCATTTGTTGTTGCTATGTTTTTAATTATTTAATTATTATTATAGGTTATTTCAGGATTTTTCTCAGCCCTGTATTTGTTAATCTATTTATGAAGGCAGCTGTTAGGAAGGCCTTAGGCTTAGTTAGGCTGTGAAGCCTACGCCGTCCGTTGCATCTGCAGCAACAGTTTCATCTGAGTTTACTTAATTATGCAAGGTATTACATGCTGTATGTGTTATTGTAACCTACCAATTTATTCTCATTTATTGTTAAATCAAATTGTGGAATTGACTGTGTTCCCTCTGGGTTTGGTCCACGATGCTTCTATGTCCGAACTGAGCGCAGATTGTAATTCAATGATATTAAAGTAGCTCAGATCACTATACAGTCTTGAAAACTGGGAGACGTGTTTTTGAGCTGTTTGTTGTCAAATGCTATGTGCGCTTGTGTATATGTGTGTGCGTACGTTTTTCTTGTATTGGGATGAGATATTTATTGTAATCATTTACTCTCATTTCTTCTTGCTCGCCATTTGTATGTTGCTTTAATGTTCCTCAAATGTAGAATGATTAGTGTCATACTTCAAACATTTCGTATGTTCTCGGTATCTTGTGTTAAAATTCCTGCTTATTATTTCAGTATATACTATTTGAGCTTTGGCCAGTGAGTTGGTACCATATCGGATTCCTGGAATTTGCTTCTCTTGGATGTTGAGACTTTAAAAGCGTTCGAGACGAAACACGTCAGGTAAAACAGATATTATCTTTGTCAAGCTGCAAATAGACGGTTAACCTTAAAGACATTAATATAATGTTGATGGGCAGATCAACAATATTAAATATCTGACTATTTAAATCTGAGTTATGAACTGATTTGCTCTGTGACTTACTGTCAGAGACTACCAAAATGGCGCATTTCCCATTTCAGTAAGCGGCAGGAGGTTAAAGTTGTGCACACAAGCGGAAATGGAAATCGGAATTGTGGCTCCAGCCAGGATGCCGCAAAAGCCAGAAATATGTTTCGATTTCCTGTGTAGCTACACTCTAATCTGCCAGTAAAGAGCAAAAATCAATGAATACACAGAGCCAGAGACGTTAAACAGTTTTCGCTCGTGTGCTGTTGTAGAGCGACAAAGGGCACTGAAAAGACACTTCTGTGTTTCGAAATTGCACGAGGAGGAGAGAAACTAACGACTTTTTTACGAATTGTACATATACAGTTTAGTAGGAAGGCTACATGGCTAAATTTGAGAAAATAAAGGTTGTGAAGTTCAAGATGTATAAATGTCACCACTGGCAGAAACAACAGTTGTAAACTGACTGAGCATCCACTCGAACTGGGACTGGACGGTAGATACGGGTACGTAGTCCGATACCGCTTCATTCCGCACCAGAGATGGTTAATCGTAGTGGCTGGCGGATGCTAGGGTGACAGATTATGGGCAACTCATGACCCGGTGCTTTCAGTGTGTGAGAGATATGGAGATTTCGTCAAACACCCTCTGCTCCAAAATAAGGCAGAACAGGACGGGAAACATGTAGCCTTTTGTTATCTTACTGTAAGAACCCACAGCCAGCGGTCTTAACACGCCCATATGTCATTGCAGATGGCCAAATTACTGGTATTTTCAACTGATGATCGTCCTACAGGAAACATTCTACTCACCTTGCGGTGAATTTTCTCCTCTGCAACTCGAACACACTCCTCCGCTATTGAAAACGGACGTTTCTCGTGTGGGAAAACTGTAGTAAAAACAGTTGCATTACATGTTCCTACAGTCTGCATTAAATGTTTTCTGGTATCAGGTAACTGAGCTGCAGGTTGAGAGGTAATTTGGGGGTGAAAACTTCTATATATTGCTACTCCTTTTGCACAAAACACCGCCAACGTCTAGATAATGAGAAAATTACACTTTCAACATTGCACGCAATCACAGTCACTCATGGTAGCCAACTTATGGTAATGTACCAAACTAATGTACCAAACCCGTTACCAAAAAGACTACAAAGCGGATTGTCTGTGTAGAATGCTCGCTCAAGTACTCCATAACTCGATCCCTTCGAAAGTTAAGTTCTCGGTTCCAGCCTCTGCAATACGCTACGCGGATTTTAGTTAGTTGAAAAGTCACAGTTTACACATAAAAATTGGAGTTTGGTATGTTCGTCTTTTCCACACGTTCGCGTCCATATTTCGGAACTTTAGGGTCAACCTTTATTAATTATTCTCTATTATTATTACATCGATTCAGACCTAATGTATGCGTCTGAACGTGACGAACTTCCATCTAGACTTCACAAATCAATTTTTTAGCCCTCAAAATACGCGCGAACGTAAAGTCCTCTGATTGGCTGCTGCACGTCATAGCCAATCCGATATCATTATTGAACCTGGCAGTCCCGAGTCTTTTACAGTTCACCAATCACAACTTCGTAGTTTTTATGAGCAACTGATTACATGAACAAATTTACAAAACCCACAAATACGAAAGTAACTCCCTTTCTAAATAGCTGAGTTATCGTAATACATTTCATGTTTGTCAGTACTGTGAACTACCTCTGTGCAGCGAAGTTCTCATACTAATGTATACACAGTCAGTGGACATGAAAAAATTCACTTATGTCATTTCTTCGTATTTATACCACCATGCGCACCGATAATTAAACATATTAAAAATAGTCGTAATATTCAAAAAAGATACGGGTTTGTTTCCAGGACAGATTGTTTTGATTACTAAGAATTTTATAGTCCTTTAGATGCTGACACCTTTTTGCCATAGCCGTTACTACCTGCAGCTGCTACGGGATCAGGGTGTACATCTTTCATGCTAGAACCATGACTCATTGTCTGTACTTATCTGCTCGTTACCATCCTGTTGTGAACCCAGTGGCACCTCATATCCTCACATAAGGTGCTTGGCCCATATGACGACGTCTAAAGATGTCTGACGGCTTTAGTTTTCCATGAGGCCTCCGCACACAGATGTATCGACCATAATGCTGTGCGCAGAACCGGAGCTCGCCTGAAAGGACGACTTCCAGCCACGCCTGTGTCAGGTGTTGTAGGGTGCACCAGGGTGGTGCGATTCACGCTGCTGCACGTCAGGGGGAGCCGCACAATGCTGATCATACGTGGTGCTCCAGATATTATTTACCCGTGTGCATATTTCTGTTGGTGCAAACAAGCCCATCACTTGTCTCAAAGTACATTATGTGGCCTTATGCAAGACCAAGAAAACAACATGCCTTGCTTTCGGGTGCTAGTCGCGTGGGGCGTTGAGTATGACCCTACAGAAACGAATCATTCGTGTGGTAACTGTGGGAACTCGATCAATACGAGCAGCAATATCGCGGAAAGATAAATTGCAATCTCCATACGACATTATCCTAGTACTGCTGAATATCGACATGTCCCAATGGACGTTTCTGTTTCTTCCCGAGACATAACACGAACTTGTCCCGAATAACCCGAGAACGAATGTCGTTAGTCGTGCCAAATTCTTCTGTTGCTATGAAATATCATTTTCATATCCGAGCATGTAGTTCATGTCAAGTTCACATGTGTTGCATGCCATCTTCGAGATTCAATTTTGACGTACTTCAGTGGATCACCTTGGCGTTAAGAATTTTCCTTGTGGAATTATATTTGAATTTATCATCCGAATATTCATTATTAGAGTGTACATATATTATCGTAACGCGAAAGCACAAAATACCCAGTTGAGAAATTATTGAATAAGTTCGCTTTGACTTTTGCAGTAATGATTTCGATTGTTTTTAATTTTTTGTGTCCTGCTCTAATGTTTAGAATAAAAGCGACTTAACTGCATCGTACTTTAGTTTCAGATACTCCATGGCGCTTTTCCAAACGCAAAAAACCACGTGAAGAACAAATTTTGTAGGTTTGAGTGGGTGGTTTATGATTTTCGAAGTAAGCACACGACAGCAACCCAGGTGTACTAGGCAGGAATGATAGCCATCAGATTCTTAGCTAAACGATCAAGTGATAGGTGTCGTAGTTTACGTCATTATAGCACTCCAGCACGGTCTTCAGCACGAAGAACCCGAGATTAATTTCACTTAGTGAAAAAAAAAAAATTACCACAGATGTATGCTCACGGTGACGTTAATATACGTTTCAGTCACGTATGTTTATTCCAGTTTATTATGTTTTATCATCTTTTTTTGGCGGTTCCCATCTCGTCTACACGTTTTTTATGTTTTATATACTAGATTCGAATTACTGACATACCTGACGATGATTACATAAGCCGTAACGTGTTATAAGATAAAAGCAGAAGTTTTGCTGTCGGACTTCTATTTCACAAGGTGTGTCTGTTTTAGGTTAAACAGTCCTGTCATATTTTGCCTATGGATGTGGATAAGACTCAGTTGGCACTACTGTTCACACGAAAATAGAGAGATATCCGTTAAAATTTAAAAGCTGTAAAACCACTACTCTGAATGATTGAACGTTGCATATCATAGAAGCAGTCTCCCTGAGTAAGGACAGATGCTGTTATGCACCATTGGGTTAACCGCTTAAACATCTGTCCATCACAAAGAAAGGATAGTGGCGTCAAACACTGGGTATTTTTGAAAGTTTCCTGTTTGATGGCCTCATTACTATTCACGTTGAAGTTATTGCTACCCTACCACTTCCGCTAGTATACAAACGGCACTCACTGAGTTATGCCTAGGAAGAACTTGAAACATTCCGCTCTCACCAGCTGGACACATAAAGAAGCTATTGGCACTGGCAGTATTATACATCAAGGCAACAAACTGAAACATTCAGCACTGGACATAACCAAGTAGAGAGACTGTGATTTAAGTTTGGTAGAACGTTTGACGAAATACTGGACAGATATGTAACGAGTATAACAGTCGTTTTTGGGTCGGACCATAGATGGCACATAGAATCTGTAAGGGATCTTCGAAAGAAATAGCGACTATTCCACAAAAAGGGATGTGAAAAAAGCCTAGGGCTACACGAAGGTGCTGAACTGAACACTTTTGGCTGTCCAAAGGACTATGCGTGAAACCTTCAAAGACTACCACAGCAGGTCGTATCGAAACCACTCAAAAAATACACTGAAATTCTGCTCAGTGACATCAAAGCTGGGACGAGACACGGATAACAAAGGATTTGAGACTGAAGGTAGCAGACCCAAAGCAGATGTACTGAACTCCATCTTAAGATGTTTGTTTCCAACGAAAACCCGTGACTATTACTCCACTTTAAAACTCGCTTCACCGCAAAGATGAGTGATAGAGATATTAGTGTCGCTGGTGTCGTGAAACGGCTGAAATCGCTATAATTGAAGCAAGCTCCAAGGCACTATAGAACCCCCATCAGATTCTATACCGTTTTTGTGGACCACATCATCGCTTAAGCATAATATACCGTAGATCCCTAGAATCAAAAGCAGTGCTAAGTAGTTGCAAGAAGACATAGGTATCCGTCTACAAAACGGGTAGCAAATGTGACTGTAATAACTACCGTCCAATATGTCTGACTGCCATATGCCCTAAAATCTTAGAACATATGAAGGGCTTATTCCAATAGTGGCACAAGTCCATTAATTCCACTTTTCTGCCTATAATGGTTCTGAAATTTATGATCCAAACAAACAGAAAGAAAGGTTCATCTCTAGGAAAAAGCCATATGCTTGAATATTTCTGGTACCTCAACTGCAGATTTTTCAGCGCTCAATTAACTTTAGGATTCTGTATCTCAAAATGAAGATAAATGAACTTGTACCAGTATTGAAATAAGCCCTTCATATTACGACGTCAAACATAACGAGGTACATCGAAGAGAATGACCTTCTCCATTCAACGATCAATATGACATCCATCTTGCACTTTTGTCAGTGTCATCCTGAAAACAGTGGAAATCAGGTAGATGCAATACATCTTGACTTTCAAAAATCATTTGTCTCAGTACCATACTAAAACTTATTAACTACTATACCATTTTCCGGGTTATCAAACGAAATTCCTGATTAGACTGTTTCACGCTAGGGAGGATGCAGTAAGTTACCCTAAAAGGAGAGTCATCGATATAGGCAGAAGCAAATTCTGGATTCAGAGCAAAATGTAACAAAGAAAAAAGTAATGAGAAGGAACAGAAATGAGAAAAGCGAGCAACTTAACACCAAAATTGGTGATCACGAAGTAGACGAAGTTATGGAATTCTGTCGCCTTAGAAGCAAAATAACCGTTGACGGACGAAGTAAGAAGTGCGTAAAAAGCAGACTAGCTTAGGCGAAAAGCGCATTCCTAGCTAAAAGGAATCTACAAGTGTCAAACACAGGCCTTAATTTGAGGGAAAAATTTCTGCTAATGTACGTTTGGAGAACAGCATTGTATCGTAGCGAATCATGCTCAGTGGGAAAACGGGTACAAAATAACTTCGAATATTACATGAAAAGAGATTCTCCGCAAAATCGGTGATGATATGAATGTAAGGAAAATGCTGATAAGGAGAAGGGACACGACGACTGGGCATCCGTTAAGATATCAGGGAATAACTACAGGGAGCTAAAAAGGGTACAAAATGTAGTGAAGACAGAGATTGGAATGCATCCAGCAAATAAGTGCATGTGCAAACAGGGTGTAAGTGCTACTCTGAGATGAAGAGGGTGGCACAGGAGATGGCCACATCAAACCAGTCAGTAGTCTGATGACCCAAAAATAAATAAATATGAGCCAGGCCACTACTTATGATCATAATCTATATTTGAGCAAAAGATTCTGGTGCGCGGAGGGGTCGGCGAGAGGACGGGCATGTGCTGTAAAATGGGGATTCGACAGTACAAAGCGAGGGGAGGCGGCGGGGGGGGGGGGGGGGGGGGGGAGACGACTGGCAGCTGGGGGCAGAAGAGGTGCGGTGTTAGCCCATTGCCTGCTGGCTTCCAACGCTCCTGGACGTAACAGAAGACGTCGTGGTGACGCAAGACGCAGAGCGTGGAGGGTGTGACGTTGGTTGGGGCGTCTGGTTGCAAAGGAGCAGAGCGGTCGGAAGCGTCTGGTCTATCTGCAGTAGGACCGGCTGTTGGAGGTGTGTGACCTGTCACGAGCGACTTGAAAAAAGGGCAGGTGACGCTTGTATATCGGTTTGTTGCAGAAATCTCGAACATATGCTTTGTTCGAATATAATGAATATCCTTGAGACAGAAAAGTTGCTGTCCATGCATCAACGCGGCTTTCGAAAGCATGGCCGCTGCGAATAGCAACTCGCTCTTTTTTCACATGATATCTTGAGAACCATGTATGAAGGGCATCAGACGGATGCCATATTCCTTGACTTCTGGAAAGCGTCTGACTCGATGCCCCACTGCAGACTCCTAACTAAAGTACGAGCTAATGGGACTGGTTCCCAAATATGTGAGTGGCTGGAAGACTTCTTAAGCAATAGAACCCAGTACGTTGTCCTCGATGGTGAGTGTTCATCGATGGTGAGGGTATCATCTGGAGTGCCCCAGGGAAGTGTGGTAGGTCCACTGTTGTTTTCTATCTACATAAATGACCATTTGGATAGGGTGGATAGCAATGTGCGGCTGTTTGCTGATGATACTGTGGTGTACGGGAAGGTGTCGCCGTTGAGTTACTGTGGGATGCAAGACGACTTGGACAGGATTTGTGATTGGTGGGAAAAATGGCAGCTATCTCTAAATATAGATAAATGTAAATTAATGGAGATGAATAGGAAAAAGAACCCCGTAATGTTTGAATACTCCATTAGTAGTGTAGCGTTTGACACAGTCACATCGATTAGATATTTGGGCGTAACATTGCAGAGCGATTATGAAGTGGGACAAGCACGTAATGGCTGTTGTGAGGAAGGCATATAGTCGTCTTCGGTTCATTGGTAGAATTTTGGGAAGATGTGGTTCATCTGTAAGGGACACCGCTTATGAAACGTTAATACGACCTATTCTTGAGTACTGCTCGAGCGTTTAGGATCCCTATCAAGTCGGATTGAGGGAGGAAATAGAAGCAATTCAGAGGCGGGCTACTAGGTTTGTTACTGGAAGGTTTTGGCATCACGCGAGTGTACGGAAATGCTTCAGGAACTCGGGTGGTAGTCTCTGGAGGAAAGCAGGCGTTCTTTTCGTGAACCGTTACTGAGGAAATTTAGAGAACCAGCATTTGAGGCTCACTGCAGTACAACTTTACTGCAGCCAACTTATATTTCGCGGAAAGACTACAAAGATATGAGAGATTAGGGCTCGTACAGAGGCATATAGGCAGTCATTTTTCCCTCGTTCTCTTTGGGAGTGGAACAGGGAGAAAAAATGCTAGTTGTAGTACGAGGTACCCTCCGCCACGCACCGTATGGTCAATTGCGGAGTATGTATGTAGATGTATGTAGATGTAGAATTACGTCCACTGATTTTCCTACCGGCTCTTTCCAACACCAACTAAGAATCGGATGAGGATATACTTGGTGTCGTATTATTCGAACTACGGGTCCGTTTCTGTGCTGATTTTAAGTGGCGTATGATGCAGGGTAATTCCACGATTAGTCCATGGCTTCGCAGTAAAGCTTCCTGGCAAAATTAAAGCGGTCCACCGAGCAAGGTCTCGCAGTGGTTACCGTACTCAACACGCATTCGTGAGGACGACGGTTCAAATTCCCGTCTGGTCATTCTGATTTAGGTTTTCCGTGATTTCCCGAAATCACATCAGGCAAATGCCGGGATAATTCCACTGAAAGAGCACTGCCGACTCTCCTACTCCGATGAGACCGATGACCTCACTGTTGGTTCCCCTTCCCAAAGCAACTAATCACAACGGTCGGTAGCCGATATCTGACCCAGTTCTATAGGGAGTTTCTGCTCAACCTTCCTGTGTTGTATGTGTCCTCGCTTGTATCCACCCTGCAGCATTCTAAGTATGACAGATCATAAGTCTGGCTCCGAACTGGTTGTTAACCTGCGGCTCTCGGTCATACTAATATGCTGATTATCTCCTGTGTAAAACATTAGTGCTGTGGATATTGATTTCGCTGTTGTATTTGTGCTTCTTAAACTGTGAAACTGAGCGGGCCTACTTGTTTGGGGCCTTTCTGTTGAGTATTTGCTTCCGTTTCGCGGGAAGATCAAAGTGCAAATTAGCCGGTGAATAGAGACGCATTCGTCCTGGGGTGTACGTGTTCAATTTTAAAAGCAGTATTAACGAGCCTACTTAAATTTTCTGGTACTTTCTGCTACTTCTGTGCACACTCTTCTCCTGTGTTCAATATTGTCTTTAGTCTAACCTGACAACTTTATGGAACTCCTGGCGAGCGTTTATTTACGGGGGAGAGAGAGGCAGATGACATCTTAAAACTAATTATTAATTGCGTTCTTAGCTCGTTCAGTTGAAGATTTAGTTTCTTCTGTCTGAAGCTGCAGTCACACCTGGTATTGCGGTAGGGGGCTTGAATTGGCCTTTAATTGTGTTGTGTGTTTCTAAGAGTGTATTTTGTGTTGTGTATTTCTAAGAGAGTATTTTTGGCGTTATAGACATGTTCTACTAACTGTGCGACGGGTCGGTTGGGCGGACATGAGAGTATACCCTCGCCTGGGCGGCTAGCAGTCTGCATTAACTCCGATGTTGCTGTATTTATGATACCGCTAATATTCCTTAACTATTCTCGACAGTAGTTTTTAATTTTAATTTTCATGCGGCTCTGGGATCACTTGATCTTTCCCGTTTTCGAATTCTGATTAGGAAAGTTAATTGTTATTCTTCCAAAGTGTAAAAGCTGCTTAATAATCCTTGTTAAATTACATTCAGTTTTGGCGTTGGTTTGCCATTAGCACTTCAGAATAATTGTGCAGTTGTTATATGTAAACTATAACGAATCATAAAGGCTCGTGTTCCATATTAATTGAAATTTTTTTATCACTGGTAAAATTGTTGTACATATTCTCTGAAAATAGCATTTCTATCCTGCTACGTCGTTTTAAATGAACTGTCTTAAGTATTTTACGAATGGTGGTTATTCTTCGTTTGGGCCCAACGAATCCAACCCTTGATCAATCACTAAATCACAGGAAGCTTACCAAAATGAAACAAAAATAAGAATAAAGCGTGGCCTAGAAGTATGTGCGACCCTTGTTCTGTTGTATATTAACGCTCTAGCACCAATGTTACTATGACTTCTCACAGGTGACAAATTACTGTTTGAAAAAGTTGGACGTGTATTGAATCAAATCTTGATTTCAATGACTGTAAATTGCTTTTTGATGTCACTTTTGAGACTGGATTGAAAAAAAAGGCCTGCCACGAATTCCTCTCCTATGCCAATCTTTTCGTCTAGGCGTAGCAATTGTAACCTATGTACTCAATTATTTACTCGATGTACTCCAGTCTCTGTCTGTGTCTACATTTTTTATCTCCGGTAGTCCCTCTGATACCATGGAAGATATTCGCTGATGTCTTAACATACGTCCTATCATCCTGTCCCTTCTTATTCTCGGTGTTTTCAAAATATACCTCTTTCCTCACCGCTTCTGTGGAGCATCTCTCCTTACCTTATCAGCCCACCCAATTTTCAACATTCCGCTGCAGCAACACATCTCAAATTTCTCCATTCTCAGATCCGGTTTTCTCACAGCTCACCTTCCACTAACACACAGTGCTGTATTGCAGACATATATTCTCAGAAGTTTCTTTTCAAACTAAGGCCTACCTTTGATACCACTAGACTTCTCTTGACCCTTTGTGCCAGTGATAGCCTGCTTTTTACGTCCTTCTTGCTCCGTCCACCATGGTTTAATTTGCTGTCTAGGTAGCAGAATTCTTTGACTTCATTTAATTCGTGCTCACTTATTATGGTGTTAACTTTCTCACTGTTTAGATTTCTGCTACTTCACATTACTTCCGACTTTATTCAATTTAGTTTCAGTACATATTCTGTACTCATTAGACCGGTCATTCGAATCAGTAGAGCCCGTTCTTCCTCACTTTCACTGAGGCCAGCAATGTCATCCGCGAATATTATCATTGATATCCTTTCACCTTGAATTTTGTTCCCACTCTTGAACCTTTCTTTTATTTCCGTCTTTGCCTGCTCGATGTATGGACTGAACGGTATGGGTGAAAGATAGTATCCCCTCCTTACACCCTGTTCAATCCGAGCACTTCGTTCTTAGTCTTAAAGTCTTATTTTTCCCGCTTGCATATTACCCGTCTTTCCCTAAACTTTACCCCTGTTTTCTCAGAATTTCGAAAATCTTGCACCATTTGATATTGTCGAACGGTTTCGCAGGTCGACAAATCCTATGGACGTGTCTTGATCTTCTTCAGTTTCGCTTCCATTTTCATCGGCAACACCAGAACTGTCTCTCTGGTGCTTTAACCTTTCCTACAGCCAAGCTGATCATCATCTAACAGATCGTCAATTTTTCTTTCTTTTGTATAACATTCGTGTCGGCAACTCTGACGCACGAGCTCTTAAGCTGACTGTGCCATAATTCTCACACTTGTCGGCTCTTTCTATCTTCGAAATTACGTAGATAATTGTTTTTTCCCGAAAGTTTGATGATATATCGCCAGTCTCATACATTCTGTACACCGACGTGTATAGTCTTGTTGCCATGTCCCTTAAGGATTTCAAACATTCCAGTGGAATGTTATCTACACCTTCTGCCTTAATCGATCTTAAGTGTTGCCAAGCTTTCTTAAATTCTAATACTAGATCCGCGATCTCTTCCCTGTCGACTTTTGTTTCTGCTTCCATCACGTCATCAGACAAGTCATCCTCCTCACAGAAGCCTTCACTGTACTCTTTCCACCTATCCGCTCTCTCTTCTGCATTTAACAGTGGGATTCCCGTTGCACTCTTAACGCTTTTGCTTTTAATTTCACCACGTTTTCTGTGTAGCCATTTAGCCTTAGTTTTGCTGCAGTCCCTGTTTATTCCATTCCTATGTGACTTGCATTTCCGTGTTCCTGAATTTCCCCGCACATTTTTGTACTTCCTTCTTTCATCAATCAACTGAAGTATTTCTTCTGTTACACATCGTTTCTCCGCAGTTTCCTTTCTACTACCAATATTTTTCTTTCAGACTTGTGAGATTGCTCTTTCTAGAGACGTCCATCCCCCTTCCACTAAACTGACTCCTGAGACTTTCTTTATTGCAGAAACTATAGTGTCAGTGAACTTCCAGCATACCTCTCCATTCCTTAGTACTTCCGCATTCCATTTCCCTGTGCATTGATTCTTCCTAAGAAGTCTTTTAAACTTCAGCATACTCTTCATTACTAAACTGTAGTCTGAACGTATATCTGCTGCTTGATACGCCCTACAATCCATGATCTGATTTCGGATTCTCTGAATGATCAAGATGTAAATAAGAGAGATTCCTCGATGATTTCGCATAGCATACAAACCATACTTACATGAAAATCTAGAATTTTTCAAATCTACTAAGAACTGTGGTAAAAAATGAAAAAATACTTATAAAATTTGTAATTTAAAATGTAACAGCTCTTTCGTTTTTTCATAAATTAAATAAGAGAGAGAGAGATACAAAAACAGCTTTCAAAAAAAAGATACCTTTTTCATGCAGTGCAGCGTTCCTGTCAGTATTGTGAACATCTCTGACCTGACGTTAAGTCCAATGAACGACAGACCACAAAAGCTTTCAGCGGATACAGGTGTGAAAGCATCAGCAGTGGAAAGTACAAAGCTTACTTCCTGGCAAGTCTAACACCCTAGCTAAAGGGATGTCATGATTCAGAGAAACTGTTCTGGAAAAACCTTAACATGGGATAACACTCGTTTACTGCGTAATACTAAACCTGACGAGGAGACCACATTCAGTGTTAAAAGTTTAAGGAGAGTATAGGTATGAAAGCATTAGCAGTGATAATCGTCAAAAATTAGCTTTGACTGTGAAGGATGCTATTTCCTGTGAGAAGCAAAAAATAGTAGCTTCAGCCAGTCTAACACACATGCAGAGAATTTTTTTCTGGAAAACCTTAACACGAAATAACACTCTTTTAATGCGTAATGCTAAAAATGATGATTGGGAATATGCACAGGAGACCATATTTCAGTGCCAAAAGTTTCCGACAGATATAGGTATCAGGGTGAGAAGCATCAAAGAGTAGCTTTGGCCAGTCTAATGTTTTCCTAAATGAGCCCGATTTTACTCAATCCAAGACCGCACCCTGAAAGAGCATTCACATCCAGATCGTTTAAAGGCACAGCTCTGTTGACCCTTCAGTTCTTCATATATGATGAGCGATCAGGGATTTCGCTATTGTTTCAGCAGAGGGGGGAGGGTACGGCAGTCCTTCGGAAAAATACGTTTAACGGCTTGCGTCCAGTTCTTGAGTCTTTTGTCCATCTGAGCTGATTTCTACAGTCCGAAAACATAAGCCTCTTGTTCGACTACGACTTGGTGCGATCAGTGACGTCACACTCCTCTGTTGAGGCTGTAGTGAGACAAGTCATTACACGTGTATGCCTCTCTGCCTGTCCGGCAGGGCCAAAACTTTCAGAAGCTTCTTGTTCGACCGTGAGGTATACTGCCATTCTACACATCGCTCGTCTTTATTTAGTTGAGAGAACATCGATTGTGATGTGTTGTTTCCATCGAGATGGAGAACTAAGGCGCTGCAGTCATGGACTGTGCGGCTGGTCACGGTGGAGGTTCGAGTCCTCCCTCGGGAATGGGTGTGTGTGTTTGTCCTTAGGATAATTTAGGTTAAATAGTGTGTAAGCTTAGGGACTGATAACCTTAGCAGCTAAGTCCCTTAAGATTTCACAAACATTTGAAAATTTTTTTGTCGTTCCAAGGCGTGGCAGGCAGCGAAAGGCGTTCCCGGAGGCTGATCAAAAAGCCTCCCCGGTGCGTCTGACAAACCGGTTTCAGGCACTGTCTCTGGCTGAGCCAGATGCAGCTGCCTGCCCTGTTTCAGAGGATCATTCTCAGCCTTCAAGGTCCGCAGAGGGAGGGCTTACTGGTAGTTGGGAGCTCCAATGTTAGGCACGTAATGGGGCCCCTTTGGGATACGGCGGCTAAGGAGGGGAAGAAATCCAGTGTGCACTCCGTGTGCATTCCGGGAGGAGTCATTCCTGATGTGGAAAGGGTCCTTCTGGATGCCATGAAGAGCACAGGGTGCAGCCAGCTGCAGGTGGTGGCACATGTCGGCACTAATGACGTGTGTCGCTTTGGATCTGAGGAAATTCTCTCTGGATTCCAGCGGCTATCTGATTTGGTGAAGGCTGCCGGTCTTGCTTACGAGATGAAGGCAGAGCTCACCACCTGCAGCATCGTTGACAGAACCGACTGCGGACCTTTGGTGCAGAGCCGGGTGGAGGGTCTGAATCAGAGGCTCAGACGGTTTTGCGACCGTATTGGCTGCAGATTCCTTGACTTGCGCCATAGGGTGGTGGGGTTTCGGGTTCCGCTGAATAGGTCAGGAGTTCACTACACTCAGCTGGCGGCTACACGGGTAGCGGAGGCTGTGTGGCGTGGAATGGGAGGTTTTTTAGGTTAGAAGGCCTCGGGAAAAGTGCGGGATGGGCTGCAATGTCAAAGGGTGCTTGTCAATTACAGGACGTGCTTGGATCAAGGAACAGTCGGAATTATAGTTGTAAATTGTTGTAGTTGCCCTGGAAAAGTCTCTGAGCTTCAAGCGCTAATAGAAGCACACAAGCTGATATCGTTATAGGTACAGAAAGCTGGCTAAAGCCTGAAATAAGTTCTGCAGAAATTTTTACGAAGTCTCAGACGATGTTCAGGAAAGATAGATTAGGCAGAATTGGTGGTGGATTGTTTGTGTCTGTCAGTAGTGGTTTATCTTGTAGTGAAGTCGAAGTAGATACTCCGTACGAATTGGTATGGGTGGAGGTTATACTTAACAGCCGAATTAAGTTAATAATTGGCTCCTTCTACCGACCCCCAGACTCCGATGATACAGTTGCTGAACAGTTCAGAGGAAGTTTGAGTCTCGTAACAAATAAATACCCCACTCATACGGTTATAGTTGGTGGGGACTTCAACCTACCCTCGGTATGTTGGCAAAAATACTTGTTCAAAACCGGTGGTAGTCAGAAAACGTCTTCCGAGTTTGTCCTAAATGCATTCTCCGAAAATTATTTCGAGCAGTTAGTCCACGAACCCACGCGAATTGTAAATGGTTGCGAAAAGACACTTGACCTCTTGGCCACAAACAATCCAGAGCTGATAGAGAGCATCATAACTGATACAGGGATTAGTGATCACAAGGTCATTGTAGCTAGGCTCAATACCATTTCTTCCAAATCCATCAGAAACAAACGCAAAATAATTTTATTTAAAAAAGCGGATAAAGTGCCACTATAAGCCTTCCTAAAAGACAATTTCCATTCCTTCCGAACTGACTATGCGAATGTAGACGAGATGTGGCTCAAATTCAAAGATATAGTAGCAACAGCAATTGAGATATTCATACCTCATAAATTGGTAAGAGATGGAACGGATCCCCCGTGGTACACAAAAAAGGTCCGAACGCTGTTGCAGAGGCAACGGAAAAAGCATGCGAAGTTCAGAAGAACGCGAAATCCCGAAGATGGGCTAAAATTTACAGACGCGCGAAATTTGGCACGTACTTCGATGCGAGATGCCTTTAATAGGTTCCACAACGAAACATTGTCTCGAAATTTGGTAGAAAATCCGAAGAAATTCTGGTCGTATGTAAAGTACACAAGCGGCAAGACACAGTCAATACCTTCGCTGCGCAGTGCCGATGGTACTGTTATCGACGACTGTGCCGCTAAAGCGGAGTTATTGAACGCAGTTTTCCGAAATTCCTTCACCAGGGAAGACGAATGGAATATTCCAGAATTTGAAACACGAACATCTGCTAGCATGAGTTTCTTAGAAGTAGATACCTTAGGGGTTGCGAAGCAACTCAAATCGCTTGATACGGGCAAGTCTTCAGGTCCAGATTGTATACCGATTAGGTTCCTTTCAGATTACGCTGATACTATAGCTCCCTACTTAGCACTCATATACAACCGCTCGCTCACCGATAGATCTGTACCTACAGATTGGAAAATTGCGCAGGTCGCATCAGTGTTCAAGAAGGGTAGTAGGAGTAATCCATTTAACCTATATCATTGACGTCGGTTTGCAGTAGGGTTTTGGAGCATATACTGTATTCAAGCATTATGAATCACCTCGAAGGGAACGATCTATTGACACGTAATCAGCATTGCTTCAGAAAACGTCGCTCTTGTGCAAACGCAGCTAGCTCTTTATTCGCACGAAGTAATGGCCGCTATCGACAGGGGATCTCAGGTTGATTCCGTATTTCTAGATTTCCGGAAAGCTTTTGACACCGTTCCTCACAAGCGACTTCTAATCAAGCTGCGGAGCTATGGGGTATCGTCTCAGTTGTGCGACTGGATTCGTGATTTCCTGTCAGGAAGGTCGCAGTTCGTAGTAATAGACGGCAAATCATCGAGTAAAACTGAAGTGATATCAGGTGTACCCCAGGGAAGCGTCCTGGGACCTCTGCTGTTCCTGATCTATATAAATGACCTGGGTGACAATCTGAGCAGTTCTCTTAGATTGTTCGCAGATGATGCTGTAATTTACAGTCTAGTAAGGTCATCCGAAGACCAGTATCAGTTGCAAAGCGATTTAGAAAAGATTTCTGTATGGTGTGTCAGGTGGCAGTTGACGCTAAATAACGAAAAGTGTGAGATGATCCACATGAGTTCCAAAAGAAATCCGTTGGAATTCGATTACTCGATAAATAGTACAATTCTCAAGGCTGTCAATTCAACTAAGTACCTGGGTGTTAAAATTACGAACAACTTCAGTTGGAAGGACCACATAGATAATATTGTGGGGAAGGCGAGCCAAAGGTTGCGTTTCATTGGCAGGACACTTAGAAGATGCAACAAGTCGACTAAAGAGACAGCTTACACTACACTCGTTCGTCCTCTGTTAGAATATTGCTGCGCGGTGTGGGAACCTTACCAGGTGGGATTGACGGAGGACATCGAAAGGGTGCAAAAAAGGGCAGCTCGTTTTGTATTATCACGTTATAGGGGAGAGAGTGTGGCAGATATGATACACGAGTTGGGATGGAAGTCATTACAGCATAGACGTTTTACGTCGCAGCAAGATCTTTTTAAGAAATTTCAGTCACCAACTTTCTCTTCCGAATGCGAAAATATTTTGTTGAGCCCAACCTACATAGGTAGGAACGATCATCAAAATAAAATAAGAGAAATCAGAGCTCGAACAGAAAGGTTTAGGTGTTCATTTTTCCCGCTCGCTGTTCGGGAGTGGAATAGTAGAGAGATAGTATGATTGTGGTTCGATGAACCCTCTGCCAAGCACTTAAATGTGAATTGTAGAGTAGTCATGTAGATGTATTGGTAGATGTAGGTGGAAGAGACATTTCAAGGTTCTCTAGACAGGAGAAACACATGTAATATTGTGTATTAAAACTTTCCTTTACTTTCTGAAGTATAGGTCTAATCTGGAAACTGTTATGTCATGGACATAGATATTCGTTAGAAAATACGAGTTGAACTACCAGTTTCCACTGTTGTCGAATTTTCTAGTAAAAATCTTCGCGGACGAGATAACTTACTCGTTATTCAGCGGTTTACAGCATGCACCACGTAGTGACTTCGTTAATGTTTTGTTTCTTTAAAGATATAATTTCTACTCTTTATCTTCAGAATAATGAGCAGCTGGTCGATACCACACTGCTCTGCAGTTGATGTCGAGGACAGTGGCGTACATACCGATAAACCATGTGAACATACATAAAATTCTGGAAATTTTCATGTGCTACCCTGATTTCAGGATAAAAGTATCACAAAGATCGCCGTTTTTCTTTTAGGTGTAAAATCGCATATTGCAGTTGATATCGACGCTGGAATCAGTAAATTAATTCGCAATTGATGAAGCATTTCTCTTCGAAAGAAGTCAGAAAGTAAATATTCTTGCAATCCCAGAGACTGGAGATGGTCGCATCTACTTGCAGAAACCACGGCAGAAGGCAGGTGTGGTTGTAAACAGAAGTACTAGCAAAAGCCTTTGTGCCAGAAGAAACAGCCCACCCTCTGTATACCAGTTTGGAATTCTGTACACGGAGGGCGCCCGAATCACGTATCAGGCCAGTGGAGGCGGAGGGCAGTTGCCTCATTAACTTTGGCTGCGGTGGATAACTGAACGATCTCGTGGAGGATATCTAGCACTGCAACTACGTATGGTACATGTGCTTACGTTTATAGGATCTGTATGTCGTTGCGGTTTATGTAGACGCGTCTGTCGGTCCATTGCTATATGCAGGATGTGAAAGTGAAAATTTTGTGTGGTTCAGAATATGAGTTGTGTTTACTACGGCCATGTTGTGATATGGCAGGTGGTACAATCGCTTGTAGTAATAAAGCCTGGTTGGAGATCGATTTCACTTCGAAAAACTCAAATGTTCCTCGACAGTAGCAGGGCAGTGTAACTGACTAAGTGTCTTTGGCAGAAGTTTCTGTATTTCAGGATATGTACACCACTTTTGCAACGTTTAATTCTCTTTGTTATATGACTGCTGTATGCCTTTTTTTTATCTAAAAAATAATATTTTTACGCTGCAACTATCATAATTTTTCTGCTGCTAGGAAGTGACAGACAGTGCTCCGACATCAGCAGCAGCATTTTGGTTCAGTAACAACCAGTCAGGATGCAACATTCATAGTATGTCCTATGACGTTAGAGTGTCACAGGACACCCTTTGTGGGGTGCATAGGAGTCTCCACCAACTGGTTTGAACAGGACGAGGGCAGAAAAATGCAAGTACGGGAAGTTCCGTGATGTCAGAGAGCCACATGATGTCTCCTTTGTTCGAGAGTTCAGAGGTAAATCCAGGAAGACCAGTCTCATATACTTCAGACAGGTGGGTTGCTGTTCACCGCCTACCATTGGCTTTAAAGCATCTTTAGACAAGCAGTTGCAGGACATTGAAAAATCAGCGAAAATTACATCCATTCTTCTCGGCTGTAGGACAGTGTGTTGAATTTTAGGGAAATCTCTAAACCATCTAATCTGCGTTTTGTCTATGTTCTTTTTCACGATCTGTTATGATATTTAAAACATGTAATTTGTATCGCCACAAATAACTATCGTTTTTTTTATGTTCTAGGTGAATGAAAAGTTTGTTGAGTTGTTTCTACAGTTTTCTTATGTAGTTATGTTAAAATTTTGTAGATGTGTGACATCTGATGGTCGAGAAAAGGTGTGGCTTTCAAGTCAGCGAGTTTGCTACGTCCAGCTGACTACCGAATCGCGGCGTGCGGCAAAGATAATAGCCACGATGCGCCTGGCCACTACGAACATTTGCCGGTGACTGCTGAGAAGAAACGCTTATTGTCGAAGAGAGAATTAGCGTGATATGTTTGTTCGCATAGAATGGTTATTGGCTTGGCCTTTGAGAATTTCAATTTAGTATCCTAGTATTGTTCAAGAATTGAGTCTCGAATGATATTCTTTCAAAAATTTAATAAGATTGGCTCACACATTCGACAAGTGAATTAGTCTGCAACGGGGACAGGCCTCAAGTGTGTCGTTTGAATGATATTTTGAGAATATTAGCGGATTGTGTAGAAAGTGATTATTTTGCAGATTTTGGTAGTGTGTAGACTCACCAGCTATAGGAAAAGCTCCGATTTATTTGTGAGATTAGTTTCTCGTATTTGTGATTAATGGTGCGTTGCGTTACTTAATAGCCACGCTTTTGTAGGCGAAACATGTTTCAATATTTTTGGAAGTTTTTTCGTTGGATGGTGCATGTCAAGAGACGTGTTCACGCGAAGACATTTAGTTATTTTTTGGTTGAGGATTAAAGCACTTACTAAGGCATAGTAGTGATTACACTAACATTCTTATGGATACCAGTGCTTACAGGCAAAACTATCTCTCCTGCAGACCCGCAAATTCCAAAAGACGCTACAAGCATACCAATATAATTAAGCCTACGTATAAGTTCCAGAAGTAATAAAAGTATTCAGTCATCAATGAAACTTGATGAAATACGTATCATAATGGGAATATACAGGCATGGAGACAATGAAAATTAAATTACCGTTAAAGCACGTAAGACAGCCTCCACCGAATTACCAGCACATATTTACTATGTCCACTGGAATAAACCAAATGAATTGGTAGAGCAGCTACTTCCTGCAACCATCGAAAGTGGTGAGCAATACTTCAAATGCGAATCAAATAATACTTGTTGAAAAGGAACTTCAGTAAGTGGCAATTGCTGCTTGAAATTTAAGTTGATGAGAATAAGAATGTCAGTGAAAGAGTCAATAGCAGAATGGAAAATTTCATATGGCAACATTCCATCATTTGAAATACAGCCACGAAAGATACTGTTCGCAAATCCAAAAGACCTGGAAACAGTTCAGAAATTTTATGAGTTGTTTGGAGTTACCAAACAGCACACGTCGGAGCTAGGAGGCAGATAACGAGAGATCGATTATTTCAAAGGTCGATTGAACATTCAGGAAGAGTTATTGAAACGACACTACAAACGCATCACAGATGATATATCTCACTTTGTTCATTGCTGGTGCCCATCTGTGTTATAGATGTGTTTTACAGATAGATTCATTTAGAGTCTGCCGTTACACCTGTGTCTCATCTGGCTAGTGTATCGATTGAGCTGCACGTCACTCTGGATGAGAAAGACGTCACGTCCAAACCTCAACGTATAACACACAGGTTGCTATTGTATAACGTTACCCCGCATGTTATAAATGTAGTATGATAGTGACGTTGTAACACGTCATTTGCATCTGTGTTGTGAAAATCTAGTTATAACACACTGATTATTGATGTAGGAGAGATTCAGTTGAAATATTATGGAAATTTAACGGAAAACATCCACAATATATTATGAAGTACATGTCTCAGTGTCCTTTTTGTGGGCTATACTCGCCACACTTGTTTGAACCAGCATGACAGAAAGTATATTCCATATACCCCACTCAGTACTACAATTAAGTCGATTATATCACCTGGCAGCCTTGAGAGAGAGCGTGCATAAGGACTTTACTGTTTGAAGGAAAGCGAAGTGTACACCTATCACAACCTTAAGGCTGACAATTACACAACTGCCATCACCACTGGAGAAGAAGAATATTCTGCCTCACCCTTCCTTACCATAGCAAACTCTGTCATTGGCTCCTTCATTTACAACAGTAACACACTGAGAAGTCATTGGAAGATCTAAACATCTGTATTTTACATAGAAGAACTTTCTTGAATAGCCACATGCTTAGCGCGCTGATTCCAAGATTCGGGAATGTGCGCCATCGGCTAGCTGAATCTTGTCAGACAAATCAGTGACTGGGGGCGGGTGTGGTATGCCGGCATCGATGCGATCTTTAGGTGGTTTCTCACATATGATTAGATGCGTACTAGACTCATATCCATGTCCCACTTCAGCCACAAGATTTGCAAACATTTAGAAAAATGTTTGTCCATTTTCACATGGGCTAACACAAGACACAGACAGTTAAGGATACAAACCCACCGCTATCATTAACAGCGAAAAACAGAAATTAACATGTTGAACCCTTGAAAATACGGGATGAGGGGCAGGGAAAAAAACAAAAGAGATATATTGCCGTGGAAGACGTCTGACTTGCATAAGAAAGGGACATGGCTTCAAAAAGGAGTTGAAGAATGTGGTTGGGCAGTAAAATATTGACCTGTGATTGGGAGAGCTCAATATGTGTGTTGGCATAGAACCTCTCTCAGTTTGTTTTCAAGAAAGGAGTCACGGTGGTAGAAGGTGTTGAGAAACGTGATTGGAAACTAAAACCCTGCACTGTTATTGAGAGAGGTAACTGCCTCTTTTGGCTTAGAACCTTTGTGATTGTCCTTTTTTTACAAAAAATGTGGTGAGGCTTAAGAAGGGGAAGGGGAGTGGAAGGAGTGTGGCTTAGGAGTGGGGGAGAATAGTAGGGGAGTTTTGGGAGTGGTGGCTGGGTATTGGAGAAAGAGATCAGGAGATAGAGGAATGGGAGGAAAAGAGTGAGGGGATATGTAGTCTGGGGAGGGAGCATTTCAAGGTCAAGATCAGGGTGAAATGTGGAAGATAAAATCTGGTCCGAATCGGCAATGCCTTCCTACTGTTTTGCTACGTTAAATTTCAGCCCCGTTTCATCCATAAGCATCTGGACTGTAGCTTTGATGCCGCTGACAGCCCCCACAAATATCACCAGAATTTATTTACGTTTCGTGAGAGGTCTTTCCACCAAATTCTTCTGTGGTTGTCACTGGACGCTTTACACATTTGCCTCATGTGCATCTATGGCCCTGTGCTTTGTTTTACACTTGTCGTGAAGGACTCACTTTTTCTTAAACGTTTCTGTATAGTTACCATATCCCATAGAGAATCTGTCCCCTAGTAAACTATTCCATCGTAAACTGAGTTAAATGAGGAAATAGGAATGTATTACCACCCGCTATCACCTCCACGAGGACTGTTAATTAAGATTAGACTAATGACAGTGTGCAGTAATTCTTCCTGCCCTAATAGAACAGCAAAAATAACCCTAATGCATGGAAGGATTCCCTGTAGAGCACTCCGCAATGGTTTGCGTAGTATACATTTGTGACCCGTTTCAAAAAGTCCTCCTGCTTAGCTGAGGGGATTCCTCGTGGAGAGGGGATGGGTTGCGGTACGTTCCCGACCCTAACCTCACCTGCAAGTCACACATGAAAAATGAATCAATAGTACAGCAGATATAAGAATATGACGGCCAACATATGGGGCCTCTTATAAAGGAAGCTCTAGAACTCCCTAACGATGCGTTTAGAAGGCTGAAACTGACAAAAAATAACAAGGCAGTGGAGGACTTTGAGATGTTGCTGTTCGGGACTACTCTTCTGTCCACGTAATTGACCCTGGAAGGAACACACATGAAGGATTTACTGAATGATTAATTTTCGTCTGGGAAATGAGGATGAGGAACCTCAGACTGCAGGAGAAAATGAGCATGCTGAACTGCCACACTATCTGAAGGTGACAGTGAAGGTGCTAAATGTGTGCTACCGCTAAAGACTGAATATCATTCCTCTTTCTATGAATGCTGTAATTTATGACTGTAATTATCTGTCACCTTATTTATGTCATTTCATTGTTAGCTAGCCATTTTTGTTACTGTTTTTGTGGGATTAAAGAAAATTTGTTACGTGCTTGCCTCTCACGCAGCGGGCGCTGGTTCGATTCCTGGCCAAGATTTTCCTAGCTCGTAAATTTTCTTCACTCGTGTTGTCCTCATTATAATTTCATCATCATCACCGGCAAGCGAGCTGACCAATATGGCGTCGACTGTAATTAGACTCGCACTCAGCGGCCGAACTTCCCCTGATGGGGCCACCGGGCCGGCAATGAAAACGATCATCTCATTTTTTTTTCAGAGGCCTATGAGGCAGAGTACTCCTGGAGCAAGGAATTGTGTCAAACTTAATGGATAAATGTCGTCTTTGTTGATTTGTACCAGACAGATAGCAAAAATAGCGCTGCAGGGGACATGTTAAAGCTATATTCTGGTGAAGTTAGCAGACCAAGTATCAGAAAAAAATGCGGTAGTACTAAAATGTAGGAGGAATATGTGCTAAAGCTTCGTAGTTAAAGAATATGAAGAATCGTTTTCAGTTTTATCTTTGTAGGTAAGTCGCTTGCCATCACAGTATCATCCATTTAATTAAGGGTTGAACACTGACAATAAAGTCTTCAAATTAAAGTTACAAAATTTCATAAACGGTGTTTGCAGGTTTCGGTTCCCTCGGTAACTTTTACTAAGAACCCTTCAGAAGCTTCTTGTGTATGTCATTGCGTTACCCATCCCCTTGCCCATAATGAAGATTGCTTTCAGCACCATCCGTCTTGTAGCTGACAGCCGTTACGTAATTCGGCCACAACAAACACAATTGCATGAACTACACTAATCACGTTAAGAGAGCGAGCGAGAGAGGGAGAAAGAGACAGAGAGAGAGCAGATGTTTACAGTTCCTATGTATGAAAAAGATATTTTATATTGGATGACAATAGTGGCTGATATTTGATCATGGTGAAACCTTACAACATACACTCCTGGAAATGGAAAAAAGAACACATTGACACCGGTGTGTCAGACCCACCATACTTGCTCCGGACACTGCGAGAGGGCTGTACAAGCAATGATCACACGCACGGCACAGCGGACACACCAGGAACCGCGGTGTTGGCCGTCGAATGGCGCTAGCTGCGCAGCATTTGTGCACCGCCGCCGTCAGTGTCAGCCAGTTTGCCGTGGCATACGGAGCTCCATCGCAGTCTGTAACACTGGTAGCATGCCGCGACAGCGTGGACGTGAACCGTATGTGCAGTTGACGGACTTTGAGCGAGGGCGTTGTCGCCAGTGGTCGGCGGAAGGTTCACGTGCCCGTCGACCGCAGCGACGAACGGATGCACGCCAAGACCGCAGGATCCTACACAGTGCCGCAGGGGACCGCGCCACCACTTCCCAGTAAATTAGGGACACTGTTGCTCCTAGGGTATCGGCGAGGATCTTTCGCAACCGTCTCCATAAAGCTGGGCTACGGTCCCGCACACCGTTAGGCCGTCTTCCGCTCACGCCCCAACATCATGCAGCCCGCCTCCAGTGGTGTCGCGATAGGCGTGAATGGAGGGACGAATGGAGACGTGTCGTCTTCAGCGATGAGAGTCGCTTCTGCCTTGGTGCCAATGATGGTCGTATGCGTGTTTGGCGCCGTGCAGGTGAGCGCAACAATCAGGACTGCATACGACCGAGGCACACAGGGCCTACACCCGGCATCATGGTGTGGGGAGCGATCTCCTACACTGGCCGTACACCTCTGGTGATCGTCGAGGGGACACTGAATACTGCACGGTACATCCAAACCGTCATCGAACCCATCGTTCTACCATTCCTAGACCGGCAAGGGAACTTGCTGTTCCAACAGGACAATGCACGTCCGCATGTATCCCGTGCCACCCAACGTGCTCTAGAAGGTGTAAGTCAACTACCCTGGCCAGCAAGATCTCCGGATCTGTCCCCCATTGAGCATGTTTGGGACTGGATGAAGCGTCGTCTCACGCGGTCTGCACGTCCAGCACGAACGCTGGTCCAACTGAGGCGCCAGGTGGAAATGGCATGGCAAGCCGTTCCACAGGACTACATCCAGCATCTCTACGATCGTCTCCATGGGAGAATACGAGTAGCAGCCTGCATTGCTGCGAAAGGTGGATATACACTGTACTAGTGCCGACATTGTGCATGCTCTGTTGCCTGTGTCTATGTGCCTGTGGTTCTGTCAGTGTGATCATGTGATGTATCTGACCCCAGGAATGTGTCAATAAAGTTTCCCCTTCCTGGGACAATGAATTCACGGTGTTCTTATTTCAATTTCCAGGAGTGTATTTTGACGCTAAATTGCTCTTTCAGTCTCCTTGGCTCAGAAGATGACCATCCAAAATATTCGCTTCGCACACCCTGCAAGTTGGAAATCGTCGCTATGGATATCACAAAAGAAATTGGTGGTATACATTTTTGCAATAGTCAACGATACACAGTGACGTCTGATGGTATACTTTTGTGCTCCAACCACTTTCGACAGTTCTGGCAATCTTGCCGACAAGACAACATTTGTGTCACATCTTTACTAATGCCATGTAGACATGCAGTACAGATGCGTCATCACTAAACTAACGTTTCAATCACTTAACTTAACGTTTTCAGTAAGAGGGTTTTGCCTTTTAATTGTACTGTTTACGTTTCTCCGGAATATTTGTACACCGGCACAGACAAAGTGGGCTGAACTTAATTTCATATGTATCCCACAGCCATCTTTGTTGATAGTGATAAGTCGTATGTTCGCCATAATTACGAACGAGGCAGTGGGTAGCACAGTCGACTGGCATCCGCGAGGACGACAGTTCATATCCGCCTCCGGTCATACAAATTTAAGTTTTCTATGATTTCCCTACATAACTCCAAGCAAACGCTGGGATGCTCCCTTTGAAAGGGCATGGCAGATTTTTTTCCCCAACGTTGACAAAAATCAAGCTTTTTCTCGCTCTATAGTGACCTTGACGTCGTCTGGCATTAACGCTTGATCTTTCACTATTTCTTCCTTCCTCTCACCAACAGTAACAGACACATGCCAGAGATGCTTCGTAGATGATAACGACGCTACGATCTAACTATGACACTGACTTTCCATGTCTGTTTACTTCTGAGTTATAATTTTGTGGACTCAAATATTCATTGGTGTCCCACTTCATTCCTTTTTAACAAATATTGATCAGGGGATGGTTTTTTTCACCAAAATCGGTTACCAAATACAGATTCTTTGCAGTTAGTGTGGTACAATCTCTAGTGACTGTTTCCCCTTGTAGCCCTTAGCGGCGAGTACTATGCTATGCTATACAGGGTGAAAAGTATTTAAACCTACAAACTCTGGGAGGTTGTAGGGGACATCAAAACAAATATTTTTCCCTAATGTCATTTTTTCCTATGAGGAGTCTTTAAACTGGTAGAGGAAGATTTCTCTGGCGGCAAATTAGTTAAACCGACAAACACTTTGCCATGTTTTATGAACAGGAGACCACGGATTAACACAACCCAATTTCAATTACATTAGATTTTGAAACATGCCTTCATTGATACGTAAACAAAGATCATGTTCTGTCTGACATGGGCAAAACCCCAGGAGTACCCTGCACTGTTCCTGCTGCTTCTACTATCCGGGCAACCAGATCCTCTTCTCATGCAAAAGGTGATGCGTAAACAACGTTGTGCATCTCCCCCCCACACAAAAAAGTTCAGAGTGAACATATCTGGGGATCGAGCAGGCCATGATACAGGATCACCTCTGCCAATCCACGTTTCTGGGAACCGTCGGTCCAGGAATCGACGCACACGACAACTGAAATGTGCCGGCGCCCCGTCATTTTAGAACAACATGTGTTGTCTAGTAAGGAGCGGAAAAATGGCCTGGGTAGCAGATATAGCTCAATTACACAGTCCCAAACAACACCTACCCACACATTAACGAAGAACCGCACTTGATGAGCGCTAGTAACTGTGGCATGTGGGTTATCCTCACACGAAACATGCGAATTGTGGATTTTGAAGACTCCATCACGCTGCTTCGTTGCTTCATCGGTAAACAACATAGAGGATGGAAATGTAGGATGCATTTAAAAAAAAATGGCTCTGAGCACTATCGGACTTAACTTCTGTGGTCATCAGTCCCCTAGAACTTAGAACTACTTAAAGCTAACTAACCTAAGGACAGCGATCACGCGGTTCCAAACTGAAGCGCCTAGAACCGCACGGCCTCACCGGCCGGCGATGCATTTCACACTCTTCCGGGTACCACTGCGAAAAATGTGCTCTGGGTCGATAATTAACTGGTTCCAGGTTATGGACACGCTGTAAATGAAATGGACGTAACAATTGCTCTCGAAGGACTGTTCTTACACACGTCTAATTCGTCCGCATATTACGTGCAATTGCACGAGTGCTGATTGAAGGATCCCGCTCCATATGTTGCAGGACAGCGTCCTCAAACTGCAGTGTTCTTACCATGCGACGGCGTCCCTGTCCGGGTAATCTGCTAAATGACCGGGTCTGACGCAGACGTTGGTACACACCAGGAAAGGTCGTAATATGCGGGATTCGGCAATTACGTTGGTCCAAATGGCTCTGAGCACCATGGGACTTAACATCTGTGGTCATCAGTCCCCTATAACTTAGAACTACTTAAAAATAACTAACATCACACACATCTATGCCCGAGGCAGGATTCGAACCTGTGGCAATAGCGATCACGCGGTTCCAAACTGAAGCGCCTAGAACCGCACGGCCACACAGGCCTCGCCGATGACGATATTGTTGTTGATAAACCCGCTGTGCAGCTCGTCCGTTGTGGTGCGCTACGTAGTACGCACCAACCACATCAGTGTACTCGCTCCAGGTGTATCGTTCTTTAGTAAACAGAGACAATGCGCTACTATACTGGTGGACAGCAGTTGCCTACAACTGAAGATCGTAATACGGCCTCTAACAACTGAAGAGCGTAATACAGCCTCCACCGGTTTAAATAATCGTCATAGGAAAAAAAGACATTAGGGAAAAATATTTGTTTTGATGTCCCCTACAACCTCCCAGAGTTTGTCGGTTTAAATACTTTTCACCCTGCATAGCTATAACTTTACTAGCAGTTACCGGCTTTATGTCTGTTTTTATGACTTTAATTGTGATCTGGCCTTATCTATAGGAAATGCTACCGAAAGCTGTCGGATAACCAGGTACGTGCGAGAAAACCCGATCAACAGGTTCATTTGATAAAAATCACGTGAATTTCGAAGAAGAAATGTGAGTTGCTGCCATCTGACAGCAACACGACACTCCATCAAATACAATATTTCATTTCTAACAGCGGTGCAACTGAATGAAAACCGTCCGAGAAAAGTTTACCACTGCTATACGATTTTTCAAAAGCAGTGGGCAGCCTTTATTGTATTACGGGCTGGAAAGCTCCCACGACAGTTTTTGCTGCCTTCACTCGTTCACAAGAAATGTGTCACTCGGTGCCTGGCCGTGGGGTTTTTGAAAACGAGTGTTCCGTGGCTTTTCGGAGCGGTGACGAGCGGCCGTCGCCCGGGCGGCTGCCCCGACAGTGATGGACGTGTTTACGCCGCGCAGATAGCAGCAGCAGCAGCAGTAGCAGCAGCCCCGGCAACCGCCCGCCCCTCCCGTGACACGCTCTACCGGCCTTCGGCCTCACCCATTGTTGGCAGCTGGCTCCGCGCCGCATCAGGGCAGCACTGCTGCCGGCTTTTTTTTTTTTTTCGTCGATGGTTTTTTTTTCAGGCTAACCGAGGATTTTCGGGAGAGTGTGTTTCAGGCCTCGGTTGTTGTTTAGCTCCAACTCGCAAAGCATGTGGTTTGTTCTAAGATGCATTTACACCTGTGCAAGTTTCCGTACGCATTACATGCATGCCGCTGCTGCAACAGGCCGAGGGGGACGGTTCAAAATCTCACATATATATCTGATTTTTACTCGGCGCCTGGTTCTCCACATTTTAGTCTGGTGTTCATGTTCTCAGTGTCCGATTAGCCGAGCGGTCTGAGGAGCTGCAGTCATGGACTGTGCGGCTCGTTCCGGCGGATGTTCGAGTCCTCCCTCGGGCATGGGTGTGTGTTTGTTTGTCCTTAGGATAATTTAGGTTAAGTAATGTGTAAGCTTAGGGACTGATGACCTTAGCAGTTAAGTCCCATAAGATTTCACGCACATTTGAAATTTTTTTTGTGGTAACGTTCAGTAGATATGAGACCATAAGTGTTTCAGTTTGTTTCATAATTAAGAGATTGAAAAATCAGCCAACCAGCTACAAACAAAGCTTTAGTAACCCTTGATATAGGTTTCGATATTTAGGAAAATATCTTCTTCAGAAAAAGTGTGCTTTGTTACGTCACATTATGGTTCATTTGATTAGATGAAGCCGAGCGACTCTTGTCATACATAAGACTGACAAAACAAGAATTATTCCAAGCCATGACTTTAGATAGCAACCAGATTACTGACTAACAGTTAGTCGCTCCCATGACGTACACGTAACTTGTGCAAAATTCGGAGTAGGTATTAAAATCCATGGAGAAGAAATAAAAACTTTCAGGTTCGCCGATGACATTGTAATTCTGTCAGAGACAGCAAAGGACTTGGAAGAGCAATTGAACGGAATGGAGAGTGTCTTGAAAGGAGGATATAAGATGAACATCAACAAAAGCAAAACGAGAATAATAAAATGTAGTAGAATTAAGTCGCGTGATGATGAGGGAATTAGATTAGGAAATAAGACACTTAAAGTAGAAAAGAAATTTTGCTGTTTGGGGAACAAACTAACTGACGATGGTCGAAGTAGAGGGGATATAAAATGTAGACTGGCAATGGCAAGGAAAGCGTTTCTGAAGAAGAGAAATTTGTTAACATCGAGTATAGATTTAAGTGTCAGGAAGTCGTTTCTGAAACTATTTGTATGGAGTGTAGCCATGTATGGAAGTGAAACATGGACAATAAATAGTTTAGACAAAAAAAGAATAGAAGCTTTCGAAATGTGGTGCTACAGAAGAATGCTGAAGATTAGATGGGTAGATCACATAACTAATGAGGAAGTATTGAATAGGATTGGGGAGAAGAGACGTTTGTGGCACAACTTGACCAGAAGAAGTGATCGGTCGGTAGGACATGTTCTGAGGCATCAAGGGATCACCAATTTAGTATTGGAGGGCAGCGTGGAGGGTAAAAATCGTAAAGGGAGAACAAGAGATGAATACACTAAGCAGATTCAGAAGGATGTAGGTTGCAGTAGGTACTGGGAGATGAAGAAGCTTGCACAGGATGGAGTAGCATGGAGAGCTGCATCAAACCAATCTCAGGACTGAAGACAACAACAACAACAACAAGAGCGTCTACCTGTGGGCATTTACTAGAGGCGTTCTTTCTGAACTACGGTATGTGTGTAACCTGGCTCTATCTAAAGTCATGTCTTGCGATCAGTTTTGCCATTTTATATATGACAAGACCCCCTCGGCTTCATCTAATTTAATGTACCGTCGTGTGATGTAACAAGGCTCACTCTATCTCAGAAAGATATTTTTGCAAATATCTAACCCGAACTGAAGGGCTAATAAAGCTTTGTTTTCAGTTCGTTGGCTGATTTTTCAACCTCTTCAGATTTACACAGTTTCTGTTTCCCGGAATGTTTAAGTTTTTGTTTCTAAATATTTGAAAAATTCCGTTATTCGCACGCATTTAGCTTTGCGTTTGGATGAACGCTATGGCCCAGTGGCCTAGTGAGACACGTGCGAAAATTGTAGAGGATTATCAGTCTACAGTTCCTGACAATAAAGAAACTACGAAGCTAACATTAGGCAAATAAGAAATCTTCGTTTGTACTTCTCACGGTTACACAACGAATAAACGTAAGAGTTTTTCCGGGGCAAGTGAGAGCGGGTTAGCCGGCGGGATGATTTTGGAGCATGCAAGAATCTCATTGTAGAGCTTGTGGTAATCAATATCATCAGGAACTCCTTCCAGCGACCCGTGTAGGAACTTCGTGAGTGATATACCTCCAGTGATTTCCGTCCCGGTACAGCTTTTCTCTCTCCACTGCATCCCACGTTACTCCTCTCCTCTTCTTCATTAACATGATGTGTTCATCTCTTCCAACGCAGCCCAATCTTTTTTTTTCTGTTTTTTTCTGGTACCACTATCCCCAAGTATTGATTTGGAGCTCGATTCGGGTGCATTTGCTTCAGATGACCTAACCAGTTCAATCTTGTTGCAGCAACCGTTCTTCCCTCCTTACATATTCATTCCAGACTCTCTGTTTCACTTGTGTACAGCTGACCTAAAGAACTTCATGTGCCTATGTCTTTCTTTTATGACATGTAGACCGTATTTTTTTCCCTCTATCAGCTAATAGAGAAGTATTTGGGAAAAAGGAAAGGACCTGATAATAGTGTTTGCAGAAGTGGAAAAAGCATGAGGCAGTGTACCAAGAGCTAAAGTACGGAAATGCGAGAGAAAACATAATGTTCCTGACTGATTAATTCAAAAAGTTCAGATGCCGTATGAAGACTGTGAATGTAGTGTACAAATAGGAGGTGAAAGATAAAAATGGTTTAACACAAAAACCCAATATCTAAATTCTACGAGAATGGCATTCATGGAGATGTAAAAATACCCTTTACAGTTCTACCCAAAATTGGTGGTCTAGATACTATTACGAATAAACCCATCTGTGTAAAAGACAAACTGCTTGTGACACTAATATTTCTAGCAACAGTTACGTTCATTATTTTTAATGTTTCGTATAGTACGATGACATAACATCATACCAGTTTCATCTCGATACCCAAAGACGTAAAAAGCCAAATAGGGCAGAAATCTTAATGAACCATTTCCGGACATAATCTTATTTGAACTTTTTTACTTATATTGATTTAAGGAACCACCCGTAAATTCCTGAAGGTTTGTTCTTCAACACAAAACGTAAGAATGTTATCAATAAATACCACATCATATAAAATTATTGATGCAACATGAAGTTAAATGGCAGTTTTACGAGTCACAAAACATTTACTTACAAAAATAACTGCACTTTTTTCTCTATTTTAATTAATCTATGTTATAAAACTACTTTGGGTTATTCCTAGAATTGTGGATATTCAGTTAATTTTCTTCCGCGGAGGTGTTAAAAACGAGCCAATTCAGTCACCACACTTTGCTTCTTAATTAAGTTCCTGTAGTCTAGTAAGTGTACTTTCCATAACATTAGCCTCTCCTCGTACAAGCTAATTAGATGCACAACTAGAGTCCTCTACCAGGCACATTTCTTCAATACCTTTTTTTCGTCACATCGCTGACCTTTACTCGCAGTGCGTATATCTCATGACAGTATTCTCAGCTGTCACGAGAATGTCAATACACTTGTATAGAACGTCTCCGTGCACTGCTGATGTCGCGCAGTGGGTAATAGTTCAGTCTTAGTTTTTGGACTAACGTGTAAGCAAGTAAGTAGAAAATGTCTATACAGCAATGTTCAAGTCTAGAACTTTCGAAATAAGCCTACTGCGTTTAGGAGGCAAAACCGGTGATTTCCTTGCTCAGAAACAAGCCACGGCCTCATATAATGGCTCAATACAAGTAGTTTATTTGAAGTGTGCGTGAGTGCAGCAAACTATGTTACCAACAACATCAGTCTTTAGTATGGCTCATTTGAAACTGTTGCGTTAACTATTGTGGCAGAAAATATATTAGGCGCTAATGACTCACCATGTGCATCAATACAGCGTCAGAAAATGAGTGTCCGGGAGGTGCAGTCCGGGAGGTGCAGTGATAGCCCTTCCGTGGAATGTATGTATTTTCAAAATATAAACATCGTCGACATTCAATAGATTTTCAAAAGAAGCCGTTAATAATTGCCACGAGTACCGAATGAAAAATAAGGCTCCACAATGAACACAAAGATTCGCACTAGCTAGATCGAAGGCGAACTCCTCGACAGTTACAAACCGTCCAGGACGTTCAGCTAGGTATGCCATTTTTTTCTTTTTCTTTTCTTTTTATAGTCATCAGTATTCTGACTGCTTTGATGCGGCCCGCCTTGAGTTCCTCTCCTGTGCCAACCTCTTCGTCTGAGAGTAAGTAACACCTGCAACTTACATCTTCAGTTACATGCTGGATGTATTCCAATTTCTGTCTTCCTATACAGTTTTTACCCTCTACACTTCTCTCTATTACCGTGGAAGTCAGTCCCTGATGTCTTAAGAGATGTCCTATCATCCCGTCCCTTCACCTTGTCGGTGTTTTCTACGTATTCCTTTCCTCTCCGGTTCCCTGCAGATTCTCCTCATTTCTTACCTTATCAGTCCATCTGATTTTCAATATTCGTCGGTGGCAACACATCTCAAATGCTTCGATTCTCTTCTGTTCCGGTTTTCCCAGAGTCCAAGTTTCACTACCATACAATACTATGCTCCAAACGTATATTCTCAGAAATTTCGCCCTCAAATTGAGGCCTGTGTTTGATACTAGTAGACTTCTCTTGGCCAAGAATGCTCTTTTTGCCAGTGCTAGTCTGATTTTGATGTCCTCCTTACTCAGTCCATCATTGGTTATTTAGCTGCCTAGGTAGCAGAATTCCTGAACTTCATCTACTTAGTGACAATCAACCCCGGTGTTTTCTCACTTTTCTCATTTCTGTTACTTCTTATTACTTTCGTCTTTCTTCTATTTACTCTCATTCTATATTCTGCACTCAGACTCTTCATTCCGTTCAGCACATCATGTAACTCTTCTTCACTTTCACTCAGGATAGCAATGTCATCAGCAGATCGCATCATTGATCCCCTTTCAACCTGAATTTTAGCCCCACACTTGAAACTTTATTTGATTACCATCATTGCTTTTTCGATGTACAGATTGAACAGCAGGGGCGAAAGACTACGTCCTTGTCTTACACCGTTTTTAATCTGAGCTTTTTCTTCTTGGTCGACCAGTCTTAATATTCTCTCTTGGTTCTTGCATATATTGTATATTACTCGTCTCTCCCTATAGCATAACCTTATTTTTCACAGAATTTCGACCATATTGCAACCTTTTACATAGTCGAACGCTTTTTCCTGGGTGACAAATCCTATGAACGTGTCAAGATTTTTCTTTAGCCTTGCTTCCATTATCAACCCCAACGTCAGAATTGCCTGTCTGGTGCCTTTACCTTTGCTAATGCCAAAGTGTTCGTCATCTAACCCACCCTCAATTTTCCTTTCCATATTTCTGTGTATTATTCTTAGCAGCAACTTCGATGCTTCAGCTGTTAAGCTGATTGTGCGATAATTCTCGCACATGTCTGATCTTGTAGTGTTCGGAATTGAGTGGATGACAACTTTTCGAAACTCAGACGGTATATTGCCAGACTCGTACATTCTACATACCAACGTAAATAGTCATTTTGTTGCCATTTACACAAATGATTTTAAAAATTGTGATGGAATGTTATCGATCCCTTCTACCTTACTGGATCGTAAGTCCCCCAAAGCGCTCATAATTCTGATTTTAATACTGAACTTCTATCTCTTCTGAATAGATTCCTGTTTCTCCTTCTATCACATCAGACAAATATTCCCCCTAATAGATGCTTTCAGTGTACTCTTCCCATCTATCCGCTCTCTTATCTGCATTTAACAATGGAATTCCAGCTGCACTCTAATGTTACCACCCTTGATTTTAATTGCACTGAAAGTTGTTTTGACTTTCCTTTCGACTAGCATTTCTTTTTCGATTTCTTCCCATTTTTCATGTAGCCATTTCGTCTTAGCTTCTCTGCACTTCCTATTCATTTCATTCCTCAGCAACCTTTATTTCTGTACTCCTGAATTTCCCTGAACATTTTTGTACTTGATTCTTTCATCGATCAGCTGAAGTATTCTTTCTGTCAACCGTGGTTTCTTTGCAGTTACCTTCTTTGCACCTATGTCTTTCTTTCCAGCTTCTGTTATTGCCCTTTTTAGGGATGTCCATTCCTATTCAACTGTACTGCCTACTGAACTATTCTTTATTGAGGTATCTATGGGCATAGAGAACTTCAAGCGTATCTCGTGCACCCTTAGTTCTTCCGTATCGCACTGCTGTGCCTATTGATTCTTCCTGACTAATCTCTTAAACTTTAACCCACTCTTTATCGCTACTACATTGTGACCTGAGTCTATCTGCTTCTGCGTATACCTTACAATCCAGAATCTCATTTCGGTATCTCTGTCTGACCATGATGTGATCTAAATGAAATCTTCCTGTATCAACCAGCCTTTTCTAATACTGTTGTGATTCTTGAACAGAGTATTCGCTATTACTAACTGAAATTTATTACAGAACTCTATTATTCTTTATCTGATTCCTTGTCCCAAGTCCACATTCGCCTGTAACCGTTTCTTCTACTTTTTCCTCCCTACAACTTCAATCCAGTACCCAATAACCATTAGATTTTCATCTCCATTAACGTATTGTGTTACCCTTTCAATATCCTCGGATACTTTCTCTATCTCTTCACCTGCAGCTTGGGACGTCGGCATGTATACCTGAACTATCGTTGTAGGAGTTGGTTTGCTGTCGATTCTGATAGGAACCCTAGCACTAAACCGTTCACAGTAACACACTCTCTGCCCTACCTTCCAATTCATAAAGTATCCTACTCCCTTTGTGCCATTTTCTGCTGCTGATGATATTACCCTATACTCGTCTGACGGAAATCCTTGTCTTCTTTCTATTTCACTTCACTGACCCCTATTAAACTTAGACTTAGTCTTTGGATTTCCACCTTCAGGTTTTCTAGCTTCCCTGCCACATTCAAGCTTCTGACATTACATGCACCGACTCGTATGACGTCACCCTTTCATCTACATGGATACTCCGCAAAACACATATAAGTGCCTGCCAGAGGGTTCATCGAACCACCAACGTTCGTTGATTATTCAGGCTTTTTCTCATGGTCCCCTTCCGGAGATCCGAAGGTAGGGGGGGGGGGGACTATTCTGGAAACTTTTGTCAATGGTGAGATCATCATGACACTTTTTTCAATTACAGTCCACTCTTAAAGAATGCGTATAGAATCATGCTGATGTAACGGGGTGATGAGAACTGATCGGATGTGACGGCACGCAACCGACTGCGACAAAGTCTGTCGTGGACCTTACCGTGAAACTGGCTGCCCTTTATGGCGTAGGTGCCGATAGTGCGATAATATATTTTAGAGGCAAGTAAAAACCAGACATCTTGAAGCTGAATTTGTCCACTTGTTCCAGGTAGTATGAACTGCAATGTCACTCTCTTTTTAGGAGTATGATTTTTACACGCAGACCAGGAGTGAAGCAAAACCATGTTATTTGGACCAAATATTGGCCAAAAGGACTGCTCACACTATATTTGTAGTTTTCATACCCCACTTTCCCGCTCTTGTTTGCTATGACGGATATATCCTCCACTGCCCTTGCCAGATCACGACCGCAGAAAGTAGTCGTAGGTGGCAGAGCAGCTCCAACGTCTCACTGCACAATAAATGACTTTCCAGCCACTTTACCATCCAAAATTAATAGTCTGGATAGCTGTATACTAGTAATTTACGGCAATGCTGTTGTTTGATATTGATACATCTCTCTCCATACCCATAATTTCCACGGTTCCTTACACATGCATTTCTTCTGCAAATGCCGGTTGGTCCGAGTTGAAAACAAATTCCTTACTGAACGATGGGATAAGATTTTTTAACCCATCTAAAAATTTTCGGGACGATTCCACAGTTTGTTGTGCATCATGAAGATGACGCTTCGTTTGAAATTTCGTTATTTCAAGCCGTCCAGGCTGCAGCACTGTTTGAAGTTATGCAACCATCACTACTTCGCTTAAAATCGCTGTAATCTAGGTCGCGCTCATTTTGATGTGCATAAAACAGTTGGTCACTATCATGCACATCCTGTAAATTGTATCAAACATCCTCGAAACGCACAAACAGCAGTTTTTGTCACAAATGCGCTTTTTCCTTCCTTGAATACCTGTAGTTTTTCTAATACACTTCAACTCCATATTGCAGCGGCCTTATTCAAAATCTGTTTTCAATTGTCTTTTCACTATGCTGAGGATGATCTCCCATGTACATGAACGTGTTTAGTACCCTCTGCTTGGACAACGATCGTCCTTTACTACGTTGCACCGGAGACGAGATTTCTGGCTCCCTGTCCGACAAGGATAATGTTCGACACCTACTCAGTACCACATAACGCATTTAGCACGTATCGTCGTCATTGTACTCATGTACATTAGCTGCACGGTCAAGCGTATTTGACACGGAACACTCAAGTGACTCATCTTGCGGAAACGCGCTTGTTGAAATTATTCCACAGAGTGCAGGCAGGGATTTACGTAATAAAGTTCACGACTCACAAGGGTCTGAGTTTCACGAAATTGTTAGATTTATTTTCCTTGTGATCCACAGCGACGAGTTTAGTCAACTTCCAAGGATGAATGTTTATCCACTGCGAGAACGTAACTGCCGCGCGGTGTAGCCGAGCGCTCAGGGGAACCTTGCCGCGGTCCTCACTGCTCCCTCCGTCAGAGGTTCGGGTCCTCCCTCGGGCATGGGTGTGTGTGTGTTGTCCTTAGCGTAAGTTAGTTTAACTTAGATTAAGTTGTGTGCATGCTTAGGGACCGATGACCTCAGCAGTTTGGTCCCATAATACCTTACCACAAATTTTTAAGAACGTAACTAGGCCTCTCAGCTTGGTGCTCACTTACTCTAAGCCCTCAAAAAAATTCTAAGTACAACTTGGTTCAGATTCAAGCTAAAATTCTCAGATGCTAACAGGCAAAAATATAATAAGTCCGAATCCAGACTCTAGATCGTCTGTAAAATTTCAGAGTTCGGAATAGTCCACTGACGAAAAAATTCCCTAAATTCACAGCTCGAAAGTATTAGTAAATATTTGCTGGTGACAGACGCGCGAAGTCCATACTCCGGCAGTTAGAAAAATCTCAATACTTTCACGGCACGACCGATTAGCTGCCCATCCAACTTGCACAGAGAAAGCTCGTGAATACCACACAAACTACCCTGCCTGAGCCAAGATGGCAGCCTGATAATTATATACACTGGCATAGGTCACATGAGTCAAATCAAGTATGTTTGCCTCCTGATAATGTAAAAATGTATGTGAATTGGAATATAGAAGTATTATATATTAATCAGCTTATCAGTGCTGAAATTATATTTTTAGTACACGCACTGGTTTGCGCATAATTTACACTTTTAATTTAAAATAGGTTACTTTTAGTGACATTATTGTTAATAAAGGTAAACAATTAATTATGAACCTATTTCATCTTTCCTAACTCTTGTTATTCTATAATGTTGCCACCACCTTTACAATGTAAATTAATCTTACGGCTCAATTTGCCAATTTTTTGGCACTGAATACACATTCCGGCCCACAACTCAGATATTTTAATTTTTGTTTCAGTTCAAATTTAATTGTAAAAACTTTTTGTTTATTTATAGACGTAATCACATTTTTATCACACAGCCATAACCGGTTTCGGCCATACAATGACCATCTTCAGATTCTAAAGGCAGCATACACTGAACACAGGTTCACGGGTTGTCAAACCTGTGTTCAATGTATGCCGCCTATAGAATCTGAAGATGATTATTGTATGGGCGAAACCAGTTATGACTGTGTCATAAACGTGTGATTGAGACTATAAATAAAAAAAATGTTTTTACTAAATAATCAATCACGCACTCCATAGACAAAATGTCGTTTTTTTTTCAAATTTAATTCGTTGATAATTCTCTACAAGACATATCCTCTGACATTTTTCTTGTGAACATCTATGTATCTGTCACAGAAATACAATTTTTTTGAAGTTTATACAGTTTATAAGTTGTTTAACACAAAATGACTTAAAAACTATTCATCCGCCGAGTACCCACTCTGTATACTTTTCCCCTTATCTCTGTGGTACTGGCGTTTCAGTATCTTACTGGCTTCCCATTTTATTAGAACATAACTGATTTTTCAGTTTTCAACCGTATCCTTTAGTCTCTCATGTCACTCCTTTCCACCGTTTTGCTCCCTAGCAGCTTTCGAGGGCTGTAAATACCGGCCACGTGCTTTCAGAGTGAGTTCGAAGTGAGCTAGCATCAGAATTTCTCATACGCAGTGTCCGCTCTAACAGCACAGCTCAAAGAGCGCCGACATCTGGAGGACGAACCTCAAAGCGGTTGCCGCTGTGGGCAGACATGCTCAGCCACCACGTGGCTTGCTACGGCCCCCTCTTATCTGTCAGATGTGAGCTTCCGCCCCGACAACTGTCACACAGAGCATAACAAACTTCGCTCTCTCGGCTGCGTCCGTTGCCAAAGTTTATAACGTGCCTTCTCTGGCTCCGTAACGTCACAAGGAGCTCTTAGCGCTCATGCTTGTGTATTGGAGGCTGTGTTATTCCGCGACTGTTATCGTTTTCGCTTTGTTACTTTTGCTCATTGCCTGTTGTTGTTGTTGTGGTTTGATGCAGCTCTCCATACTACTCTAAACTGTGCAAGCTGCTTCATCTCCCAGTACATACTGCAGCCTACATTCTTCTGAATCTGCTGACATATAAGTAAATTTTTATAAATGTTTGCAAACCATGCCAGATTATCCAGGGTTGTCCTCAGACATCCATTCGCGAGGGAACAACATTATAACATTTTAATTTTTCATATAACTCATTCTGTGACTCTGAGAACATGTCCTATGCGAAAAATAAAATCTGATAGGACATTATTTTGTCTTAAGGGATTTGTAGTTTGCGCTAAGCATATTTTTTGAAAGATACATTACTTTGATAAGTAAATCTTAAGAATATTTCATCAGCATATGCAAAGTAGATATGTGCGTACTAGTAATAGTGAATACATTTACTACATTTTTGATTTAAAGTTCTGAAATGACATCTTTATGTTACGACTAAATCCAATGGGACATTAGGAGTAGTGTGGAGTTCAATGCGAAACTTTGTCTCGAAACCTGGCAGAAAATCCAAAGAGATTCTGGCCACATGTGAAGTATGTTAGCGGCAAGAAACAAACAGTGCCTTCTCTGCACGATAACAATGGAGATACTATAGAAGACAGTGCTGCCAAAGCAAATTTACGAAACACGGTCTTCCGAAATGCGTTCACAAAAGAAGATGAAGTAAATATTAAAGAATTCGAATCGAGATTAGCTGCCAATATGAGTAACGTAGAAGTAAATATCCTCGGAGTAGTGAAGCAACTCAAATCACTTAATAAAAGCAAGTTTTCTGGTCGAGGCTGTACTCAAATTAAGTTCCTTTCGGAGTATGCTGATGCATTATCTCCATACTTAACAATCATATACAATGGTTTGCTCGAAGAAAGATCCGTACCCAAAGACTGGAAAGTTGCAAAGGTCACACCAATATTCAAGAAAGGTAGTAGGAGTAATCCACTAAATTACAGGCCCATATCGTTAACGCCGATTTGCAGCAGGATTTTACAACATATATTGTGTTCGAATATTATGAATTACCTCGAACGAAACGGTCTATTGACCCACAGTCAACATCGGTTTAAAAAACATCGTTCCAGAGAAACACAACTAGCTCTTTATTAACATGAAGTGCTAAGTGGTATTGATTAGGGATTTCAGATCGATTCCGTATTCCTGGATTTCGGGAAGGCTTTTGACACTGTACCACACAAGCGGCTCGTAGTAAACTTGCGAGCTTATGGAATATCGTCTCAGTTATGTGACTGGATTTGCGATTTCCTGTCAGAGAGGTCACAGTTCGTATTAATTGACGGAAAGTCATCTAGTAAAACAGAAGTGATTTATGGCGTTCCCCAAGGTAGTGTTATAGGCCCTTTGCTGTTCCTTATCTATATAAACGATTTTGGAGACAATCTGAGCACCCGTCTTCAGTTGTTTGCAGATGACGCTGTCGTTTATCGACTAATAAAGCCATCGAAAGATCAAAACAAACTGCAAAACGATTTAGAAAAAATATCTGAATGGTGCGATAAGTGGCAGTTGACACTAAATAATGAAACGTGTGAGGTCATCCACAAGAATACTAAAAGGAACTCGTTAAACGTCGGTTACACGATAAATCAGTCTAATCTAAAAGCCGTAAATTCAACTAAATACCTAGGTATGACAACTAAGAACAACTTAAAATGGAAAGAACACATCGAAAATGTTGTGGGGAAGGCTAACCAAAGGCTGCGTTTTATTGGCAGGACACGTAGAAAATGTAACAGACCTACTAAGGAGACTGCCTACACTTCGCTTGTTCGACCTCTTTTAGAATACTGCTGCGAGGTGTGGGATCCTTAACAAGTAGGACTGACGGAGTACATCGAAAAAGTTCAAAGAAAGGCAGCACGTTTTGTACTATCGTGAAATATGGGGGAGAGTGTTACAGAAATAATACACGGTTTGGGCTGGAAATCGTTAAAAGAAAGGCGTTTTTCGTTGCGACGGAATCTTCTCACGAAATTCCAATCACCAACTTTCTCCTCCGAATGCGAAAATATTTTGTTGACACCGACCTACATAGGGCGGAACGATCACTACGATAAAAAGAGGGAAATCAGAGCTCGTACGGAAACATATAGGTGTTCATTCTTTCCGCGCTGGACTGGACTGGAATAATAGAGAATTGTGAAGGTGGTTCGATGAACCCTCTGCCAGGCACTTAATTGTGATTTGCAGAGTATCCATGTAGATGTAGATGTAGATGTAGATGTAAGAGACTTCATATTCACTAAAGAAAATTTCATTCATTCTTCAGTAATGTTAGCTTGCTACTGAAAATTCCATCAGGCAAAGAAATTAGACTGACTGAGTAAAAATGCCGCTGGTTATAACGAAGTGGAGAAACAGGAGTTATGATGGCATCTGTAACTAAACTTGCTTCCAAAACTTCATGTCCGATCATGTACTTGGATTCATACAAATACTAACGACCTAAATTGAATTTGCATGGCTAGCATTAAGTACCTAGGGCTGGACAACATGTCTGCTGTAGTGTATTTGTCTGCAGCCAACTGCCTTCAGTTATGAATAAAGTTACGAGAAAAGCTTGAAGTAAATATCGTTACATTCATATAACCTAAGCGATGTAACCAGCACACACGACGAAAATTTCTTCGGAATATAAATTTTATGTGTGCAATATCGAATTAGCGTTTCGAGTGATGTTTCACAGCAATGTCTGGAGCACTTCGTAATATAAGAAATGTGTTTACAGCCATAATACATTTATAACATATTGTATGCAGAACATGTGTGCATGTGTGCATGTTTATGTGAGTGATTCAGTATGTATCGGAGACTAATTCAGGCGACACAAATAAGAGAAAATTATAAGCAGAGACATGCATGATGTACAAATATAGCTCGTCTTTCAGCATTCCTACTCTTATTGCAAAACTTAGCTAGCACTGTCGTTCATTGCTGAGACTCCCAGCTGCAGTTCCTTGTCGAGGGCTCTTTATGGCAGACTCCTTCCTCGTGCCATGCAAAGAATAGTGTCCACATATAGGTTTGATTGAAGGATATCTGAAAGCTGGAAGTTGAGTCATCTGCTGCAGAGCTGAAAGGACATGCTATAAGTAAACAAAGCAAAGTTGGTTAATGTGATGAAGCATTTTTACGGAAAACGCAGTATTTGTAGCATAAAAAAAGAAACACCACATATTTAAGATTCAAAAAGATTCAAATATTTTTTCATTATGCAGTTGTTCTCAAACGACTGCAGGTAATGTACTGATTAAAAATATCTGATTATTTCAAACCGTAAGTTTCACATCACGGCTTGGTGATGAGATGGTTATATCTGTATTATTGGTCATAGTTATTACGATACTTCAGAACTGAATAACTCGCTGCCTAATTGTTCGAAGAATTTGCAGTATATTAGGAGTGCTAATTGTGATTGATAAACTGAGGGAAGCAGAACTTGACAGAATAAAACTGTCGTCATATTTCGTGATGCGTCCCTCAAACATCTGATGAAGTATTTCGAAATCTTCATTCACAAGAAATTCGGAATCCCACTGAAGAAGCATCTCCATGATGTTTCTGAGGCATACATCTCTTTTTGGCAACTCGAGACTCGTTTACCAGTCACATGTACAGGTTGATAGTGTACAAACAAATAATATCTCAATATGTTACGGTGCGTGCACACTGAGTTCGCTGCGCCAAAGACTTCCCGCAGTACGTGACAGGAGTAGACACACTGCGCACGGGTGTGAGTCCAAGGAGTTCTGCCATTTACCGCTAGATTCCAGTGGCATCGTTTTTACAGTGATAGTTGAGTACTTCATCAGAGTTCCGCCAATTTGTTACGAAATATTTAAGAAATGTATACACAAACATTCCTCATAACTCAACCTCTCTATTAATAAAAATGTATCAAAATTTCTACAGTAGAACCTGAGATCAGCCCGAAACTACAAAAGGAAGCGAGCACGTGACTTCAATTATTTATATACGCAGAGATGTTCGTGTCATCCGTTTTTTAATATTGACCGGCATAACTGAATCAAAATAAAGATAATTTTTTGGATTATATGGACGATGTGCAACCCCCGACAAGGAAACCAACCTCCTGTATGGCTCCCACTATTTTTGAAGATTTACTGCATATACTAGAAGCTCAGACACTGCAATTTCAGAAACCATTTTCAGCCGGCGGGCATCGGGATGTGGCCCTGCCGGTTGCAGAAACACGGTTGCTAATACATTTTGAGACGTGCGAGGGAGGACAAGCACTGCAATCATGGCGACGCAGTAGAAAAAAGTGGCTCTTGCAGAACAAGCTAGGCAGCTACTATACCGATAGCACACGAATTTGTTCTTCCGAACGTGCCCAGATACTGCCCATTGGCATAACAAACCAGCTGACAACCCGCCTAAATAACTTGTGTATCAGCAATTCAGTGCCTATCATGATGATGGGGCGATGTATGGCGCCAGAAATGTTTCGATTGTCTTATGTTCCCGTTATCCCATAGTCCATATTTTACTACCACACAACACTTGCTCCAAACGAACATTCACAGAAATTTCTTCTTCAAATGATGAACTAAGTTTCTTATTAGCAGACTTCTCTTGGTCAGGAATGTCCTATTTGCTACTGTTAGTCTGCTTTTTATGTCCTCCTTGCTCCGTCCGTTATGGGTTACTTTGCTGCCTAGGTAGCAGAATTCCTTAACCTAAACTCTATCACCAATCCTGACGTTAAGTTCTCACTGTTCTCATTTTTGCTAGTTGTCATTACTTATGTCTTGCTCCGGTTTGTACTCAGTGGGTATTCTGTACGCATTAGACTGTTAATTGTATTGAGCGGGTTCTGTCATTCTTCTTCACAGTCACAGAGGAAACGATGCCACTGGCGAATGTTATCATTGGTACCCTGGAAGCTTGAATTTTAATTCCGCTCTTGAACCTTTCTTGTATCACCGTACGTCCAGATTGAACAGTAAGGGTGAGAGAATATATTGCTGTCTTCCACTCTTTTTAATACGAGCACTTCGTTCTTAGTCTTCTACTCTTATTGTTCCCTCTTGACTCATTTACATATTATATATCAGTCGTCTTTCCTTATTGTGTACCCCTCTTTTTCCCAGAATTTCAAACATCTTACACCATCTTACAGTGTCGAACGTTTTTACAAGTCGACAAATCCTGTGAACGTGTCAAGATTTTTCTTTAGTCTTGCTACCATTATTAACAGCAACGTTAGAACTGTGTCACTGCTGTCTTTACCCTTCATAAACCAAACCTCATCGTCGTGTAACACATCCTCAAGTTTCTTTTGCATTCTTCTGTACATTGTTCTTGTCAGCAACTTGGATGCGTGAACTATTAAGCTGATTGTGCGATAATTGTCGCGTCTTGAAATCTACGAAATTGTGTGGATGATGTTTGTCCTAAAGTCATATTGCCAGACTCATAGTTTCTAGAAATCAACGTGAATTCCCGTTACTTGCCAATTCCCCCGATGACTTAAAAAATTCTGACGGACTGTTATCTATCCCTTCTGTCTTATTCGATATTAAGTATTCTACAGCTCTTTTAAATACGGATTCTATTATTGGATCTTCTATCTCTTATATATTGACTCCTGTTTCTTATTCTATGTCGTCATTAGACAAGTCTTCACCCTCATAGAAACCTTGAGATGTATGTGATGACATGAGTTCTAATAATTTTTTTTGTCTGAGGTGCCATTGGGCTGCATCCCTGCCACATCCCACCACCAGTACCCAAATCTGCACAAAAGAACTCTACAAACTACGTCCACTTCACTCCCAAAATAAACCACAAGTCATCCAGCAGAATCGACTCTCAACAGCCTAGGACCGAACCAAGGAGGTCCTCAACTCCCCATTTTGACACGTTATTCCACAGCCAGGCCTAAAGGACAGCAGAAATCGCACTTGTTTAGCTACACCTAGCGCTATGTGTCACCCCGTACAGTTTGAGAAGCCGAGGTATCCTGTAGCTGACGTCTTCTCGGCCTCGAAATTCTACATCTTTCTCGTTCTCTTTTACATAATCGGTGTGATTTAGTTGTGTAGGAGATAGAGTGTCGTAAATCAGGCAGTGCACAGCAGGATTGCTGTTTGGTTAAACTTAGCAGTACATCGACGAGGACATTACACATGGAGAGCAAGTTCGGATTTCAAAAGTGCGGAAAAGAAAATGGGCAATGCCTGTCACAGGAAAATTCCAAATATACAATGTCGGACCGGAATTTGAACAGCCAGCCATTCAAATAACAATGCAGTGAATCAACATAACCCCACTCGTCAGAAATAGAACTGCAACCATGTTTCTTTCATGCTAGAAAGCAGCGCTGGATTCTGTGAGCCGGTGTAGTGGACCGGCTTCTCTCTGCAGCTCAATAAGGACTATGTGAGGAAGCGACCGCGAAAAGATTGACGTCTGTATTTCGGCACGACCAGCCAAGTTTCGCTTCCTTCTTCACTACACGGCAGTGCCGAAACACCTCCGTACCAAGGACACGGTATAATTTGTCGTATACTGCTTAACATTGAAACAAACCCATGTCATATAGCAACTGCAAATCCCAATTTGTGTTAATAGAACCACGATGAATTTCTTGGTATGCTCGATAGCTCTGTAACGAATCAATATTCTTTACTCCAAATTCCAGGAGGGAACAAAGCCTCCTCTGTCACGGCGTGAATGTTGTAGTTGCTAGAATATGCTTTCGACATTCAGAATAAACTGATTATATCAGAGGGTTACTACCTCGATTATTAACTTTATGTGGCTTACAATAGCGAGAAAATTTGAAGTAATTGTTTCCCAGATTTAAGGACCTGTGAGCCACAAGTACCGAGCGTATACCCGCTGTTCGTCGAGAATAATTAAAATTTACGTAAGAACGCAAATATTTCCTCATGTGGTTTGGCTGCCATCAACAGACAAGGCAAAGAAATCAGAGATAGCTCACGATCGCACAAGAAGGAAGTGGCGTTTCCCATCGCAAGACTGTAGAATTAAGACCTGTAGGAACTCGATTACTTTTGATAACTTTCCCTGTTGCCCTGTTTAGACTAATGGCGGTGTCTGCTTGCTGACTTCTATTAAATTTCGCAAATTGGATTTACTTCTGCTATAGTACTTTTGACTAATTTACTACCGCTTCTAAGAATCACGTTGTAGTTCCGTCCTCCATGCAACAAATTTAGTTCCCCATTGCTTAAATCAGTCGTACTCAATTTAGATGAATGACAGGAGTGAAACTCATCTCACAGAGTTTGTTTGACAATATGGAACTTTAACCACCCTGCAAGATTATAAGACTAATGACACCACGATTTACTTATTTCGTACTCCATATCCCAGCTTTGTCGAACAGAATGCACGACAAGTGAATTCACTTACTTCTTCCGTAAACCGCATTTGGCAGCACTGTTTAGTTCTTGAGGTAATGTCCTTACTTTTAAGTGAATTTCTACAACTTGGATCAATATCCCCCAAGCGACAGTGGTGTGACTAGGAGTTCGAAAGTGAATGCGGTATCTAGATACGCTGACGAAAAGTGTAATTGTGCGCTTACCACGACCATCTGTCTGTTAATTTTACTCCTCTTATAAATGACAGAGGCAGGAGAAGTTGCAAGTATGGGTTCACCTTGTGATAATCCACACATATTATAGAACTGGATGTTCGTTTATATGTATGTATGTTCCACATCTCTTCCTAAACCGATTTCAAGAAAATTTGGTAACAAATCATTACCTGCCTGGAGAGAATAGCTGTGTTTTTAAGAACCATCTACCTATCAAAGGGCCGCGGGTGTAGGAGCGAGTGAAAAAGTACTGTATCTCACGACGCGCAAATTCACAGCCTTTACTCATCCGGTATTCGAGAATTAGGGAACTTAGTGACGTACAAGAGACTTTATACATAATTTAAAACCTCAGTGTAAGTTTTTCTGGCAGATAACCCCCAAAAAGTAGTGAAACGAAAAGAGATTATAGCTTACTACATTTTCGCGGTTCATGCAATAAAACTTGTAATTATGTAATAGGCGTATTTAAACTGTTTTAGCATGTAATTATCTGAACTGTTTCTTATTTAAATTGTTTTGTTAATTAAATTGCATTGTGTATTATTGAGAAAGAGCGGGAAACCGCGCATAGATACATTTTGAGAAAGAGCTGGAAACAGCGTTCAGTAATACATCTGTAATGGTAGCAGGGATTGTCTGCACCAAAAACCATTGTTGGCGGCGAGACCGCACTTTTGTAGCATTGAGCGTTGGAAGCGAGCAGTTGCGAGTAAGATGTGAGACGAGGCAGTCGTAGCTAGCGAGACATGAGAGGAGGTCGCTGTAAGCGAGGTATGAATTAACACTTTGAAAGAAGCGGTGTGCTCGCCAGCCACTCGCTATATGTAGCGCAATGCTAGTTTTTAAGAATTTTTGTAAAGAACTATACCCCTTGTAATTGTTTGTCAAGATCGTTCTCAGAATATAGTTAACTTCTACCAGATTAAATGCATTAAGAATTTTCTATCCCAAAATCATTCACGTAAATGCTTTACGGAATTTATTGTTATCTTAAAAGAAAAGTCTAAACTGAGCTTCAGCTTTTATCAAATCTAAATTAACTTCAACTTAAAGAATTCCAGTCACAAAGTATTATGAAACTCCACCAGCAGCTTATAATTATGTTAAAGAGAAGTAAGTATATTCATTCCACAGTTTGCTGTAGCAGTCAGATGGCGATCCAGTATAAATAATTAAAGGTAAGAATCAGTCTTAATAATTTCAGGTAACGACTGAGGGCCACGGCGACAACACATTTTATGTTTCGTCGTAATAATCAGCAGGTAGTCTTGACAGAGCAGCAGTTAAAAGATTTTAAGAGACGCAGCGTTCAGTCAGCAAGCAAACGTCCATCCAATATTAGACGGGAAGGTTTCACTTGGCGATATCCATTCAGTACGACATTTTAGTGAATCTACTGTGGATATGAATATACTGACTTTGATAATAGTGTGAATAAGTTACTGTTAAGTGGCGCAACGCATATACTAAAGTGTATAACTTTTATTCACAGGTCATCGGCAATTCTGTTTGCTTTATTGATTCGGCGTTGAAAAGTGTTTGTTCAGTGTTGAATCCGCTTTGAACAGTGATATATTTTGTTGCGTGTGATGATTATAGACAATGTCCCGCAGAATAATTACTCGTTCTCAAACTGATAAAACTTTTTGTTGCGTGTGATGATTATAGACAATGTCCCGCAGAATAATTACTCGTTCTCAAACTGATAAAACTGTACAAAATACTGACGAGAGATTCTTTCCTGGAATAGGCAGTAATAATACGTGTGAAAACCCTGATTCTGAAACGTTAGGTGAACAGACATTTAATAACTGTAACAATATGGAAGCGTTTAACGAACAAGTAACTTCAGAAATGCCCACAGACAATGAAACGATAGTGCAAAATAATTTGGCACTAAATGCAACAGACGGTACACAGTCACAAATTCCGCATAGTAGACATAACAGTTTCAGTAACGAAACCACTACAATGCAGTCAGACAGAGAGACTCCATTAAGCACTGATTTAGATTCAAACGGTACACAGCTACACAACCTGCGTAGCAGATCCAACAGTTCTCATGACCAAAATTCCGAAATTACGGAAAACGTGACGCAGTCACAATCATCTGAGGATGTTCAAATGAACACAGATCTACAGCCTTTAACAACGAATACAAATACACACAGAAGTCAATCCGAAACGGATCCAATAATGGCATTTTTGCTACAAATGAGACAAGACATGAATCAAAACTTTAACAGAGGGTCACAAGAATTAGAAAAAAGGTCACAAGATCTAAAAAACTAAATTAAGGCAGAACACGCACACACAGATCAGAAATTAGACAACATGTACCAAAATCTAAAACACGAAATCAAAGTAGAAATTCAAACAGTCGCTGAAAAATGTTCACAATCAACACAAGAATTACGCGACAAAATTCAAGAAATATCCGATAACCAAGCAACATTTGCAGTTAGTATACGGGAAACAATGACAGAAAACTTTGCTAAACAAAACGCTCAGATTGATGAACGTTTTAACAATCACACAGAAAACTGTTTGATACGTCACCGTAAACTGGTGCGATCGCAGGATAAAGAACGAAAAGAATTACTACAAACAATCACTAAACAGCGTCAGGACGACAAAAAGAAAGTGTTTGCCCAGGGCAAAACATATGTAGACAATCACATACAGTCGATCTCGGAAGAAATCGAAACGGTCAAAGAATCAAATAATCAAATACAAGACAGGCTTACAGAAATCCAAACACAGACAATCGATGTGAAAACTTCTACAGACACTGAAATCCAGAATGTTAAAGATAAATTAACAGAGGACGTTCAGACACTAACTGACAAAATAGAACACATAGAAATTAACCATGACACAGAAAATTTAAAGGCAGATTTTAAGAAAGTCACCAAAAGCAACCGTAAATTACGAAACGAACTGACAGAAAAGATCAGTGAACTCACTACAAGAATAGATCTTTTAGATACTAACAATGACGAGAGATCAGACGACACTGCACCAGTCCCAGTGCAACAGAACTCTAATAGTAATAACACACCATTGACAAATATACAACAAACTATCACAGATCTAAAATCGCGTAAAGATTCATTGCATCAGCAAATAAATTCTCTACAGCAAGAGATAGCGGACGCACAAGAAACCGCCGCACATAATCATTTTCAACAGAACACACACCGTTACGAAATGCCTCAGATCCATAATACATATAATGTTGGTAGACTTCAGAGAGTAAGAGATTTTACCCAGGAAGAAAGACACCCGAATCCATATTCAAGACAATACGACAACACTTACACACACAGACATGACAGTTTTGATCACAAACATTTTCTTTCAGTTAGAAAGTTTAAAACATTTAAAAACGACAGGGCGCAAATACATCCGTTGGATTTTATCCAACAGTTCAGGGGAGCACTTCCACCATCATGGCCAGTACAACATAAGTTAGAATTTATTGTCAGTTTTCTTGAAGGAGAACCAGCACGACGAATGCGACCAATTGCTAGACAATGTTTTTCCGTAGAAGCATTTGAGGAAGCATTTTTATCAGCATATTGGAATGACACTACACAAAACAGCATCAAAGATCGGCTACTTAGTTTGCCAAACTTTGAAATTCTACCTTTCCAACAATCACACAATTTTTCGAGTACATGGTGGAACAGAACCAGTACCTCAACGAGCCATACAGTCAATCGGCATTAATACAGCTTTGCATTTCAAAACTGCCCAGGGCTTTGAAAGTGTCATTACTGACAGGGCAACAAAAGGACAATGTATCCGCTTTTAGAGACATCTTACAACTATTAGAAGCACACCAGGCAGACTACGCATTTGTTAACAAAAATTTTTCACGACAGAACGGAAAACAAACAAACTCAGCTACTTTTGAACAAACACGATTTGGTAATAACAATCCGAGTAAACGCTTTCGCAGCAAAAATGACAACGAAAACAGGAGTAATGAAAAACATTATACTGACACGGTAAATTTATATTCAGGACAGCAACAGAATCCGAGACTTAACACGCAACCGAATAGGTCAAATTTCCATATGAATCATCGCTCAGATAATGCGACCGGGGAAGGCCATTACGCGGGTCGACCGCAAAATGAACAAAAACAAACGTTTCTACGGGGTGCAGGTGGGCTGCCGTACAGTCACAGTTATAACGACAGGAGAAAAGAAAACGAACACAGACCGCCGAGGACGTTCCACAATGACAATTTTAACGGAAACTACAACAGGGCCCAACAGCTGCGTTACCGTATGAATGTACCAGACACCAGATTTCATCCAGACACTGCTAATAATCAAAACGGCAGAACTGTACAGTTGATAGAACACATACCAAACTCCCAAGCTGAAAATCACATATCGGAAGAATTATGACTAGAGAAAACCTGCAATGAATCTCTTAATGTCGATACTATGAAATCACACAGAGAAAACATAACGACCGAAAATGCCATTACATTTGACGACGTGAGAGACACATTGTTACAGGAAAAACCAATCCTACAGAAAACAATATATCACCCAATAATAGAGATAAATTTACAGTCGCACAATATTTTAGCGATAATTGATTCAGGTTCACCTATGTGCGTAATTAACGAAGACACATTTAACAGATGCAATAGCAATAATGATTACCCAGTATTTCCTTTAAACAGAACGAAGGTCAAGGGAGCTTTTGCAGGAAAAGGCATTGAAGTTAAAAGACAGACACAATTAACATTTGTTTTTGCAGGGGAAACGTTCCACAGTGATTGTTGGATAGTTCCGAATTTAACAACAGACATGATATTAGGAATAAATTTTCTTGTTCAGTACGATGCGAAGATTGACTTCAAATCGTCATACCTCACACTACAAAAGGAAAACAGGGAAGTGATCGTAAGATTTCAAAACACAGTATCCTCCGAAGAACAAAATATGCACAGGATCGAGATTATTACTGATTCTCAAGATAACGATTGTTATATCGCACTATACACGAACACACTTAATAATGACTTGGTAGAGGAACAGGAGTACAATATGTTCGAGACAATTACACGCAAGGTAGAGAATAGTGTAGCAAAATGCGACGCAGAACGCACAGAACTTGAAAATATTCTGGTACAACACAAAGCAGTTTTTGCCAATGTTCCAGGAACAATGACAGGATTTATGTACGAATTTCAGGTGAAACCACACGAGACTTTCAAAGCAAAGCATTATCCAATCCCACACATACACACAGAAGCAGTTAAGAAAGAATTACGAGCAATGATCGATCAAGGAATAATAGAACCAGCAGCCAGCCAATATATAAATCGTGACTTCTGAAATTTTCCCGGCGTATTTGTTCTTCTAATAATTTCCGGGTATGCAGCCGGATCCCGTAGTAGCTCTTCAGTAGTTGTGTACTCACCTGATGATGGCCGGACGTCTCTGGGCCGAAATATCGTGGCAGAATGCGACGGGATCCGGCTGCATACCCGGAAATTATTAGAAGAATATATAAATCCACTACACATTGTTGAAAAGAAGGATGGATCACTACGTTTAGTTTTAGATTCACGTCAAGTTAATAAAATAATCATTACAGAAACCGACCGACCACAGACGTTAGAAGAGTTACTGCAAAAATTTCATGGCACCTCCATTTATACTACACTCGACCTCAAATCAGGGTTTTGGCAAATCCAACTACACCCAAATTGCCGAAAATATACGGCATTCCTTTGCTTTGGGGAATGCTATCAATTTTGTAAACTTCCGTTTGGACTAACGATTTCGTCTGCCGCCTTTATACGAGGCAGGAATACTATTCTACCACAAGATCTGAAAAACAAAATTACTACATATGTCGATGACATTTTAATTGCAGCAGAAAACTGGGAACAACACAATCATACTCTTCAACAATTACTGAATACATTCGAGCAGAATGGTATAACTATAAACTTGCGTAAATCTGAATTTGGTAAAGCGTCAATAAAATTTCTAGGGCACATTATCTCACAAACAGGTATCGCACCAGACCCTGACAAATTGCAAGCACTGAAAGACATCGACGTGCCAACAAACAAAAAGGAACTTCGGAGCTTTTTAGGTCTTATCAATTATTTTAGAAAATTTATCCACTACAAAGCATTAGACAGGCCCTTGCTATACCAGCTTACAAGTAAAAACACACTTTGGTCATGGAATGAAGACGTTGAAGCTGAATTCGAGAACTTGAAAGAAGCATTATTAAAAGCACCTTTGTTATCACACCCTGACCCAACACAAAACTTTTCCGTTGCAACAGATAGTTCAACCACAGCACTAGGAGTACATATTTTCCAAGAAATAAAGGAAGAAGATAAGACAGTCGTGAAACACATTGCTTTTGCAAGCAGGATACTTTCTCCAGCAGAGCGCAATTATTCTGTAACAGAATTAGAGACACTATGTGTAATTTACGCTTTTAAGCGATTCCGTCATTTTCTATATGGCCGACATACAACAATATATACCGATCACCGAGCAATCCAGTTTTTATTGTCAGCAAAACTTACGCACGATAGATTAAGCCGCTGGAAATTATACTTACAAGAGTTTGATTTTACTATTATACACATTCCAGGCACGCAGAATACTGTTGCCGACGCATTGTCGAGGTCCATTCACAATAAACGCATGGAGGAAGAAAATACCTTTTGCTACAACAACCATAGTATTATGTATATTAAACAAGTAGCTTTCGAAAACTTTATATCAGCAGCATTACAGGATATAGAGAGAGAACAGCAGAAAGATGAAACACTGAAAGAGATTGTAACGCTTTGGAAAACAGAAGTAACGCTAAAGTCAGACTTCATTACACTGTACATCAAAATATACTCTTTATTCGATCATACCGAGACGGTAATAATTGGCTTTTATGCATTCCGGAAGGGATCGTAAATAAACTGATATGGTATACACATCTAAGTTATGGACACTACGGAGCGAGGAAATGCTTTCTGATTCTGCGACAAAATTGCCACTTTAATAACATGGAAAAACACATAAGAAAAGTAATAGCATCATGCAAGATATGTCAAAAAGCTAAATCATCAACAGTGTCACACATTCCACCATTGTATCCCATCATACCGGTTAAGTTAAGACACATGGCAGCAGTGGATCTTTTCGGTCCAATCCCCAGAACAAATAATGGTTATAGTTATATTTTTGTAGCTGTAGAACTAACATCCAAATTTGTAACATTTTCTCCACTAAGGAAAGCAACAGCAAGAACAGTATCAAGAGCGTTTGTAAGAGATTTTCTATCAGTAGTAGGACGTGTACAGAAGGTTATTTCGGATAACGGTCCGCAGTTTAGGTCAGACGTATGGAAGAAAATGTTAGAAAGTAAGAACATAACAGCTATTTACATATCAAGATATCACAGTTCTTCCAACCCATCAGAAAGAATAATGAAAGAGATCGGGAAGATGCAGAATTTATTGTCATAAAAGACATACAACATGGGATAAATATATTTTACAGTTTCAAGAAGTGATAAATGCAATACCCAATGAATCTACGATGCTATCACCAACCGTAATACTGACAAATAAAGACCCACCGAACAAAATTACCGAACTAATTACTTTTCCTAAGACGCGTAGGCTTCGACATAGTGAAATAATAGACACAGCATTAGCAAACACTAAAAGAGCTGCAGATCGGCGGAAGAAACAACAGAAGCAGGTAAGTCGACTACAGAAGTACGAGATTGGCGACAAAGTACTGATTCGCACTCATTTTCTTTCCAACAAAGGTAAGCACAGATGCCGTAAATTCGAACTTCTGTATGCAGGCCCTTACAGAGTTCGTAATATTCCACACGCTAATGTAGTGCATGTGGAAACGCTACGTAAGAAGAAATCATTAGGGAATCATCATGTATCCAACGTGAAACGTTTCTTGACTTAAATTTTTGCATTTCAGCTGACGAAAGGACGGCGTGACACGTAAGTATGCAACAATGGTAGTTTCAGCGCGCTTCAGTAACAAACAAAGCCGCGACACGCAGCGGGCCGCTAATATTTCACCGTACCTTAAAGAACACAGCAGTACTTAATGATGCTACGCCAGCCAAGACAAATAAAAACACGAGAAACATTTCCTAACTTAAAGAGAACATGCAGACAACGACACGACGTATGAATTTGTGCACTGAGAGCTCATAAATGAAAGAAATTTTTTTTATAACGTGACATAATTACTTAAGAAAATGTCGATTTTTGCAATAGCTAAACTGATAATATAGATCGTTCATTAATCAATTATTTTAGTGGTAACATTAACATGTACTCTTTATTCCAGAATGCAGCATTGTTGTCACACGTCATCAAAATGAAACGTAGTTTTAGTTAGAATAAGGATGTGAATCTTTAGGTCACGCAGATAGCTGACGCTAATTGTCATTACAGAAATTTTATAGGTCATGCCGGGAGCTGACGTGATTTTGCAGCAGTTAATATTATGATAAAGTGTTTTATAGGTCATGCCAGGAGCGGACGAGAAGTACCAGAAGATGTTTATTGAAGTCATGCCGTGCACTGACGATAATTAATACTGAATGTTTTATAATAAGTCATGCCGTGCGCTGACGTTAATTAATGCTGAATGTTTATAACAGGTTATGCAGAGAGTTGACACAGATGCAGAAGAAGAATGTGTATGTTATGTTAGTATATAAGAAATGTATAATGTTAAGAAATAATTTTGCTAGCATGTGACACATTGCAACACTATGGATGGGGACCACACATTACAATGTCTAACCAGAATAATGTTTACCTTAATTTTCAGCTGCAAAAGAATACTTTAAATAATTTTATGACAGTAATTTTATTGTATATTATGACCTGACATTTGACGACTCATAACTGACGAATACACCCCTGAATGGAAGATAAAATTTTAGGACAGTAAGTCAAGAAATGCATTGTCAACAAAATTTATAATTAATGATGTAAGAAACTAAGATATGTAAATACAGAATAAGTAATAATGTACTTGTCTATAACAAATCTGTATACTATCAAATACTGAATAAGTAGGAACTTTTATGTCTTTTATATATGGGAATAATTTTCTGGAAGAATTCTTAAATTAAAACTACATATTGTTACAAATTACAACACAACATATTTTGTCATAGGGAAAATTATTTGGTAGTCAAATTATGGTACCAACAATGTCCGTGAACCCATTGCCAAAACAATTTTACCCGTACCTTAATTCCTGTGCATCCCCATGGTTATTGAGCACAGAATCAGTGAATTGTGAAACACGTGACTTCAACCAATGATGTTCTCGACGAGGTGTTTGCATACCTAGATGCACACCACAGCCCGATGTATGTCAATTGGTGCCTGCATACCTAGATACACACCACAGTATGATGTACGACAATAGGTGTTTGCATACCAAGATGCACACCACCAACCTTAATGGACCATTGGAGATGGAACTTAATCCTGATGTGGCTGCGGCAACTCAGGCTATTCGACGACGTACTTAGTGTTTGGGTACACTAAAACTATGGAGCAAGGCGATGATGGAACCACATGGCGAAACCTGGTGTTGTGCTATGTGAGGGAAAGGAACAGACTTTTGAGTGCATTCACAGACAGTTGCCATTGCTTTGACCATGCTATCCAATTCCTTTTGTACCTTCCTTAATTGTGGTACTAAGAGATGCCAATTTGAATTAAATGTTTCATAATGTAAACTTTCAATTGCTTCATATGATCTGTATATTGATTTTCACATTTACTCTTATTCTTGTTGTTAAATTTAAGGGAACCAAATTTTACTTGATGTACAATTCCTACTAAAACCCTTTCTATTTACATATTCTCTTTATTAGAGATAGACAAATCATTTCGTATGACAGCATTTGTGTATACACTTTGTTCAAACTATTTTCTATAATCAAATTTTATACTTATGTTGAGTCCATATGACTCAACAACGTAGTAAAATTTTAAGAAAGCCGAGTAGCGGCATATGTAATTATGTAATAGGCGTATTTAAACTGTTTTAGCATGTAATTATCTGAACTGTTTCTTATTTAAATTGTTTTGTTAATTAAATTGCATTGTGTATTATTGAGAAAGAGCGGGAAACCGCGCATAGATACATTTTGAGAAAGAGCTGGAAACAGCGCTCAGTAATACATCTGTAATGGTAGCAGGGATTGTCTGCACCAAAAACCATTGTTGGCGGCGAGACCGCACTTTTGTAGCATTGAGCGTTGGAAGCGAGCAGTTGCGAGTAAGATGTGAGACGAGGCAGTCGTAGCTAGCGAGACATGAGAGGAGGTCGCTGTAAGCGAGGTATGAATTAACACTTTGAAAGAAGCGGTGTGCTCGCCAGCCACTCGCTATATGTAGCGCAATGCTAGTTTTTAAGAATTTTTGTAAAGAACTATACCCCTTGTAATTGTTTGTCAAGATCGTTCTCAGAATATAGTTAACTTCTACCAGATTAAATGCATTAAGAATTTTCTATCCCAAAATCATTCACGTAAATGCTTTACGGAATTTATTGTTACCTTAAAAGAAAAGTCTAAACTGAGCTTCAGCTTTTATCAAATCTAAATTAACTTCAACTTAAAGAATTCCAGTCACAAAGTATTATGAAACTCCACCAGCAGCTTATAATTATGTTAAAGAGAAGTAAGTATATTCATTCCACAGTTTGCTGTAGCAGTCAGATGGCGATCCAGTATAAATAATTAAAGGTAAGAATCAGTCTTAATAATTTCAGGTAACGACTGAGGGCCACGGCGACAACACATTTTATGTTTCGTCGTAATAATCAGCAGGTAGTCTTGACAGAGCAGCAGTTAAAAGATTTTAAGAGACGCAGCGTTCAGTCAGCAAGCAAACGTCCATCCAATATTAGACGGGAAGGTTTCAAACTGCTCCATCAATCACGAAGTTTTTAAATTTGTTATTTCTTTACTACTCAGTCTTTTCAAGGTGCATTTTGAAGATGTTCACGTATACCACTGATTGTATCACTGATTATATCACTGTACGACACATTGTTCAAGAGATATGACACGGTACAGATTCAGTTACGTGAAACCGAAACCACAGGACCTTATTCGCTACGGATACAGGTGAAATACTGGATGACAATTATTGAACTATATGAAACAAGATGCTCATAACTTCTGATCGGTTTGCGTTAGGACGTTCAAAATGCACGGTTGGCCGCGGGGAATTACACTACTGGGCATTCAAATTGCTACACCAAGAAGAAATGCAGATGATAAACGGGTATTTATTGGACAAATATATTATACTAGAAATGACATGTGATTACATTTTCACGCAATTTGGGTGCATAGATTCTGAGAAATCAGTACCAAGAACAACCACCTCTGGCCGTAATAACGGCCTTGATACGCCTGGGCATTGCATCAAACACAACTTCGATGGCGTGTACAGGTACAGCTGCCCATGTAACTTTGACACGATACCATAGTTCATCAAGAGTAGTGACTGGCGTATTGTGGCGAGCCAGTAGCTCGGCCACCATTGACCACACGTTTTCAGTTGGTGAGAGATCTGGAGAATGTATTGGCCACGGCAGCAGTCGAACATTTTCTGTATCCACAAAGGCCTGTACAGGATGATACATGCGGTCGTGCATTATCCTGCTGAAATATAGTGTTTCGCAAGGATCGAATGAAGGGTAGAACCACGGGTCGCAACACATCTGAAATGTAACGTCCACAGTTCAAAGTGCCGTCAATGCGAACAAGGGGTGACCGAGACGTTTAACCAATGCCACCCCCATACCATCACGCCGGGTGATACGCCAGTATGACGATGACGAATACACGCTTCCAATGTGCGTTCACCGCGATGTCGCCAAACACAGTTGCGGCCATCATGATGCTTTAAACAGAACCCGGATTAATCCGAAAAATGACGTTTTGCCATTCGTGCACCCAGGTTCGTCGCTGAGGACACCATCGCAGGCGCTACTGCAAGGGTAACCGCAGCCGTGGTCTCCGAACTGATACTCCATGCTGCTGCAAACGACGTCGAACTGTTCGTGCAGATGGTTGTTGTCTTGCAAACGCCACCATCTGTTGACTCAGGGATCGAGAAATGGCTGCACGATCCGTTACAGCCATGCGGTTATGATACCGGTCATCTCGACTACTAGTGATACGGGGCCGTTGGAATCCAGCACGGCGTTCCCTATTAACCTCCTGAACCCACCGATTCCATATTGTGCTAACAGTCATCGGATCTCAACCAACGCGAGCAGCAATGTCGTGATACGATAAACCGCAATCGCGATAGGCTATAATCCGACCTTATCAAAGTCGGAAACGTGATAGTACGCATTTCTGCTCCTTTCACGAGGCATCACAACAACGTTTCACCAGGCTACGCCGGTCAACTGTTGTTTGTGTATGAGAAATCGGCTGGAAACTTTCCTCATATAAGCACGTTGTAGGTGTTGCCACCGGCGCCAACCTTGTGTGAATGCTCTGAAAAGCGAAACATTTGCACATCACAGCATCTTCTTTATTTCGGTTAAATTTCGCGTTTGAAACACGTCATCTTCGTGGTGTAGCAGTATTAATGGCCAGTAGTGTAGTAACGCATGAGCACGCGCCTTTTTGCTGTTTTGAATTGGCACGTGAAAATGTCACCGTACAGAGTGCCTGAGTTTATAGCCCTTTTGAAGGCCTAATACGCGACAAATAACATTTCCACTGCGGTTCAAAGGAAATTTGCGACCGAGTTCAAGCTGAAGACAACCGGTCCAAGTGTGCTAACAACCAAGAATTTGGTTCGCAAGTTTGAGAGAACTGGTTGTGTTTGAAATGAAGGTATTGACGCTGTCGGTCGTCAAAAGGGGTGAGAAGACATGCGCCGTGTTTCAAAGCTGCCCCAAGAAATCGATCAGATAAGCTGTACAATAGGTGAGAATCAACTGGGAGGGACTGCGAAAAATTTTTGTTGAAGATCTGCATTTCCTCCCATACAAAATTCAAACTCATCTGCCATTAAGCCCCAGGGCCATGGAACAGCTGTTCTGTTTCACAAACACTTTTCCACCGAACTGACGAATAGGACTTTGATGTGAATGTGGTTTGCTTTAGCGACGAAGCCCACTTCCATTTGGATGGGTTCCACAATATGTGAAACTATCATTTGGGGGACTGAGGATCCGCATATCCCGATCGAGAAGTCTCTTCACCCTCAATGGTGTGATGTGCAATGTCCAGTGACGGAACAATCGGTGAGATATTCCTTGATGGTTCGGTGACTACCGAAAGGTACGAAAGGGTGTTGGAAGATGATTTCATCTCCATTATCCAAAGAGACCTTGATTTCGATAAGATGTGGTTCATGCAAGACGGATCTCGAATGTATCAAAGCAAGAGAATGTTTTAAAGCAAGAGAATGTTTTATGTCATGAAGGAACACTTTAGGGAACACATGCTTGACTTTTGGTATCCCCAGGCCACTGGCAAGGGCCGCGATTGGCCACCATGCTCTCCGGATCTGAACACATGCGACTCCTTTTTGTGATGCTATATGAAAGGCAAGGTATACAGCGATAACCCCAAAACTATTGCTGGGCTGAAACTAGCCTTCAACAGGTCATCGACAGCATCGAAGTTCCGACACTTCAGCTGGTCATGCAGAATTTGGCTATTCGTCTGCGCCATATCATCGCCAGTGATCGCAGGCGTATCGAACATGTCATAACCTAAATCCTAATATCTGTAGTTAGTTGTACAGTAGTTTGTAACCAATTTACAATTTTTTTGGTGTAGTATATGTGTAAATGTGCGTGAAATACGTTAAATATATGCGACGTGTGTAATTTCGAAAAGCCATGGCTAAAAAGCGACTCCTAAGCCCCTGGGTGGATTTCTACCAAATGTGGTACACATGTTACGATCTGGAAAGAAACACTGGTGGAGTAAGAACCAGCATCCTCCTGTTAGGATGAGGATGATAAAATGGAGGGATAAGAGGACAGAAAGAGTTGGACAGACACACCGGAGAAAGGGGAAGACTGACACAGATATGAGGGAGGAGGAGAATGACACAGTGAGAGGGGGAGGGGATGGATAGAAAAAGGGAAGAGGAGAAGATGGGCAAAGAGAGGGAGGAGGTGGAGGTAGAAAGAGGAAGGACAGAGGAGGCGATGGACAGACAGAGATGGGGGTGGAGGAGATAGAGAAGGAGATTAAGATGGACAGAGAGGGAGGGAGGAGATAAGGGAAGTGAGAAGCAGATAGAGGGGTAAGAGGGGATAACCCAGAGGGGGTGGGTTCAGAAATGAAGAGAGAGAGGAAAAAGGGGATGGACAAAAAGGTTGGAGCAGATGGGACATAAAGTGAGGAAGAGCAGACGGCGAGTGTGAGGTACAGGAGGGGAGAGATTATGCGGGAGGCAGGAGAGATGGAGGAGATAGACGGAGAGAGGGGTAAGAAGAGTTGGACAGAGACAACAGCTGTGGGTATGGACAGAAAGAGGGGGTAAGGGGAAATGGGCTAACGGAATTAGAATAAATACATATCCAGGCAACGCCAGGTACTCAAATACTCTCTTTTGATCTGTTCTAGAGAGACTATTTGCGTTGCTATGCAGTATATGGGCTCACTGATGGTCATATCCAGGACTCTACGTTAGCGGCAGACTGACAATACTTCGGCCGCCATGCACCGTTGCAACGCCTCTGCTGCTATAAAGACAATATAAAATCAAAGTCTGTTATGACACTCTTAACTTTGTATGACTGAACTACTGCCGCAGTGCTTTAGGTTGCGCCAGGTCAAGTCTTTTATTGCACTTTATGTTAATATTTCAATTGGACTAAAGTATTTAAAAAAGGAAAGGAAAAGTAGGCACAGTCCACGTAATGTTTTCTTGGAGAAAGTATGTCAAGTGTACACCATAATTTATCTTCGTTGTGATTCATAGTTTATTGTTAGATTTGATTATGTGAGAATGAGAGACTGTGATATTTTATTCTTGGTTGATAATCTGTGAAGTATTTAGTTCATTAGCGAAACTATTTAAGTAACTGAAGATTATGTGTATAAGCTCCTATACGATTTTTTAACACAGGGTCAAATAAGAATATAGGAAGAGAGATTTTTTTTACATTATGACATATTAAATAATTTAATTACCTAGATCGTTTACTTCAGTCGGTTTAATGGATGTAACAGATAACTGATGTTTTATTTGTGGCCTGAGGTTGGCTGTCTGGGTTATGTCCGAAATCCATTAGTATATTTAAGAAGAGCTATAGTTATTACCGGAGTTTATAAATATTCGATGAAAGCTCTAACTTCAGGCCCTTTCTACCAGTGTTTCTGCTTGATCCAAAGATTTGCCCAGCATTGGGAGCGTGTGAGAAGGCAGGCACTTTTAAAACAGTCTTAATCATCGCCTTGTTACTAAGAAACGTCACAAAATGCTTTATAGAATTAAGTAGCTTGCAAAACTATCAGAGTGAAAAGAGAGTTTTCATCCAAGAAATTTAAGTTTTTAAAAGTATTATACATACTAAATGAAAGTAGTGCATTATCTAAAGTTATTTTTGATTTAAATGTTTCTCAGACCCAATTTATAAAATTATGTTCTCATTTCTAACGTTGACATTGACATAAAATATCAAAAACAGTCCATACTTTGTGCTTACATACAAATGTGTTTTGATGAGACAACAGTTAGATTTTTTTTTAAGTCACCAGTGTATGTTTAAATTTGAGCAAGCTACAAGCAGAAGCAGTTCACATTTCATGGTTTCGGTAGAAACTAAAGGCTTCCACAAATACGTCGACCAAATACCTGCGGCTGACGTGTTATAATGCTGCTCGTAAGTGCCCCTTTCTCAGTACTCAAACAGTAGCAACACAAAACGCTTATTGTCAAACAGTTTTTGTTGTTTTTATTTCTTTTTATTTATTTATTTATTTGTTTATTCCTAGGACTCTGATGCAGTAGCGAGGCATTGTCTGACTGAACAGTGTGGAATCTGTTAAAGATTAGACTGGCGCTTGGAGGATAAACACTTGGCCACTTTAAAGGCGTGAAGACGGGTAACATAGCTAATTAATAGCGGAGTCAGGAAATTATATCGCGAGTTATTTATACAGAACGAATCCTAATTTGATTGTTACAAATAACAAGGGGGAATTATCACAGGTAATGGACTCACTCAAACAATAGAAATCGTAGCGACTCATATTTAATAAAACATTCCGAAGAGTCGTGTAACGTACTTGTAATCCTTCACCGGTTATCAATAGCAGACACTAGAAAGAACGACCTTAACCATGGTCCTATTGGTTAACGGCACATTTTATTGTTGGAAGCAAATACGACCAAACCATATGACTTCTATTGGTGATTAAACGGACTGATATAAGAATATTAAAAATATTTCGATAACAGTTCACTAGCACAGATTTTACGCTTGCGATGTGGGTAGAGAACTAAATATAATGATGAGGAGTTCCCTGTCACCCAATACAACAAGACAGTCAGAAAAATTAGTAAACCTTTTCTAAATTTGTTTTTTTCTTATAAATGAAAAGTCCATAAGTTGTGTTGTATTTCATGTGTCAATTTTATTGCATATGAAGTACAGTAAATAAAAATGTGAACAAATCACTTTCGTCTACAACAAAATTGAGCAAATAAACAACATACATACTACCTGTTCATCTGCTTGTAGTACACGTAAAATTACCATTTTCAAAGGACGTATTTTCTGTAGCGCTTGTTGAAATTCTGATGTTTAATATCTTTAATTAACATCTAAAACTTATTCAAATAATACACCCACATGTAACAGAGAAGCTGTTCTAGAAAGAGAAGTTAAAATTAATTTTTGATGTTTAAAAAACTTCTTTTCTTGTGCATACAATATGCATATTTATGTTGCAACTCTCTTTTCTTTTCTTTTTCTTTTCTGCTGACTTAATACAAATAGTTTGAATTGAGTGTTGTTGACAGTTACAAATTATATCAACATTTGCAGAATCTTGTATCTCGTTGTATTTTAACACAATAGAAAACTGTTAACAAAAAGGTACCTCAGGAGTAAGAAAAGATTTCAGGATTGAGTCTCGGCCAAGCATAATATGTAATCTAGCAGACAGTGAATGTACTGGTCCTTATTTAAAGGCTTATAAGAAAGTCTGTTCCTTATTTAAAGGCATGTAAGTAGGTCTCTTATGGCGTGCGATATTATATTTATAACTAGCAATAAATCCAGCCAAACCATTTATAACAAGTATAGGAATCTGTAAGCCTCACAGGTGTTTTCCAAGAGTAATATTTATATAACTTAGTAGGATGAGTTTTATATTCACTATCATTCACTCAAAATGACTTATTCACACAAACCGAAGAAGATACGGTTTTTTCTTTCTTTTCACCGCACTCCCCATCGTGATGCAGATGTTCCTTGAAGCACTTCTGACTGAAAGTTGTGAGTGCGATGACGATTCTGGTAGCTCTCAGATGGTCCACGGATGTCATACTAGTGACAAGTTTACTTCTCTGTAGTAGATCAGTACTGAAATTCCAAAGTGACTCAAGTCGCCCTAGTGACAGGCCTTTCCAGTCAAAAAAATGCACCACTTTTCTTTCACTCCGTGCCTCAATACGCCTTTATCCTGCAGACGCTGATATTCAGCTGTATTCTGCGAAGTAATGCTAGCCGTTTTTGTCTGTCTTGTTCAACTCCAAAAGAAGAAACTGCACGATGACAGAGATATATGCATATTTCCTAAATATGGAGCTTTAGTTACTAGAAGAAATACAAAAAGCTGCTGTATATTTGTTGCAATGGTGTTTATTTATACCACTACTGTCCATCTTCAGGCAGATTTGTATGAAGAATACATAGAATATAAAGCAGCTACTTTTCAAATCACGTAATGTTCACAGGTGGACAAAACAGAGTTCCAAATGAGATTACATATTCTCAGATCCACCCTACACATCCCTGCAGTAAAATCCTGTTAAAACGCATTCCAACCTACAAAAAGAGAAGTAGGAAATTTAACAAACAACAATGTTCTCTGGTATGATGGTATGAATGAATCAAACTGCATGAATTCAATTAACTAATTTAATGTTTTTGTTTATTTAAGCTACTAGCTGAGCACCTAGTGTTGCCCAGGCAAGCATTTATTCTAATTCTATTAGTCCATGTCCTCCTTTCCCTCTATCTATGCGTCTTCTTCACCCCTCTTCTTGTCCATCTCCTACTCCCCTCTCTCCATCCACTTCCTCCATCTCCAACTCTCTGTTCATCTCCTCCTGCATCTCTCTGTTCATCTGCAGTTTCCTCCCCTCCCCCCTTTTTCTGTTAGATCGTCTCCACTCTCTCTGTCCATCTGCTACTCCTATTCCCATTTCCTCCTCCTCCCACTCCTCCTCACCAATTTTCTCCTACCCATTCTCTATCTCCTCCTCCTCATTCCCTCTGCCCTTCTCCTCCTGCCCTCTCTCAGCTCTCCTCCTCGTCCTACTGTCTCACTCCTGTTACCCCAGTCATCTCCTCTTCCGTTGCTCCATTCATTTTCTCCAACTCTCCCATATCTATGCGCAAGTTCTTCCCCTTCCCTGTCTGTCCATCTATTTTTCCACCCATTATAACTCCACGTTACCGTCCCCACCATGTAGGTGTTTTCTTTCTAGATAGTATGTAATATAATACTATGTTTGATTGAAATCAATCCAGGTGTTTAGGAGGAGTTCTTTGTATGTGGCTTTTCCCACACACACATATTTCTGAAATATTTCACATATATTTAACGTGTTTCATACATAGTTGTGCACATTTCCAGTGAATTTTGCCCTGCAGTATCATTATCACACATCTCAATGTTTATGACGACATTTCTCCTGAATCATTTGGTACAACGACATAATTAATAGCTGAAATCAGCGGCAGATGTGAATACTGCTTACGAAATATGTTAGGAATAGAGTAAGTTGCAAAGAAGTAATAAATTTATACCTCATGAATGATGCGACAGTTTTTGACACATTTCAGTGTTAATGCCCTCAGTTCTCCTGAACTATGGTCGTAATCTGAGATAATGTTGGAAGTACGTTCACTGGCACATAGTAATACTGAATGCAAAGTCTGTCGCTAATTAAGTTTGTAGTAAACAAGTATTAAATTAAGTCATTCCTGATGCGGCAGGTTTACTGCGTGAACTTCGAAAATGTAGGAAGTGATAGGCTTTTTTCCTTTAGATATCGCAGTGCCAGTGTTGTTAAGAAAAACGATGCAATGTTGCTGCAGACATTCATGCATGTCTGAAGGAACAGGCACTGTAGCGACGACAGTGGTTGTGAAATACGAGGGTTAGAACTTAAATAGTGGCAACTATTTATTCACAACCGACACAAAAGAGTTACATGTTTCCACCTGTTACTGCCCTTCAAAGTAGTCACCAGCGTTGTGTAGAACCCGTTATCAGCAATGTGGAAGGCGTAGTATACCGTTAGCAGAGCCTGTTCTGTTGATGGTGCGAATGGAGCGGTCTAGTGCCTGTCGAATCTCTGGAACAGTTCTGAAGCGAATGTCACGAAGTGGTTCCTTCATCTTCGGAATCAAAACAAAGTCACAAGGACTTATGGCGCATTAATGTTCATTTTTGGAGCTATGCGAAAGCAGCGGTGACACTTTCTGCGCAACCCACCCATCATTTTGCACGACAATGCGCGGTCGCATCCAGCGCAGTCTGTAGCTGCTCTGGTCTGTCGATGGGACTGGGAAGTATTGTAGCATCCATCATACTCAACGGACCTAACCGCTGGGAACGAGCTCTACACAACGCTGGTGACTACTTTTGAGGACAGTAACAGGTGCAAAGATGTAACTCTTTTGTATCGGTTGTGAATAAATAGCTGTAACTACACTCCTGGAAATTGAAATAAGAACACCGTGAATTCATTGTCCCAGGAAGGGGAAACTTTATAGACACATTCCTGGGGTCAGATACATCACATGATCACACTGACAGAACCACAGGCACATAGACACAGGCAACAGAGCATGCACAATGTCGGCACTAGTACAATGTATATCCACCTTTCGCAGCAATGCAGGCTGCTATTCTCCCATGGAGACGATCGTAGAGATGCTGGATGTAGTCCTGTGGAATGGCTTGCCATGCCATTTCCACCTGGCGCCTCAGTTGGACCAGAGTTCGCGCTGGAGGTGCAGACCGCGTGAGACGACGCTTCATCCAGTCCCAAACATGCTCAATGGGGTAAAGATCCGGAGATCTAGCTGGCCACGGTAGTTGACTTACACCTTCTAGAGCACGTTGGGTGGCACGGGATACATGCGGACGTGTATTGTCCTGTTGGAACAGCAGGTTCCCTTGCCGGTTTAGGAATGGTAGAACGATGGGTTCTATAACGGTTTGGATGTACCGTGCACTATTCAGTGTCCCCTCAACGATCACCAGAGGTGTACGGCCAGTGTAGGAGATCGCTCCCCACACCATGATGCCGGGTGTTGGCCCTGTGTGCCTCGGTCGTATGCAGTCCTGATTGTGGCGCTCACCTGCACGGCGCCAAACACGCATACGATGACCATTGGCACCAAGGCAGAAGCGACACGTCTCCATTCGTCCCTCCATTCACGCCTGTCGCGACACCACTGGAGGCGGGCTGCACGATGTTGGGGCGTGAGCGGAAGACAGCCTAACGGTGTGCGGGACCGTAGCCCAGCTTCATGGAGACGGTTGCGAATGGTCCTCGCAGATACCCCAGGAGCAACAGTGTCCCTAATTTGCTGGGAAGTGGCGGAGCGGTCCCCTACGGCACTGCGTAGGATCCTACAGTCTTGGCGTGCATCCGTGCGTCGCTGCGGTCCGGTCCCAGGTCGACGGGCACGTGCACCTTCCGCCGACCACTGGCGACAACATCGATGTACTGTGGAGACCTCACGCCCCACGTGTTGAGCAATTCGGCGGTACGTCCACCCGGCCTCCCGCATGCCCACTATAGGCCCTCGCTCAAAGTCCGTCAACTGCACATACGGTTCACGTCCACGCTGTCGCGGCATGCTACCAGTGTTAAAGACTGCGATGGAGCTCCGTATGCCACGGCAAACTGGCTGACATTGACGGCGGCGGTGCACAAATACTGCGCAGCTAGCGCCATTCGACGGCCAACACCGCGGTTCCTGGTGTGTCCGCTGTGCCGTGCGTGTGATCATTGCTTGTACAGCCCTCTCGCAGTGTCCGGAGCAAGTATGGTGGGTCTGACACACCGGTGTCAATGTGTTCTTTTTTCCATTTCCAGGAGTGTATTTAAGTACCAACCCTCGTACGTGTAATGTAGTTTCAGTTGCCAGTACGAAAAACCACTAGTTGTATGAGGGAATGACGACGTTGAAAATTTGTGCCGGTCAGGTAATCGAACACATATTTCCGGCTTTACGTAAGTGGTCGCCTTATCCGCTCTGACTACCCTTGAATGACCCACGGCTGAACCCAAAATACCATATGTCGTCTGTCCTCCGTCACAACCTGTACGCATATACACATTATGTGTTTCATAACATTGTTGTTGTTGTGGTCTTCAGTCTTGAGACTGGTTTGATGCAGCTCTCCATGCTACTCTATCTTGTATAAGCTTCTTCATCTCCCAGTACTTACTGCAACCTACACCTATCTGAATCTGTTTAGTGTATTCATCTCTTGGTCTCCCTCTACCATTTTTACCATCCACGCTGCCCTCCAATGCTAACATGCTTCATAACGTATTTATTACGAATTACATTACGTCTGCAGTCATCGCAATGTCTGTTCCTTGAGATACGCATAGACGCAACGATCAACTCTAAAGCGTGTTGGACCACCCTCCAGAGATTAAAGCCACGACTTCAGCGTGTACTTCGCCACAAAATTGAAAACGGACTTCTCCTTTTCCATGCCAACCGAAAGCCAGACACAACTCAGCGCTCCCAAGATGAGGGCATAGAACTTCACTGGACTGTTCATCCTTATCCACCCTACAGCCCGGACCCCGCACATTCCGACTTCCATCTGTTTCGACCAATCAAGGGTGCACTTCGCGGGAAGCAATAAGTGGATGACGCGGAGGTTATTGATGCAACATGACGCTGGCTCCGTCGTCGACTATTAGAGTGGTACCATGTGGACATCCAGGCCGTGCCAGTGAGGTGACATAAGGCCGTCGCATTGACGGAGATCATGTTTAAAATTAGGTAAATTTTGGAAATATGTGGTATGATCTTATGAGACCAAACTGCTGAGGTCATCGGTCCCTAAGCTTGTACTCTACTTAAACTAACATACGCTAAGAACCACACACACACACACACACACACACACACACACACACACCCATCCCCGAGGAGGACTCGAACCTCCGACGGGGGAGACGCTCAAACCGTCCAGGTCGCCTGAGACAGCGCGGCTACCCCGCGCGGCTTAAAAATAAGGTTTTGTAGCCAAAAGAGTAGGGAGTAATATGGTGTACAAGAATCGAGAATAAAACCAATCTGCTTTCAGAAAAAAAAAATTGTGTTGTGTTACTTACTGAACTACCCTCGCCGTTATCACGTTATCTTGATTATTCATCATACAAATGCTCTGAATTCAATTTTTTGTTATAGTTTATTTCTGTTTGCGTCATGCTTCGTGAGCTAGCGTGGCAAGATGTTGGATGGGATTTCCTGCCACGTTCTCTTATGTAAACTGAAATTCCGTTACTGTCACTGCATTGTGGCTGTATATTCCGTAAATTGTTAGTAATTTCTCTATTGAAAAATGCGCCAGTTCTTAACATGCCGGAGAGTAATCTGTAAATATCAGATTTTGCGTACCACATACTGTCTGGCGACGACTACGTCCTTTGTTTTAGCAGGCTGTAGATCATGAGGTGCGAATCTGTGTGGCTTCTACGAAAGAAAGATGATCGGTATTTCTAGTTGTTTCAGTGAAAATTGTACATATTTGTATTTGATTAACTAAAAGAAAGTGAACTCATTGTGTTCTACAGTTCTTAGATTACACCACAGCATTTGTAAGCTTGTTTTATACAACTATTTGTATATTATGTATCATATAATTTCTTCTGTTCTTTATCACATAATTGAGTATGTTTTTTAAATTAGCGTATTTGTCATAGATTATGTTTCAAGTATAAGATTTCTCTACTTCTCAGATGCTTTTGTCCTTACTCGCACTCGATGTAAGGTGTGATTAACATGTGCAATGTTCTCCCATTTGTTGACTAGTTAATGTGCATCGAAATTAATATGTCTTGCATTTGTTCATCACATGCTGTCTATGTTCATAGCTCAAATACTTTTTCATGAAACAGATATTGTGTCTGAATATTACGCCGTTTTTTGGCAAGAGAATTAGGGAATATAGACATTACTACTTGCAAAATCAGAGAGACCAGATGGACAGGACCAAGACATACCTCTGCACAATCTCTTGTTACGAGATCAGCACCGTTCCTTTCAGCATTCTGTCCCCGTGTAGAACAGGCAATTACCAAGGCTACAGGTAGATGGAAAATAGAACAGTAGAATAGATATTGTGAGTTGTCTTCATGTACATTAATGTACGCTTTTCTTTAAGGAATAGTAGTTTAATTATGTTACGAGTCATGATTTTGTTATTTGTGCGCTTTAGTTAATCCTACTGATTAACCTCTTGGTGAATAAAATTGTTTTCCATTCCACTTAAATAATCAGTGTTAGATGCAATGCAAATTGTTAGTTTAATGTTCTGGAGTGTTCCACGTTAATCAGTTACAGATAAACGATCACTACTACCTAGACTCGTTTAATTCATCACCAAACGTAAGTCTTCCGCACCAAGTCCTAGTTATCGAAGCGCTCCCAGTAAGAGAAAAGTATACGGACACACATGGAATGCTGCCACATGATACTAGAAATGACAACATTCCGATAGGGCATTGTGAACATTATCGCTTTAATGATGAAGTGATGTTTCACTCAAGAGGACTCTCCCACCTATGAGGAAACCACGTATCACACAGTGACTCTCGTACAACAAAATGCACAGTGAGGTGACACAAGTCATGGGATACGTCCTAACATCGTCTGGATGTCATTTTGTCCGGCGTAGTGCCACAAGTCGACGTGGCATGGAGTCACTAAGTCATCGAGACTACCCTGCAGAAATATTGAGCCATTCTGCCACTACGTTGTCCATAATTGCGAAACGGTTGCCGGTGAAGGATTCTGTGCACGAACTGACCTTTCAATTACGCACCATATATGTTCAGTGGGATCGATGTCGGGCGATCTGGATGGCCATATCACACGCTCGACACGTCCAGAATGTTGTTCAAAGCAATCGCCAGCAACTGTGGCCTGGTGGCAAGGCCCGTTGTCGTCCATAAAAACTCTATAGTAGATTGGGAACAAGAAGTCCATGAATGACTGGAGATGATCTCCAAGTAGCCGAACGTAACCATTTCTAGTAAATGATAGGGCCAGTGGGACGAGAGGACCATGTCCATTTCACATAAAAAAGAGCCATTATAAAGCCCCCACCAGCTCACACTGTGCCTCGTTGACGACATGGGTCCATGGATTCTCGGGGGCTGCGCCACACTCGAACCCTACCAGCAGCTCTTACCAACTTCAGGTGGGATACATGTGGCAAGGACTAGGTTTTCTAGTCGTCTCTAAGGTCCAGCCGATATGGTCACGAGACCAAGGGAGGCACTGCATGCGATGTCTCGCTGTTAACAAATGCACTCGCGTCCGTTGTCTGCGGCCATAGCTTACTAAGCCAATTTTCGCTGCACTGTCCGAGATTTATTTCTGCGCTTGCTTGTCTGTTAGCACTGACAACTCTATGCAGACGCTGCTGCTCTCGGTCGTTAAGTGAAGGCCGTTGGTCACTGCATTCCCTATGGTGAGAGATAATGCCTGAAGTTTTGCATTCTCGGCACAGTTTTTACAATGTGGATCTCGGAACATTGAATTCCCCAACGATTTCCGAAATGGAATGTCCCATGCGTCTATCTCCAAGTAGCATTCCGTGGTCAAAGTCTGTTAATTCCCTTCGTGCGGCCATTATGACGTCGTAAACTCTTCGCATGAATTACCTGAGTGCAAAGGACTGTTCCGCCATTGCTCTGCCCTTTTATACCTTGTGTACTCCCGCCATTTATTATGTGTATATCGCTATCCCATTACTTGTCACCTCGGTATATGGTACAAAGTGACTGGCTGCTAATATAATTGGCCTCTACGTTTTCAATAAATGCGCAACTTAAATCAACGAAACGGCTATATTCACCTCATCCCAAACCCAGATTTCCTGTGTAACGGCTTCCAGTGGCCACATAAATTTGATTTTTCGTATTGCATTTAATTATCGAATGAATTAAAAACTTTAAAACAGTGACGTAGTGCACTAGTTATGAGGCATAAGATAACTTTAAATTTTCATCATGATACGACATGTATTGAATTCAGTAATTGCGTATATGCAGAGGCAGGGAAACTCAGCACGCGCAAGTTACCCACATTATGTTCAACCAATATTTGAGAGTGAGAGCTCTTTAAGATTTTCAACAAACACTCTGCGTAAACCTTTTAGACACATTTTCTTTCTGACACTCCCCGCAAAACAAGGAAAGGTAAAATGTTCGCTTATTAAGTGTCCGCTATTCGCGCAGAAACCTTTAGCATTAGGTGCGCTGTTTTAATTTATTACTTCCATAGTACTATCTTTATTCGCAACGCATTTGGCAGTTGGTATCTACTGTAATGTAGGTCATTCCTCTATTACGTGAAAAATCATTCTTGTAGTTTGGTATCATAATAATGTACTCTTCTAGCATTTGTCGCTGCTTTAATAGCACACATTTGTCCTACTAGGAAAGAGCTAACATTAACTTAAAATTAAATTCATAGTAATATATCTAGATGTTCTGCTCCTATTTCAAGCTGCCCATGATTCAGGCTCGACGTATTCCGTAGTAGTTGATCAGAGGATCTCGGTACGTAAAGTGTGTTTTGTAGTTACAAAATAAAACTTTTGAAATTATAGACTGCGACACACATAATAGATAGTATATATTTAGGCTCTACATAAGGTTAAGTTATTCCTGATGAACTTAACTATGACTTTGTAATATAAAAATAGTGACCAATAAAGTTTTGTTTGACATCACGTAAATTAGAATTTGGAAAATAATGGTATACAAGTTGTCTTTGTTATTAATATAAAAATTAAAACTTAATTATGCTTGGCATAGGTGAATACTCTATTTTTAATATAGGTCACTATACAGTGGACTCTGTAGCATAACTGATTTTCGTAGCACAACATAATCTCAAAGATACACGCATAAGTATTGTAACGTTATAGATAAATTTGGAAAGGTATATTTCATAAATGCACCAGCGCATTGTATAATTATGCAAGAAATGTAAATCTTATACTCTACAGCCTAAAGTCTGAATAAATGTAAAAAAAAAGTAATATCGAAAGCTTCGGTAAGCCCAAAAAGTAATCGCAGCGCTTGATTTTTTATACCACATTTTCACTGAATGTACAGATTATATTATTGTAAGATCTATAGTTCAGCATATGCGTCTTCATAGACACTGAGATGCATGCGAACGTAGCTTTTCTTAAAACGGGGCGCAAATTACTTTCGTGTAATCAGGCAATAGTAAACGGTTTGAGACTATGCACTGTTTGCCGACAATCTCTTATGTAACCATGTAAAGTGGTTCACTTGTTTTAATTTTGACTTTTTAATTAGTCTGTTGGTGATTAATCCGTAACTAATGAAACCAAACTGGTTTTATTCTAGTTCAGTACAGGTATGAAATTTTCGGTTTTGTGTATTGATAGACAAGAAATTATCAGCAAATACCTTGGAGTGCAGACACTTATTACGCTACTGGCCATTAAAATTGCTACACCAAGAAGAAATGCAGATGATAAACGGGTATTCACTGGACCAATATATTATACTAGAACTGACATGTGATTAAATTTTCACTGAATATGGGTGCATAGATACAAGAAATCAATACCCAGAACAACCACCTCTGGCCGTAATAACGGCCTTCATAAGCCTGGGCATTGAGTCAGAGTTTGGATGCCGTGTACAGGTACAGCTGCCCATGCAGCTTCAATACAATGCCACAATTCATCAAGAGTAGTGACTGGCGTATTGTGACGAGCCAGTTGCTCGGCCACCATTGACCAGACGTTTTCAATTGGTGAGAGATCTGGATAGTGTGCTGGCCACGGCACCAGTCGACCATTTTCTATATCAGAAAGGGCCGTACAGGACCTACAACATGCGGTTGTGCATTATCCTGCCGAAATTGAGGGTTTCGCAGTGATCTAATGAAATGTAGAGCCACTAGGTCGTAACACATCTGAAATGTAACGTCCACTGTTCAAAGTGCCGTCAGTGCAAACAAGAGGTGACCGAGACGTGTAATCAATGGCACCCCAAACCATCAAGCCGGGTGATAAGCCAGTATGGCGATGACGAACACATGCTTCTAATGTGCGTTCACCGAGATGTCGCCAAACACGGATGCGACCATCTGTAAACAGAACCAGGATTCATCCGAAAAAATGACGTTTTACCATTCGTGCAACCACGTTCGTCGTGGAGTACACCATTGCAGGCGCTCCTGTCTGTGTTACAGCGTCAAGGGTAACCGCAGTCGTAGTACCATGTAAATTATCTCCCGCTGTCACAAAGAATCCATGCTGCTGCAAACATCTTCGAACTGTTTGTGCAGATTGTTTGTGTCTTGCAAACGTCCCAATCCGTTGACTCATCGATCGAGACGTCGCTGCACGATCAGTTACAGCCATGCGGAAAAGATGCCTGTCATCTCCAGTGCTAGTGATAAAAAGGCAGTTAGGATCCAGCACGGCGTTCCGTATTACCCTCCTGAACACACCGATTCCATATTCTGCCACCAGTCATTGGATCTCGTCCAACGCGAGCAGCAATCGCGATAGGCTACAATCCGACCTTTATCAAAGTCGCAATCGTGATGGTAAGCATTTCTCCTCCTTACACGAGGCATCACAACAACGTTTCACCAGGCAACGCCGGTCAACTGCTGTCTGTGGATGAGAAATCTGTTGGAAACTTTCCTCATGTCAACACATTGTAGGTGTGACCACCGGCGCCAACCTTGTGTGAATTCTCTGAAAAGTTAATCATTTGCATATCACAGCATCTTCTTCCTGTCGGTTAAATTTCGTGTCTGTCGCACGCCATCTTCGTGGTTTAGAAATTTTAATGGCCAATAGTGTATCTTAGAGTCGTGTTTGCGTCGCTGTGAAAGACTCTCGTCAGTCGTAGCCTGACCATGGTCCTTGTTTTGTCTACAATAGTGAGGCGTCTTGTACTCAGAACTTGACTCTCGCATCCGAATGACAGCAGAAACCGTCGCCGCCCACGCCACTCGACCCCAGCCGCTGCCCACAGAAGGAGCAGCGGAAATACTGCGTCGCCTCCCGCAGCCGTGACCCGTATAATTGCCAACAAATCCCGCAGACCCGGACATAATGGCGGCGCCGTTCCCCGGCCGCCAGCTACAAGTTTCAGATTCCCGGGCGGTCGCTAACCGACATGCCTTCAAATTAGCCTCACTTAAAGACCCAGCTGACGCACCGCCATCTTGCACAAATTTGCGAACAGTGTGCCTCGTTAGGCAGATTCGAAATGTGCGAGGCAAATCCGCGCCGCGCGCTCGGAAACTCGCAGAAATGTCGAACGTCTGAGTTCTCTAACTTCAAGGCTGCATCTCACGTTCAGTACTGGGTTCTTTATGGAATGTAGAAAGGCTTCTAGTATTTCCTAGTGGCGTGAATGTCCTGTTTAACTTCTTTAATTTCTCCCTCTCTATACTTCTCGGTATACATGTCTTGATGCAGGTGGTTGCTTTTGACGTAGTTTTTATAATTCCCATCAGCGAAAACCGTCATCTAACTTGTATTCACAAGTGGTACAGAAACCAGACAGCAGTTATAAGAGTTGAACGACATGAAATGGAAGCAGTGGTTTACAAAGGACTGAAACAGGTTGTAGCTTATCTCCGATGTTGTAATACCTTGAAAAGAGATTATAATATTAAAATAAACAGAAGTAAAACACAGTGATAGAATGTGGTCGAATTAAATCAGACAATGCCGAGAGAATTAGGTTAAAATAAGGCACAAATTGTAGTCGATGGTTTTTTTTCTGTTTAAGCAGCAAAATAACTGATGCTGATCAAAACAGGGAGGAGACAAAACACAGATTGGCTATAGCAAGAAGTCGACATCTGTATCCATTTAAGTTGTATATGTTTGACATGGCGATCTGAATTGTTACATTATTCATAAAAAATCGCTTGTAAATCTCTTTATTGATTACTGGTTTCGACATATCTGTGCTGTCATCATCGGAACTGAAAGTTTAATATATAAACATTTCAGGTCAAGGTGGCTAAAAGGTATATAACTGCATATAAACACTGTGCACATTACTGAAGCCTTGGGATGTAACTTTTGAGCCATTAAAAGGAGTTTATGATCTTCACAAATTTTCAGGCCGCATTGTGATGTTACGTTAGTTTACAATAAAAAGAGGCAGGGAACATGATTATGTAAAACATAAAATACGACACTATAAAACACAAGTCATATTGTGCAGGTGTCATAGCCCACTAGTTCGCTCAACATCACAATGGCGACCGTGCTAGTGCGATATTTGCACAATTGTGTACGTTGTGGTGCCTGACATGTACGTGTACTACCATATATTTCAAACTTCACGTCCCATACGAATTGTTTTCGCACTTCGATGTCATTAAAATTACTTTTGATATCGTTGGATGGGAGCATCCCGAAGCATCAAGGAAGGTTATCGAAGTGAATAAATGGGGTGACGGTTAAAAATTATAGAGGGAGGTCAAGGAAGGAACACGTCGAAGACGTACGAGATCATCGCCTGCACAGGACAGCCTAGCAAGGAGACCTAATCAAACCTTCTTCGAACTGTAGACCGTAACAACTGTAACACTGTAATGTCTTTTCCCCTACAGTTTTTGACATGTAAGGCTTCCTTTAATACCGTGGAATTTATCCCCCGCTACATTAACGTATCCTCTATCATCGCGTATCTTTTCTGGTTTTTTCACATATTCCTTTATAAATGGATTCTGCAGATTACCTCATCTTAATTTTTAGCTTTCCTCCATAGTACTTTTCTGTTCTCGTAGTCCAGTTAACTATTTCTTATTATTTTGAGATTTTACTCATTACAAAGGCTCATCTCCCGCAAAATAATTTACTCGGAAATTACTATACACAGAATAAATGCTCTTAAACTATATTTTCAAAGTATTCCTCCAGGTGTTTCGATTTTGTGTGTCCTCTTCCTCTGCGCCCATTCTCCTCATTGTGTGCCGTACATTTTGGAGCCAGATGGTCATAGCTCGTCCTCTCCTTCATCTCCCCTCTGGTTCCCACTCCAATATCAATTTTGGTATTCTGGCTTCCACCATTCGTCGTACATGCCTGTATCACTGTAACTTCTACCTATCCATTACGTCATATATTCTTTCTTTTATTTCCATTTTCCTTATTATTTTGGTGTTCCTCATCTTGTCTTTCCTGAAGAGTCTTGCCGATCTTTTCCAGAAGTCCATCTCTAGAGCTTGTAATTTTTTAATGTGCTTCAGGTTAATTGTCCAGGTCACCGTTCCATACAGAACCACACTCTCTAATATAGATTTGTATATTAATTTTTTGGTTCTGCTAATTACATTCCTGCTCCGTAAGACTGAGTTAAGCATCTGAATAACCTTCCTTCCACTACTAAATCTTTTATTGGTTTCTGACTCTGACTTTCCCTGGATTTCTAAAATGGATCCCGAATACTAGAAAGTGTTTATCTTTTTCATTTTCTTTCCTTCAATGTAAAGCTCATCTCAGTCATCAGTCAAGTATTCTGTTTTTAGGTAATTAATCTTCAAATCCTAAATTTACTTTGCTATTTCTAGTTGATTACACATATAGTTAGCAACCTCCCCATCTTGTGTTACGACTACTTGATCACCAGCAAACCATAAATGATGCAGGTAAACTCCATCTCTTATTTCTAATCCCATTCTATTACATTTACGAGACCATGTTCTAAGGCTAATATCTATATAGGCCTTAAATAATGATGGTGACATGGGACGGCCCTGTAAAAGGCCTTTGCTTATTCAAAATTTCTGTGAAAGTTTATTATCAAATTCCACTTAGCAAATATTATCTTTTTACAGCTGTTGTATTATTTTAATGAACGAAGGGTCTATGTTTACCATTTGTAGTACTCTCCAAAATATTTTCTTGGAACAGTAGGCTTTTTCTAGATCTATGAAAATTAATCGTATATTTTTTTTGATTTTTCCCCATGTTTCTCCAAAATCTGTCGTAACATGAAAATGCAGTCTGCACATGATCTCCCAGCTCTGAAACCACATTGTTGTTTCTGGTTTCTAAACTTTTTTAATTACTTTCGTAAGAATTCTCATTAATGTGTTTGTAACACAAATCCCTCGACAGTTTGAACAAACTTTGCGATCCGCTTTCTTAAATATGGTATTAATGTAACCTAGCTTCATCTTGTTGGGTGTTGAATTTTCATGTTATCAGTTTCACAATTTTGTCACCACTGTATTTCATACACTCCAGATTGATTTACTATTCTTTCCTGTTCTCAACGCCTGAAGGATTTCACTATCTAAAATCTGGATATTATCATCTTCATTCCCATTTTTTCCACTGTTCCTTTTTTTCTAGATATTCTTCTCTTCCCTCATTTAAAAACTTTTGAAACTACTCTTCCCATTCCTTCTGTGTTATCAGTTTAATACTGACCATGCTTCTTTTACTCTCCCAAATTCTAATTTGCTATTAACCTTGGGACATGTTCATTCCCATGTTTCATTTTTTTTGTAGTCATTATTTTTTCATCACTTCATTCTTCTTTTCCTTGTTTATTGTTCTTGTTTCTACTGATTTGTCATTCAGCCACTCAAGGAACACATTTAGTCTTTCTGTAACAAGGACCTCCATTTCCTCTGACCACCACTCTGCTGTACAGTGGTGGTTGTTATCTTTTTTAACCAACACCCCTGTTGCTATGACTTTCACATTAGTTTTTATGTACTCATATACTTCCTCTGTACTTCCTTCAAATGATTCAACTACTTTCCTATCCATCCTGGCCGCACAGAGTGTTCTGATATTTCCGTCTTCTAGGCTGTCAATATTAAAAGGAAACTTTTCATCTTTCGCAGTCTGGTTCGTTTTATTTATATTACTAGTATCATTCCTTGTATTTTTTTTGCTAGGTAGTGGTGTGATCCACACTGGGCTCGTCTGTAAGATCTGACGTTTACTACCTTGAAAGTACTTACTTACCAGGTGTCAATATAGTATATTATATAACTAAGTTCTTTAGTCTTCAGTTGCCAAGTATTTTTATGAATGTCCTTGTGTTTGAAAATATTTTGGATATTTTTAGATCAAATTGTTCACAAATTGCAATCAATCGTTCCCTATTGTCATTATATTCTTCCTCTCCATGTTTTCCTACTATTCTACAGGATTCTCTAATTCCTACTCTTCCATTCATGCCCCCCATAATAATCAGTTCCTTTCTTCTTGGAATTTTTTCAATAGTCTCCCTGGGGGTGGCCCAGAATGTATCTTTCTCCCTATCTTTTGTGTCGTTCGTGGGTACAGGTTCGCCGATAACCACAACTTGCCTAGAAAATAATTTCATTTCAACTGTTACAGTAGGTTGATTGATGAATGTCCAATTTGTGATTTTTTTCCATGATTTCTTTATCATAATGGGGGTCCTGCTTTGGCTCTTGCTGCTTTCGATACCCCACTCCAGACATGAACATAATTATCCAGTTCTTCTTCTCCTTGGTCTTTCTGCTTTGTTTCAGAGAGTACAAATATGATCTAAATAAAAAAAAAAGACGCAATAAATGACTAACATAAACGCTCTCTTATATGTTCGCCTGCCCGACTTTGTCATGCATGAACACTCAATTTGAAAACTTGGTTCCCAAAATGCATTAAAAGCAATTAATTTTGTGGGGGTGAGCTTCTGCTTCCAGCCGTTGATATATCATGCATACTACAGCAGTTTTAGTGGTTGTATTTTCTCTTTCCTTTGGTGCTAAGCCATATATACTTTCTTCTTGTTGCAGTAGTATTTTCTCGTCGAACGCTTTGTCCATCTAATACGTTTCTTATTCTGCATACTCATATCGCTTTTTCTTGCACTTTAATTTATACCACTTTATTTTATCTCAATCTTCCCTGTAGTACCATGGAATTTATCTACCGCTGTCGCAAAGCATCATCTATCATTCTATACCTTTTCTTGCTTTTCCTACATATTCCTGTATTTACCGATTTTTAACTTCCTTCTATAGCGCCACAATCCAATTAACCATTATCTAAATAAAAAAATAAAGAACTAAGAAAAAGGCTTTTATGGTCGACTGTTGGACTGTTTCTATGAATGAACAATTTAAAAACTGTGTTTTATCATATGGTTCATAAGAGCCATAAACTCATTAAACTTTGTGGGAATGATCTTCTGTTTCCAACCGTTGACTTAGCTTGTGTGGTATTTTGCTCTAAGAGATATTCTTCAGTAAGATGGCATACAAAATGTAATGTTTGTTTGTTGTCTTTGCTACGTGCTAAGCAATATATATTTTCTTTTTGTGTTACACTAATACTTTGGCTCAAATTATCTCTTCACCCAACACGCTTGTTATCCTGTATATTCATATCACTTATGTTTACACAATTTGTTTTATCGCTTTTTCACAAAGATCGAATATACACATTCACTGATCAAAGCATTATTCCCAGAACTTAATTTTTTATTCTTTTTTTATTTTTAATAGATGTTGCTTTTGTTGTAGTTCGAACATTACATGTCGTATTCATACCGCAAAAGAGAAATTACGTTAGCTCTCATCTTGAAAGTAAAAAACAATAATTATTATAAGAGACCGAAAAAATGATTGTTAGCAACTGACCAGAGCTTGCTGCCTGTAGTTTCACAATTAAAACTTGCGCCTTTTATTTCGTTATGCTAAATATGAACATGGTATTTAAATGAATTGCATCGGTTATGCTCCAGATACCTGCAATGCATAGGTCGTTACATCACATATATCTCCATATTTGCTTGCGTAAGTTCCTGTTGGCGTAACTAAGAAAAAAGTCTTTCGAGAAATAACTCCAACATGTTAATGAACTTGATACGGCAAAGTATCATATCTCATAGTGTCTCGTTCTTAGTACAGAGTTCAAATGTTTCTACACTGGTTATTAAGCTAAGTACATCTAATCAATTCTGAGGATATCCAGACCACATGTTAATTGTTTAGTTATTGCCACAACATGTTTCGGGACAACATATCCCATTTTCATGTCCTACAAGCAAGGAAACCAGATAAAACAATATTCCTTCCACCGATAGACATATGTGCATTAAAAACGTCCTGACGTAAAACCTACCGTAAAAATTTTATGCTATTACGCTTCGTTATAAATTAAAGACAAGCAATGCACTTGAAATCTCAACTCAAACCGTAAAACATAACACCAGAAACCCGTGCATCCACCGTTCCCGAGGTGCAGTTGCGAAGTGAAAACCGCTACCATCACTTACTAGTGATGACGTTTACTTAAAGCCTAATGCTCGACCCCAACGACACTTCTGTCAGTCATATCAGTTTCACATCAGCGCACACTCCGCTGCAGAGTGAAAATCTCATTCTGGAAACATCCCCCAGGTTGTGGCTAAGCGATGTCTCCGCAATATCCTTTCTTTCAGGGGTGCTAGTTCTGCAAGGTTCGCAGGAGAGCTTCTGTAAAGTTTGGAAGGAAGGAGACGGATACTGGCAGAAGTAAAGCTGTGAGTTCCGGGCGTGAGTCGTGCTTCGGTAGCTCAGATGGTAGAGCACTTGCCGGCGAAACGCAAAGGTCCCGAGTTCGAGTCTCAGTCGGGCACACAGTTTTAATCTGCCAGGAAATTTCAACCTCGCTAATTTATGTGAGACGGTTCCATACGACATGATTCTATATTAGCCTTTTTGTTAGTTTGTTCCACTGTCCTCCTAATGCTTAGGGACATTACAGTAAATAACCTCCAATTAAATATTTTCACTTTTACCTGATATTGCAGCAAAACTGACAACCAGGTCACTCATATTGGTGCTAACAGAGCTCAGACACCTATGGCTCAGAATCATGATGACTTTGGTTATAAATATTTGATAATGATAAAATAAAGTATTAATACACTTATTCTTTTTTCAGAAAGTGGAAATCTTCAAGTTTACCATGTTCTTTGCCCGGTTGAGATACTGTCTCATGTACTTGTATGTTGGGCATTCTAAGCGTCTGATGCTGTTAATGTACACTGGTGATCTATTGTAGAAACAGATCATCACGATTGAATGCAGTTGATATACTTAATGTTATTCTTTAATCTGAGAATGGTCTGTTCGATCGAAACGTCTGATTAACTGTAACTGATTAATATTGAAAATTCAAGTATTACTGGAAAGGAATTTTATTTATTAGTATATTAATCAGTAAGACCCTCTAATAATTCACAAAAGATAAAAGCATGACTAGCAAGAGAATAAATTAATTATTCTTTAAATAAAACTGGATAACGATTATGTCTTCATAAAGACAACCCATACCATCTATTCTACTGAACAGTCACTTTGATATAAAGATGAAACAAAAAATTTGGTGACTTTTGTTGACAACGTCTTTTGTTTAAAAAAAAAATGCATAGCTTATCCTCTTCCATCAGCCGGCCTTCGATCCATGTAAATAAATCAACATACTAACAAACACATGGTGTAGAAACCATATTATGCATCTTGCAATACTGCTCGAATTACTGATTTTCCTTCTTCAGCTGTTCTAATGTTTTTATTATAACAAAAATCCCCTTCCTTTCTGAACACCGCTGTTCCTGACCATACCTGAAACAACCTAACGGCCTTTTTAGAGTTAAATGACAATTTCACGCTACCTTTCATCTCATTCGTAGCCCGTTGCTTTACATTGGAACGAAAAGATGAAGGAAAAGTGGTTCAGTGCTATGTATTGCACGAAGTCATCGTCCCATGGACTGTCTGAGAACGTGGTTTCTGAAATTTTACATCTTTTAATTTGCATATTCTTATTCTGCGTTCTCTAGCTGAAATAATGTTTTCATCTTCAGACAGAATGTCCGTTATCACAAACATTATCGAGGCTGCAGAAAAACACGCACATGATCAACAAGTGACTTGCGCCATACGGTGGTGGGGTTTCGGGTTCCGCTGAATAGGTCAGGAGTTCACTACACTCAGCTGGCGGCTACACGGGTAGTGGAGGCTGTGTGGCATGGACTGGGCGGTTTTTTAGGTTAGAAGGCCTCGGGAAAGTGCGGGATGGGCTGCAACGTCAAAGGGTGCTTGGCAATTACAGGACGTGCTTAGATCAAGGAACAGTCGGAATTATAGTTGTAAATTGTTGTAGTTGCGCTGGAAAAGTCCCTGAGCTTCAAGCGCTAATAGAAAGCACAGAAGCTGATATCGTTATAGGTACAGAAAGCTGGCTAAAGCATGAAATAAGTTCTGCAGAAATTTATACGAAGTCTCAGACGGTGTTCAGGAAAGATAGATTAGGCAGAATTGGTGGTGGAGTGTTTGTGTCTGTCAGTAGTGGTTTATCTTGTAGTGAAGTCGAATTAGATACTCCGTGCGAATTGGTGTGGGTGGAGGTTATACTTAACAGCCGAATTAAGTTAATAATTGGCTCCTTCTACCGACCCCCAGACTCAGATGATACAGTTGCGGAACAGTTCAGAGAAAGTTTGAGTCTCGTAACAAATAAATACCCCACTCATACGGTTATAGTTGGTGGGGACTTCAACCTACCCTCGGTATGTTGGCAAAAATACTTGTTCAAAACCGGTGGTAGTCAGAAAACGTCTTCCGAGATTGTAATAAATGCATTCTCCGAAAATTATTTCGAGCAGTTAGTCCACGAACCCACGCGAATTGTAAATAGTTGCGAAAAGACACTTGACCTCTTGGCCACAAACAATCCAGAGCTGATAGAGAGCATCATGACTGATACAGGGATTAGTGATCACAAGGTCATTGTAGCTAGGCTCAATACCATTTCTTCCAAATCCATCAGAAACAAACGCTAAATAATTTTATTTAAAAAAGCGGATAAAGTGCCACTAGAAGCCTTCCTAAAAGACAATTTCCATTCCTTCCGAACTGACTATGCGAATGTAGACAAGATGTGGCTCAAATTTAAAGATATAGTAGCAACAGCAATTGAGCTATTCATACCTCATAAATTGGTAAGATCCCCCGTGGTACACAAAAAAGGTCCGAACGCTGTTGCAGAGGCAACGGAAAAAGCATGCGAAGTTCAGAAAAACGCGAAATCCTGAAGATGGGCAAAAATTTACAGACGCGCGAAATTTGGCACGTACTTCGATGCGAGATGCCTTTAATAGGTTGCACAACGAAACATTGTCTCGAAATTTGGTAGAAAATCCGAAGAAATTCTGGTCGTATGTAAAGTACACAAGCGGCAAGACGCAGTCAATACCTTCGCTGCGCAGTGCCGATGGTACTGTTATCGACGACTGTGCCGCTAAAGCGGAGTTATTGAACGCAGTTTTCCGAAATTCTTTCACCAGGGAAGACGAATGGAATATTCCAGAATTTGAAACACGAACATCTGCTAGCATGAGTTTTTTAGAAGTAGATACCTTAAGGGGTTGCGAAGCAACTCAAATCGCTTGATACGGGCAAGTCTTCAGGTCCAGATTGTATACCGATTAGGTTGCTTTCAGATTACGCTGATACTATAGCTCCCTACTTAGCACTCATATACAACCGCTCGCTCACCGATAGATCTGTACCTACAGATTGGAAAATTGCGCAGGTCGCACCAGTGTTCAAGAAGGGTAGTAGGAGTAATCCATTTAACTACAGACCTATATCATTGACGTCGGTTTGCAGTAGGGTTTTGGAGCATATACTGTATTCAAACATTATGAATCACCTCGAAGGGAACGATCTATTGACACGTAATCAGCATGGCTTCAGAAAACATCGCTCTTGTGCAACGCAGCTAGCTCTTTATTCGCACGATGTAATGGCCGCTATCGACAGGGGATCTCAAGTTGATTCCGTATTTCTAGATTTCCGGAAAGATTTTGACACCGTTCCTCACAAGCGACTTCTAATCAAGCTGCGGAGCTATGGAGTATCGTCTCAGTTGTGCGACTGGATTCGTGATTTCCTGTCAGGAAGGTCGCAGTTGGTAGTAATAGACGGCAAATCATCGAGTAAAACTGAAGTCATATCAGGTGTTCCCCAGGGAAGCGTCCTGGGACCTCTGCTGTTCCTGATCTATATAAATGACCTGGATGACAATCTGAGCAGTTCTCTTAGATTGTTCGCAGATGATACTGTAATTTCCGTCTAGTAAGGTCATCCGAAGACCAGTATCAGTTGCAAGGCGATTTAGAAAAGATTGCTGTATGGTGTGTCAGGTGGCAGTTGACGCTAAATAACGAAAAGTGTGAGATTATCCACATGAGTTCCAAAAGAAATCCGTTGGAATTCGATTACTCGATAAATAGTACAATTCTCAAGTCTGTCAATTCAACTAAGTACCTGGGTGTTAAAATTACGAACAACTTCAGTTGGAAGGACCACATAGATAATATTGTCGGGAAGGCGAGCCAAAGGTTGCGTTTCATTGGCAGGACACTTAGAAGATGCAACAAGTCCACTAAAGAGACAGCTTACACTACACTCGTTCGTCCTCTGTTAGAATATTGCTGCGCGGTGTGGGGTCCTTACCAGGTGGGATTGACGGAGGACATCGAAAGGGTGCAAAAAAGGGCAGCTCGTTTTGTATTATCGCGTTATAGGGGAGAGAGTGTGGCAGATATGATACACGAGTTGGGATGGAAGTCATTACAGCAAAAACGTTTTTCGTCGCGGCGAGACCTTTTTACGAAATTTCAGTCACCAACTACCTCTTACGAATGCGAAAATATTTTGTTGAGCCCAACCTACATAGGTAGGAATGATCATCAAAATAAAATAAGAGAAATCAGAGCTCGAACAGAAAGGTTTAGGTGTTCGTTTTTCCCGCTCGCTGTTCGGGAGTGGAATAGTAGAGAGATAGTATGATTGTGGCTCGATGAACCCTCTGCCAAGGACTTAAATGTGAATTGCAGAGTAGTCATGTAGATGAAGTGCAAAATATTTTGGTTTCGACGTAGATTAACAATATCGAAAACAGGTAAAATACGAGTGTATCATTATCACTCTGCAGATTTACACTCGAACTCAGCAAAGAGGACACATGTTCACCATATCTCACATGTAGTATACCCCAGGAGACAAGCACTCAGCAACAGTGGAAATCTCATGCTTTAGACATAACTGATAAACATTACTTTTATTTAAGGAATGTATTCAGAAATGTAATAAATAACACCAAAGATTATGAGACATAATGTTAAGGTACTTTAATTCTATAAAACAAGTATCCAACGCTCCGTTGTCTGATAGATACATGGGCCATACAATATTTTCACTTTTTTAGATAATCAAACAACCAAAATTTCTACGCTGTATGAAAGAACAGACGTCGTTAATCACTGCCTGACAAGACAACGGAGTTAGTGGTAGCGATAGGCAATGTGATACTCGAAATCTCACATGTACAATGACAAATTACTTTCCGATTCGTTAAGAGCCTAATATTAAAATTTTGTGTTGTGAACCAATTTATTTAATAGCTTGAATAACAATTAAATATCACTATCTTCTGAGACATAGGTTGTTTTATGTTCTTTACCGCAAAGGAAGTGTTTATTATCGTTATTAACCGTTAATTGCATACTTTATATAAACCGGTGTTTTTGAACGACGAAAAACTTGTGTTATTCCCAAATAATCGAGCAGGCTATTGCCGAGGTATAGTTTGTAAGTTTCGTACGTAAATTAAGTTTAATTTTTGAAATTAGCATTTTCCTGCATTCGTACGTCAGAGTAACTTTTGGAGACAGTTTGTGAATTTTGAGATTGGATTCGACAAGACTAATAAGTATGGGTTTACTGGAAGGGCAGACAGACTGAAATATTGGAATACTAATCAAATGTCTCTCTATGTGCTATTCCTGTAACGCTTGACGCCATTGAATGTAGGTTATTTAAATCAGTGGAATCTGCGAAACAAGCTATTGTTCAAGTAAAGGAGACATATAAGAATGCATTAAATAATTATCTTACAGCTGAGAGAAATGTTTTAATTTTATTGTTTACGAATATGAGAGTAAACAATGCAGGAAATAACACATATTAAAATATCTCAAGAACTATGGCCAGAATTGCATAAATTATTACATGATTTTCCCTATTTTTTGGATGTGTGAAACAATATAATGATGATGTAGCAACTCATAATCAAAGTTAAAGAATGTATGTAATGTTTTTGAATCAAGATAGGACCAAAAATGTAGAAAATAATCCACAATTATCCTATTTATTTTTAATTTGTAATGTTTTGGGCACAAGTAACTCAATGAAACAACTCTCTAAACAAGCACACTGGTAAAAGAAAACTGTTTGTCAGTACTGTAAGAAGGCAACTCACAAGATCAAGAAATGTAAAAAGTGGATTGTGGATGGTGACCACAAAATCCGTAGGAAAGTATTGTGTCAGAAGCTGCTGAAACTCCAAATACGAACATGGTTCTCTTCTGTGGAACTTCTATTTCTGTCTTGTCATCTGAGAATGGTACTGGTAGTTGCGACATTGGTGCAAAATGCCGTATCACCAATACTGAAAAAAAATTTCAAGGCATTTGAAGCATTTTCTACAACACATACAGTTATTTCAGCGGATGACGACACTGTTGAGGCTGTTGGCAAAGGTATTATAGAAATAGAATCAACAGTAAATGGAAGTGGCACAAAATCACTTTCAGTGATGTATGAGCCAAAAGTTGAAAAGAATCTGTTCTCTGTCTTAGAAACACTAGATACAGATCCAAAAAGCACATGTTTATCCCCAACAGAAAGGTGTTATTTTAAAATTGATGAAGTTACAAAACTAGTAGACAGTCGTGATCGTTATGAGGACTACTTAAGTCAATGATGAGAAGATTATACCTCCTACTCTTGCTAAAGTGAATGAAATCAGTTGAGAAAAGTTACTACAACTATACCATGAGAGGTTTGGAAATGAAAACAAGGGACATGACAATATGTTAATGTCAAAGATCTTAGGCATAAGTGAGGGACTGGGCTCTGAGCTCTGTGATGGCTGTATTTATAGCACAGAACATCAGCTTCTATTTGGCACCTGGAAGACAACTTCTGAAACTGGAGAGCTGATTTGAATGGATGTCTGTGGTCCTTTACAAAAGTTTAGGAATGGCTACCGATACTTTGTTATAGACAAAGATAAACACAGTAAATTTCGAGATGTTTATTTTATAATCAACCAAGACAATTCATAACGGAAACGAGGACTGTAGGGCATATATTTATAAACGCCTTAACTGATGATGGAGGAGAGTTCAACAGTAAACAATGAAGGAAGGTTCTACCAAAGGAGGTCATAGTCCAACGTGTCACTATGCCATACATTCTACAGCAAACTGGTTGCATTAAAAGAGAAAATCGTACTCTTTTGAAACAGGTAGGGCTATAATGTATGCTCAGTGAAAAATTCCTAAACCATTTTTGGAGGAAATGATAAATTCTACAAAATACATTCAGAATCGAACGGGACCTTCCAGTATTCTAGTGGCGTCTTTATAGAATTAGATTCTAATTGGATATAACCCTAATGATCGTTATCGGATATGGTGTGAAGAAAATTGTCAGCTAATGAGATCTTGTGATGTTATTTTAGAAGGTAAAATTATGCAAAGAGCAACTCCAGTAACGCCTGTGGATCCTGATCTCCCTCATCGGAAGTCTCAATGTCAGTCAGAAGAAACTTAGAGGCACAACTGTGTGAACATTTAACTCTGAAACATCCAAGAAGGCTTCAAGATTACGTAGGCCTGATGCAGTTAATGATCTTTGAGGAATAAGAATTTTATTGTGACGGCATGAACTCGATTCAACGAGACTACTGGAAAGCAGCAACGGATCAAGAAAAGAAGACACATAAAGAAAATAGAACTCGTGCTTCGGAAGATTTACCTATTGGAAAAAGGGTAATTCCGAGTAAGATGATCTACAAACTCAGATATATTGCTGATGAATAGTTTGACAGACTGAAAGCACTAGTGCTTATCGAAAGATTTTGTCAAGAGAAAGAAACTGATTATGAACAAACTGTCAGACTTATGGCGAAGAGGCCGACTATTCGAACGTTACTCAGTATTGCAGGCAAGGAGAATATGAACATCACAAAACTATATGTAATTATTGCTTTTCTTTAAGGTAACCTGAAGGAAACGAATTTTTCGATACAGCCTGAAGGTGATAATGATGGTTCTAGTGAAGTATGTGGATTATGCGTATATGCCATGAAACAGCCACTTGTTTCTGGAATCAGAGACTCACTAATTACGTCATATAAATCGGAATTAAGAGCCTACCACACATTTAAACTTTGCAAACTTATAATTATTCACGAAATATATATCCATAATGAGGCCAGAGAAACGGCATTTGTATTTACACAAGACAACATGGCGAGGAATTCCATCCACCATCTTGGTACGATGGTTCACGAAGCATTACAAATACAGAAATAAAATGTAATGAAGTGCTGCGCGTAACAGCATTTACAACATGATGAACAGGCAAAGTAAAGTGGTAACTAAGTGGTCAGTGGAGGGCCTCGTGGGCTTAGAAGGAACCAACAAGAAAAGGGCTTAATTCCCAATTTCATGCACCCATTTACAAAATGTTACTCAAATAATTCTTCTGGAAGGAGACTAACCACAAAAGTAATAAGAAGTTGTCTCTCTATCTGTCACAAAAGTAGTGAAAAGCTAACTTATAGTGGTGTAGCGACGTGGTACCCAGCCGCTGCAGGGCTGCGGACCCCAGCAGACCCAGCCGCTTCTTCTGACACTTTTCCGGTAAGTCCTGTATCTTTACAGGCTAAGATAAACCACTATTACTGCGGTCACAAAATCTGTGTCATTTATCTTACTGACCTACAGTTAATATCACCCTTGAAAGCTCTCTTTTCGTGGTGCCAAACACACAACCGGCGAGTTATGCAAATAACTACTAATACCCATCATACAAATTTAACGAAACTGTGTTATTTCGTCAGTCCCTCAGTGTAGGATCTTTCTAATGTACTACTAAAAATTAAATACTAAGACTACAAAACAATTAATATTCATGAAGAGTATGTGTGTGTCATATTATCTATCTCCATTGCGTATGCACTGCTGTAAAGAAATAGTTTGTAATGTTGATGCATTAATTAGTTCTGAAAGCGGTGCTGATATTCAACAATAAAAGCAGGTTGAAAGCTGTGAGCTATCTGGGGATGTTAACCTTGAATTACTGAGCAACTGTTCCACCAGGTATCAAGTCTAGCTTACCAAATTCCCAACCAGACTAACATTAATTATAATCTTTTAATAGTCATCTTACGACAAACGGTGATATATATAAAGAGAATTTAAATAAAAAGAAATAAATCAATTTATATTTGCAGATTTATTTTAACATTGATCATTGAAATTTCAGCATATTAAACTTGATTCATAACTAAACTGGTGCCTTATTTAGGATTGTGAAAATGTGAGTTTGCCATCTTACGGAACACATCTAATATGGACCATGATTGGGAGACTGCATACAGCACTGCATTCATAAAATAACACACGAAGAACGTAGAAACATATGCAAGAGGAAATTAACCATAACCAACCGATTCAATTTTCACCCAAAGAATTTATGTTCGTAGCGCAATCCTCTCCGTTATGAAATTAACACACACTGGTATACTAAATTCATACTAACTCCCTGTGAAATCTTCCCGAAAAGAATAGCTGAGGGCTACATTGATGATTACACTACATGCTTCACGTGGTCAACTTGATTTACACAAAGAGTGTAACTACACAATAATTTTGATAATTAAAATAATTACATCGAAACACAAATTACAAAAGAAAAACCTCGAACTGGCTAATATCGTCTTACTATTAACCTGAGTGGTCAAACAATTGTATACGCACGAGGTAATGGTCTCACAAAGAACACCCCACGTGTGTTGAACATAAAGAAAAATTGCTATATTGAAAAATATTGTCAAGACGAGACGTTATAATCTCACACACATTCGCATTTAAGATTGATGATCTTAGTTAGAGTTATGGATCATCCACACGTGGTTCCACTTTACTCACAAATAGTGACAAAGCAACTACTGGAAGATATTCTGAACTTCACACTCGAATTACACTGCGTTGCAATTTAATATAACATTAGATATTTTAGATCTAAAGCTGAAATAAAGCTGAACTTAAGAGATCCATTGTCCTACAGACTTCGCAGAGACGCGCTTAGACGGAGATCTTACCACTTCAGACGCTCGCCGCAGACAGACTGGCGTGGGCCCCTACGGAGGGTGCTTCCACAGATACAAACGGAAGTGACCAGAGAGGCAGCTTCCTATACCAGCATGACAAGGGACGGACAGGACCATACTAAGAGTAGAAACCTCTTTGCTTTTAGAAAGCATAGCTACCTGTTCTGACGTTGGTCCTACTGTTCCCTAGCAGACAGGCTTGTCTGCTCCCATCGAGCATGCAACTAGAAATACATTTGCTCATTCATCCTTTCACACAGAAGGGGGATGACAGTATCTTATTATATACAGTATATATAAAAGAAAGCGGATGTAGGTTCCGTATGAGACTGTGTGACATGTAAGCTGTGTTTTAAAGTGTAGTAGTGTGACAGATCGTTCTTGATTATGAGTAAAAGTAACACGTTCCACTGCTCATTCTCCTCCCAGATGGAGTCAGAAACACCACAGTACATTCAGAAGTGGAATGTATGCCGTAAATGACAACAGATTTAAGAAATTAACATGAAAGGAATCCAACAGAGACCTTTCAGTATGCCATTTCAGAGGTTTCAGGTCACTCAATATTTATTACTGGAACAGTGCATATACAATACATGAAACCATTACGTATGCTTATAGATCACTAGGTACCAGGTATCGAACGACGCTGAAAGACCTGTAACATTACCTGGTGTGAGATCCAAGGGCGGAAATGCAGACACCGATTCTGGCATCTCATCGATCGCACAGATGTCAAGTACTGTTCTGAGATACGTAATGCTACGACTGCTCGAACTGTTTCCGTAGAGGTGTTGGTCGACGAGTCGCACTAATCGCTTCTCGTCCCATCATATCCCATAGGTGCTCCGTTTGAGGCAATTCCGAAGATTGTGCTGGCTAGGAACGTTGCCGCACTTCTTGCAGAGCACGTTGAGTTTCATGGGTAGTGTGTGGACCAGCGTTATCCCATTGCAAGATTGGCATATGAACGGGTCTATCAAGATTCTGCACGTACCGAGCGCTAGTTAGCAGCTCCTCCAGATGGGCTGTAGTTTATCGGACCGCAGACCATAAGGTGTGGGGTGGCGCCAGTGTGCCATGGACGAATCCTCTCTGCGACTCATCCTGAACAGGTCTACGTCGTACGCACAAACGACCATTACTTGGACCTGTGCATCTTCACCAGTCGACCGTGCACGGCGCTGTTTGGGGCGTGAGTGGAAGACTGGTTAGAGGTGTGCGTGCTCGTAGTCCCACTGCTAATAACCGGTTCGCAACATTTCGTGCTCACACGTCTGGGCTCACAAGTCCATGTGACAGCGCTATGATACCTGTACGATGTGCCACTGCTGCCCTTACAATGTGATGATCGTGGCGGGCGTCCGTTCGGCGTGGACGTCCAGAACATCATCTACAGCTGTGACAATGTTCGCGTGACCACTGATGCCAGTGTCGTTGCACAACTGACGCAGTACGTCCACCTTTTGTGGCAGTTCTCCGATAGCACCATCCTCCCTACAGTCGGAAGGCCACAATTTGACCTCTTTCACATTTCCCCTGTTGGCGTAGGAAGCACGAGTGCGTCACTGAGGCCTGGTTGCCTGCTTGCGTTACACGTTTGCACCATCCTCAGCTTTCTGGCTGTGAGCATTTCCTATTAAAGGGTATACACAGGTGGAGTTCTGTCAGCTATACCATTACGCTATCTGTTTGCTGACGACGTTGAAACGATTATCAGTATATCAGTACATCTGCTATAGTGGCATATGCCCTCATCAGTTCAAAATCGTCATCGTCTTTTTTCTCTGGCAGCGTTTACGTAAAACGTTGACCGATTTGAGCCACAACATGAAACCATCTGTAGATCGATGTATGGTGACTGCAAGAGGAAACCTGTGTTACTGTACGCAAAGTTGCATGTTAGAACATAGAACAATATCGTTGTATGCCACGCCACAAACAATTAAATTTGTTGTTTATAAATTATTAACTACAGATTTTCTCCAAAAAAAGAGTGTATGTCAGTTTTTGTTAATCTGTGGTGTTTACCTGCATTAACTGTTATGCGTTCAAATTTCATTGAAAAACAACAACGCAAAGTTATGTTTCGGAATTGCTGGTAACATGACATTACTGGGATACGCTTTTGGATCTGGAACTGCTGAATTACAGAAAACGAATTTTATTCTTTAATACATCTTAATAATTATGGATCCCTTAAATGATTTTTCCGCTTTCGGTATCTGAATGAAATAACTGCAGTAACATATTACGGAACGGAGAAGGCGAGAAAAGTACTTAACCTCATGTGTTCGATGAGATCGTCACAGAAAGGACAGGATCGGTTAGGACAACGATCATGAAAGAAATCATTTGTATCTTTGTTAAAGAAATCATTGCGGCATTCAGATAAACCACGGAAAACCGTGGCGCAGAGTTTTATACCTTGGAGCAATTTTCAGGTTTTTAGCTCTAGTTAGCCCTCTAATAGAACATTAATACATTTCCTTGTTCTATTTTTAAATGATTGCATTTACTATTGATGTGATGCATTATTCTACTGAAATATCGAATATTAGTCGGCTAAAGTAAGGGTCTCCCAAATGTGAAAAAATATTATAATGTTCAACATGGTCATGTACCTAGGAAAAAATATTCTCTTCAAATTAAAAAAGTGTTTCAATATAGAAATCTTATCAGTACTGTATTTGATAGTATACAGTGTGGTCAGAAAGTGTCTGAAATCTTGGAGGGATGTTGCAGGGCAGGTTCTACTGAGATATGAATGTGAAGAAAAAAATTCGATACGTTGCGCCGTTTCCGAGTTATTTAGCATTGAAGTTAGCCAATCAGATAGCCGCGCGCGTAAATTCAAGTTTTCGCTAACGAGACAAAGCACTCGTTGGGCAACAGAGCCCCTGGCAGGCCACTTGAATGCGAGCGCGCGACGCCCCGATTAGCTCAATTCTATGCTAAATAACTCGGATACGGAGCGACGTATCGAACTTTTTTCTTAGCATTTATGCCTCAGTACAACCTGCCCTGTAACATCCCTATAAGCATTTCACACATTTTCTGACCACCCTGTATATCTATTGCATTATTACCCAATTACACACCAAGCATCAGTAAGTGCAATCTAATTAAGCAGATGTATCATCACAAACTAGTTAAAATATAAATGTATATTGTGATAGAAGCAATTGGAAACTAATCTAAGTATCTGGTCTCAACATTGAAGAAACTCAGTTAACGTCCAAATATTTCATGTTCCATTAAAGATCTCCAGTTTCAAGGTAAAAGATGGTGCACGACTCACGAAATATGGTTCTACCAGCCATATGAAATATAATTGGTTCTTTTCCTTATATACGATGGCTGTTCGGAAAGTAAGGTGAAATGAAAACCATATCGAATATCAAATAGTTTTATTTGCAGCAGTTAGCTGCACCATCCAGGTACTTCTCTACATAGTCGCCCTTCCGACTGAAAAATTTGTCGTAGCACAGTACCAGCTTTCCAAACCTTTTTTTGTGATAGAAGGCAGCCACCTGTGTTTGTCATCAATTCCTTAATATACAGCTTGTTGTCTGTGTCAAAATGTTGTCTTCTTAGCAAGTGGTTCATGCGAGCAGATATGAACATCAGAGGGAGCCAAATACGGGCTGCATGGCGGATGATCAAACTCTTCCAATAGAAAACACTGCACAGGCTTCCTTATTGCCCCTGCAGGGTGCGTCCAATAATTGTCAAGGAGAAGGAAATGCTTGACAGTTACGTTATGAGTGCTGCGTGAAATCAGGGGAAATCTCTCACAGGCACTCATACTTGGCGGGAGACACCACTTTATAGTCACCTTTACGTGCCCACTGTGCGCTCGGAGATGAAAATGGCGACGTGGTGCCATCGGTTGTTATGCTGGAGACACAGCCTAACACATCTATGCAAAACTTCCGAAAATCTCGCTGTGGTTTCCATTTCGTGATCCAATTTACCCTACTTTCCAAATAGCTTCCGTAGAATTTTGCACACCATAAAATTCTGTTACTGAAGATTTAACAGTATGTTACAGATATGTTAAAAATATTGTACAGCAATTGAATCTGTAGGAAAAAAGAAGAATAGGAAATGCTGGAAACTGCTTATGGAGATTTTTAGCGTGCATTCTTTCATGTGATTCTAGAATCGGTCACTAGATTGAAACGCTTACCACGGAACCTCATATGTTCTTAGGTACACTGTCCTCAATGTACAACACTCTTACTTAATCTAGATGGCTGCTTGGGTGGAACTGGACTAGCTACAACTACACTGACAGAAAACATTGCAGTAGCAAGAAGGATTTGTGGTATATAAACCAAAGTTTGTAGGTGTGTTTCTACATCAGAAAGACGATGTCTATTCAAAGTTCACAGCACGCTCGTCAGAGTGACACTAGTAGCACCACAATGAGGATGCAAATCAGGTTTACTTTCAATACACCCTGTAACATTTGTGAGACTTGAGATTAGACGTCTTGAGTTGATGTTAACATGAACAAATTTAAGGCGACAAAGACGCTGTTATCAATACCTCACAGAGTTTGAACGAGGTCAACTAATAGGGCTGTGAATTGCTGAATGTTCCTTCTGCAGTACTGCAGAAGGACTTGAAAGGAATGCAGCCACTGTTACAAGAAGACTGGGCTCCAGATGGCCATGTGACATTACCGAGACGAAGGACCATTGTGTTTGGCATACGTCTCTGTCACATTGTACTGCATCTGCAGCAGCTATCTGAGCAGCAGTTGATACCATAGTGCCACCGCACTGTTACAAATCGGTTACTGCAAGGTCATGTCCGAACCAGATGCCATGTAGCATGCTTTCCACTGACCCGAAACCACAGCCATTTGCGACTTCACTAGTGTTAAGCGAGAGCTCATCCGAGGGCACGTTGGGTGTCTGATGTGTTCTCTGATGAGAGCTGGTTCTGCCATGGCGCCAGTGATGGCCGCGTGTTTGCTAGAGGGAGGCCAGTTGGGGATCCGCACGCAACTTGTGACCATAACCTGGAGTTATGGTCTGGGGTGCGATTTCGTATAACAGCAGGAATACTCTCGTAGTTACTCCACATATCCTGACTGCAAACTTGTACAATCTTTTGATACGACATGTTATGCTGCCACTGATGAGCAGAGTTCCAGGCGTTGTTTTTCAACAAGATAATGGTCGCCCACATACCTCTCGTGTAACCCAAATTTCTCTACAGACTGTCAAGATGATGCGTTGGCCTGTTCGATCACCAGATCTCTCTCCAGTCGAGCACACATTGGACATCATCGGACGGCAGCTCTAGCGTCATCCAAAAACAGCATTATCGGTCCCAGTGTTGACGGACCATATGCAACAGGCGTGGATCTCCACCCCAAAAAACCTGGCATCCGGCACATGTACGACAGATGCTTATATGCTTGTATTCAACATTCTGGCTGTTACACTGCTTATAAATGTACCAGCATTTCACATTTGGTTATATAACGTTTGGTCTTGTCACTGAAATATGTTACCTACACATCTACATCTACATGGATACTCTGTAAATCACATTTAAGTGGCTGGCAGAGGGTTCATCGAACCACCTTCACAATTTTCTATTATTCCTATATGGTATAGCGCACGGAAAGAACGAACACCTGCATCTTTCCGTACGAGTTCTGAATTCCCTTATTTTATCGAGTGATCGTTTGTTCCTATGTAGGTCGGTTTCAACAAAATACTCTCGCATTCGGAGGAGAAAGTTGGTGATTGGAATTTGGTGAGAAGGTTCCGTCGCAAAGTAAAACGCCTTTCTTTTGATGATGTCCAGCCCAAATTCAGTGTCATTTCTGTGATACTCTCTCCAATACTTCACGATAATACAAAACGTGCTGTCCTTCCTTGAACTTTTTCGATGTACTCCTCAGTCCTATCTGGTAAGGATCCCACACTGCGCAGCAGTATTCTAAAAGAGGACAGACGAGCGTGGTGTGGGCAGTCTCCTTTGGTAGATCTGTTACATTTTGTAAGTGTCCTTCCAATAAAACGTAGTCTTTCGTTTTATGTGTTCCTTCCAATTTAAGTTCTTCGTAATTGCAATACCTAGATATTTAGTTGAATTTACGACTTTTAGATTAGAGTGATTTATCGTGTAATCGAAGTTTAACGAATTCCTTTTAGCACTCGTGTGGATGACCTCACACGTTTCGTTATTTAGGGTCAACTGCCAATTTTCGCACCATTCAGATATCTTTTATACATCGTTTTGCAATTTGTTTTGATCTTCTGATGACTTTATTAGTGAATGAACGACAGCATCATCATCAAACAACATAAGACGACTGCTCAGATTGTCTACCAAATCGTTTATATAGATAAGGAACAGCAAAGGGGATATAACACTACCTTGGGGAACGCCAGAAGACACTTCTGTTTTACTCGATGACTCCATCGGTTACCACGAACTGTGACTTCTCTGACAGGAAATCATTAATCCAGTCACATAACTGAAACGATATTCCATAAACACGCAATTTCACTACAAGCTGCTTGTGTGGTACAGTGTTAAAAGCCTTTCGTAAATCCAGAAATCGATCTGAAATCTCTTGTCAGTAGCATTTTACCCGTCATGTAAATAAAGAGCTAGTTCTGTTTCATAGGAACGATGTTTTCAAAACCCATGTTGACTGTGTGTCAATAGACAGCTTTCTTCGAGGTAATTCATAATGCTTCTGTGGTGTCACTGCCAGACACCACACTTGCTAGATGGTAGCCTTTAAATCGACCGCGGTCCGGTAGTATTCGTCGGACACGCGTGTCGCCACTATCAGTGATTGCAGACCGAGCGCCGCCACACGGCAGGTCTAGAGAGACTTCGTAGCACTCGCCCCAGTTGTACAGCCGACTTTGCTAGCGATGGTTCACTGACTTCTACGCTCTCATTTGCCGAGACGATAGTTAGCATAGCCTTCAGCTACGTTATTTGCTACGACCTAGCAAGGCGCCATTATCAGTACTATTGATATTGTAAACCATGTATCTTCAAGAGCGACGTTCGTCTTTAATGAATTTAACTTAAGTATTCGACCAGCTACGTCCGTTTTTCTCAATTCTAATTCCCTTGTCATGTTCCAGACCTCACGCTAGCACGCGTGAGCTAAAACGCGTGCATTTCGGCCTCCTTTAGTTATACGGGTTGGCTCTCCTGTCAACCACAACATTGGCGACGAGAGTAAATGTGTCCTTATCTAAATTGCCCTGATTTACTTGTGTAATGGCTTCGCCACAATTGTAAGTAGGCTGTTTAGGTTTTCTTATTGGTAACGCCGCTTAGCGCTCGGCATGAAAAATCACTGGCTGTGCTGTGCGCAGTCTGTGGTAAGTTTGCATTGTTGTCTGCCATTGAAGTGCTGGGCAGCGGCAGCTGGATGCTAACAGCGCGTAGCGTTGCGCAGTTGGAGGTGAGCCGCTAGCAGTGGTGGACGTGGGGAGAGAGATGGCGGAGTCAATGGAACAAAATCTTCAAAAGTTGGACACAATGGAACAACACCAGAGACAAACACAGCAAAAGTTAGACACAATGGAACAAAATCAGAGACAAACACAGCAAAAGCTTCTAAAGTTAGACACCACACTTGAACAAACACGTGAAGATTTAACTACTGAGTTACATAACATTGAATCGAAATGCCAAAAAATCTGTAATGACGTAAATACACAAATTTGTGAGCATTTTCAACCTATTTTTTCGCGCCATGAAAACTCATTACAGAATCACGAAGCAGCCATAAAAGAATGGCAAACTGTTGTTCGTGAAAATAACGACACCTTGCAAGCTAAAATGGACTCAGTTGCATCCACCGATTCGGTTACGCAACTTGCAAGAACTCAGGAAAACTTAAAGGACACAGTAGATTCGATTTGAACACAAATGGACACTCTGAAACTTGGTTCAGAAAAGCACACTGAGGAAATGTGTTCACTATCGGAGAAAGTAGCCGAACTTTCGGATCAGTTCACTAATTTATCTACGAAGGTAGATGATAATTTGAATGACACAAAACTGGTAGTCTTTAATGACACAGAAGAGTGCGAACAAATTAGGAAATTCAAACAAAGTCTGAATCAAATTTGTACGCAACACCAAAGAGAAATCCGGGAAGTACAAGATCAGCTGACACAGGTAATACAACAATTACGTATTTAAGAGGACACTCGCGCTCCAATACGGGAAGAGGGACATAGAAATACGGAACAGCCACAAAATAATAACACAGGGCACTTCGGAAATTATGAAAGAAATTGGCAAGGTACACCGAATTTTGAGATGGAACCGCCGACACGACGTAACAATGACCGATATGCTACCCACCGAGACGATGATTTTGACTATAAGCTGTTCATTACTACACGTAAATACAAAACATTTAAGAATTCTGGCAACGACCTTCATCCACAAGCGTGGCTCCATCAATTCTCTCATTGTTTTCCTCCCAACTGGTCACTAGAGCACAGATTAGAATTTATGTGTGGCTACTTAGAGAATGAACCAGCTGTAAGAATGCGATCGGTATTCACGATTGCCACAGTGAAGGAGAATTTTACCATTGCTTCCTCTCAGCATATTGGTCTCAAGCCACACAAGATCGAGTAAAACATGGCATCATGATGATGAAACATTTCGAACAATCTGAATTTTCCAGTCTTGTGAAATATTTTGAAGACATGTTGCACAAGAATCAGTACCTGTCAAACCCATACAGCCCGTCAGAACTCATCCGCATTTGCTTAATCAAATTGCCTGAACATTTACGGAATATTATTTTGGCAGGCCGTTGCAAAGACGACATTGAAGCTTTTCAGGGACTCTTACAAGAATTAGAAATTGACACTGACAATCGCGGAACGCGAAAACAGGAACACAACAATTACAGGTCACATCCGTCGCAATTCCGCGATGAAAGAAATAATAACTGGACACGACAAGGCTATTCTCACAATACAAATCGTGACCAAAACAGACACCACCCGTATGACAACCGTTGGCAGAGTAGTAATAATTACAGGGAAAGGTCACCTTTCCGTAGTAATGAATATGACAGAGACAATCATAGAAACAGACAACATGGCAACCAGAACTATTATTATCACGGGAGACACAATAACTTCAGACGCAACGGTCCACAGTGCAGTGATAATTCCGGGAGAAATTCTTCACCACATGACCGACAAACAAGAAACTATGTAAACTACCGACAAAATGACAGACCTGAATTGCATCAGAACTGGCGGGATTCCTACAGGACAGGGCCTTCTCGTCAAGGTGAATTTGTAGATGTTAGGTCTCCTAATCCCAATAACGGCGGCCGCCAACAAAGAGACAGACAATGACTCGCACCGCAGGCAGCCACGTGCGCCGGCTGGCTCAGAGAAAAATAACATAGACGCTAACCTTGAGAAAAATTCCAGTATTCTTTACCGACGCATACCGCGTGATAATTACGTTCAAGTTAACACTGAGCTCTAGGGAAAGTAAAGGATTGTACTACATTTCACACGTAAATCCGTTTATTGAAAGATAATCTGCTTTTTAACTTTGCCATAAAACATTTCACTTCACATTTCTAGTATGCTTAGTCACACAGAGAAACTGTTAACATGCAACGATGTTTTGAAGTTCACTATCCAGTCTAGAAACAAGGGAAGATTTATAACAGAAATTACGAATGCATTGTTATCGTGAACAGACGACACAGTGTTGTATTTGTACATTCTTGCTTGTTAGTTGCACGATTATGTAACGACTATCAGGCTTACATACTTAGGACATATACTGGTACTGCTAATGAGATTTTAATCCAACATTTTGGTTTACTTGAAAATACATTCTGGATTTAAAGTACTTTCTGTGAGATACCAGATGACACAGTGGTTAGTTTATGTGACAGCTACATGATTTTATCACGACGCTACTAATGAGTGACAATTTACAATGTTGCTTTTGCAGTTTATCTGTTTTATATCTCCACAGTTTTTCTGAATTTTTCTGGAAAGTAAAACATGTTTTAGTAGTAACTTTTGTGGTATAGCTACAATGAGACAGCCTTTATCGTAGCACAACAATACGTTACATTATAGTACTTTCTTGATCAAGGTAAGGTACGTAATAACTACGATATCTATACGGAAAGCATTTCACTTTCGTTTATGATGAGGTAAGTACATTGACTTCAGCAGAACTTTGCTTACAGAGGACGATAACTACGACAGTTCCACAGAATTATCTTACAGCAAAACGCACATTTAGCATTACAGGGCAAGCATTTGAGTGATTAATATGGTACTTAAACCATTTATTTATCAAGATTGTTGAATTAAAAAGAAAGTTTTTCGTGATACATTTCATTCCATTGCTGTAATCTGTAACACCTGACTTTACAATTACATTAATCCTCAGGGGGGTACACGCTTACTTTGTGTACCATGTGTTTGGCAAGCACAAGGAGCCCTAGCTAATATGGTATTTACTTATACAACTTTACATATCGGTACCATATTTCTCTAAAACATAAATTACACAGCTATCTGGTCATTTAACGGAGAGAGACAAACATTTATTTTACTTCATCAGTGACAGATGTTTACGTAATTACACTGTTGGATAACGTCACACTTATGAAATTGTATTTGTCTGTACTTTGTGAACTGTTCATATTTTTCGGAACCATTGTTATACTATGAGAGCTTTGAATGACATAATTGGGTATGAGATCATGATTTTGAAAGTACAGTTGAGGTAGATGACACTTTTGACATGAGCAGAGAATATTTTTTTTAGGTTTTGAAATTATTGGAAGAAGCTCCAACGATTTTGAGATTTGGCTGAGGTTTTATGATGTTATGATGACGATGTGTATTATGCTGTTGCGGTATGATTATGATCAGTAAGCTGATGCTATATGAGTTATTTGATTATGCTACTTATCTGTTATGATGGAATATTGAAGAAGTGTCGACGAATAAGGTAAGAAATAATGAGTAGAGTTTAGGGACTCTGGTTTGTGAAAAAGGTTGTTGAAAACCAAGAATCGTACTTTAAGAGTTATGAAATGTATGTAAATGCTTGAATGTATTACAATGCCGACGAAAAGTTTTTGGACACTGTTATATTAATAGAATTTTGTTTCTACAGATGAATAACGCAAATTCTTGACCTGTGAAATTTTTCACATGAGACTCACTGTAGCGGAAACTGGTGTCGTAAATATTTCGATAAGACAGTTAAGTGAGCACCTGCAGGTAATGCGCGGTGGGCACCCAGCTGCGCGACAACCACCTGACAAAAAGAAAGACATTAGTCTGTGCCTTTCAGAGGCACAGGTAAAAAAAAAAGGGAGGCCATTATCCTCGCTATTGACATTCCTTTGTAGAAAGCACCGCAAATACGACACGCTCATTACTGAGAAAGATACTTACATCTGACACCTGATTATAACAAGCGTCTTTCTACGAGAGTTGAGAGAATTCTACTAACTTATGAAATGTCACATGACTATTGAATGATATTTTTATTCTTTGTCCATAGTTGCTTATTTCATTTGATATCTGTTTTCCAGCTGTGTTGCATCATTGATTTTATAAAATAAAATTAAATGCATTTCCTAATATGAACACTTTCTGCCAACAGATCTATTAAATAATAATTTTATGATCCATATTCTGCGAAAAAGGAGCACTTTGAATAGAAAGAACTATAAGAAGGGATTAATCACAGTAACTGAATACAAAATTTTCTTTTCAAGTACACGGTAACATTTTTTTTACAATAAGTTTTTGTGGTGCACCACTTTAATTAGATAGACTTCAAGATGTGAATGGACATTGTCCGTATCTGCATTGTTGTCTTTAGTGTACATTTTTTTTCTGCTTGAGCTTTGTCATGTTTAGGTATAAGTTATAGCATTTGCTACGGCTGTTTGCCATTCATAGTGCTACTGATTGTCACTTTGTATTACTAGGTTAAGCCAATTTTATTACTGATTTATTTTTCTTGTTTGCTGCGCATTGCATTATATTAGTTGTAATATTGCTGCCTTTTTTTGCCAATTTCCATTTTTTAACATTGCTATTTGTGTAAATTGTTTTGTGCTGCTGCATTGCCTCATCCCTTAGTTAAGCATCTGAGCTCAGTAGATTTAAGTTAGCTTAAGAGGGGGTAGCCTATATAAGAGAATGATTTGCGATGGATTGGAAGAAATGCATTGAGAAGTTATACGAAAAAACTACACAAATCAGGTATAGATAGGACTTTTTGGAAATAATGAAGAACGGAGGGAGATCTCCGAGAAGTAAAGAAAGTTTTGTTTGCAAAATACTGCAGTAAAACAAACCCTGTCCTTTCCTTGTGTTATCCCACTATGTGTTTCTGTACCCTTGTGTATTTATGTTCTTCCTGTCTTTATATGTTTATCTGATAAGACTTATGTTGCAGAATTTTTATAATACTAAGCTACATTCACTATGATGAGGAATACTGTTATCCTCAAATATAATTTGCATCAATAACATGTTATTTACTTCGTAAAGATGTTTACACATTATTTATTCTGTTTTGTTCTAATGCTCATGTGTGAAGTTAATGTTTCAAAAGTTATTCTGATCTTTTATGTATGTACTTATGTCATAATTTTTGTAACACTGATGTATTTGTTATTTTGATTCTTTTGTAAAGCCTGTATTACTGCAAATGTTATCTGTACTATTATGTTCTTTAATGATATATTTTGTGCCTTTGTTATTGTATTCTCATGTTATAAAATTGTAATTGACACTAGTTCATCAAATTAAGTAACTTGTAAATTACATTTCACTGCACACGTTTCTGTTGGTCATAGTATATGGACAATATGTGAGATGTAGGGACTGATAGTGTTTGCACGTGTGTTAATAATTCAGTAAGGGACTGGATAACAGCATTGCTGGTTGTAAGGACATTTCAAAACAATTTTTGTGAGCGCACAAGTGGTGGTTATGGACTTGCTATATTATCTGCAAGACTCTTCAATGGTGATTGTGCGCCTGCACAGTCGCAACAGATGGCTGCTGGCTATCTCTACAAGGACTACAGTGGGTCTACACCTTTGGTGATCCACCAATACCATTATTTCTACAAGGACTGCAGTGGGTCTGCACCTCTGGTGGCCCACCAATAGTAATCTCTACGAGGACTACAGTGGGTCTGCTCTGTGATGACCTACCTACCGATAGTCTTCAACGTCGACTGACTCTGCTGTGGCCCATTACCTGTCTGCATGTCAAGAGTCAGCACAGTCTTTCCGTTGGAAGGACAACACTACTTCTTCAAGACTGCTTAGAAATTCACTACTTCCAAGTGCAATTTCTTTTATTGCTCAGACTCTGAGAAAAACACTGCAATTTTACTGTGATGAACGATCAGGACTGTCTTTATGGACTGTGAGAAAATTTTAGCTTTTGACCAACATTGTATCAATAAGTGTGTGCATTTGATAACTTTGTTATTGTAATTATGAAAAAAATTTTCAAATCTGTATTGGCCACTGCCCAAAACAATTTGTAAATTTTTTTGTGGGGAGCATGGGGGCTATGTAAGTAGGCTGTTTAGGTTTTCTTATTGGTAACGCCGCTTAGCGCTCGGTATGAAAAATCACTGGCTGTGGTGTGCGCAGTCTGTGCTTAGTTTGCATTGTTGTCTGCCATTATAGTGCTGCGCAGCGGCAGCTGGATGCTAACAGCGCGTAGCGTTGCGCAGTTGTAGGTGAGCCGCCAGCAGTGGTGGACGTGGGGAGAGAGATGGCGGAGTTTTGAAATTTTTAAGAATTGGTGTCATTAACTGATATATATATATATATATATATATATATATATATATATATATATATATATATATATATATCATGACTAGTGAGGTAAATACATTGTTTGTTCTCTATTAAAATATTTCATTTGCTAACTCTGCCTATCAGTAATTAGTGCCTTCCGTAGTTTGAATCTTTTATTTAGCTGGCAGTAGTGGCGCTCGCTGTATATTGCAGTAGCTTGAGTAACGAAGATTTTTGTGAGGTAAGTGATTTGTGAAACGTATAGGTTAATGTTAGTGAGGGCCATTCTTTTGTAGGGATTTTTGGAAGTCAGATTGCGTTGCGCTAAAAACTATTGTGTGTCAGTTTAAGCACAGTCGTGTATAATTTTTCTAAGGGGACGTTTCACAATCTCCAGTTGTACTGTCCGAATTTTTTCGCTTACAGAATCAGCAGACGCAGGCCTTACAGGATGCCCTTGGACAGCTCGAACAGGGTCAACGTGCTATGCAAAACGATGCGGCAGCAGCCGCTTGACCGCTAACGCAGCCACAACACGCTGTTGCACCAACTTTTCGTCCTTTTGATGCTGCACTGGAGAGCTGGACGGAGTGGTCACGCCAATTTGGATTCCATCTCGCTGCCTACAGAATTCAAGGTAACGAGCGACATCCTTTTTTGTTATCGTCAGTAGGCGTGACCACGTACCGTGTGATAGTCAAATTATTTCCCCGACGTCACGTAGCAACTCTGTCCTACGATGAAATTTTGTCTGCATTCGATGCATATTTCAAAGAATCAGTCAATGTAGTTGCGAAAAGGTATACCTTCTTTCGTACAAAACGTACGGCAGGTCAGACTAATCGGGAGTGGGTTGCAACCTTTCAAGGCCTTACTAGGGATTGTGCTTTTGAGTGTCAATGTGGACTCCCTTATTCAGATACTTTGGTACGTGATGCAATTGCACAGAACGTTTCTGATGTTCGTCTAAGGGAACAGATTTTGAACCTAGTAAATCCCTCCTTTCAACAAGTGATGGACATATTGGATCGGCAGGACACACTTGACTTTGCTCAGGAATCATTTGAAACTTCGCCCGCCGGGCGAGCTGCACGGAGCAGTAAACAGCCCTCGCGCCAGGCCGCGCCGCTGCCGCCAGGCTCTCAACCACGTGTGCCGCGCCAGCAAGCAAATTCAGTGATCAAATAATGCCCGCGTGAGAATTGCCCGTCGTGCCAAGCTATTTGCTTTTATTGTAATAAAAAAAGGACATGTTCAGAGTGTTTGCCAGAAAAAGCTCAGATCGGAAGCTCAAACCTGTTCCAGGCCCTTTGCTTCGCGCCGGAATCGGAATCGAACCAAGGATACTCAGGCTCGCGAAACTTCGCCCATGGAAATTCGTGTAGTTCATTCCACTCCGCCCAGTGCCACTCTCTCTAGCAGTGACTGTGTTCGTCCCAAAAATAGTGTGCGTCGACATCGCCAGAACTCCCGTCAAGTCGCAAGTGATAATGTACCAGTGTCAGTTCACGTTGCACAAGACAGTTGCTCTTGTCGTCAGCAGGACAATAAACTTTTTGTAGACTTTGACATTAACGGCAAAGTGATACCATTCCAGCTCGATATCGGAGCTGCAGTTTCACTGATCAATCAAGACACTTACAAACTGGGGCACACCTCCGTTGCGTGCCGCAAATGTTAAGTTAACTAGCTATTCCGGTAACGATATCCCTGTGTTAGGACAGTGCAGTCTTCTTGCAACATACAAAGGACAAGCAAAACTTGTGTCATTTTACGTCCTTCGTTCTTCTTGGTTTCGATTTATTTCAGTTGTTTAACTTGTCTATAGTAAATCAGGTCCTATCAGTGAACCAGGCGGTGCCATCAGACAGTGTTTCTCGTCTATGTGAAGAATTTGCAGACATTTTTGCACCGGGCCTCGGTTGCGCTAAGAACTATAAAGCACATTTGGAACTGAAAGTAAACGCGCAACCGAAATTTTTCAGAGCGCGCAATGTTCCCCACGCATTGCGTGATGAGGTCACAAAAACACTAAACGATTTGGGATCACAAGGTGTAATTGAACGTGTGCAGGCTTCTCTCTGGGCATCACCCTTAGTAATTTTGCCAAAACCGTCCGGAAAATTGAGACTTTGTGTGGACTTCAAGGCAACAGTGAATCCACAACTAGTGATTGCAACTTTTCCTTTACCCCGCCCGGAAGACCTTTTGGCAAACTGTGCCCGGGTAAATATTTTTCGAAGTTGGACCTAGCAGATGCGTACTCGCAAATACCGGTGGACGAAGAATCGCAGCACGTTTTGGTGGTTAACACGCATCTTGGTTTGTATCGATTCAAACGATATTGTGATCTCTGGAAAGACGGAATAAGAACGTTTGCCCAATCTCAGAACATTATATCAGGTCTTGCGACAAAATGGTCTTCGCTTGCGGAAGGACAAACGTGTGTCCTCAATGCCCAAGGCATACATCCCAGTCCCACGCACCTTCGTGCCATACAAGACTTGCCGTCGCCGCAGAATTTGAAGCAGCTACAGAGTGTGCTGGTAAAAATAAACTATTACCACCGCTATATACCACACGCCTCTTCCATTTCAGCTCCGCTTCTTCGCTTACGCCGTAAAGGTGTTCCGTTCGTCTGGACGACGGAATGCGACCGCGCCTTTCGCCAGTTGAAATCGGCGTTGCTTTCCCATACTTGCCTGACGCCATTCGATCCCAAGAAGCCCCTTTTGTTGATGGTGGATGCATCGGATTTCTGGATCGGTGCTGTGCTTGTGCACAAAGGTGGATCGCACGATCGCCGTATTGCCTTTGCGTCCAAATTGCTCTCGTCTGCGCAAAGAAATTATTCACAGATCGAGAAAGAACCATTGGCTCTCGTATTAGGTGTTACAAAGTTTCATGATTTTTTGTACGGTCGTCCCTTTACCATAATCACAGACCACAAACCTTTGACATCGCTTTTTCATCCGACCAAGCCTGTACCTCCACGTACAGCGCAGAAGTTCATTCGCTGGTCTCTTTTCCTCTCGCAGTACCGCTACTATATCTCGTATCGGTCCACTGCTAAGCACGGAAACGCCGATGCGTTGTCCCGCTTGCCTGTTGCTGAGGATAGGGCATTCGATTCCTCCGAACTTGCTCTCATGTTCATTGATGCGGAAACCGATGGCGTGGTCGAGTCGTTTCCGATTGATTTTCGTCGTGTAGCTACAGCCACAGCTGCCGACCCTGTCCTCGCTCTCGTTGTGCGTTTTGTTGCTACACTATGGCCCTTGTCAAAGTCACGGATCGGGGACCCGTTGGTTCGCCGATTTTTTGCTCACAAGGAGAGACTTTCTGTACGACGTGGTGTTTTGCTGTTGCATTCTGATAATGATCAGTCCAGGGTCGTGGTCCCACGTTCGTTACAGTCCTCTGTCTTACAGCTTCTCCACCGAGGACATTTGGGTATAGTGAGAACGAAACAACTTGCTCGTCAGCACCGTACTTAAATCGGAATAGATGCCGCGATTACGAATATGTGCTCTTCTTGCATGGTATGTGCCGAACAACAATCAGAACCACCGCGGAAATTCTTTGCATGGCCAAAAGCCACTTCCCCTTGGCAACGCTTACACATCGATTTTGCTGGTCCATTCTGGAATTCTCGATGGTTGGTTGTGGTAGGTTCATTCAGTAATTTTCCTTTTGTTGTCCGGATGTCTTCCACGACGTCATCTGCCACCGTCCAAGCGTTATCCGCTATCTTTTGCATTGAAGGTCCTCCACAATTCATGTCCGCAGAATTTCAGTCATTCTGCAAGGCCAATGGTATTCAACATCTGACGTCCGCGCTGTTTTCTCCACAGTTAAACGGTGCCGCTGAACGATTGGTCAGGACTTTCAAGTCACAGATATTGAAGTTGAAAGAGTCGCATTCTCGGGAGGACGCGTTATTCCTCTTTTTGTCCTCGTATCGCTCTCAGCCCCGAGATGGTCGCTCACCGGCTGAGTTGCTCCACGGTCGTCATCATCGAACCTTGATGTCTTTGCTACATTTGCCACATCAGGTTCCTGTGCAGCGGCAGACACCTGCTTTTGCTCCAGGCGACGTTGTTTACTATCGCCACTATCGAAGTTCACGGCGTTGGCTCGAAGGGCGCATTCTTCGCTGCCTCGGACGCGCTATGTGTCTGGTTTTGGGGGCCTCTGGTGAGGTGCGTCGGCATCTCAATCAGCTGCGCCCCTGTCGTCGCACGGGATCTGCCGCTCTCCGTCTGCTTTCAGTGACGGTGCCGTCCGGTCAGCGCCCCGGGGACCCATCTACTGGCTCGCCTTAGCCCCAGGTGTTACCGACGTTGCCTTCCGACGCGCCGCCACCACCGCCGCCGCCGCCTGTTCTCCCGCCGGCGACACCCGCAGTGGACGCGTCGCTGCAACCGCCGGGCGCGTCCCTGGGTCACGCGCCGCCGATCGCTTCCAGTGACCAGTTGTCCTCCGACATGGAACTTTTGCCCGCTCCGGACCATATGTAGTCTTCGCCCGTCGGGTGCCCCGGCCCGATGGAGGTCGACCCTTCGGCCCCTCCTGTCTCTCTACGGGCGCATACACCGCATGTTGGCGTGCACCCTGGAGCAGGTTTACAGGCGTTTCCTAGCTCCCTGCGGTCTGAATGGCAGGGTGCGGATGGCACAGCCTCGCCTGTTGTTAGGCTCCCCAGCTCGTCGCATACGTCAACATGGGGTCCTCCCCACGGCGGGCGAAAGCCTTATGCCACAACCGTACGCCGATATGCGGGGGAGGAATGTGGTGTCACCGCCAGACACCACACTTGCTAGGTGATAGCCTTTAAATCGGCTGCGGTCCGGTAGTATACGTCGGACCCGCGTGTCGCCACTATCGATGATTGCAGACCGAGCGCCGCCACACGGCAGGTCTAGAGAGACTTCCTAGCACTCGCCCCAGTTGTACAGCCGACTTTGCTAGCGATGGTTCACTGACTTCTACGCTCTCATTTGCCGACACGATAGTTAGCATAGCCTTCAGCTACGTTATTTGCTACGACCTATCAAGGCGCCATTATCAGTACTATTGATATTGTAAACCATGTATCGTCAAGAGCGACGTTCGTCATTAATGAATTAAAGTTAAGTATTCCACCAGTTACGTCCGTTTTTCTCAATTCTAATTCCCTTGTCATGTTCCAGACCTCACGCCAGCCTGCGTGAGCCAAAACGCGTGCATTTCGGCCTCCTTTAGTTATACGGGTTGGCTCTCCTGCCAACCACAACAGTTTCAACACAATATACGTTCCAAAATCCTCCTGCATATCGACGGTAAAGATATGGGGCTGTAATTTAATGTATTAGTCCTACTACATTTTTCGATTATTGGTGTGACCTGTGCGACTTTCCAATCTTCGGGAACGTATCTTTCGTCGAGCGAACGGTTGTATATGATCGTTAAGTATGAAGCTAATGCATCAGTATACTCCGAAAGCAACCTAATTGGTATACAATTTGGACCAGAAGACTTGCTTTTATTAAGTGATTTAAGTTGGTTCACTACTCCGATGATATTTACTTCCACGTTACTCATGTTGGCCAGCTGCTTTCGATTCGAATTCCGGAATATTTACTTCGTCTTCTTTTGTGATGGCATTTCGAAAGTCTGTGTTTAGTAACTCTGCTTATTAACTGTCTTCGACAATTTCCCCATTGGCATCGCGCAGAGAAGGTGTTGATTGTTTCTTGCCGCTAACATACTTCACATACGACGAGAATCTCTTTGGATTTTCTGCCAGGTTTAGAGACGAAGTTTCGTTGTGGGAACTGTTATAAGCATCGCGCATTGGGGTTCGCGCTAAATTTTGAGCTTTTGTAAGAGATCGCCAATCATGGAGCTTTTGCATCTGTTTAAATTTGGAATGTTTGTTTCTTTGTTTTGCAACAGTGTTGTAACATGATTATGTACACTGAAGTATTCCAGAAATTTTATTACTCTGCGTTGATCATTTTTGTTGTTGCGACTTTTCTTCAGTTAGTCTGTTTAACGGTGGACGAAACAAGTGGTACTTCACTAGGACTAGGTAGCAATGAATGAGAAATTAATCTCCAGTCAACATCAGTTCATTACTGCCAATCACCAGAGGGAGAGGACAGGACCCGTAACTTATCGCCTCTTTTACCATTGGTGGTGTCTGTCAATGCGGAAAATACTGTGGTTTTTCAATAGTTTTTAAATTATAGGTCCTCCTATGAGGGGCTGGGTGAGTAGAATAAAAATTCGGGGAAAAAAAAGGGGAAACGACCCCCAATAAAATCCCGCAAAATGGAGTAGTGCAGTGTTCAAATCGGGTTTAGGGTTGATCTCAGATTTGTTTCTTTTATTCTTTATAAACGATAAAAGGTGATATCAGGGGTGTCTCCAATAAGTTTCCCAACTGCGGAAGGTGTAGTGTAACGACGTAAGTTTTGTATGAATGATTTTCTTTTGACATATGACCATGTGCAGACATCATCACCTACGTCAGTTACAAAACACTTCAAAGTTATTTAAATTCTTTTTAATGTTGTCTCTGAATGGTTCATGAACGAAACTGTAATTAAAACATCATAATTTGAGTCGTATGCGCAGAATTACGTCACTCAGTCCATTTGGTTTGCGCAAACGTTTTTTTTTTTCAGTTTAGATGTCGTTTGTTTCTTCTCAGGAATTATATTAATGCAAGTTATCTTCTTTAATAAATATTAAAACCACATTGAATAAACTTTTAAGATTCAAACTCGCGATGAACGTTGTCAAAAATTAATATTCTTGTCAAATAAATCAGTAATACTTCTTACTTAAGGCAATTCTTCATAAATAAATTCTCGGAACACGTATTTAAACTGTTGTAGAATGCACTAGTTTATTATCTTCATATATACTACCTATAGACGTGAACATCAGCCTTGACAAAATAGGAATAAACATTTACAACATGATTAAACTTTCTATGACGTCATTGTTGTAGATACATTACAAATTCGTATTTTTTCAGTTTTTTGAAGCACAACGCTACAACTCGGTTTCAGGATCTTCTGTTGCTCTTTGGCTGTCGACCTGCGACGTATAGTGGCCAGCAATTTTCTCTCTGGTCCCGGCGGTGAAGATGCTGTCTCCGTTCGTTGCACCGCCCTCTCCGTACATGAAACATTAAAATAAATACAAAACTTTAGATAATTCACAAACATTACAAATATTACAAAATACATAAAGAAAACACTAAAGTAAACTTATATTCACCTGCAAACTGGGCTGACACTGGTGGATGGGTGACGCTTCAATTTTGCGTCCCACTACAAAGATACAAAAGTTTATATGTGTACCGTAGCGCTACAACCGACTTCTGTCCATCTGCTGCCAGAATTTAACAATTAACGAGTATTGTGGCTCCGGTAAGGGGCACTCACAGGGAGCAGAGGAATGGACACAGAGTCTCACTGGCACGAGTGACCGCTTCTCGGTTAACCATGCTGAAAATGACGTCCCAATTGAGCGCTGAGATTCGTGGGTCGGGAGCAAGTACAGATTGAGATCGACAGTTTTGCCCGACAACTGCAGCTCGCGACCTGGCGGTCCGTGGTACACCGTGAGGTAATCCTCTTAGCGGCCAGCAGAACTCGGCCACGCTCCCAGGAGCCGGCCATTGCTCTCTGTCTCTGTCTCTGTCCGTCTCTGTCCGTCTCTCTCTCTCTCTCTCTCTCTCTCTCTCTCCTCGTGCTCGCAACAGCAGCACAGCACAGCAGTGCGGAGCAGTCGCAGCCGGACTGGCGCCAGTAATCGGTTTAGCGTCCGCTGGCGCCCGCCGATCGGAAGTTGGCTGGATGCGCCAGTAGCAGCAGCGGGCAGCAAGAACGTTGCTGCCCCTCTGCCGACGACTTGCCCCTCGTGGACACTGCTGCCAAGTCCCCTCCTGCAAACGTTTACAGCGGCGTTATCAGTACGGCCGCACGGACATGTAAACAGAAGTTTACGGTACTTAGCAGAGCCCTTCAGGTGCGTTGCCAGTTCGAGTGCTCTGAAAGGGGTTGCGGTGTGTGAGGCAGTGCGCGAATACACATTGCGCAGCTTGGCTGCTGTTGCCTAAGATGACTAGTGCTGCCTCGCCTAATGATTCAGCCGAGTGTGTGCTGTCGACGGCCAGGCGGACTTAATGCGCTCGCGCTCACTTGCACAGAGGCTGCTAAATTGAAGTAAGAGCAAGCACGATGCGCCACCCATACCATTAGACCTTCTGCTCCCTTTCTCCTTTTGCTCAAAGTAGTTATCCTTTTTCCTACTTTGCTACATTTACTGATGGAAGGCTACTAAGTGGCTGAATTACAGTTTTTGTTATAAAAAAATTGACAATTATCATCAGTCGTCACCCTCAAAAACGTAAATATTTTTCGTCTGTTCTGTCCAAAATACTTTCCTTGCGGTAGATGTATCATTATAGGAATGATTGTCAGACTGTTCAGATTAGCCGGCTGCGGTGGCCGAGCGGTTCCAGGCGCTTCAGTCCGGAACCGCGCGACTGCTACGGTCGCAGGTTCGAATCCTACCTCACGCATGGATGTATGTGATGCCCTCAGGTTAGTTAGGTTGAAGTAGTTCTACGCTTCTCAGAGCCATTTATACCCTTTGAACTGTTCAGATTATGCCCTTCAGGATTTGTTAGTACTATTGGTACTGTCAATGTGATGACTTGTCGTTAGGCCCGCTACTGTTACGGCGACGTAGTGTTGAAACACAAGCATCATTGTGGATTACAGTTGCAGGCAGTCAACAATGGTCTGGACTGGGTGAGCAGGGCTTTACTCGCAAAGCCGTTTTATCAAAGCCGCTGCTCTTCGCAAGTATCGATCCAGTAAAGGAATAAGCAGTGGTCCTCCTCCTGCAACGGGGCAAAAGGACATTTTCCGGAAACTCGAATTAACTGGCGATATGGGGATAGGTCCTGAGAGAGGCCGACTGCCAATTGCGCCACAAATCGTTGAAGAACTTGTAACACCATAGCTCTAATACTCTATTGATTTATTTTTGCCTGTAGATTTATTTAATGTTACATCGTTGAGCTTCTGTAAATGTGGTTGATTGAATAGATAACACAAAATTGTATACACCTTTCCTTGTAAAAACTTTGATGTCATGGTTTGATTCTATGCAATTTAGTATATCTGTCATTTAAATTCGTTGTTTCATTTGGAGGGAACGAAACTTACTGTATATAATTGTAAATTCCATGTGAACAATTTTTTGAAGAAATACTAATACGTGCAAATGTTCTGTTTTATTTAAAATGTTTGTTTGTTGTTATGTAAGCTGCTGACCTTCACTTAGGGTTCTTAGTTATCTTATATATAAAAGGTGTTGTGGTTCCCCTCGGTAACGGAACTGTGCAGCGCGCGCAAATTGTGGTTGGCCTAGGTAGAAAAGGTGGAACCAAGAGTCAGTCGGGGACGAGTTACCAACCTGTGCACTGCCATGTAAGAGTTGTATATTGTGCTGGTTCCGAGAGAGGCTTTTTTTGCTACTTTCCAATGCCTCGGGTGGATGGATAAATAGCTGGAACGATTCTGGAATTTGTATCCATCATCGCCACCAAGAAGGGACACAGTCCAGCAATTCTGCCTGCAAATCCACCTACCAACACGCAGTTGCCACCACATTGCGCAATCACTGTAACGGAATACTATAATCATGTACAGTAAAGAATCAGCTCATTGGATGTTTTAGTGTGCACAAATCTAAGGTAACTTACAACTGAAGTCATGTACATACATTGATTTTTTTCCTTATCACAACACCTCTCAGGTTCCCCTGCATTTGAGCTACGATTACCGGGTATCCTGGTATGTAGAAAAAAATGAAAGCCTCAAAGCCAAATAAATAATGTTGTCTGATCTTTGGTAAGAAGGAAATATTCAAATTTCCTGTGGATTTCATGAAATTGTGGTAGGTAGTTAATGTAGTCTTGTGAAGTTTCAAAGTCACCCACTTAATCATTTACTTGAAAGTAGAAGACTTTGGTAATAAAGACAATTTGCTGTTTATTTTAAAAATTAAAATTCCCAAAACTGAGGCTTATAAAGTTTTGCATAGTTAATGATCTTAGTGCTGCCTGTAGTAATTTTTTAAAGGTGAGTCAGTTTCTTACAAATTTTTCAACATTGTTTCACTGTAGTAAAAGTGGAAAACTGCAATAGTGGAAAGTTACATGTTTGCTAGGTGTTTGTCTCTCTTGTGTATTGGAAGTGCATATTAATAGTGTAACAGGACCCACAGTTTGTCTATTGTGTTAATGCAACGTAACAAGTAAAGGGAAGACCACTATTTATGAAAACAATAATTTCTTTATTCAAATGATAGTGAGAAGCAACCTGTTAGTGAATTCCAATTAACTTTCATTTTAACTAGTAAAGTATTTAACTGAGAGAGACTTAACCTATGTATAATTTATGATTCTACAGTGAATGTTAATAGTAACGTTATAAAACTTATTCGGTTTGAATAAGCCTTGAAAGTAATAATGTGTTCCGTTATCTGTTACATTTATGCAAAAAGTCTGTCCTGCTCTGTCAGCTTACAACCTTAACCGTGGACATACGCACGTGTCAGAGTTCATTGCACTTGTGTGTGGTAAAATATAGGTTGTGTTTGTTCGTTGAAGTTACTAATAACTGTTTTCTTAATCAAGAATGTTAATCATTCTCTTGCCTGATTAGGCTGGCGACCGTTTCCTTTATTCTTTGAACTGTGTAGCTAGGTAAAATAGTATTTGCTACTGTTCGAATATTTAAGTAATTCTGACATTCATTTCCGATAATCCACTTACGTTAGGTACAACGCGGTCTATATAACAAAATTCCTCTCAGAGGGTACCGCTACTCTGTTGTGTTATGCCACAATTGCTTTAACAAGATAGTTTTATTTCACAACCTGCTTCCAGCTTTAGGGTTATTGTATAGCAATAGCAGACAGGAGTGCTATAAACTTACGGTTGCCATAGCTGAGAACGCTGGACGCAAAGAGCGATATTGAAGGAGTGCACAAGTTGTGTAACGACAGCTGAGTATTTCATGGTCCAACGTCTTAAACGTGTTGTTTGTAATTGTGACATTGTGACTCTAGTGCGGTTCCAACCTCTTGTGGATGCTGATGGTCGTCACAGTGAGAATGTTTGTAACCTGAAAGTAAACATGGTACGATATCAACAAATGCTACTCACTCATATCTAAATTAAAACGCAACTCTGTCATTGATTTGATAGTTACTTCTCTTCCGTATGTCCTTTCAAATGTTTCCACAAAGAGTCATTGCCGTGCTATCACACGTTTTTCATGGGGGCGCTTTCAAGTACAAGAAGTTTAATTATAGCCATCCTGTATGTCTTAATGTGAGTGCGACCTCAGCTGCAAACTGAATGCAAGCATCATTTCATCACCTATTCTTCATGCAAATTTACAGTACCACAGTTAATCAATGACCTTCAATAACACTCAGTATGTGATTACTGCTTTCTCAACAGGTAAGATGACCGTCTCCTTTACGTGTGGCTTGAGCTCCACCTGAAATTTGTGGATTTAGTCTGTCTTGGACTGTTCTGCAATTTCCTCAAAAATTCTAAAGTATTCTCAATGTGTGTTTCCTCATACATAATTACTAATCTGTTACCCATATCACCCTTGTGTCTATTGTTTCAGGCTCTGTTTTTCAATGTTCTCCTGTCATTATTGGATTTAAATGTACTGAATTTTGTGGTATTGATTTCTTTTTCTGTGCCGTGTGTTCATTCATCCTGCAACTTGAATCGCCACATTTATGGAGCGTGGAACCGTTCTTGTGGTGTCGTACTCTTGCAGCGGGGTTTGGTGTTGTCATGTGAGCACTCGAAGCCGATGAGGCGCGCTCGGTCACTGCAGCAGTCTCTCTTCGTCGTGTGGTCTGGGAAGGTGTGCAACACCTGCTGGACAGTGATAGTTTTGTGGTAGTGAGTGCCAGAGGCGGCGTTTTTGGACTTATCCGTCTTTCAGTACGGATGCCGCATAGACTGTTGTATTTCTGAAGTTTTTCTGCAGGATGGGTAACTGGATCTTGCTGTGATTTCGTTAATGAGTAGAGCAAGCAGAGAAATTGAATCATGGGTGGTGTTTAAAATTGTTTGTCTTTTCTCTTAGTTGTTACCATTGTAGGTTGCTACTGTCATTAGCTGGCCGGAGTGTCAGAGTGGTTCTAGGCGCTACAGTCTGGAACCGCTCGACCGCTACGGTCGCAGGGTGTAATCCTGCCTCGGGCATGGATGTGTGTGATGTGAGTAGGTAGTTAGGTTTAAGTAGTTCTAAGTTATAGGCGACTGATGACCTAGATGTTAAGTCCCATAGTGCTCAAAGCCATTTGAACCATTTTTACTGTCATTACCTTGTTGAACTGGGATCTGAGTCGATTCTTCTGTTGCGTGGTTTATACTCGGCCAGGTTTAGGTATTACGTCTGTTTAGCTAAGTTTGTGAATGCCGTGCTGAGGAGGTTTCTGCATTAATTGGTTCCTTTGGGCAGTTGCTCATTTAACTGTTAAGACATTATTGCTTTTATTAATGTATGTATAACCAGAAGGTTGTGCTGACCGTTATTGTGGAGAGGCCAATCTGTGAGTGTGTCTGAGCGTCGGCTTGTGTCCTTTGTGCAGGCTATTGAGTACGACGTTAGCAGCCATGTTACGGTTGCTGATTTGTTTATCCGCAATAAACAGTCTGTTTTCTGGTTCCTTAACGGAAGCTAATTGTGTGGCGACACTCAGACACGTTGAGTGAGCTCGGTAGTCCTAGGGTAAGGTCAATTATCAATGAATTGTGAATAGATCCAGTCCCTGGTTACTGACAGGGGATTACATGTTGCGCTTTTTCCATCTCAGGCTAAGTAGGTTACTACCAGGTTCCTGCCAAAAACCTAGAACTGCCTAATACTCAATTATTCATCTGATGCACTATTCATTGTAAGTAGTGCTTTAACATTGAGGCTAAGTGTGCTCCTGTTAGTGGGTCAGATTCATAAATGTAATACTAGATACTGGGTGTCGTTGAGTGGCTAGTACAATTGGTTCTCAGTTTATCTGTGTAGTACTTGTATCTTCTAAGTTGTGGTCTATTATTAATTCGGTTTACTTGTCAAGTTTCAAGTAATTTAAACATTTAGAAGATCTTCTTATTTTATGCCTTCAAACCATAGAGCTCCCTTTTAAGTTACCGAAACATTTTAAGTTTTGGTGTTCATTGTAAGACAATAAATTCATTTAAGGTCAAATATTCTGATTTAAGTATGCCAGTCAGTTTAGAAATCTGAAATTTCGCAGTGGTAGTAATGAGCTGTTTTCAGCTGTTTTCAGCTGAAGAGAGAATCTTATCCAAAAAATCGTGATTTTGAGTCACAGCGTCTTTCGTAGCTGACTTCAACCTGCCTTCTTCCTTTATGGCAGGAGCCACAACATGAACTGTTGTTCGCGCTGCCAGTTACGGCCCTGCGACTCACACAGACCTCTGTTCCTGACTACACAGTTGGTCCTTGTCGCGAGAGTCCTCACACCTGATTTCATTTGGTGAAGTTGCTATTGGCGAAAGATGCGCCCATGCTTCGACGTGCATTCTATTTTTCTAATTAAATTTAAATAAAGTTTAGCTTAATCGTGCCAGCAATTAAACCCAGCCTTCTACTTCTTAATCATATACCTAGCACATTTCTAATATGTCATTTATTTTCTGTGCTATTGCTGTTTTTGTATTAATGTTGCCCGCCGCAGTGGCCGAGCGGTTCTAGGCGTTACAGTCCGGAACCGCGCGACCGCTACGGTTGCAGGTTAGAATCATGCCTCGGGCATGGATGTGTGTGATGTCTTCAGGTTACTTAGTTTTAAGTAGTTCTAATTTCTAGGATACTGATGACCACAGCAGTTAAGTCCCATAACACTCAGAGCCATATGAACCATTTTTTGTATTAATGTCAACTTTGGCAGCACCCACAGCATTCTTTGCGGCTATTATTATGTCCTGAATACGTGTTTTGTTCTTTGTGTTTTCTAAGTTGTATATAAAACCTTTCTGGAGTATGCATCTTTTTCATCTAATGTAGTTTCAGTTGTGTTTACTATCGTTGAATAAAACTTATGTGCAAGCCTATTGCTGATTTGCAGTTGTGCAGAGGGCAACTGGAATTCTTTTAATAAACGAGAAGCAAAATATTAGGTATTTTCTACAGGATTATTTTGGCTTACAAGGCCATTATCAAACCTTAACTGAATCTCGTCATCAAGAAGTTTCAACATTTATAAGCAACACTGGAAAACATGTTATTTATGTAGACTAATGCACGAACACTTAGTAAATGTCATCTTTGACAATGTGATGGTATTGCAGTTAAAAAGATAAGAAGCAGAACAGTAAGCAAATATGAAGGGAACAAACCAGGAAAACATTAACACTTAACTAAGAAAAAACAGTGTATATATAACAATTTGCATTAAATTAACAATCCCAATAAAATAAATTAGTATGTGAGGAGAGATTTGTTCTTTGTTTGATACGTGAACGCCAATGGACTGTGGCTGGTAACTGGAGCCCTCATTCAGTAGGCTCACATGCCCCTGCAAATGTGAATCCATAATTCTGCAATCTCCAGCTGTGTTCATGTTCAGCCAGCCTAGTTTATATGTCTCTGCCTACATAAAATTTACCGTAATGAGGGCAAGTAATTATATGAACTCCAGTGTTGGCTAGTAACTGGGACTTATTTATGCTACTGAGATGAAATGAAATTGTGCATCCCCTTCTGGGGAATTCTACCGCTTGGTGAGAATCTCTTTAGGTGATGCCACGTCAGCGACTTGCGCCTCGATGATGATGTTGATGATAAGAACACACATATCCAGTCCCGAGTGAAGAAAATCTCCGACCTGACCAGGAATCGAACCTAGGGTCTGTCGGAAGGCAGAAGTGCTAACCACAACACCACGAGTTCCTTACTCTTTCCTATTAAAAATATACAAGGATGTGGGGCTCCTCACAGAGTACGAAGTTCTGTAGTTGCAGCATTTCACTGTTTTTGCCACGCTCCTGTGTGTGTTACCGTGCTCTCGTTCCTGCAGACAGTGGAAAGAGCAGCAGAAGGAGCAAAGAGCAGGTGTATTAATTTCAATTTTTGTTCCCTGTGCAAAATGTGCTCAGTCAATCCAGGATTTTAGCCACTTGTTGAATCGATAAAGTTTATTGTAACCTTGGTCTGAAATATTCTTTGGAACACAAGAATAGAAATGAAATAGTGCGCCATTCAGTGAAAATCTCTAAGTTTTTGTATTAAACGATACTGAGAGCAAAGGGGAGTCATTTTGCCTCTAACTGTAGTTTTTCCTAAATTTTGAAACAGTATGTTTGTGTGATGGTATCAACGGTTAAGTCTAATAAGTTTATGGATTTCTTGTCAATGTCCATTTTGAACTGAATATTTTTTCTGTTTACACTTTAATTTATGGAAAAATGTGCTGAGTTGCCTTGTAGAGCTTGTCCACAGGCACACTACATCTTCTACACACCTGAACCAGTATTTAATATTTGAACTCAATGGCTCTTTACTTAAAAAATGTTGTTTAAAATGGTCCATGAATGTTTCTGGCACAAGTGGAGTGAGAGCAGATCCCATGGCTAAGCTACTCACTTGTTTATACCGAGTCCCTTGGAACTGAAAATAGTTTTATGCTGTGCATGTCTGAGTGGCCAGTCTCCAGTCATACTACAGGGTTAGCATTAGACTTGCACATTACCTGTGACAGAATACCAACACATTAGTGTTTTGGTTTAAAAACCTACTGCAGACATCAAAGGATACAATTAATCACGGTAAGATAGGTATTTTATCTTTATTACTGAGTTTGAAATAACATTTTTTGATTTTCATTTAATCTTGCTTTTAATTAAAATGTGGAACTTCGCAGAGAGTTTGTAATTTGGAGGAGTGAGTGAGGAACAACTGCATGGATAGCTCCATCTAGCATATGTAGTTCAGAAAGCCAATACACGCTAGGAGGGTTCATGTCCATTAATAGCTTCGCTTCGAAATCATAAAATATGCTTTTGGATGAATTGGTTACACATCCTTAAAGACCATTCTAAAGATGATAAATGTTCAACCAACTAAAGGGAATTTTGTTTTCCACTGAGTACTCGCCTTCTGGGAACACCTTGTGAGAGGCAGTAGGTGATGGAAAATATCTTAGCGTTCCATGAGAAGTAGGTGGTCGGCTTTGTTAACAGAAATCGTTTTCTTTTTGTATAGCTCAGGGCTGACGATCTTTCATCACTCTCAGCAATTTGGATGGTGTCTGGCCTAAAAAATTAAGAGGTATCCTGATTGGCTAACCTAAACAAATAGCTGAGTAGCTGATGTGAAGGAATCAATTTTCAGGAAGTGTGGACTTACGTTACAGAGAACGAACCCAGTTCTGTAGCAAAGGCGTCTTCTGTTCGAGGACACGTCTAGTACAGGCACGGCAGAGAGCAGACTTAGATTCTGGAGACTGAAGAGAAGACTTGTCCTTGAGACAAACAAATGTATCAGTGTCTGCGGCATATCATGACATCCACTTCGCAACACACATCGGGCAACTGCATAAGGAGAGAGATCATAACGATAGCGGGCACACTGCGAAGATTCTAGTCCGTTTGTAGACACGCTTTTAAGGCTAACCACATTTCGACCACCAATATTTCGCTAGCATCTTGTAGTTCGGCAGGTGGAAATTAAATTGATTGAATAATGATAAATGTGGAATATCTTTCCCAGCCAATGCACCATATGTGGGGCGGCAGGTGGAAATATAGGATAAATGTTTTGTATTTATGCTGTTTGCCGTTCTCAACACTGGATCTCTAACTACAATATTGGCAACCAGAAAGTGATTAGCAAAACGTGAAGCCTGTATTTAGAATTCCTAGTGCCCACTTCATCTGAGAAATACACTTATAGCTACAGCTCTGAGGAATTAGGAGAGTGTCTGGGATTCATAATCAAAAAACGATTCTCTCTAAAATCTTCACTCTATTCTGAAAGTCACAGACCAAAAAGAATCCACACAAACCAACTACCAGAGCAGTTCAGAGTCTAATGCGCTGATGCAACTATAACTGTTCAAATTAAATGTTTAGGTGAATGCTCGCCATAATTTGATGATAATGTTCATCAAACGCCACGCTAAATAATAGTAGAATGTCTGTCCCGCGACGGCACATGAAAATACGACATAAGCAAAGTGAAGATAGATCATTAAAGTCATCCCATAAATAACACTCGAAAACGATTTCAAGGTTACGTGTATCCCAAGTAACTTATTGCGGTATCCGAGGCTGTTTCTAGCATTGATACCAACGCGACGGGACTCCCGGCACAGATGGTGCGCTAATCAGCGTCTGGAGAGAACTGGGGCCTTCCTTTCTCGCGCAGGGCTCTTATATATAAAGACGCAGTGCGGACGGCTAAGGGAACGTCTTATTAAATCCGCTTTCCCAACTAGCCGCTGGGCTAGTAATGCACAACTTTGTTATCGAATACATTATTACTTCCTTTGCCGATGGCCAATGAAGCACTCAATTTAAATTTGCAATCAGCATACAGGTAAGTAATGATAATAAAAGTCTGACGCAGCTAAGTCAAATAATTTGGGTGAGAAAATTAATTTAATTACACTATACACAGTAGACGAGTTCTGAACTTGCCCTTTGGAGATACGCTATCGCTATAGTTTTATAGTTCTGCTGAAACTTCTTACATCTTTATGATTATAGAGGATCTCCCTTCTACTTAAATTTAAACATCTTAGCTTTATTTATTCACCTAAATAATCTATCTTGCTTCCTTAATTTTTAATACAAAAACCAGAAAATCATGAATTTCAACTTAAGTTTTAATTTGTGAGATCCAGAATACTGTTTCTACTAAATTATTATGCAAAAAAATCTAAAAATAATTTCTTAAGTTTCTAGCTCTTTTCTGTTGTGCCAATGATTTTTACAGAAAAACGTCCAAATTTCGAAAGTGGTTAAAGTTATTGAACTGATATTCAACACATAGTGATTTAGTATTACTCCTGACATTCTAGAAACGTTTCAGGTTATTTACATGATTTTTGAAGTATTGCACAACATTTATGACGTCAGAGCTAGTTACAGCGGACTAGGCTGGAACACAGTGGAAAGACTGATGTGAATTTTATACGGCGTGAGTAGGCTGCTTCCCTACAATCTGCAGCCTAATTACGAATCAGTCGGAAATGCTTCTTACAAGAGGGAGGACAGGGATTTTTTCGTTTTTCTGGCAGACACAAACAATCAGTGCACAATCACCGTAGATTTACATCACCATAAATCAACAGACTACAGTCTTGCCCCATTCACCCGAATTATTCAGTTTTTGCTAAGGGATTCACGAGATTTATTTCTATTTTCACTGAAAACAATTGAAGTTTTCTAATTCTCTGCATTGTTTGTAATCGAACTGACGCAGTAATAATTTGATAACCACATATTTGTCAGTATAGAACTTCGTAATGTACAGAGATCACTATGGTCCACTGTATCATTTCATAGTTAATAAAAACCCTATTTGTTATCTCTTGTGAAGTAATACACCAATGTCTCATGTTTGCTACGCTCACTCTCATCCTACAAGTTACCTGTTGCATGGCAGCTATTTTATTGATTGTATATGAGGCACGGACAGCCAGTCCAACACACGCAGATTTTTGTGATATCCATAGGAGTATGTTGAAAGTTCAGCCGAACCCATAAAAAGGAAATCGCCAAAGAATACTGAAAAATTACGATGAACTAAAGTTAATCGAAGTTCCTAGAAATCCTATGTTCCGTTCCCTTAGATACTTAAAAGGTAAGGTACACAGAGGTGCTGAAACAATCTTCCTTCCTACACTCACCGTGTGAATCAAAGGAAAGAAATCATGATACACGATACAATGGGACATATTTAATTATTTCTTTTATTTTGTGACACTGTCATTAAAATTTTCCTAGAAAATTGCTTTCGATCATCTCGATGGCCGATCTGTTCTAAAGGACCACATATTGTCAGTCTCCGACATGCACTTCCCAGTTGTTTACAGATTCTCTTTGGGAACTGTCATCAGCACGGATTTTCAGTGATTGTATTAATGAGTTTAGTTAGCGATTGGCTATTAGATACAAATCTGCTTATTGCACATCACTGCATCTCTGTGTGTGTTATTGCAAAATATACCACTTAATAGCTGTGCATTCATTGTCTGATCAAAAATATCTGGACAGGTCTATGTAATGCCAAACTTAGCACTAGATTAGCGAGAGGTGGCTCCGCCAGTACAAAAGGAGACGGAGAGGGTCGTGTTGTCAGTAGAGAAGCAGTAACAACACAATGAGTCCGTCAGGAGAGGCAAGAGACTTCGAACTGGGGCAGCTGAGTAACAAACGCATGAGGGATATTTTAAGTATTCTAAAGATTGGCCACGCGGGATTAAGCCGAGCGGTCTAGGGCGCTGCAGTCATGGACTGCGTGGCTAGTCCCGGCGGAGGTTCGTGTCCTCGTTCGGATATGGGTGTCTGTGTTTGTCCTTAGGATAGTTTAGGTTAAGTAGGGTGTAAGCTTAAGGACTGATGACCTTAGCAGTTTAGTCCAATAAGATTTCACACACATTTGAACATTTTATTTCCAAAGCTCTCAGAGTCGACTGCTGATAACGCGATTGTGAAGTGAAAACGCGAAGCAAAACCCGCAGCTAAACCAAGACCAGGCACATACCTTACATACTCATGGACAGTGGCCATCGATCACTGCGGAGTGTGTTTGTAAGAAAAATGCAAGAAAGTAGGAATCACTCGTATGTTCCAAAGTCCTATCGGCATTTCGTTTAACGCAATCACTCTGAGTAAGGAAATAAAAAAAATGGGGTATAACAGACTAGCAGCTCCTTATATCCGAAACGTATCTGTAAACAGTGCCAAGTGACGCTCGAGTTGGTGTAATGACTGGCAACCTGTGACTTAGAGTGATGAATCACTCTATATCCTGTGGCTATCCGGTGGAAGAATATGAGCCTGGCAAATACTTGTAAAACTGTAACTTTGAAACTGATACACCAAGAAGAAATGATCATAAACGGGTAATCATTAGACAAATATATTATACTAGAACTGACATGTGATTACATTTTCACGCAATTTGGGTGCATAGATCCTGAGAAATCAGTATCCAGAACAACCACCCCTGGCCGTAATAACGACCTCGATACGCCTGGGCATGAAGTCAAACGGAGCTTGGATGGCGTGTACAGGTACAGCTCCCCATGCAGCTTCAACACGATACCACAGTTCATCAAGGGTTGTGACTGGCGTATTGTGACGAGCCAGTTGCTCGGCCACCATTGACCAGGCGTTTCCAATTGGTGAGAGGTATGGAGAATGTGCTGGTCAGGGCAGCAGTCGAACATTTTCTGTATCCAGAAAGGCCCGTACAGGACCTGCAACATGCGGTCGTTCATTTTCCTGCTCAAATGTGGGGTGTCCCAGGGTAGAGCCACGGGTCGTAACACCTCGGAAATGTAACGTCCACTGTTCAAAGTGCCGTCACTACGAAGAAGAGGTGACCGAGACGTGTAACCAGTGGCACTCCATACCATCACGCCAGGTGATAAGCCAGTATGGCGATGACGAATACACGCTTCCAATGCGTGTTCACCGCGATGTCGCCAAACACGGATGCGACCATCATGATGCTGTAAACAGAACCTGGGTTCATCCGAAAAAATGACGTTTTGCCATTCGTGCACCCAGGTTCGTCGTAGAGTACACCATCGCGGACGCTCCTGTCTGTGATGCAGCGTCAATGGTAACTGCAGCCATGGGCTCCGAGCTGATGGTCCATGCTGCTGTGAACGTCGTCGAAATTTTCGTGGAGATGGTTGTCCTCTTGCAAGCGTCCCCATCTGTTGACTCAGGGATCGAGACGTGGCTGCACGATCCGTTACAGTCATGCGGATAAGATGCCTGTCATCTCCACTGCTAGTGGTACGAGGCCGTTGGGATCCAGCACGGCGTTCCGTATTACCTTCCTGAACCCACCGATCCCATATTCTGCTAACTATCATGGGATCTCGACCAACTCGAGCAGTAATGTCGCGATACGATAAAGCGCAATCGCGATCGGCTACAATCCGACCCTTCTCAAAGTCGGAAACGTGATGGCACGCATTTATTCTCCTTACGCGAGGCATCACAACAACGTTTCACCAGGCAACGCCGGTCAACTGCTGTTTTTCTATGAGAAATCGGTCGGATACTTTCCTCATGTCAGCACATTGTAGGTGTCGCTCCCGCCAATCTCGTGTGAATGCTCTGAAAAGCTAATCATTTGCATATCACAGCATCTTCTTCCTGTCGATTAAATTTCGCGTTTGTAGCACGTTATCCTCGTGGTGTAGCAATATTACACTACTGCCAAGTGTGAAGTACAGAGGAAGTGGTGTTTCTTTATGGGCGTACTTCTGGTAGTTAAGGGGTGGTCCCCTTAAGAAAACGCTAAATGTGGAAGGACATGAACACATTTTGCAGCCTTGTTCACTGCGTACAGTAGACGATCATTTCGGAGACTGTCATCATATCAGCATGACAATGCACCCTCTCATGAAGCAGCACCCACGAGTCTTTGGTTTGTGGAAATGGACTGGACGGGACTGCGTAGTGTCCCAAACAGAATCCACCGGAGCATCTCTGGCATGAGTTACACAGTCTATTTCTCCCCAAACCACAGCGTACAACATCACGACCTTCTGTCTTCGGCTCTTGAGGAAGAATTGCTGCCACTCCTCCACATATATTCAGACACCTCAATGAAACTATCCTCAGTGGAGTTAAAGCCGCCAAAAATCGAAGAGTGGACATAGCCCATATTAGTGTCCACTAACAGGTTCAGGATGCTTTTGATCGGACTGCTTACATGGAGTGCCATTGTAATTGAGTATCTCATTCGTGAAATCATACAGACCCTATTGAAAAAGAGACAGATAGAGAACCTACTGCTAGATCATTCATCTGACCTGTTACCATATAGGTCTTCATTGTGGCATCTTGTGTTCCATAGAGCTGTCGAAACTGAAGAGAATTCACTGGCAGCAATTCTCGATGTCTGTTATAATTTCTAATAACACTAGCGTTTTGGAACTTCCTGGCCGTCCAAAACTCTTTGCCTGACAGAGACTGGAACGTGGAACTTTGCCATTCGCGGGCAGTGTTTTACCATTGGGTTACGGCTCACGTCCGCCATCGGAGCTTTTCTTCAGCCAGTGCATCTGTAAAGCTATAAGGGCGAGTCGTCTGTCATTTCCGGATGGATCAGTCGATGAGGGAAACTCCAGCAGAAGTTTGAATCCCTGTTCGGGATACAGGCTTAGTACGCTAGCAAATTCCGAAAATATCAAAAACTTCGTTCTAGAGTGAAAGATTCCTTCTGAAAACACTGTCGTTCCTCCATTGGATACAGCTCGTGCGAAGGTGTCACACCTACACACAGCAGAAGGTGTGTGTGTCTGGGGGAAGGGGGGGGGGGGGGCGGGGAGAGGGGTGAGAGCAGTCTCATCTCGAACGACTGTTTTGAATGTAATGTTTCGTGTAGATAAACTCAAAAACAAATTATAAATTTTTTTGGAGTTTTACACTAAACACAAAAATGTGCATACGTTGAGTTTTACATACACATCAGACTAATTGCAAATTGGAAATTTTGTAATTTCTGCCTATAATTTTCGATTCAGTCCTTGACAAACAATTGTATTCTATCTTCGTCTGATAGAGATACCCTTTTCTATTGCCACTGTAAATTCGTATCATTATGACCGACACACCTTGTAATCAAGTGAAGAATTCACGAACCATAAATATTAACATAAAACTTGATATTAATTCGTTACCGAAGGAATATTATAACTCCCTCCTAACGCAAAACTCCTTGACTTTTAATCAATGAACGATCAGTATCAGGAGTTAAACAGAATCACGTAATTAATTCAAGCATGTACCACAAATTGCACAACGCCGTGGCCGAATGTGCCAATGCGGTAACCAATAGAAACTCAATGATCGTTATACAGACGTGCTGACGTGACCTAAACGCAGTTAGCTTTATACCAAACATCTGCTATCAAATGGATAGCATTTGGCCAACAAAAATATATGTTTTAAAAGATGTTATTGTCACCTTTGACTGTCAAAAATTATTTGTTCGTAAAACTGGCTATTGCAGTTTCTACCCTTTAGCCATTTACAAGTGGAATACGGTACAATTTAGCTTTTTCACGTTCCAAAATTTTGAAATATCTGACACTTTTGTAAAACATGATCACATCTATTTGTTGGAATCACGAAGAATGCCTAGTCCAGTGGAATACGGTACAATTTAGCTTTTCCACGTTCCAAAATTTTGAATTATCTGACACTTTTGTAAAACATGATCACATCTATTTGTTGGAATCAGGAAGAATGCCTAGACCAGCGTGATGTCATGTGAGTCTGATACTTTAGTAGTAGCAGAACAGTTTATTTTGCTTCCGTAAAATGTGTCTGTTTAGGCCGAAATGGTCCCAGTTCGATTAAGAAGAAAAAAAAGTGCAACACAGACATGAGTTGGAATACAATCGATTTTATTTAAATGTATTCTTTGACTTCTTTTTACAAAGCGCCATAAACACTTTCATAGTACACACAAGTAACAAATATTTAATAAAATCATACATTTTATATTTTAGACCTAAAATACGTACACCACAATACAACGGACTTGAATCTATTGCCTGTGCCTCACACATTTTCTGGAGATATACCAACTAGCTGTTCACTTTAGCAGCAACTAATGTAAGTAGGCTGTTTAGGTTTTCTTATTGGTAACGCCACATAGTGCTCGGTATGAAAAAATCACTGGCTGTGCCGTGTGCAGTCTGTGTTTAGTCTGCATTGTTGTCTGCCAATGTAGTGTTGGGCAGCGGCAGCTGGATGATAACAGCGCGTAGCTTTGCGCAGTTGGAGGTGAGCCGCCAGTAGTGGTGGACGTGGGGAGAGAGATGCCGGAGTTTTGAAATTTGTAAGAATTGGTGTCATGAACTGCTATATATATTATGACTAGTGAGGTAAATAGATTGTTTGTTCTCTATTAAAATCTTTCATTTGCTAACTATGCCTATCAGTAGTTAGTGCCTTCAGTAGTTTGAATCTTTTACTTACCTGGCAGTAGTGGCGCTCGCTGTATTGCATTAGCTTGAGTAACGAAGATTTTTGTGAGGTAGGTGATTTGTGAAATGTATAGGTTAATGTTAGTCAGGGCCATTCTCTTGTAGGGATTATTGAAAGTCAGATTGCGTTGCGCTAAAAACTATTGTGTGTCAGTTTAAGCACAGTCATATATAATTTTTCAAAGGGGACGTTCCATGTAGCGACCCTGCCAGGATACCTCACTGGAATCTTCTGATTTTTTCCTTGTAGTCTGTGTAATTAGTGTAGCTTTTGTTTATTGCTATCACGTAATCATAGAGAGAATTTCCTTTGTAGTTGCAGTCTTTCATTGTTGTACAGTAAAACAGTTGTGGCATGCATATAGTTTTGCACAAAGTATTTCGCAGCTGCGCTTGCAATTAACTAGATATTATTTTCAGTGATATGTTAATGTGTTCTCTTATTTTTGCTTTTCAAGTTGTGCTTTTTTTTTTTTGTCGTGTGAAATATTGTGACAATAATGGTGTGTGAAAAACGTAATACTAGGCTCCAAAGTAAACTGAGAAATGACAGTGAAGACGAAAGCAGTGTGTTAGCGCCACCATGTAATGAATTAACTAATGTTCAAAGTAGTAATTTGGTAATTGTGCATAGGGAAATGGAGCGGGTTGCAAATAATGGTGTAGGCAGTGAAACAATTAGTGAACAGGAAAGCGTTATAGATCGATCGGTCGGCAACAGTTCGCCTCAGGATTCCGAAATGACAGGACACAATATTGCAAATACTGTACATTCAGGTTTTGCGTCCTTACCGTTTTCTCAAATAAGTCAAGACACATTTTCTGTTTTTCAAACTGCGAATATTGACGGTCCAAATGCATTGCCGAATAGGACTAAGGAACATGTTTCAGACACCAGTGTATTGTTATTACAATTAATGCAACAAATGGGACAAAAGCTTCAAAAGTTAGACACAATGGAACAAAAGCTTCAAAAGTTAGACACCACGTTAGAACAAACACATGAAGATTTAACTAATGAGTTACATAACATTGAATCGAAATGTCAAAAAGTCTGTAATGACGTAAAAACACAAATTTGTGAGCATTTCCAACCTATTTTTTCGCGGCAATAAAATGCATTACATAATCACGAATCAGCCATAAAAGAACCTCAAACTATTGTTCATGAAAATCATGAGACCTTGCAAGCTAAAATTGACTCAGTTGCATCTACCGATTCGGTTACGCAACTTGCAAAAACTCAAGCGAACTTAAAGGACACAGTAGATACTCTGAAAATTGGTTCAGAAAGACACACAGAGGAAATAATTTCACTGTCGGATAAAGTAGCCGAACTTTCAGATCAGTTCACTAACTTATCTACGAAGGTAGATGATGATCTGAATGACACAAAACCTGTAGCCTTCACTGACACTGAAGAGTATGAACAAATTAGGAAATTCAAACATTATCAAAATCAAATCAACACACAGTACAAAGGGGAAATGCGGGAAGTACAAGATCAGTTGGCTCAAGTAATACAAGAATTACATATTTCAGAGGACACTCGCGCCCCAGTATGGGAAGAGGGACATAGCAATACAGAACAACCACAAAATAATAACACAGGGCATTTCGGAAATCATGAAAGTAATTGGCAAAGTGCACCGAATTTTGAGATGGAACAGCCGAAACGACGTAACAATGACCGATATGCGACCCGCCGACACGATGATTTTGACTATAAGCTGTTCATTACTACACGTAAATTCAAAACATTTAAGAATTCTGGCAACGACATTCATCCACAAGCGTGGCTCCATCAATTTTCTCATTGTTTTCCTCCCAACTGGTCACTAGAGCACAGATTAGAATTTATGTGTGGCTATTTAGAGAATGAACCAGCTGTAAGAATGCGATCGGTCATTCACGGTTGCCACAGTGAAGGAGAATTTTACCATGCCTTCCTCTCAGCATATTGGTCCCAAGCCACACAAGACCGAGTAAAACATAGCATCATAATGATGAAACATTTCGAACAATCTGCATTTTCCAGTCTTTTCAAATATTTTGAAGACATGTTACATAAGAATCAGTATCTTTCAAACCCATACAGCCCCTCAGAACTCATCCGCATTTGCTTAATCAAATTACCTGAAAATTTACGACAGATTATTTTAGCAGGACGATGCAAAGACGACATTGAAGCTTTTCAGGGACTGTTACAACAACTGGAAATTGACACTGACAATCGAACGCGAAAACAGGAACACAACAATTACAGGTCACACCTGTCACAATTCCGCGATGACAGAAATAATACACGACAAGGCTATTCGTACAACGTAAATCGTGACCAAAACGGACACCACCCGTATGACAACCGTTGGCAGAGTAGTAATTATTACAGGGAAAGATCACCTCTCCGCGGTAATGACTATCACAGAGACAATCAGAGAAACAGACAATATGGAAACCAAAATAATTATTATCAAGGGAGACGGAATAACTTAACACGAAATGGTCCAGCGCGCAGTTACGATTCAGGGAGAAATTCTCCACCACGTGACCGACAAGAAAGAAACTATGGAATCCACCGACATGACGACACACGATATGATCGTAACGACAGACCTGAATTGCAGCAGAACTGGCGGGAATCAAACAGAGCAGGGCCCTCTCGACAATGTGAATTTGTAGAAGTTAGGTCTCCAAATCCCAATAACGACGCTCGCCAACAAAGACACAAAGGCAATGTCTCATACCGCTGGCAGCCACAAAACGTGCTTCTGAAACTGACGACGCAGCTGCTGTAGCTAGTAATTACGTAAAAATGGAAGACATTAGGGACATCTTACTCCAGGAACACGACGTAAAACATAACAACATTGCATATCCTGTGATTCACATTACAGTAAATGACGTAAAATTTACGGCAGTACTTGACTCAGGCAGTCCCATTTCAGTAATTAGTGAAACAGCTTTTAGTAAATGCAGCAAATCGAAAGATTGCCCCACACTTCCGTTACGCAAGATTAAATTACAAGGTGCAGTCATTGGAAAAAGTGTAGATGTTCGCCAACAAACCAACTTAGAATTCTTTTGTCAGAGCCACAGCTTCTCTATGAATTTTTTTTTTTGTTCCATTATTGTCGACGGAAATTATACTGGGAGTAGACTTTTTGAATGAAAACAAAGCAATCTCAAACTTTCACGATGCTGAAATAAGTTTAGAGAAAGAAGGTAAGTCAATAGCTTTGAAATTTGAAGATTGGCTCTCAAACCATGACGAGGAAATTAATCGGCTTTACCTTCTGTTAGACAACAGTTCGGAATTTTCTACGGAACTAGACCCTAACAGTCGCTCTGCAAGTACTGACAGTGATGATATCGACGGCACAATTGAAACTAATGAGTTAATTCAGAATAAAATTCAAACAATTGAGAATTGTAATGACACTGATAGGCAGGACCTTTTTGAGATTTTACAAGCACATTCCACAGTTTTTACTTACAAAACAGGAACAATAAAGGGATTTCAATACCAATTTCCAGTTCGTGAGCATACTAAATTTTGTGTTAGACCATACGTAATTCCAGCACATTATAGGGACCGTGTTAGAACAGAAATACAATCCATGCTTGACGACGGCATTATTGAGCCTACAGTAAGCTCATACAACAATCCTTTACATGTTGTTGAGAAGAAAAATGGATCGATCAGGCTTGTCTTAGATTCGAGACAAATCAATACTATCATTATTCCTGAAACAGACAGGCCGCAAACGTTGGAAGAACTTCTTCAAAATTTTAATGGTGTAAAAGTGTTGTCTTCCATTGATCTCAGATCCAGCTTTTATCAGATCGAACTTCATCCAGAATGTAGAAAATACACAGCTTTCCTTTGTTTCGGCGTTTGTTATCAGTTTCGGAAATTTCCTTTTGGTTTGAACATTTCCTCTGCAGCATTCATTCGCGGGCTAAATTCCATATTACCTGAGCTCTTAAAACGTCACATCACCTTATATGTGGACGATATTCTGATAGCAGAAGCCTCATGGGAACAACATAATCGCATCCTCAACAGAGTGTTACATATTTTTGCAGAATCTGGAATTACAGTTAACTTGGAAAAGTCTGAATTCGGTAGGACAAAAGTGAAGTTTTTGGGACATATTATTTCTTCTGAAGGCATCCAGCCGGATCCTGAAAAGTTAGAAGCAATCAGAGCCATTCCAATTCCATCCACAAAAAAACAAGTCCGCAGTTTTCTAGGTCTCGTAAATTTTTACCGTCGTTTTCTGAATATGCAAATTCTAGTTACACCAAAACTTTGTTCTCTCACTGGAAAAAATACTATTTGGAACTGGGACGAACAAGCACAGTTGGAATTCAATTCTTTGAAAGAATCGTTACTTAACGCGCCAATACTAGCTCATTCAGATCTCTCACAAGATTTTTGCCTTAGCACGGATTCTTCTAAAGTCGGTCTTGGAGCCCATTTATTTCAAGAAGCCACAGAAAATGACATTACTGTTCAGAAAACCATTGCTTTTGCTAGCCGAGTGCTAACAAAATCTGAAAAAAATTATTCCGTTACTGAATTAGAAGCTTTAGCTATCTTTTGGGCATTTGACAAATTCCGTTTCTTTCTTTATGGTAAGCACGTAAAAGTATACAGTGACCATCGTGCATTACAATTTCTTATGTCTTCAAAATTAAATCATGACAGGTTAAAACGTTGGGCATTGTTTCTGCAAGAATTCCACTTCACAATAGTCTACATTCCGGGCAAGGAGAACATTGTTGCGGACGCACTGTCACGGGCACCGGCTGGGCTTGAGAAACGTAACACAGAAAGCAACCTCGAGAGAAATTTCAGTATTCTTTACATCCAGAAAGTCGCCTTTGAAAACTTCATCACCACATCTTTAAAGGACATTGCTCATGAACAAGATAAAGATCCGATTTGGAAAGACATCAAAAGTAAATGGCATGAAAAGACACACACACAGATTCGTCATTATTATCTGGTTAGAAACAACATACTGTTCAAACGATGCACTGTTGATGACAAGCTATGGGTACTTTGCATTCCAGACGATTTTGTTAATAAGCTCATTTGGTACATTCATTTCAGCTATGCACATTTTGGTCCACGAAAATGTTATCATATTCTTCGAACGACTTGTTATTTTAACAATATGGAAAAGAGAATTCGAAGAGTCTTGTCTATTTGTAAACTTTGTCAAAAGGCGAAACCATCTACTGTCTCTCATCGTGCTCCATTGTTTCCTATCATTCCTTCTAAATTAAAAGAATATGCTGCTGTTGATCTCTTGGGACCGCTTGTCAGAACATCTAATGGATTTTCGTACGTTCTAGTCACTGTTGAACTTACTTCAAAATTAGTTTCTTTCACTCCGTTACGTAAAGACACTGGACGGTCTGTATCCAACGCCTTTGTTAGAAATTTCTTACGTGAAGTTGGACACGTTAGTAAAGTAATTTCAGATAACGGACCGCAATTCAAATCTGCTGTTTGGTCACGCATGCTTCGTAACCATAAAATCAAATCTGTTTTTATTTCATTGTACTCACCACATTGTAACCCATCTGAACGGATTATGAAAGAAATCAATAAGCTTTGCAGACTTTATTGTCACAGAAAGCATCAGCATTGGGACAGATATTTACACTTACTTCAAAACGTGCTGAATGAAATGCCTCATGACTCCACTGCTTTACCACCTGTTCTTGTACTGAAGAATAAAGAACCACCAAACAGAATCAGAGAGCTTGTACCTTTTCCGAATACAAGTAAACTTAGACACAAAGACATAATTGATTTGGCTATTAAAAATATAAATTCTGCTGCAGACAAAAGGAAAAAATTACACGGTAAAGCAAATGCAAAGAAATTATATATTGGTCAGAAAGTTCTCATTAAAGCTCATCCATTGTCACATAAGAAGAAACACTTGAGTCACAAATTCTTTCTAGTTTACAGTGGACCTTACAGAATCCGACGTATACCACATGATAATTGCGTTGAAGTTGAAACTCTGCGTACTAGGAAGAGTAAAGGTTTACACCACATTTCACATGTAAAACCGTTTATTGAAAGATAATCTGATTTTTAACTTTGTCTTTGCCGTAAAATTTTTCACTTCACATTTCTAGTATGCTTTGTCACACTGAGAAACTGTTAACATGGAACAATGTTTTGAAGTTAACTATCCAGTCTAGAACCTAGGGAACATTTTTAAACAGAAATTACGAATGCATTGTTATAGTGAACAGACGTCACAGTGTTATTGTGCGTGTACATTCTTGCTTGTTAGTTGCACTATTACGTAACGACTATAAGGCTGACATACTTAGAACAGTTACCAGTACTGCTAATGAGATTTTAATGCAACATTTTGGTTTACTTGAAAATAAATTCTGGATTTAAAGTTCTTTCTGTGAGATTAAAGATGACTTAGCATTTGGTTTCTTTGATAGCTACACGATTATATCACGACGCTACTAATATGTGACATGATTTACATTGTTGCTTTTGCGGTGTATCTGTTTTATATCTGCACAGTTTTTCTGAATTTTTCTGGAAAGTAAAACATGTTTTAGTAGTAACGTTTGTGGTATAGCTACAATGAGACAGCCTTTTCTGTAGCACAGCAATACGTACAGTACATTACTTACTTCATCACGGCAATAAGCGTAATAACTAAGATATCTATACGCAAAGCATCTCAATTTCGTTTATCATGAGGTAAGTACATTGACTTCTGCAGAACTTAGCTTTCGGAGGACAATAACTACGACACTTCCACAGAGATTGTCTTACAGCAAGACGCACATTTAGCGCTACAGGACACGCATTAAACTATTTATTTTTCAGCATATTTGAATTACAAAGAAAGTTTTCCGTGATACATTTCATTCCATTGCTGTAATCTGTAACACCTGAGGATATAATTACATTAATCGTCAGGGGGGTACACGCTTACTTTGTGTACCATGTGTTTGGCAAGCACAAGGACCCTAGCTAATATGGTATTTGTTTATACAACTTTACACATCGGTACCATATTTCTCTAACACATAAATTACACAGCTATCTGATCATTTAACTGAGAGAGACAAACATTTACTTTACTACATCAGTGACAGATGTTTACGTAATTACACCATTGGATAACTTCACACTTACGAAGTTGGATTTTGTGAACTGTTCATATTTTTTCGGAAGCATTGTGATACTATGAGAGCTTTGAATGAAATATTTGGTATGGGATCATGATTTTTAAAGTACGTTTGAGGCAGATGACACTGTTGACATGAGCAGAGAATTTTTTTTTAGATTTTGTAATTATTGGAGGAAGCTACGGAGATTTTCAGAATTTGACTGTGGTGTTATGATGTTATTAATATGTCGACGATGTGAATTATGCTGCTGAAGTATGCTTAAGCTGATGCTATATGAGTTATTTGGTTATGCTACGTATCTGTTATGATGAGATATTGAAGAAGTGTCGACGAATATACATATGTGTAATAAGGTAAGGAATAATGAGTAGTCGTTAGGGACTCTGGTTTGTGAAAAAGGGTGTTGGAAACCAAGAATCGTACTTTAAGAGTTATGAAATGTGTGTATTTGCGCGAATGTATCACTATGCTGGTGAAAAGTTTTCTACAGATTTCTAACGCAAATTTTCAACCTGTGAAAATATTTTTATATGAGACTGTCACTGTAGCGGAAACTGCTGTCGTAAATTTTTCAGTAAGAAAGGTAAGTGACCACCTGCACGTAATGCGTCGTGGGCACCCAGCTGCGCGACAACCACCTGACAAAAGAAAGCCATTAGTGTGTGCCTTCCAAAGGCACAGGTAAAGAAAAAAGGCCATTATCCTCTCTATTGACATTCCTTTGTAGAAAGCACCGCAAATACGACACGCTCATTACTGAGAAAGATACTTACATCTGACACCTGATTATAACAAACGTCTTTCTACGAAAGTTGAGAGAATTCTACTAACTTATAAAATGTCACATGACTATTGAATGATATTTTTATGCCTTGTCTATAGTTGCTTATTTCATTTGATATCTGTTTTCCAGCTGTGTTGCAGCTTTGGTTTTATAAAATTAAATGCATTTGCTAATGTGAACACTTTCTGTCGACAGATCTATTAAATAATTATTTTATGATCCACATTCTGCGAAAAAGGAGCTCTTGGAATGGAAAGAGCAATAAGAAGCGACTAATAACAGGAACTGCATACATAATTTTCTTTTCAAGTACTTGGTAATTTATTTCATTGAATAAGTAGTGGTGCACCATTTTAATTATATAGACATTAAGATGTGAATATACATTTCCCTTATCTGCATTGTTGTCTTTAGCGTAATATTTTTTCTGCTTCAGCTTTGTCATGTTTAGGTATAATTTATAGCATTTGCTGCTGCTGCTATGTGCCAGGCATAGTGCTACTGAATGTCACTTTGTATTACTAGGTTAAGCCAATTTTATTACTGATTTATTTTTCTTGTTTGCTGCGCATTGCCTTATATTAGTTGTAATATTGCTGCCTTTTTTTTGCCAATTTCCATTTTTTAACATTGCTGTTTGTGTAAATTGTTTTGTGATGCTGCATTGCCTCATCCCTTAGTTAAGCATCTGAGCTCAGTAGATTTAAGTTAGCTTAAGAGGGGGTAGCCTAAATAAGAGAATGATTTGCGATGGATTGGAAGAAATGCATTGAGAAGTTCTACGAAAAAAGTACACAAATCAGGTATAGATAGGACTTTTTGGAAATAATGAAGAACGAAGGGAGATCTCCGAGAAGTAAAGAAAGTTTTGTTTGCAAAATACTGCAGTAAAACAAACCCTGTCCTTTCCTTGTGTTATCCCACTATGTGTTTGTGAACCCTTGTGTATTTATGTTCTTCCTGTCTTTATATGTTTATCTGATAAGACTTATGTTGCAGAATTTTTCTAATACTAAGCTGCATTCACTATGATGAGGAATACTGTTATCCTCAAATATAATTTGCATTAATAACATGTTATTTACTTCGTAAAGATGTTGACACATTATTTATTCTGTTTTGTTCTAATGCTCATGTGTGAAGTTGATGTTTCAAAAGTTATTCTGATCTTTTATGTATGTACTTATGTCGTAATTTTCGTAACACTGATGTATTTGCTATTTCGATTCTTTTGTAAAGCCTGTACTACTGCAAATGTTATCAGTATTGTTATGTTCTTTAAAGATGTATTTTGTACCTTTGTTATTGCATTCTTATGTTATAAAATTGTAATTGACACCAGTTCATCAAATTAAGTAACTTGTAAATTACATTTTACTGCACACGTTTCTGTTGGTCATAGTATATGGACAATATGTGAGAAGTAGGGACTGATAGTGTTTGCACATGTGTTAATAACTCAGCAAGGGACTGGTTAACAGCATTGCTGGTTCTAAGGACAATTCGAAAAACTTTGTGAGTGGACAAGTGGTGGGTTATGGACTTGCTATGTTATCCGCAAGACTCTTCAATGGTGATTGTGCGCCTGCACAGTCAAACAGATGGCTGCTGGCCATCTCTACAAGGACTACAGTGGGTCTACACCTTTGACGACCCACCGGTACCATTATTTCTACATGGACTGCAATGGGTCTGCACCTCTGGTCTCCCACCAATACCGTAATCTCTACCAGGACTACAAGGGGTCTGCGCTGTAATGACCTACCCACCAGTATTCTTCAAAACTTCGACTGACTCTGCTGTCGGTTTGCTCTGATGTGGCCCATTACCTGTCAGCATGTCAAGAGTCAGCACTGTCTTTCGTTGGAAGGACAACACTACTTCTTCAAGACTGCTTAGAAATCCACTACTTCCAAGTGCAATTTCTTTTATTGCTCAGACTTTGAAAAAAAACACTGCAATTTTACTGTGATGAACGATCAGGACTGTCTTTATGGACTGTGAGAAAATTTTAGCTTCTGACCAACATTGTATCAATAAGTGTGCGTATTTGATATCTTTGTTATAGTAATTATGATAAATTTTATCAAATCATTATTGGCCACTGCCTAAAACAATTTGTAAAAATATTTTGTGGGGAGCATGGGGGCTATGTAAGTAGGCTGTTTAGGTTTTCTTAATGGTAACGCCACATAGCGCTCGGTATGAAAAAATCACTGGCTGTGCCGTGTGCAGTCTGTGTTTAGTCTGCATTGTTGTCTGCCAATGTAGTGTTGGGCAGCGGCAGCTGGATGCTAACAGCGCGTAGCGTTGCGCAGTTGGAGGTGAGCCGCCAGCAGTGGTGGACGTGGGGAGAGAGATGACGGAGTTTTGAAATTTGTAAGAATTGGTGTCATGAACTGCTATATATATTATGACTAGTGAGGTAAATACATTGTTTGTTCTCTATTAAAATCTTTCATTTGCTAACTATGTCTATCAGTAGTTAGTGCCTTCAGTAGTTTGAATCTTTTACTTACCTGGCAGTAGTGGCGCTCGCTGTATTGCATTAGCTTGAGTAACGAAGATTTTTGTGAGATAAGTGATTTGTGAAACGTATAGGTTAATGTTAGTCAGGGCCATTCTTTCGTAGGGATTTTTGAAAGTCAGATTGCGTTGCGCTAAAAAGTATTGTGTTTCAGTTTAAGCACAGTCTTGCATAAATTGTTCTAAGGGGACGTTTCACTAACAACTTCTTCGGTTTAGAGTGTATAGTACATACACAACGATTCTTCATAGATATATTTGTAATTATCGTATCTGATGGCTGGATATCAGAAAGAACATCTCCGTTTGGGATAATTGATGTATGCATGTATACGTTTTTAAAATTGTGGCATGTGATAAAGCAGCAAAATCTTCTCTGAGCGTAATTCATAACTCACTTGTGGTAGACATACTATAATGCATTAAAATTCTACTGTAGAGTCTATCAGAGACCCGTATTTTCAATTTTACCAGTCAGTAACCCATAGCGAAAGTACTGCGCACCTGCACCAAGACCAGAGGTGTTGTCTAAACTCACCAGAATACCTACCAGGCTACTCAAATTGCATTCGTCTACAGAACGCCCAGTGACGTCATAAAACCGTGTTAAATTAACAGGCATTTCAGGTGACAGCCAAATTCACGTTAGAGCTGACGTTTTGCGCATTATATTCGCTTCTAGACACCTAATTTCATTATGTAACTATTGACGCTTTGAGTTGTAATGATTCGCTACTGAAATTGATGTTTACCCACGATGCGGTGCTGAAATTGCTAACACAAAAAGATTTAATAGCCTATAAGTTATATTTAAACACTGAGCTGCACCTCTAATTAGAGGAGCAAACTGCAGCCTGATTACTTGCCCACGCAAACAATTTAGTATCGATATTAACTCATAGCCTCGAGCGGCAAGAGGAGACGACGAAATTACGCTCTTACTGGACGTAACTACGTTGCAAGGCTCATATCCTTTATCGATCGAGTTCACATGAGTCGGGCCGGCTTTACATCTACGTCTGCATGTACATAGGTACTCTGCCAGCCATCAGATGATGTATGGCAGAAGGTACCACGTGCCACTGCTATTTCACCTTCCCGTCCCACTCACAAATGAAGCGAGGTAAAACCGACTACTGTATGCCTCAGTACGAGCCCCAATGTCTGTTATCTTGTCTTCGCGTACTTTACGCAAAATATACGTTGGCCACAGTGTAATCAATCCGCAGTAACCTGCAAGTGCCTATTCTCTAATTATTTTTGGTAATGTTTAGCAAAAGAACGTCGTCTCCACTCGAGGGATTCCCAGTTGTCTTCATGAAGTATCTCCGCAATACTCATGTGTTGATCTCATCTACTGGTGACATACCTAGCAGCTTGCTTCAGAGTTCATTCGACATCTTCCTTTAATTCGACCTGATGTGGATCCCAAACACCCGTGCGGTACTCGGGATTGGGTCGCAAACTTACTTTCCGTTTTTGTAACTAAGAACGGTATGACGAATATAATGACTGCCTGAATATCTACGGTTATTCTAGAAACTGCACAAATATTAGCATAAATTTAATTTACACGGATTACACAAGGGCACAATCTGTTTATGTCTCCTAACTATTGAACAAAGAATTTTCGTACGCAAATTAACAATGAATGCTTTGGTCAACATACCAAATATGAAAATTTACCACCTGTCATTCAAAGTAATATCACAAAATTAATAGTTATGTTGTGTATAAACTAAATACCTAGAAATTCTTAAACATTTGGAAACAGCAAACAACTGCAATGTATGGTTTAAAGAGAAGTGATAAATTGCATTCTGCTGCGGACACTGAGTAAGAAATATTTTATAAGTTAGTAAATTAAATAGCACATCTCACATTAATGTTAGATAGGTACTATCAAAAGAGTATGTGTACTGAAAGTAATGTACTTGTTCTGCAACACATAGTATTAAATTACATGCAGTATTTCACATAGCTACTACAGTATTCTGTATATTTTCCGTGATTACCTTAAACTTAGAAACCGAAATACAGTGCAGTGGAAAGAATGTATCCGATTTCCTTTCCAAATGTTGCCCCGTCCAGATAAAGCTCTCTTTGCAGTAACCTCTTCTTCAACGAGACGCAAAAATTATAAAGTAGTAGCTATGAGAATAACTACGGCCCTAAAGTCTACGAAGATGTTCTTGAAAAAAAAAAAAATATATATATATATATATATATATATATATATATATATATATATATATATATATATATATATGGGAGAGAATTAGTTACTGAATGCTGCAGTGGAAGAAACGTACACGATATATATATATATATATATATATATATATATATATATATATATATAATTCATGATTGTTTCCTCCACTACACCATTCAGTAACTGATTCTCTCCTGCGACTGCTACGGTCGCCGGTCCGAATCCTGCCTCGGACACGGATGTGTGTGACGACTTTAGGTTGGTTAGGTTTAAGTAGTCCTAGGTTCTAGGGGACTGATGACCTCAGAAGTTAAGTCCCATAGTGCTCAGAGCCATTTCAACCATTTGATTCTCTACGCTAGCAAGCTCTTAGAAGTTCGATTTATATTTTGCTAAGAGCAATGTTCGGTACGAGTTCATTAGTTTATCCTTTTCGTAGTAACAAATGAGCTCGTATTCCTTAGCTCCTAACTTGCCTTCGTAATATTCTATGCTATTAATTATGAAATGGCTCGTTTCTGAATAGAGTATATATATTTTCTTTATTTAAAGAACTTCGTGTAGTTTTGATTCCTACTTGAAGTTGATTTCGTACTCACCTTTTAAACGGTCGAGTCACATTGACGTTATCACCGTCTGTGTTCGATGTCAATGTTCAATAATCATTCGCAGACGGCATATGGCGTCAGTAGGAGTGGAGGCTATTAAAGCATGCCCGGGGGACGCGGAAAACAGTGCAGCCGTTCTCGTAATGCAGAAACGGAGCGGTTTATCTGATGTCGAAAAGGACACGATCATTAGATTTCGAGCCAAAGGTGGAAGCATTTACGAAACAGTTAATTTTCGAAACTGTTGGCCCCCCCTCCCTCTGGTTAATGCTTACTGCGCATGGTAAAAGGTCGCTATCCAAAGACGGAGCCGAGGAACATGTGGTGAACCATGGGCTATATATGACGGTTGAACGATGGCTGCGTAGATGTGTACGGGAGAAGAGACGTGCAACTGTTGAGCAACTGACAGTTCAGATGAACCAAGGGTTCAAATGGCTCTGAGCACTATGGGAATTAACATCTATGGTCATCAGTTCCCTAGAACTTAGAACTAATTAAACCTAACTAACCTAAGGACATCACACAACACCCTGCCATCACGAGGCAGACAAAATCCCTGACTCCGCGGGAATCGAAGCCGGGAACCCGGGCGTGGGAAGCGAGAACGCTACCGCTCGACCACGAGATGCGGGCTGAACCAAGTGGCCACCAACGGTGTCTCCTCAGCGACTGTTTAGAGGAAGTTTCTGCATTTGGGCTTTCGCACCGGGCTCCTGGTACGTGCATCCCGTCCACTCTGATTGCTGTTAATTGGCGACGAAGACGTACGTCAGAACAGCAACTGGATATTTATTGAGTGGCGACAAATGACCTTTTCAGATGCATCACGTTTTCTTCTCCATCGGAGTGAAACGAATGAAAACAAACACCCTGCATCAATCGTCGAAAAGGTCCAGGCCGGATGAGGGAGCATTATGGTCTGAAGAATATCTTCATTGGACTCCCTGACTGGCTCGTCATTCTGGAAGGAACAATGGTTAAACATAAGTATGCATCCATCATCAGGGGCAATGTCCACCTCTATATGCAGCTTGGTTTTCCTCGGCACGATGACATCTACAAGCATGACAGTGGAACGTGTTACGTAAGCCGCAGCGTCCGTGCGTGGTTCGAAGAGAACCAAGATGCCATTACCGTACTCCCCTAGCTATGAGCCTTCCAGGATTTAAACTCAATCGTGTATATGTGGGAGCATCTCCATCTGCTGTTCGCGCCGTGTATTCTCAACTGAGAATCGGCTCAATTGGCCACGGCACGAGACTTGGACATCACAGCCGGTACCTCCTAGAACTTCACTGACTCTCTTCGTGCACGTCCTGTGCTGCAAAAGGTGGTCACTGAGGCTTTTGACAAGTCGTCACATTAACGTGACAGGACAGTGTATCATCTTGAAAAGGGAAGGATCTTGTTCCTCCTTTCTTTTTCCCTCTTTTTCTTAAAGCTGAATTTTAGTTCAAGAAACAGCTCATTAGAGACAAACCTTCCTATTCTGGGGTCTGTGAAAGCATTATGATGTTAATTTCACCGTTCTTCACCACAGTTTTAATGATATTTGACCGTCTTACTACTTAACCCTGTAAGTATTATCGTATCTGTATACCAAGAACTCACTAATAAAGTCAAATTACACGTAAATATTGCACTTTTCGTTTCTTTCACTGAACATTTACACCCAAATTTCTCATTTGTTGGGTGTATTCTGGTTTATCCCTACATGTTTTTCCGTCTTCTTGTGTATAACAATTACTTTCCATCAGTAACATTCCGTTTTATTTGCAGATGATACAAATATTGATATAAAAAGGAAATCAAGATAGCTTTAGAAAGATCGGATTATAAAATTTTCATGGACATTAATAAATGCTTCCTAACCAGTTCTCTATCCCTAAACCTTGAATAACGTACTACATGTTATTCAAGATTTGTAAAAGGTTTCTTGCCAATATATGCGTAAGTATGACAAGTATGATAATAAATTTAACTGGCAATATTGTACCACACAACTGCTGAAGCGCCTAACAGATCTCTATTTATTATGCGATTTTTGTCAGGCATAAGTGATACTAAAATAAAAAAGCTAGCGTACTATGCTTACTTTCACTTCATAGTGTTATATGGGATTATTTTCGGGCGTAACTCCTGAAGCCGCCCTAAAATTTTGCAAGCCCGAAATCGTGCAGTATGGGTTATTTGTGGCGTAAAGTGAAGAAAGCCTTGCAGAGGGCTGTTTAAGGAACTGGTTACTTGTTCTCATTCTGTAAATAGTTGTTTTATGTCTTGTTTTCTGATACGTTTAACATCCCAGAGGATCTCCTCACTAAGGATCAATTTGAACGAAAAGTACATCTAATCTTCGGCTCCCCTTGGTAACAAGGAAACTATTCCTTGGTGTCTAAATACGTGCCAGTCATCCTGCAGCTCCTTCTGTTCATTATTTGCCACATATTCTTTTTCTCTCCGATTCTCCGTAGAACCTCATTTCTTACCTGTACAGCAGAGTTAATTTTCAGCATCATTCAGTAACACCATATCTTAAACACTTCGCTTTTCTTATTTCCCTATTTCCACAATCTATGACTGAATTTTAGTTCTTTACTTTTGCTTGCAGTTTCTCTACATTCACCTTGAAAATATACCTTGTAGAGACTTGTTAGTTATTTATTCCCTTTTTTTCCTGACTAATATCAACAAGATTACTGCGCGGTGTGAAAAGCGACATTTGACGAAGAGCAGTAAGCAAGTGTGAGGTCCTCCACATAAGTAATAAAAAATCCCCTGAATTTAGGTTATACGACAAATCATTCAAATTCTAAATTGGTTGATTCAATAAAATAACCAGGGATTACAATTACGAACAATGTAAGTTGCCACCATCAAATAGAAGTATTGTGGGAAAGGCACACAAAATACTGCTTTCTCTTGGAAGGACACATACAAGATGCAACAAATATATCTGCCTACAATACCCGTGTCCTTTCTCTTCTCGAGTGTTTCTGAGTGATCTGAGGTCCTTAACGGATCTGACGGCCGATGAACACTAAAAAAGTTTGTAGGAGGTGTAATGTGCACACACAATAGATGTCCAACAAACAACTGAACAAAATCGCAATTTACATTTTAGCGTTTCATCATTAATTTGCACCGTGAATGTTAATAATGTTGTGTGGCTGGAGTAACTCACCACTTAAACATGAAGTATTGATTGCATAAAAGAGAGCAGTGAGAATAATTAGTGGTGCTCACCCAAGGACGTCATTTAGCCACCTTTTCAAGGAGCTACGTATTTTAACTGCACCATCAGAGTACATACATTCGCAAATGAAATTCGTTATAAATAATCCATATCAGTTCGAGGAGAACAGTGATATTCTTACGCACAACAATAGAGGGAAAAATGACCTTTCCTATCCGTCACTGAAGCCGTCAGTTGCTCAAAAAGGAGTACATTATTCAGCAACAAAAAACTTTGATCATTTGCCCAACAATATAAAGTGTCTGGTAGGTAGGAGATCAAGTTTTACGTCTAGCTTGAAATAATTTCTTTTCGACAACTCCTTCTACTGCATGGACGAGTTTCTGTTTCAGAAATGGTAAAAAAAAAGATTGTACCTCTAAATGTAGTTGACGTGTAGAACTAAAAATTTCAGTGATATTAACATTAGCACTATTCATGTGTGCACCACTATTCATGTGTGCATATATATCTTGTAATCTGACCTGTTCCACATCATATCGATAAAATAATCGGGAAAATGATCAACGTAACATGACATAAATAAAACGAAAAAACTAAAACTATGTCAGCTGGTTATAATTAAAGCGCACTATTCACAGAGATCCAGTGCTGGCTGTAACTGTCGTATGCAGCAAAAGCTGACAGATATGCTGGTGCATTAAAGCGTAACTAATTTTTTCTGGAAAAAACAATTAGGCCCAACTGCGGCCACCAGGTGCAGATGTGGCCGCGAACACTATTTGTATGACTGTACGACATCCACGCTGTCAACTGAAAACCCTATGTGAGTGAGCAGCTTGCGTAGCACTCAGCGAAAGTATTTTATGTGGCCGGCAGCAATTACAGCGGTGCACTATAAACTGGCTGAAAGGTCTAGGAGAGACCTGATGTCACTAAATTGCATGATGGCGTCTACAAGCAGGAAAGTGTTGCATAGGTTGCAGCCCCCGTGTGTGATCGCGTTATCAAAGGTCCCATGCCAGCGCAGGGGACTTCCGTAGCATAATGCTGCTCCCACCAGCCTCCATCCGTGGCATTTGGAAGAGGAAGGCATTCTACCCCGGTGAGGTTAATGACGCCATTGCTGTTGCTGTAGATGATCGTTCACCACGTGTCCTGGGTAGTGCTCTGCAAGTGCACTGTCACGAGAATGGTCCGTCCCATGGTAAATATAATGGAAAGATTTGCGGCCTATTTTACAGGGGTACCCGTATAAAATCCAGACTGTGCAGCAAATGAAACCCCCTGATCAGCAGAAACGTTCTGAATGTGCTCTTCGGTTTCTGAAACGGCTTGGATCACGGGGTCCCGGGTTCGATTCCCTGCCATGCTGGGGATTTTCTCTGTCCGGGAACTGGGTGTTTCTGTTGTCCTCATCATTTCATCAACATCATCATTCGGACAGAGGCTAGATTGGACATTGAAAAAATTACACTGTGTAAAAATTGGGACTTTTTATGTGCTCTGATGACCACGCAGTTGCGCGCTCCATAAACCAAACATCATCAACACAATCTGGAAGGGTCGGACTGATGACATGTGGCTTGAGAATATTCTATGGAATGACGAGGCACATTTCACACTAGAGGGTTCAGTCAGTACACAGAACTGCGGAATCTGGGGTACTGTCAAAGCACGTGGTGTGCACGAAGAGCCAATGCGTTGCCGTATGTGACTGTGTAGCGTGGGTTCACAAGCACCTTTATTCTCGGTCCGTTCTTCCTTGAAGAGAACACACGCAGAGGGCCTGTCAGGTGTAGCGTGACATCTGCACGTCATCGATACCTCGTTACACGGCATTATTTTTGCTTTGAAAGAGTGCAGCTTTCAGGAAAACACTATTTCCATGCAAATTGGGGCAACACGAATGCGTTATCTCCAGAGGTTTTCCAGATGCAGGGCTTGCAAGACCACTTGATCTGAATTCACTTGAATTTTGGCTCTGAGGGTATCTAAAAGAACGTGTTTATCAGAGACACGTTCAGGTTCTACCTGATATGAAGGCCAATATACAGGAACGCGTTGATCGCATTCCGCCAGAACTGCTGCGAGCAACTGTTACGGGTGCATCATTTCGTCGACATCTCCGATACTCATACTAAAGAAATAACGTAAGCAGCGGTTAATAATAAAATCAGTATTATCCCTTTCCCACTTTTCTGACCTTTTCTACCCACTTCAAGTTCATAATCCATTACATATGGGAACATTTTCATACGTCGTTCCTGCATTCACAGCGCCAGATTTTCACCTGGTGACCAAAATTGGAACACATTTTTTTCGAGGGTAAATCGGTTCTACATTGACGCATTAAAATATATTACGACAAGACGAAACTACAGTCGTTCGTCCATAAATGTGGGTTCTTTTGATTGCTCTGGGAGAGGGCTTATCGAACTACTACTTATAAAATGTTATTTCACTTTATTACACGAATGAGCAAAAGAATTACTGAACTTGATACGATCCTGTGCCACAGAAGTACGTAGAATATTTATAATGGTCATTCATTACCAAAGCATCACTTTATTCACTAATTAACATGGCGCGTCTGTGCTAACAGACAGGGGGTATCTTCTTTAGCCACTGCCATTTGTCGTTCCGGATTGCAATGAGACCTCACTAACGTTAGTGACCACTGCTAACTTTGGCGTGGCACTGCGAACTTTGGAGGCTACCGCAGAGTACCTACAACGTTTCGGAGTCATACGATAATTACAGCCCACACTGTACCTATATGAGTACCTGCACTTTCTTTTATACGCTGATGAGACAAAATATTATGACAACTTGCTTAATAGCTTGTCTGTCCGTCTTTGCAGCGAAATGTATAATTCATTCTGAGTATCAGGGTTCCGACAGTTTCTTTGTATCTTTGCAGAGGTACTTGGCATTAACGCTTACGCACAGGTCATGTAATTCACGTAAATAACGAACCGCTGATTTTCGCACGCGGTGACGGTGCCCTATAGAACCTAGATTGGTTCCATACGATTTACATTAGGCGATTTTGGTCGCCGAAACATCTACGTGCGTTCACTATAACGTTCCTCAAAATACTGTAGTACGGTTCTGATTCGGAGACACGGACCGTTATACTGCTGAAAGACGACATCACCGTCAGGGAAACATCGAGCATGAAGGGATGCAGATCGTTCGCAAATGTCAGCATGTCTTCGACTATTACCAAAGGACCCATGTAAGCGCAGGGAACTTCCACAGCATAATGCTGTTCCCACCAGCCTCCATCGGTGGCGCGTTGCACGTTTAGAGTTCCGTTCAGCTCGTTAGCGGTGTTTCTGCAGAAGGCCATCGATCCAGTGTAGCAAAAATGTCATTCAAGCTAAGAGCCAACACGTTTCCAGTGATCGACGGTCGAATCCCGGTGGTCCCGAGGTAACTGCAGTCGTAAGTGACGATGTCGTTGGGTCGAAGTCCCATATCTAAGTGGATTTCCCAGTTTTCAGCCCATATCTCCGCTAGGGTTAACCCCCATCAGTGTCCGCTGCGCTTACAAATTTTTGCTACCGCGTCACGTGCCCGTAACGGCACCAGGAGACATCCAACCACCCGGTGGGTAGTGGTCATACTTGTCAGGCTTATCGGTGTACACCCACTATGTTTGGCAATACTTATATTTTGCAATGACTGCAGTCTTCCAGAGATGGACTCAAATTATTCAAAATTTGAGATCGTTTGTGCCGGGCTTTCCTCTTAAAATTATTGTGGACACTAGTGTCATGTTCACATCGCCTATTCATTACGAAATCTTTGTTTCGACACCAACAATATTTGACATCACTTTTAAATACAGTTCCATACATAGTAGCTCTTCATCTCGCACTCTTATGATGACAGTTGATTACAAATTTCGGAGTAACATATAAGTCTCCTTTTGTTTTCAAAATCCACTTCCAACCAACTAAACGCAGTAAAGGACGGGATACAACTCCAAAGAGTTCATAAATCAGACATATGTATACATTTTCAGTCACATGCATACTGTCCGTGTGTTTGACAACATGGATGGAATTCTGATTTCATGTAATAGTTGGTTACAGTAAAACATAATTTAAAATGATAGTGATAAATATCTCGATGAGCACCTTGTTGGAGTTAGACTACATTTTATATAAATCATACTAAAACGACTTCTTAATTTATAAAATGGTTATTGAAATACACAACTAGCCATTAAAATTGCTACACCAAGAAGAAATGCAGATGATAAACGGATATTCATTGGACAAATATATTATACTAGAACTGACATGTAATTACCTTTTCACGCAATTTGGGTGCATAGTTCTTGAGAAATCAGTACCCAGAACAACCACCCCTGGCCGTAATAACGGCCTAGATACGCTGTGCATTGAGTCAAATAGAGGTTGGATGGCGCGTACAGGTACAGCTACCCATTCAGCTTCAACACGATACCACAGTTCATCAAGAGTAGTAACTGGCGTATTGTGACGAGACAGTTGCTCGGCCACCATTGACCAGGCGTTTTCAGTTGGTCAGAGATCTGGAGAATGTGCTAGCCAGGGCGGCAGTCGAACATTTTCTGTATCCAGAAAGACCAGTACAGGCCCTGCAACATGCGGTCACGCATTTTCCTGCTGAAATGGAGCGTTTCGCAGGGATCGAAAGAATGGTAGAGCCACGGGTCGTAACACCTCGGAAATGTAACGTCCACTGTTCAAAGCGCCGTCAATGCGAACAAGAGGTGACCGAGACGTGTCACCAATGGTACCCCATACCATCACGCCAGGTGATACGCCAGTATGGCGATGACGAATACATGCTTCCATTGTGCGTTCACCGTGATGTCGCCAAACTCGGATGCGACCATCATGATGCTGTAAACAGAACTTGGGTTCATCCGATAAAATGACGTTTTGCCATTCGTGCACCCAGGTTCGTCGCTGAGTACACCGTCGCAAGCGTTCGTGTCTGTGATGCAGCGTCAAGGGTAAATGCAGCCATGGTCTCCGAGCTGATAGTCTGTGCTGCTGCAAACGTCGTCGAACTGTTCGTGCAGATGGTTGTTGTCGTCTTGCAAACGTCCCTATCTATTGACTCTGGGTTCAAGACGTGGCTGCACGATCTGTTACAGCCATGCGCATAAGATACCTGTCATCTCTACTGCTAGTGATGCGAAGCCGTTGGGATCCAGCACAGCGTTCCGTATTACCCCCCTGAACCCACCGAGTCCATATTTTGCTAACATTGGATCTCGACCAACGCGAGCAGCAATGTCGCGATACGATAAACCGCAATCGCGATAGGCTACAGTCCGACCTTTATCAAATTCAGAAACGTGATAGTATGCATTATACGAGGCATCACAACAACGTTTCACCAGGCAACGCCGGTCAACTGCTGTTTGTGTATTAGAATTCGGTTGGAAACTTTCCTCATGTCAGCACGTTGTAGGTGTCGCCACCATCGCCAACCTTGTGTGAATGCTCTGCAAAGCTAATCATTTGTATATGACAGCCGGCTAGATTGGCCGTGCGGTTCTGGGCGCTACAGCCTGGAACCGAGCGACCGCTACGGTCGCAGGTTCGAATCCTGCCTCGGGCATGGATGTGTGTGATGTCCTTAGGTTAGTTAGGTTTAATTAGTTCTAGTTCTAGGCGACTGATGACCTCAGAAGTTAAGTAGCGTAGTGCTCAGAGCCATTGGTATATCACAGCGTCTTCTTCTTGTCGGTTAAATTTTGCGTTCGTAGCACATCTTCGTGGTGTAGCAATTTTAATGGCCAGTAGTGTAGCAAACCAGGACTAAAGTGACGAAAACCTGAGTTTCAGAGCAATAATTGAAGATCGCGGGAATTCGACCAAAAGTAGTATCGGACTAGTAAGAGTCCGGTACCTGGTCATTTAGTTTATGATTTGTTACAAAGAGCACCGCGTTTCATATGATCGCAAAATAGGGGAGGGAGCAACACAGACATGGTAATGGAAGTCAATCGTTAAAACATCGGTGATTTTCGTTGCCGCAAGACATTTTCTCGAAATATTAGTCCTGCAGCATTCTCCGTAAAATGTGACTGTTCGTTGGCTCCCAACCACATACGAAAAAATAATAATCGTGATAAAATAGAAGACATCTGAGCTCGCACGGAGAAATTGAGGTAGTCATTTCTCTTATGTGCTGTTTGGTAGTGGAATGCTCAAGAAAGAATGCGACAGTGGATCTATGAACACACTGCCAAGGACTTAAATGTTAATTGCACATCAGTCACGTCTAGGAAGATGTAGTACCGGCAATCAGTATATGATGGGCGTCACGTTCTTTTTACTGGCAAATTTAGTTGAAAGTATGCCGGATTTGTTATGGAACATTCCCGCCTCATCACCTATGGTTTCATGAAGTGTCGGTAGGTGACGGCGCATTGTCATCCAGAAAAATTTCATCGTTGTTTCTGAACATAAAGTCCATGGATGGCTGTAAATGGTCTCCGCGTAGTCTAACTTAACCACTTCCACCCAATGATCGGTTCAGTTGCACCAGAGGATACAGTCCATTCCACGTAAACGCAGCCAGCACCATTATGGAGCCACACTAGCTTCAATGGTGCCATAACCAACCAGCATGGTCACGAGTCCAGGTCAGGCGCTGCAGGATATGTCGTGCTGTTGTTAGCGTTGCTTGTCGGCTGCCATGGTGCATTAACGCCAAATTTCGCCACAGTGTCCTAACGGACTTGTTCGTCGTCCGTCCACATTTATTTCTGCGGTTACGTCACGCTGTGTTGCTTGTCTGCTAGCACTGACAAGTCTACGCAATCGCTACTGCCCTCGGTCGTTAAGTAGAGGGTGTTGGTTGTTGCTCCACTGCGTTGCGACTAATGAGAGTCAATGAGAGTAATGTCTAAATTTTGGTATTCCCCGCATACTCGTGACACTGTGGATCTAGGAATATTGAATTTTCTAACGATTTTAGAAATGGAATATTCCTACTTCTAGCTCCAGCTCCCACACTTTCAGAGCCTGTTAATTCCCATCGTTCCGCCACTACCATGTCAAAAACCTTTCCACATGAATCACCCGAGCACCAAAGACAGCTCCGCCAGTGCACCTCAGTGTACGTAGCCTTCAAAATGGCGTCCGTAACGGAGATCCGTTCCAAGCAGAGAGTTGTCATTGATTTTCTGTTGGTGGAGATCCAGAGACTCGCAGATATTCACAGGCGCTTGCAGAATGCCTGGAGAGACCCGGCAGTGAACAAGCACACGGTGAGTATTTGTCGTCTGCCAAAATCGAAAGCCGATCGCACAAACCTGTCCGCTCTCCCTGGTCACGGCCGCCCACACACAGCTGTGCTATCCTCAGAAAACTGAAGTAACGACTTCAGCGCGTTTGTCGACTCAAAATCGGAAATGAATGTCCTTACCCATGACAACGCAAGGCGTCATATAGGTTTCCTGAACCGCGAGGAGCTCAAAATACTTTTTTTCCTCTCGTCCACACTACAGCCTCGATCTCACTCCTTCCGGCTTCCAATTACTTGGCCCAATGAAGGATACACTCAGCGAGAAGCAGTGTGCGGATGGTAGGGAGGTTATTGATGCAGCAAGACGTTCGTTCCGACTTCGACCCGTGGAGTGGTACCATGCTGGCGTACAAGCCTTCGCAGTAAAAGTGCCGTAAGGCCGTCTAGTTGAACAGAGGTTCCATTGTAGAATAGTTTTTGTAGCCCAAACACTTGGAAATAATACTGTGTACTGGAATCCTGAATACAACCTAATCTGCTTTCAGATGAAAAAATTATTAGGTACTGAACCCTCCCCATATGCATATAGGGTGAGTCGCCTAATGTTAGCGCTGGATATATTACGTAAACCACATCAAATACTGTCGAACCGATTCCACAGACTGAACGTGAGGAGAGGGGCTAGTGTAATTGTTTAATACAAACCATTCAAAAATGCGCGGAAGTATGTTTTTTAACACAAACCTACGTTTTTTTTAAATGGAACAACGTTAGTTTTGTTAGCACATTTGAACACATAAACAAATACGGAATCAGTGCCGTTTGTTGCATTGTAAAATGTTAATTACATCCGGAGATATTGTAACCTAAAGTCATATTTCTCCCCCCCCCCCCCCCCCTCTCTCTGTTCCCTCGCGGATCGCACAAGCGAAAAACGGCTGTCTGAACGCCTCAGTACAAGCTCTAATTTCCCTTATCTTTGAATGTTGATCATTGCGCGATTTGAAAGTTGATCTACATCCTCACACTGGACTCGCATTCGGGAGGACGACAGTTCAATCCCGCGTCCGGCCATCCTGATGTAGGTTTTCCGTGGTTTCCCTAAAGCGCTCCAGCCAAATGCCGGGATGGTTCCTTTGAAAGGGCACGGCCGACTTCCTTCCCCGTCCTTCCCTAGTCCGATGAGACCGATGACTTCGCTGTTTGGTCTCTTCCCCCAAACAACCCAACCCTCGGCGAAGGTCGGACTTCGAAATTTTTGAGCAGCCTCTTCAGTTTAGCGCCTCGTCTGTCTGCAAGTGTGTCCCACTACCAACTTTCAATGATATTTGTAACGCTCTCGCGATGGCTAAATGTACCATTCACGAATCTTGTCGCTCATCTTTGGACCTTCTCAATCTCTTGAATCAGACCCAACTCTTAAGCGTCCAATACAGACCAACAATATTGTAAAATTGGACGAGCTATTGTAAGAAATTTCCTTTGTTGAAGGACTACATCGCTTCAGGATTCTACCAATGAACCGCAATCTAGAGTTTGCCTTGCCCGTTACTTGTGTAATCTGATCATTCCATTTGAGATCATCACACCCAGGTACTTGACTGATGTTACCTCTTCCAAAGACTGGGCATTTATTTTGTACTCGTACAGTAATGGGTATTTGCCCTTTCTTATACGCAGTAGCTATCACTTACTAATATCGAGAGATAACTGCCAGATGTTACACCACGCATTTATTTTCTGCAAATCCTCATTGATTTGCTCACAACTTTCGTTTGATACTACTTTCCTGTAGACTACAGCATCATCGACAAACAGTCTAATGACGCTGTCAATACCATCAACCAGATCGTTTATGCAAATCGTAAAAAGCAGCGGATCCATTACGCTACACTGGGTCACACTTGAAGTACGCTTGTTTCTGTTGAAGTCACCCCATTCAGGACGACATACTACGCTCTGTCTATTAGAAAACTTTCCATCCAACCGCATATGTTATCGGATAGACCGTAAGCGCGCACTTTTTGGAGCGGAATTGTGATGGTGTGGTGCAAAAATCCACAGCAAAATTCTTCCCGGAGAGAGAAATCAGCTGCTAATAATTCTTGCCGTCGTTGTAGGTGTAGGGGTAGTAGCGCTTGTCATGCAGGATACATATAATCGATCTGTGGCTTACACCACGTAGACGGGTCACTTGCCTGGAGCTTGTAACAGGGTTCCTCTCAATATTCTCTAGAATCCGGTCTTCCAAATCTCGTGTACGCTTAGCCCGCCGCCTCCCTGCATGTTCGACTGGACCCATTATCATACAAACGCCCAAAAATAGCATAAAGTTTTGCGTTTTGTGGTTGGTGTCTACGAGGGTACTTGTTTTGGTATAGCCGTGCTGCTTGTCGACAGTTTCTATCTGCTTGATCGTAAACAAACACCATCTCGGCATTTCTCGAGATGAATACCGGACTATTCTGGTGCTAACAGTACACTGCAGCAATCACACAGCCTACGATACACAAAGAACACACGGTACGTGGTCACTGCTACTTTCATTCGTCAACGCCATCTACCGTGACAACGATGCATTTCCGGACACGTGTTCATGGGACCTTCATTCCTCCAATTCCAGTCAGGAATCCGCCCCAAGAGTTTGTTGGTTTCATTAATGTTCACCGTTTAGAATGAAACGGACGTTGCTCTATGAAAGCACTTGAGATATCAGCTCTGGTGGTTTTCTCAACATACACATTCTATAAGGAAGCCTAGGTGTATACAGAGCCTAAGGAGGAACAGTAAATATTTTAGGTGTTAGTATAGATTAATTCGAATAACCTATTCCATTTGACATCTGTGCAATTTTTATTGGTTACAGGGAGCCAGCTGCTTTAATGTAACCCAAAAAGACAGTCACAGAAGATGTTAAGCAAAGGCCAACAATTAATTTGAAAACTTATTTTCATTAAGTCCACTTCCAGCTTCAACGCACACTTCAACTCCCTTGACAACATCACGTGCACCTCTTCCAAGGCACCATTGACGTTCTTTTATTGGGACAACAGTATTCATAACCCGAAAGATCAGTTCGTCTCTTGTGTTTATCTTGTCTTTGCACATCTCGTTTTTCAACCAGTCCCATAGGCCCGTGGATCTCGGTGGCCCGATAACGTGGCCGAATCTGTCCATTCATCTTATGAGGAATGGTATGTGTCACCTGACGAGAAGTAACTGCGGGGAACCCTTTATGCTGGAAGAATATACTCATCCTTGTAGTTGAAGTTATTTCTTCCAATAACGCTGGAAGCTGGGTTTCTTGAAACTGTTATACAACGAAGCTACATGAAAAGATGCGGTAACACAACAGACCCAATCAGTTGTCTATCATCATTCATTTACGAAGAAGTGCTCTCGAAAATGTTAATTCACAATGGTGTGTTGGTTTTCGTCGGATCATCTGCTAACGTCACGCTTGAGAGCACCTTCAACGGTCAACAGTATTACTGTGATTACCCGAGGATTTGGAACTAGCCAACAACAAAATTCAGTCATTTACCTTCATCTCCTTTTCGGAGCTGTTGGATTCACGGTAAGTAATGATAGGTACTGCGCGTCCGTAATGTCCCCTTATTCTTGTATGCGAAACAGCGATATGTGTAGAAATTTACCGTACACTTGTTGTAGTGCTATTTTTTACAAACTGAATAATGTCTTATACTTCACTACACGCACTTTATTTGCTTGTTTGGATCAAATATGATTGCTGAGCACGGCACATCTCAAACCGGTTTTCGAAAACACGAATAAACTCTCTTGAATCTGGAACTCTGCGGTTAGGAAATCGTCTACCTCATTCTCTACAAACAACAAAAGCGTTTCCGTTAAAAAACCCGTAGAAAAATACTGTATCGGCATGCTCAGCATTTCTTAATATATTTAACGTGCGTAAACGATGCAGTAAAATAAACCAAAATATCAAAATCACAGTTATGTAAACTCAACTTCACAACTTTAACCTCAAAACAAAAAATGTCCGTCGATAAATAAACCGAAAACAACTGGAGTTCCAACACGTGAAATGAAATATCTTAGTAACCAGAAGTACCTATGGAAACAACAGAAACTGTATACATTTTGTATAAAAAGTTTTATTCGAATTAGTCGGTATTACCACCACCCGAAATAATTACTATTCCTCCACGTATACAGGGCGTCCCATTCATCACGACCACACTAAATAACTTTCTGTGCAGAAGCGAAATAAAAAATGTATCAATCAAATGTTCTTTGGATATTACGTGGACATTAAGCAGCCTCATTGTCATTCCTGTGACTTTGTTCGTTACGATGATATGAACAGCAGGATGTCTTTTTAAAGTAGAACTCCGTGTTTTTATTCGATGAGCCACGTACCTATTCTTAAGACCAGTCCAAAAACGTATCACTGTATGCGATTCAAGCAAGCAAGACGTTGTTAAGAATTGACGTTGACCTTGGATAAGCAGTGGAGGTAGCCGGGGTTGACAGTAAGAAGTTGGAATCGAATGAAATGCACATGGGTGATTCAGTTACCAGCCTTCAGTTGAAGTTTTATGTTAGTAAAATGGACACCAGCGAAGAGGAGGTGCAAATGCTAATGTGCTGTTCCTTATGGATAAGTTAAGCTAGGAGTAGAGTAATTTGTTCATCCTTTTGTGGATCCCCCCATGAACTATGGACCTTGCCGTTGGTGGGGAGGCCTGCGTGGCTCAGCGCTACAGATAGCCGTACCGTAGGTAAACGGAGGGGTATCTGTTGAGAGGCCAGACAAACGTGTGGTTCCCGAAGAGGGGCAGCAGCCTTTTCAATAGTTGCAGAGGCTACAGTCTGGATTATTGACTGATGTGGCCTTGTAACTGTAACCAAAACGGCCTTGCGGTGCTGGTACTGCGAACGGCTGAAAGCAAGGGAAAACAACAGCCGTGATTTTTCCCGAGGAAATGCAGTTTCACTGTATGGTTAAATGATGATGGCGTCCTCTTGGGTAAAATATTTCGGAGGTAAAATAGTCCCCCATTCGGATGTCCGGGCGGGGACTACTCAGGAAGACGTTGTTATCAGGAGAAAGAAAACTGGCGTTCTACGGATCGGAGCGTGGAATGTCAGATCCCTTAATCGGGCAGGTAGGTTAGAAAATTTAAAAAGGGAAATGGGTAAGTTAAAGTTAGATATAATGGGAATTAGTGAAGTTCGATGGCGGGAGGAGCAAGACCTCTTGTCAGGTGAATACACGGTTATAAATACAAAATCAAATAGGAGTAAGGCAGGAGTAGGTTTAAAAATTAATAGAAAAATAGTAATGCGGGTAAGCTACTACGAAAAGCGTAGTCAAAGCATTATTGTGGCCAATATAGATACGACGCCCACGCCTACCACAGTAGTACAAGTTTGTATGCCAAATAGCTGTGCAGATGCAATGTATGATGAGATAAAAGAAATTATTCGATTAGTGAAGGGAGACGAAAATTTAATAATCATGGGTGACAGGAACTCGACAGTAGGAAAAGGAAGAGAAGAAAACGTAGTTGGTTAATATGGAATGGGAGTAAGAAATGAAAGAGGAAGCCGCCTAGTAGAATTTTGCACAGAGCATAACATAATCATAGCTAACACTTGGTTCAAGAATCATGAAAGAAGGTTGCGTACGTGGTAGAACCCTGGAGATACTAGAAGGTTTCAGATAGATTATATAATGGTACGACAGAGACTCAGGAAATAGGTTTCAAATTGTAAGACATTTCCAGGGGAAGATGTGGACTCTGACCACAATCTATTGGTTAGGAACTGTAGATTAAAAGTGAAGAAACTGAAAAAAGGCGTGAATTTGAGGAGATGGAACCTGGATAAACTGAAAGAACCAGAGGTTGTAGAGAGTTTCAAGGAGAACATTAGGGAAGGGTTGCCAAGAATGGAGGAAAGAAATACAGTAGAAGAAGACTGGGTAGCCTTGAGAGACGAAATGGTGAAGGCAGCAGAAGATTCCGTAGGTGAAAAGGCGAGGGCTAATAGAAATCATTGGTAAGAGAAGAAATATTGAATTTAATTGATGAAAGGAGAAGATACAAGAATTCAGTAAATGAAGCAGGCGAAAAGGAATACAAACGCCTCAAAAATGAGACCGACAGGAAGTGCAAAATGGCTAAGCATGGATGGCTAATGGACAGATGTAAGGATGTAGAGGCGCATATCGCTAGGAGCAAGATAGATACTGCCTACAGGAAAATTAAAGAGACATTTGGAGAAAAGAGGACCACTTGCATGAATATCAATAGCTCAGGTGGAAACCCAGTTCCATGCAAAAAAGGGAAAGCAGAAAGGTGGGCGGAGTATATGAGGGTCTACAGAAGTGCGATGTTCTTGAGGACTGAGCCATGGTAATAATTGCTGTTTTGAAGAGCACGCCGCAGCGCGCAGTGTGAGCAGTCGCTCTCCGTTTCTGGCGGTGGCGGCGCTGTGGCAATCGCATCTTTGGTGTCTCCCTATGGTGGGAAAGGGGAGAGGTTGCAGGTTGCCTGTTCACGTGCATTTAAGGGACCCTATGAGCTCGCCAGTTGGTCAGTCTGTGTGAGTCTGGGTCAGTCTCTCGTCCGCAGTTTTGAGGCATTTAGTGTCTGTCTGTCGTCCGGAGTGCTAGTATGTCTTTCGTTCGCATCAATTTTTAAAGCCGGCAAAATCAGAGTCTTTCCACTCCGCCAGTAAGCGAGCCCAATGAGTGGTCGCCCGGTCGGGGCTGAGTTCCTGCATCTGAGTCTGCGCGTCAGGCCGCCAGTCTGCTCGAGTTTGCTCAGACAATGGTCATAGGCGGTTGGTTCGATCGGTTGGTCGGTCTCGCACTGAGACGCAAGGTGACTTTTCTTTAAAAAAATGTTTATTAACAAACCATTATAATTATGCAAAGTTAACCCACTTCCTTGTTTCATTAGTGGGTCATAAAACGTATACATTTATACTTAGTTCGCAGCTAATTTCAGTTTTTAAGTGAGCTACAGTTGATTTCAACATACAATGGGCATCTAATTTCTAATATCTACAGTTTATATCTAATTCCTATAACTAATTCCTATGTTCTGCAGCGTCACATGTGTGCCAGTGAAAGATATAAACCTACTTTTAAATTGCCTTGCTTTAAGAGTTAATCCCGAAGAGCGTGCCCCTGGCACTGGGCAGGCCTCGATGTTACTTCGCAGCAGTTCCTAACGTAGTTTCCTAAAAACTAAGTCCTACCAACTAACTTATCCTAAGTCATTTCAGGTGCGTGTCTTATCGGTACTGTTGACCTCTGCTCTCCCTAATCCTGCGCGTGGCGGATTCCAACTAAGATGAAAAGTCGGCCAGTACACGCACAGGAGGCGTGGCAATAGGGCTCTGGCGCAATCAGTGGTTGTTGTCTTGGTTATCCAGTTTATCTCTCCTAAGTGCTCAGTTAAAACCTTTCGTGATACCTCGTTAGCCAATGTGTTTAAGGTCTGAAACGTTTCCTCTCGACTAAGTCGTTGATATGTGTCATAGTTTGATAGTCTGTCTTGTAGTGTGTTCGCAACATCATTGAAGAGGGGGCATTCGTAAACTACGTGTTCGGGTGTACCCTCTGGATCGCCACAGTCACACTCTTCCCAAATCGACGCACGTGTGTTGAGTAGGGTCCATGGCCAGTGAGAAAATGTATCAGTCCTCGTGTGGGCTCAAAGTGTTTAAGTTCCAAGCGTTCCCTTACATGAAGTACGAACTGGAAGGTTCTGCGTCCAGCCTCTTCTACCTCCCAAGACTCCTGCCAGAGTTCCTCCCCTCTTTTCTTATTTCCCTTTTATCCCCCACCCTAATACCCATGATGTCTGCAATCTTCTCATAATTTCCCTTTTTAGCCCAGTACCAAGCCGCTTGTTCTCTTATTTTTATGTCCAGAGGGCAGAGTCCCATTATGACTGATAGGGCTCCCCCTGGAGATGTTCTGTAGGCCCCCAGAGATCTTAATATCATGCTTCTCTGGACCCTTCTCACTGCCATGGCGGGCACAACCCTCGTGAGCCTGTGCGCCCAGACTCCCGAGCCGTAACCCACAACTGAGGTTAGGATGCTGTTACGGTAAAGTTTAATAAGGTATGGTGGAAGATGGAATCTTCTATGGCCTATTGAAGATGACTTGTCCGCCCTGAGCGTCGGCGCATGTGAGGTCGCCACATGAGTCCAGTGGGCCGCGGCGCGGCGTATAGCGAGGGGTAGCGACTCCGCGGTCGACACGAGAGCAACAGGAGTCAACCCACGACATCAGTCTGGTCGGTGCGAGCTGCGACGCCGTGGTGTAACTGGTTCTCCGAGCGCTTCTGGGCCCCTTCAGTTACCATCTTGTGGAGCTTGGCTCGGTCCTTTCCTGGTGAAGGGATGTCGTTTTGCCACTGGGCTTGTTTCCTCTGCATGGTTTGGTGCGAGCCAGTATATCCGCCGTCGTGTGTCTGGAAGTGAGGGGGAGACGCACCAGAAGTGCAGTCGCGGACGGAGCAGCGGGCAGTCGTCGGTTGGTGCGCAACCGGAGAGACGGGAGATCGGCTCGCCTTCCTGCGTCCGTTGAAGCGGCTGGCAGCGGACGACTCGTGAGAGCGATTTGGGGGTGCTCAGCCAGGTCTTCTCGAGAAATCGCAGTTATTAGAAGTTAAGTGATTGGTGATATGTTGTGTGATTTACTCTTGTTAAATTTTACTTGTTTGCTTGGTCAGTCTCTCGTCCCCAGCTTGCTCGTCTGCCTCTCGTCCGCATTTGTTAGGAGTTGGTGTCTGTCTGTCGTTCGTAGCTGCCTCTGTAATGTTTGTCGGATTCGGCGTGTTAACGAATTTATTGCTTGGAGTGTAACAGCCTAATTCCAGAATGAGATTTTCACTCTGCAGCGGAGTGTGCGCTGATACGAAACTTCCTGGCAGATTAAAACTGTGTGCCCGACCGAGACTCGAACTCGGGACCTTTGCCTTTCGCGGGCAAGTGCTCTACCTTTGCCCGCGAAAGGCAAAGGTCCCGAGTTCGAGTCTCGGTCGGGCACACAGTTTTAATCTGCCAGGAAGTTTCGTAACAGCCTAATTCCTGAAATGTGTTTTTATCTTACCTATCATCTTGAGAGGCGGTATCTGTGTACTGTAGAGCATGTTAACTGGTTTGTCCAACCTTGTACAATTTATTTAAGATTGCATTTCATGGACTTTTATTTAAATGGTCATTTTAGTATATAAAGTTGCCACCCATCCACCGTAAGACTTTTTTAGAAGTTAAAATCAAGTTGCACTTCTGTGACGAAGTTAATTTTTTAATTTTAGTGTTTTGTACCATTTCCGTCCCCCCCCCCCCCCCCCCCTTACGGGGTGCATAGTTTGTGCGCTTCTGAACTTTTAGTTCAAAGTAATTTGGTGTGCTGCAGATTTGCACCAGTGTAGTCTTTCAGAGGTTGTTGTGAGCGGTCATAACTACGGCCGTGTCTAAAGGGAGCGGCAAGGTTCACAGCCCGAAAGCTCATACACTCAAAATTTGTTTCTTTCTGCCTCTCAATAAATTGTAACTTGATATTTAGAGGGTGCTTACTGCTTATAATTTTAAATCTGTTTCTTTAAAGAAAAAAAAACGCTTTAGGGAATAAAATTTCCATTTGATAAAAGCAATTTGATTATGATTTCATCAGTTACTCCCTGGCAACTACTTCCACGCTCACATAGTGTGACTAAATGTGTTAATGGTCTTCAGGAATCGCTAGTAAATAAGATAAATGTTTACGAGTATTCTTTGAAAAGAAATCCACGGTTCAAGGACAATATTAAGGAAATGGAAGAGGATGTAGATGAAGATGAAATGGGAGATATGATACTGCGTGAAGAGTTTGACAGACCACTGAAAGACCTGAGTCGAAACAAGACGCCGGGAGTGGACAACATTCCATTAGAACTACTTACAGCCTTGGTTAAAATGGTTCAAATGGCTCTGAGAGCTATGAGACTCAACTGCGGCGGTCATCAGTCCCCTAGAACTTAGAACTACTTAAACCTAACTAACCTAAGGACATCACACACACCTATGCCCGATGCAGGATTCGAACCTGTGACCGTAGCAGCAGCGCGGCTCCGGACTGGAGCCTAGAACCGGACGGCGCGACAGCCTTGGTACAGCCAGGCCTAACAAAACTCTGCCATGTAGTGAGCCCGATGTCTGAGAAAGGCGAAATACCTTCAGACTTCAAGATAGAATAATGCCAATCTCGAAGAATGCAGGTGTTGACAGATGTGAAAATTACCGAACTATCAGTTTAATAAGTCACAGCTGCAAAATACTAACACGAATTCTACACAGGCGAATGAAAAAACTGTTAGAAGCTGACCTTGGAAGATCAGTTCGGATTCCGTAGAAATATTGGAACATGTGAGGCAATATTGACCCTACGACGTATCTTAGAAAGTAGATTAAGAAAATGCAAACCTAAGATTCTAGCATTTGTAGAGTTAGAGAAAGCGTTTGACTATGTTGACTGACATACTCTCTTTCAAATTCTGAAGGTGTCAGGAGTAACATATAGGGTGCGAAAGGCTTTTTACAATTTGTACAGAAACCAGAAGGCAGTTATAATGAGTCGAGGGGCATGAAAGGGAGGCAGTGGTTGGGAAGGGAGTGAGACAGGGTTGTGGGCTATGCCCGATGTTATTCAATCTGTATATTGAGCAAGCAGTAAAGGAAACAAAAGAAAAATTCGGAGTAGAAATTAAAATCCATGGAGTAGAAATAAAAGCTTTGAGGTTCGCCGATGAAATTTTAATTGTGTCAGAGACAGCAAAGGACTTGGAAGAGCAGTTGAACAGAATGGACAGTGTCTTGAAATTAAGATGATGAACATCAACAAATGCAAAACGAGGATAATGGAATGTAGTCGAATTAAATCTCGTGATGCTGCAGAAATTAGATAAGGAAATGGGACGCTTAAAGTAGTAAATGGGATTTGCTATTTGGGGAGCAAAATAACTGACGATAAACGACGTAGAGAGGATATAAAATGTAGACTGGCAATGGCAAGTAAAGCGTTTCTGAAGAAGAGAAATTTGTTACCATCGAGTATATATTTAAGTGTGAGGAAGTCGTTTCTGAAAGTATTTGTATGGAGTTTAGCCATGTATGGAAATAAAAAGTGGACGATAAATAGTTTGGACAAGAAGAGAGTAGAAGCTTTCGAAATTTAGTGATACAGAAGAATGCTGAAGATTAGATGCGTAGATCACTTAAGTAATGAGGCGGTATTGAATAGAATTGAGGAGATGAGGAGTTTGTGGGACAACTTGATTAGAAGAAGGGATCGGTTGGTAGGACATGTTCTGAGGTATCAAGGGATCACTAATTTAGTATTGGAGGTCAGCGTGGAGGGTAAAAATTGTAGAGAGAGACGAAGAGATGAATACGCTAAACAGATTCAGAAGGATGTAGGTTGCAGTAGGTACTGGGAGATGAAGAAGCTTGCACAGGATAGAGTAGCATGGAGAGCTGCATCAAACAAGTCTCTGGACTGAAGACCACAACAACAACATTTGTTTACTTTAAGCTCAAGCAAATGGCCGAGTTACATTACCCCGGATATCTATAATGGATAGAGAAAACCGGTTATGTGTTACGTTTCTAATTACGTCATTTCTGCCTGAATGGTACACTGTCACACGTTTTTAAACAGGTCTTGAGAAGAAGGAAGTTGATTACCGAATAAGGTATACAGGGGTTTGTTTAAAAATTGGAAGTGTAATATGAACAAAAAGAGGTAATTAAACTTTTATCTGCGTCCCATATCGTTTTTTGAGAGATAGATGACGTGTAGACAGTTTTTAAAAATCGATATTCAGCTCTCTCTCTCTCTTTGCTTCTGTCTTCGGTATAACATCGAACTGCGTGATATTTTGGTCAGGAGCACAGGCACTGATGAGAACACATTTTATAGCGCACCACACCTTTCAAGCTATTAAAAATTACGGCAAATTTTCCGTGCACACTTACTCCGTATATGAACGCACTCATCATTGCTGCCTTTTAACTGTTTAATAGGAAAAACTCCATATTTACAATTACACAGAGGTGGCAAAAGTCATCAGATAGCGACATACACTAATACAGATCACCGTATTATCGCGTACACAAGATATAAAAAGGGCGTCCATTGGCTGAGCATTTGTTTCTACTCAGGTGGTTCAAGTGAAAAGGTTTCCGTCGTGGTTATGGCTGCACGACGGGAATTAACGTAACTTGAACGCGGAAAGGTAGTCGGAGTTAGACATTAATTTCAGAAATCGTTAGGAAATTCAATATTTCGAGATCACCTCTCACCACAGACAAAGCAGTGGCCAACAGCCTTCAATTAACGACCGAGAGCAGCGGTTTTTGAGTAGACTTGTCAGTGCTACAATACAAGCAACACTGTGAAAAATAAACGCAGAAATCAATGTGGGATGGTCGACGAAATATCTGTTAGTACAGTGTGGCGAAATTTGGCGTTAACGGTCTATGGTAGCAGACGACCTGTGCGAATGCCTCTGCTGACAGCACGGCATTGCCTGCAGCGCCTCACCTGTATTCCTGACCATATCGGCTGGACCCTAGATAACTGAAAAACCGTGGCCCGTTCAGATGAGTCCAAATTTCATTTGGTAAGAGCTGATGATAGGGCACGAGTATGGCGCAGACCCCACGAAGCCATACACCGAAGTCGTCAAAACAGCACAAAGCAAGTTAGTAGTGGCTCAAAAATGGTGTTGTTTCTGTTTACAGGAAATGGCTGGGTCCTCTGGTCCAGCTGATCCGCCCATTGACAAGAAACGCTTTTGTTCGGCTACTTGGAGACTACTTGCATCCATCCATGAACTTCATGTATCCAAAAACCGATGGAATTTTATGGATGAGAATCAGCCGCGTTACCGAATCACAGTCGTTCGCATTGGTTTGGAGAACATCAGAGCAAATAATTTGACCATGCAGATTGCCCGATGTCAAACCCATCGAACATTTATGGGACATATCTGAAGGGTCAATCTGTGCATAAAATCCTACATCGGCAACACTTTCGCTATTGTGGACACCTGTAGAGACAGCAAGGCTCAATATTTCTCCAGGGAAGTTGCAACGACTTGTTGAGTCTATGCCATGTCGAGTTGCTGCACTACACTGAGCAAAAGGAGGTCCGACATGACATTAGGAGCTATCCCCTAAGTTTTGTAACCTCAGTGTGTGTGGCTGTCGTCATTTCTTCGTAAGGGTGTTCATTTCTTCGTAATAATATAAAGTTACATTAAAGGGAATCATGTTCGTTACTATCCTTCTGGCAGCTAAACATCTCCTTGATGCATTTTTCTTCCGAATCGTACTTAAGGGAAAACTGTAAAAACAAAAAACAAAAAAAAACAATAAAAGAGGTTGCATTTTCTTTGATTAAACCTCATCCATATAATGTGCTTATTAGACTTGCAGCGGTCGAGTTAAATGTGGTTCTTTATTTGTTGCTAAAATATTAATTTCAAATACACTGAAGAGTGGAAGAAATTGGTACATCTGCCTAATATTGTCTAGGCCCCCCGCGAGCACTCAAAAATGCCGCAACACGACGTGGCATGGACTCAATTAATGTCTGAAGTATTGCTGGACGGAACTGACAATATGAATTCTGCAGGGCTATCTGTAAATCCGTAAGAGTATGAGGGGCTGGAAATCTCTTCTAAACAGCACGTTGCAAGGCATCCCAGATATGCTCAATAATGTTCATGTATGGTGAGTTTGGTGGCCAGCGGAAGTTTTTAAACTCGGAAGAGTGTTCCTGGAGCCAATCTGAAGCAATTCTGGACGTTTGGGGTGTCGTATCGTTCTGCTGAAATTGCCCAAGTTCGTCGGAATGCACAATGGACGTGAATGGATGCACTTTATCAGACAGGATGCTTACGTACGTGTCACCTATCAGAGTCGTATCTCGACGTATCAGGAGTCCCATACCACTCCAACTGCGCACGCCCCACATCATTACAGTGCCTCCACCAGCTTGAACAGTCCCCTGCTGACATGCAGGGTCCCTGGATTCATGAGGTTGTCTCCATACCGTACACGTCCATCCGCTCGATACGATTCGAAACGAGACTCGTCCAACAAGGCAGCATGTTTCCGGTCATCAACAGTCCAACGTCGATGTTGAGGGACCCAGACGAGGCGTAAAGTGCCGCGTCGCGAAATCGTCAAGGGTACACGAGTGTGCCTTCGGCTCCCAAAGCTGTATCGGGTGATGTTTCGTTGAATGTTTCGCACGCTGACAGTTGTTAATAGTCCAGTATTGAAATCTGTAGCAATTTTCCGAAGGGTTGGACTTCTGTAATTTCGAACGATTCTCTTAAGTCGTCGTTTGTCCCGTTCTTGTACAATCTTTTTCCGTTTGCGGCGGTGTAAGAGATTTGTTGTTTTAGCGGATTCCTGATATTCACGGTACTCTCGTGAAATAGTGTCCCATCGCCCGTGCGCCAACTACAACACCACGTTGAAACTCACTTAAATCTTGAAACCTGCCATTGAAAAAGCAGTAACATATCTAACAACTGCGTCATACATTTTTTGTCTTATATAGTCATTGCCGACCGTATCCTGTCTGTTTTGCGTATCTGTATGTTTGAATACGCATGCCTATACCAGTTTCTTTGGCACTTGAGTGTATAAAGCTAGTATAACCAATATCAAATTCTGGCTTAATGTGGGGAGAAGGGTGATAGGTGGTAAAAAACACTTTTATTATAAAGTTTGGAAGTTAGTCGCCACCCATAGTCGCATCGAAGTAAGGCGATCTGTGGTAGTTGCAGTGGCCTGAGCACGGCAGCTTCGCGCTTTTGCCTCAGCCAATGACAAGCCGCACGAAGTGACCGCGCGGTTTGGGGCGCCATGCCACGGATTGCGCGGCCCCTCCCGCCGGAGGTTCGAGTCCTTCCTCGGGTGTGGCGTGTGTGTTGTTCTTAGCATAAGTTAGTTTAAGTAGTGTGAAGTCTAGGGTCCCTCAGAAATTCACATACATCTGAACATTTTCAACCAATCACATCACGCAACGCGACTTTGTAAATGACTCACGCCTGAACGTTGTCACAGCTCAGCAGGCGATTCCTGTTTTCGCCTGAAACCGTTTGTGCTTCGCAGCTGGAGCTAGCAACAGGGCTGCTGTCAGAGGTTATTTTATGCAAATTTGACTATAGCTTCGCGTTCTAGAGAATGCAGTACCTGGGAAACTGATGTCAATGAGGTGCAGGCGCGGAAGAATGGTCTAAGTGGAGTACAGCGTCCACGAGTGGCGGCTGCCTGCGGAAAGAAATGAAGTTTCTCCAGGCTAGACATATTGCAGCTATCATTAATAATTTTCAAGTTCCTGTACTGTTATTGAAGCACATGTTTGTTTAAAATCAGTGATCGATGGGCCCGCATCTCGTAGTTGTGCGGTAGCGTTCTCATTTCCCACGCTCAGGTTGCCGGGCTCTATCTCCGGCGGGGTCACGGATTTTCTCTGTCTCGTGATGGCAAGGTGTTGTGTGTTGTCCTTAGGTTAGTTAGGTTTAAGTAGTTCTAAGTTCTAGGGGACTGATGACCATAGATGTTAAGTCCCATATTGCTCAAAGCCATTTGAACCATTTTTGAGTGATCGATGGTTTACTTTTCAATTAATATAGATGTAGAAGGTGGTTGTTTATTTGTTGTAGTTCGCGTAGGTTGCAGTTGTTAAATCGCTGAAGGGTAGGATTTCCCTCATTTCAGGGCATAATGATAGAAACGCGCGACCGCTCGGTTTGAATACTGCCTCGGGCATTGATGTGTGTGATGTCCTTAGGTTAGTTAGGTGTAAATACTTGTACGTTCTAGGGGACTGATGACCTCAGATGTTAAGTCCCTAGTGCTCAGAGCCATTTGAACCATTTGATAGATAACGGAAGCCATGATGAAGGATGTGATTCAGTTGTTACAGTTCGGGGTGATATTGGGTGATGAAGGGGTTGCTCCTTTGCAACTGGTTTTGGGAGTGGTGGGAGGATTTGGTGTATGGCGATATGGGACAGAAAATCTATTTGCGGACTCGGTTTGGATTATAGTGTCTTTCTGTGAATAACTTTGTGACACCTTCGTAATATTGGACAGAGGAGTTCTTGTCACCGCATATAGGCTGTCCCTTGGTGGCCAGCCTGTGTGAGAGAGATATTTTTTGTTGTGAAAAGGATAGTGGTCAAAATGGCAGGTAGTGTTGGTGGTTTTACTTTAACTCTTTGAATAAGCTTTTTTTTTATTTGTTTGCAACGCCGTCGGTAGCGGTGAAACATTTTTCGGTGCTGCTAGGTGCTAAATCTAGGAACCCAGTCAATTTTGGCCTCTTATTGAGGTGGTTCACCTGAGACACGCTACAGGAACCAAACTGTTACTAAACTTTACCTGTCGAACGTAATTAAATCAGGTACTTTTAAATAAACTGAATCTTCATTTTTCAAGAAACGGAGATACCATAGTCTGCTAGTTTGGTCAGGAACGTCTGTAATTCACTGACATTCACTGGTGACTTGATATCGGTAACAAGACTCATTGCTGACAACGCTGACACCCGAGGCTTAAAGCGCGCTCCTGGCACGTTCTTTTGTTTCAGGCTGCTACTGACACGCTCTCGACCTGCTGTCGCTCAGCGGCAGTGCCTTCGGCGAGCTTCAGAGTGGGTGACGCGCCCGGCGTCCTCCGCCGGCCGTGGGGCTTTTTTCCGGCGCCCCTCAGGCAGACACAGAATCGCTAATTCCGCGCCGAGTTCCCCGGCTTTGCTTTCAACTCGCCACTCACCGGGCGAGAGATTTCCTTGGGAACGCGCTCGTCGCTTTGACGCGCTGTAGCGGCTCCCCGCCGGAGCGCTGCGACGCGACGTCCCGTCCTGCTAATCTCCACTCCCACCCCCTCCCATCCCTCCCCGGCCCCGCCCCCACAAACACCGCCATCCACCTACCACTCGCACTGCAACGGCAGGCTGTCCACCCATGCAGCCACTGGGCCGAGAAATAAGACGCGGCAGCTGAGTTGTGCACAAAATTTTATCCACCGGTGTGACCTGCTCACACGTTTCCGACAGCATCTATAAATAATTTACCACACGAAAAGAACAGCGTGAGAGGAGATAGCTACTGTGATGCAGTTTTCTGTCCCGAATCAGTGCCAGCACCTGGATAAAATAAACTCTAAGACAAAAAAAGAAGGCACACCACGAAGGAATTATCTTGATGGGACTGGAATCAGTACGTGTGGTAAACATGTGGAGACAAATGATTTAAATTTCGGGAAAACTGGATGATTTATTGCCAGCCGGAGTGACCGAGCAGTTCTAGGCGCTTCAGTCTGGATCCGGTACGGTCGCAGGTTCGAATCCTACCTCGGGCATGGATGTCTGTGATGCCCTTAGGTTGTCTAGGTTTAAGTAATTCTAAGTTCTAGGGGGCTGATGACTTTATATGTCCCATAGAGCTCAAAGCCACTTTTTTTGGATGATTTATTCAAGAAAATAAGCTCAAAAAACTGAGCCAGTCAACATTCTCCTGAGGGATACCGGGCGAAATTCTGGTCAGCTGTCGCGTTGTATGGACAAAATCACGAGATTGTTGGGGGGAACCTGTCCATATGCCACAAACTTTCTCAACAGGGGAGAGATCTGGAAAACTGGCTGCCCAAGGTAGGATTTTCCAAGCATGGAAACTAGGAGTAGAGTCTCTCGCCGTGTGCGGGCGGGTATTATCAAATTCAAAATGGCTCAAATGGCTCTGAGCAGTATGGGACTTAACGTCTGTCATCAGTCCCCTAGACTTAGAACTTCTGAAACGTCCCCTTAGAACAATTTATACAAGACTGGTCTATATGAAACGTCCCCTTAGAACAATTATACACGACTGTGCTGAATCTGACACACAATATTTTTTAGCGCAACGCAATCTGACTTTCAAAAATCCCTACAAAAGAATGGCCCTGACCAACATTAACCTATACCTTTCACAAATCACTTACCTCACAAAAATCTTCGTTACTTGAACTACTGCAACACAGCGAGCGCCACTACTGCCAGCTAAATAAAAGATTCAAACTACGGAAGGCACTAACTACTGATAGGCACAGTTAGCAAATGAAAGATTTTAATAGAGAACAAACAATGTATTTACCTCACTATTCATAATATATATAGCAGTTCATGACACCAATTCTTACAAATTTCAAAACTCGGCCATCTCTCTCCCCACGTCCACCACTGTTGGCGGCTCACCTCCAACTGCGCAACGCTACGGGCTGTTAGCATCCAGCTGCCGCTGCCCAACACTAAAATGGCAGACAACAATGCAAACCAGCCACAGACTGCACACAGCACAGCCAGTGATTTTTATACAGAGTGCTACGTGGCGGCGGCGTTACCAATGAAAAAACCTAAACAGCCTACTTACACTTCTTAAACCTAAGTAACCTAAGGACATCACACACACCCATGCCCGAGGCAGGATTCGAACCTGTGACCGTAGCAGCAGTGCGGTTCCGGACTGAAACGCCTAGAACCGCTCGGCTACAACGGCCGGCGCGGGTATTATCTTCCTGTAACGTAAGATCAGGGTCGCTTTCCACGAAAGGCAACAAAACTGAGCGTAATATAAATTCGGCGTACCTCTGTGCTGTAAGGATGTCAACCAAAGGGTCGTGACTTGAACAGAGATGGCACCCCTGACACTCCAGGTTGTCAGGCCATATCGCGGACAATACTCATGTTGGTAACTCACTGCTGTCCGGGGCATCTCCAGAATTGTCTTCCACCTGGAATCTCATTGACTGGAGTAGAATTGTCTTCATTGATGAGTCTCTCTTCGAACTGAACACGGAACCAGGAAGATTGCGTCTTAAGAGCGGAGGATACCAACTTCATTTTCACCTGGTATAGTGGCTGGTCTAGTGTGACATTTCTTTTCACACCAGGAACCGTTTAGTTGTCATCAGAAGCATCCTTTCATCTCAACGTTATCCGCCTGCTTAGCTGGGTGGTAACGTGCTTGCTTCCCATGCACTGGGCCCGGGTTCGATTCCCGGCCGGGTAGGAGATTTTCTCCGCTTGGGGACTGGATGTCGCGTTGTCCTTATCATAATTTCATCCTCATTATCGGACGAAAGTCGCCCAATGAGGCGCCGACTGAAGTAAGACTTGTACTTCACGGCCGAACCCGACTGGAAAATACCATCCAACAATGCGATATGATCACTTAATTTCAACACAACGTTACGTCGACGATATTCAACGCCACATTTTGTTGCCCTTGTTGGCAAGCCATTCTGAGGTTACATTTCAGCAAGATAACGCCCGCCCGCACAGGGCGAGAGACTCTGCTTATTGTCTACGTATTTTCCAATCCATATCTTGGCTGGAAAATTCGCCAGATCTCCCCCAAACTGAAATTATTTGGAGCATTAAGGTAAGGGCCCTTGAAATAGCTCGAAATTTTGACTCTCCAATGCGGCATTTGGACGGAATTTGGAACGATGTCCCTCAGGAGGACATCCAACAACACTATCAGTCAACACCAAGCCGAATAACCCCTTGCTCTAGTTCCAGAAATGGACCAAAGAGTTAAAGAGTAACTCATCAAATTTTTCTGAAATTTGCCTTTACGTGTACATCACATGTACCGATTTCCGTTCCATTCGATTTATCCTTAATGGTGTGTCGAAACTACATGCAAGACGTAGTGGCACATCAGTAACAGAAGCTGAAAGACAGAAATTCCTGCGACTGATAGTTAGGCAGATTCACTACTTGGGAGAAACATATAGAAAAGGTGTTTTCGGAAATTAGCAACAGCGTATTTTTAATGAAGAAAATATGCCACACAGTTGATGTGAGCAGAGAGCTGCAATTTCTATTTCAATAATTAAAATTTGTAATATGTTACTGTGCGTTTCTTGATTTATCCGTCGTTTCTTATTTTATGATCTTCTTATTCAGTTTAGGAGTAATAATACTCGTCGACTGGCGTAGCTGTTCCGTATTGTATAGGGTTGGCCCTTAATTGTGAGCAGAGAGCTGCAATTTCTATTTCAATAATTAAAATTTGTAATATGTTACTGTGCGTTTCTTGATTTATCCGTCGTTTCTTATTTTATGATCTTCTTATTCAGTTTAGGAGTAATAATACTCGTCGACTGGCGTAGCTGTTCCGTATTGTATAGGGTTGGCCCTTAATTCCTTCAGTTTTTTAAGTGAAGGTTTCCGTGGAAAATAAAATGTTTTGGCATTGTGGTTTATGTAGTTCGACAGAGAATTGTGTGCTCTACAAAATGATGTGGTTAGCTTTTTCAAGCTGATAAACTTTCGTTCTTTTCTGGTCACTAAAGTGTCCAGTCAACTTGACACAAAACAGCATTTTTTCGGCATTCTTTGCTTTTTGTCGTTAATCAAGGTGAGATTTGTGAAATGTATGGCGCGAAGCGATGCCTCTTAGGGCGCGAAGAAGCGGTGCCTCTTACGACGGCGATTCAGAGATGGCAGTTTCGACCTCAAATATATCCACGTTCCACCACGAACTGCTTGATCGGTAACAAGCAGTGAATACAGAAAATTACGTCCAACAAATGCAGCATCTCAAAAAAACTGTCCATCAAAAACAGCCTTATCGGCGATACGATAGCTTCCCTACACTGCCCAGGTAGCCATTCAAACGCCTGGCTGTGAAGTGCTACCACATTTGTACTCTTCTGACTAAGAGGCTTCCGATTTCCGTCTACTCCTAGCCCTCTCAAATGCATTGCGTGGCTTGTCACTTAGTAATGGCATGGAATGGGAGGCATGGCTGCACGATTTCCTAGGGTGGAATCCTGGAGGTTTCTACGGTCGAGGAATTAACATGCTGTTGAGTGTTGGGAACAAGCTGTAAACAAATACAGAGAATATATTATGGATTGACTTGCCGTTCATTTGTTTGTTGTTGTTGTGGTTTCAGTCCGAGGACTGGTTTGATGCAGCTCACCACGTCTCTCTATCCGGTGCAAGCTTTCGTCTCCGAAGAAATACTGTAACCTAGGTCCTTCTGAATATCTTTACCATATTCGTTTCCCTCTACGATTGTACGATTGTTACCATCCACTTCCTTTCAGTAAACAAGTGAACCCTTGACGCCTCAGAATGTGTCCTATCAACAGATCCCTTCTCCCAGTCAGGTTGAGCCACAAATTTCTTTATTCCCCAATTCTATTCAGTACCTCGTCGTTAGTTGCATGATCTACCATCTAATCTTCACTATTCTTCTGCAACACCACATTTCTAAATCTTCTCTTCGTGTCTAAAGTATTTACCGTCCATTTTTCACTTCCATAAATGGCTAAATTCCATACAAATACTGTGATAAAAGATTTCCTGGCACTTATATCTATATTCGATGTTAACAAATTTATCTTCAATAATTATACAGCAAAACAAATCTACTGCTTTAAGAGTTTGTTTTCCTAATTTAATTCTCTCAGCATCACCTCATTTAATTCGAGTACATTCCGGGATCCACTTCTCGCTTTTGTTGATGTTCATCCTCCTTTCAAGACACAGTTAGTTTCATTCCCGTGCTCTTCCAGGTCCTTCACTGTCTCTGAAAGAACTACTGTGTCATCGGCAAACCACAAAGTTTTTATTTCTTCTCCCTTTACCTCTATTCCCATTCCAAATTTTTCGTTGCTTTCCTTTGCTGCTTGCTCTGTGTACAGATTGAATAACATCGGGCGTAGGTTACAACACGTCTCACTCTTTTCTCAACCACTGCTTCCCTTTCGTGTCCGTCGGCTCTTATAACCACCGTCTGGTTCCTGTACAGAATACAAATAGCCGTTCGTTCCTGTATTTTGCTCCTGCTACCTTCAGAATTTCAAAGAGGGTGTTCCAGTCAACATTAGCAATAGCTTTTCCTACGTGTACTAATGCTATAAACATAGGTTTGCCTTCCCTAAACCTATCGTCAAGGGTCAGTATTGCCTCAAGTGTTCCTACATTTCTCCGGAACCCAGTATGATATTCCCTGCGGTATTTGATCTTCCCCGAGGTCGTCTTCAACCAGTTTTTCTATATTTCTGTAAAGAATTCATGTCAGTATTTAGCAACCATAGCTAATTAAACTGATAGTTCTCTAATATTCCCCCTTGTCAGCATCTCCTTTCTTTCGAATTGGAATTATTATATTATTCTTGAAGTCTGAAGGTATTTCGCCTCCATCATACCTCTTGCACTACAGATACAAGAGTTTTGTCATGGCTGGTTCTCCCTAGGCTTTCAGTAGTTCTGATCGAATGTCGTCTAGTCCAGAGACCTTGTTTCGACTTAGGTCTTTCAGTGCTGTGTCAGACTCTTCTCGAAGTATAATGTCTCCCGTTGTGACGTAATGCACTCTTTCGCACATCGACGGCGGTTCTGCAACATAAATTGTCCACCTACCTCGACACTGCTGCAGATCTGCACACGTAACTCCTGACTGCAGCTACTTAAGAGATCTCAGAAAAGCAGTGTTAAAGAAACTGACATTTCATAACTACACGTCGGAGCTGAAAATAGTCTTCTAAACTCTAAAGAATAAATCGTAAATGGGCTGCTGTTTAAATTTCTAATATCAAGGGTCTTTTTAAACTTGCATTAGGATTTTTTATTGCTATTAAGCAAGATCATCAGCCCGCATGTGTTCAAATCATTAAAGTTCCTGTTCATAGTCCTCGTCACGCTCAGACAGCCAGAACTTTTCCTAAACAATTCCGAAATCATTGACGAGAGTAACACAGTCAATAAACTGCTATTTACTTCTGCATTTGGCATTCAGTGGTTGTCTTTAAATAAAGTTTTTCCTCGCCATAAATACCCAGTTAAATAAATTTACTTAGTACCGCCACGCTTTTAGTTCAAAGCTACACACGCGATTTTTTCCAGAACAAAATATCTCTCGACTCTTAAAATTTCACAAATAGTTAATAGTAAACACCAGCTACCTTTATCACTGTACCCAAATGCGGAAATCACAATATCACTTCATTTTACACATAATGCGTTCGGACACTTTCAGCATGACGGCTTCTTCGAAAGCTAGTCCACCACTTCCTTTTTCTCTCTCTGCCTCTACAAGCACCTCTATCTCACGCGTTGGGTGGCAAACCGTCTCACTTCTTATTGGCTGTACAGAATTAGGGCCAATCAGAACTGACTTTCAGGGCGCGGCTCGCACCAAAATCTTGCAATAACCAACCACTGCTCTCAGCTCACTGCCGCCATTAAAATAACCTACTCAAAACTCTCTTGTTTAACAAATAAATTGGAATAAACTTTAAGCAGTAGTTTACGTCTAGAATTTAATTATATAGTCGCGAACGTTCTGGCTGTCTGTTACATATTCAAACACGCTTGGAGATCCGTCATCCACTAGTAGGGAAATCACTGGTGAATTCGTTCCCACGATACAAAACTGGAACACTTGTAAGTTCCCATAGAGAATTACTAACTGAAAATTTAATACTGGCGAATGTCCCACTGTAAGCAGGCTGTTTAGGTTTTTTTTATTGGTAACGCCGCCGCCACTTAGCGCTCTGTATGAAAATTACTATCTGTGCCGTGTGCAGTCTGTGGCTGGTTGGCATTGTTGTAATACTCGCCATTGTAGTGTTGGGCAGCGGCAGCTAGATGTGAACAGCGCGTAGCGTTGCGCAGTTGGAGGTGAGCCGCCAGCAGTGGTGGACGTGGGGAGAGAGATGGTCGAGTTTTGAAATTTGTAAGAATTGGTGTCATGAACTGCTGTATATATTATGACTATTAAGGTAAATACATTGTTTGTTCTCTATTAAAATCTTTCATTTGCTAACTGTGCCTATCAGTAGTTAGTGACTTCCGTAGTTTGAATCTTTTAGTTAGCTGGCAGTAGTGGCGCTCGCTGTATTGCAGTAGTTCGAGTAACGAAGATTTTTGTGAGGTAAGTGATTTGTGAAACATATAGATTAACGTTAGTCAGGGCCATTCTCGTGTAGGGATTACTGAAAGTCAGATTGCGTTGCGCAAAAAAAAAAAAAAAAAAAAAAAAAAAGTATTGTGTGTCAGTTTAAGCACAGTCGTGTATAAATTGTTCTAAGGGGACGTTTCACCACATACACACACATAAGTACTCTCTTTCACACTCACCCTAACACAAAACATAAATATCTACTTGATTTCTTAAAGTTTATTCTACAGCAAAATTACTAAAGGTTTTATAAAATGAGAACTTTCCAAATTTGAATCTAAACACTGAAGGTGTTACCATATCTTTTCAAATAGTCACAGTTGGTGAACTGTGAACATATATACATTGATTTAGTTTTTAAGTGTCGGATAAATACCTTTTTTACTGACTTTTTTTTTGTAACTTCCAAATTATGACTCCAGATTTTGACACATTGTGCCTTTACGCAACAGAAGGCTATGTACCTAATATGAAGTTCCTCAAGATATTTCTAGATCAGTTATTAATTTTTAAAGTTCCAGAGAATGTAACTACTCTGTAAGCACCTCGCCGCTACTTTCACACGCTGCAGTCTCGCCATATGGTCATGACGTACGTCTGCAGGACACAGCTCGCCTGTTGCAGATCGTATAAAATTCTGACTGCTTACACTGGAGTCCACATACATTCATACAAGAAAGCTTTAATAGAGAAATTGGCAATCACGCCCTAGCTGCGACGCCTCACCGTCCCATTTTCATTTACGTCCTCTTCCATTTGTATAACATTTCCCTCAAATCATCTCCCTTGTATAGACCCTCTACATACTCTTTCCACCTTACAGCTTTTCCATCTTTGCTTAGGAGTGGCTTTTCATCTGACCTCTTAATATTCATACAGCGGCTTCTCTTTTCTCAAAAAAAGAATAAAATAAAATAAAATAAAATGGTTCTGAGCGCTATGGGACTTAACATCTGAGATCATCAGTCCCCTAGAACTGCGACCGTAGCAGTCGCGCGGATCCAGACTGAAGCGTCTAGAACCGCTCGGCCATCGCGGACGGCTTTTCTCCAAAGATCTCTTACATTTTCCAGCAGGTGGTATCTATCTTTCCTCTAGTGTAATATGCTTTTAAATCCTTAGATTTCTCTAGCCATTCTGCTTAGCCATTTTCCACTTCCTGATAAACTCGTTATCCCTTTCTCCTGTTTCATTTACTAATTTTTATATTTTCTCCTTCCATAAATTAAATTCAGTGTCTCCTGCATTATCCAAGCATTTCTATTAGGACTTGTCTTTTTATCTATTTGATTCTCTGCTGTATCGACAGTCTCATCTCTCAAACCTACCCATTCGCATTCCAATGCATTTCTTTGCCTTTGTCTTGTCAGTCATTGCCTAATATACCATCAGAAACCCTCAGCAAACTCCGGTTCTTTCAGCTTATCCATGCCCCTTCTCCTTTACTTCCTACCTTTTTGCAGTTTCGTTAGTCTTAATCGACAGTTCATAACCAATAAATTGAGATCAGAGTCCACATCTGTGCCTGGAAATTTCCTACACCTTGAAAGCTGGTTACGGAATCTATGTCTTACCACTATACTCGAATAATTAGTCTGCAACCTTTCGGTTCCAGGTCTCTTCCAGGTGTACAACTTCTTTCACGATTCTTATATCACGTGTTAGAAACGGTTAAATTTTTGTCTGTGCCAAATTCTACCAGGTGGCGTCGTCTTTCGTTCCATTCCCCCAGTCCATATTCAGCAACTACTGCCCCTTATCTTCTTCTTCCTAGTATCGAATTCCAGTTTCCCATCACGATTAAATTTTCGCCTCCCTGATTTGTGTCATTTCTTTTATCTCATCAAACATTTCTTCAATCTCCTCATCATCTGTGGGGATTGTGGGCTCATCTGCTTTCACTTCTGTGGTGGGTGTAAGCTTCGAGTCTATCTTGGCTACAATAATACGTTCACTATGCTCTCTATAGTGCTTTACCCGCATCCTATTTTCTTATTTGTTAGTAAATATACCCTTGCATTACCCCTATTTGTTTTTGCATTTTGAGCCCTGTACTCACCTTACCAGAAATCCTCTTACTCCTGCCACCGAACTTCACTCACACTATATCTAATTTTAACCTATCCATCCTTTTTCAATTTTGTAGCTTGCCTTCCTGATTGAGGGGTCAGACATTCCACGTTTCTGGTAACGATATCCTCCTGAGTAGTCCCCGCCCGGAGACCCGAATGGGGACAATTTTACCGCCGGAATATTTTACACAAGAGGATGCCATTGTCATTTAACCATACAGTACAGCTGTATATCCTTGGAAAAAATTACGACCGTAGTTTCTCTTTGCTGTCAGCCGTTCGCAGTACCCGCACAGCAAGGCCATTTTGGTGAATGATACAAGGCCTGATAAGTCAGTCATGCACACTGTTGCCCCTGTAACTACTGAAAAAGTTGTTACCCCTCTTCAGGAAACACACGTTTGTCTTGTCTCTCAACAGATATCTCCCCCCCCCCCCCTTCTCCCTTCCGTTGTGGCTGAAACTATGGTTTGGCTATGTGCATCACTGAGGCACACAACCCACTCGAGAAACGGCTAGGGCCATGGTTCATGGGATGTGGGGAAATAAAAAAAATTAAAAAGAAGAAAAAATAACGCTAGACCTTCATGAGCTAAACTTATAAACATAATGAATTTACAATTAAATCAATACACTGAAATGAATACCGTTAGCTGCATACAGGCGTTGATATGCGTCAACGGGGACGGTTCAAAATATGTGCCCCGACCGAGACTCGAACCCGAGATCTCCTGCTTACATGGCAGACGCTCTATCCATCTTTTTTTTTTTTAATCTCATTTTTTTCGCGTTTGTTTGTTGCATCTGCTCGAGACGGACGTCGTAAGACATTCGCTGAACTTCGTTGTTGATCGATTAACTCAGTTCTTTTATTACAGACGCCAGCTAACCCTCCTACCGAACACGTTGAGCTACCGTGCCGGCATCCATCTGAGCCACCGAGGATGGTGCGACTGCAGGGACTTATCTTTGGCACGCCTCCCGTAAGACCCACATTCCCAACTTATTGTCCAGCACTATATTCGTAGTGCCCCTGCCCATTACACTCATTACTCGCAGCTTTACCGATTCCCGTGAGAGTTCCGGCAATGTGTGTGCATCCGCAAAGAAGATGGGCAAATGGGCGGTGAGCCTTATCTATATATATGAAGATTGTATCGGTTCATTCGGACATATCCGAACGTATGTGAGTACGTCAAAAAGATGTAAATCGTTTTTACGTTGGAAACACTTTTTTGATAGTATTATGCCTGGGAATATCCTTATGTTCAGGTTCAACTTTGACTTTCACAGAAGTAATTTGACACCAACATAAATTTACATAGATATCTGCAATTATACATGCCTTGATCAATAATAGTCAATGGTCAGTAGCGGTCAGTGGTGTCAATGGTCTGTGAACAGTGGTTGTCTCTCAATACTGACGGTCAGTGAACAATGATGCTGAGTGATCAACGATGGTAATTGATTACTGACGGTCAGTGATCAACGACAGTCAGTGATCAGTAATCCTCAGTAATCAACAGGGGTTATACCATGGTCGTTTAGCGTTTACCGTTCAGCGTTCAGCGCTCAGCGCTAAGCAGTTAGAGTTTATTGTTTAGTGTTAAACACTTAGCGTTATCATTAGGCATTTACCGTTTCAAAGCTAAGAATTTACCATTTAATGGTGTTTATGTTAAGTCTAACTTACCATTAGGGATGTCGTATTTGGTGGAATTGTTGGAAGTAAAGGAAGTATCAGATAAGGCGAGTTGCTTAGTGAAAAGAAGCATAGCATGTTCACAGAAGGTATATGGTTTAAACATTTTGTCTGTGTTTGTGGATAATTTCAGCGCCGAGTAATTAAGGTAGACAAAGTGGTTGTTCGTCGCTGACGTACGTGTCCTGGAAGCGGAAGAGTGAGGCACAAGGAATGTCGGTCACAGACAGACGTCAAAGGCCATTGAAACTTCATTACAAGTGAAAGTACAGGAACTAAAGGGGAGTGATACGGTACATATGGGAGAGCTACTGTTGGAATTTAGGGATTTTTTTTCTCATAACGGCCTTTGCCAGCAATGTGTATTACGCAGCATCGAATGCCATCAAGAAATTAGTTGTGGGTTTACCACAAACCTTACAGCATTTCAGGGGACTAGCACAGTCAAATGAAAACCGAACACCCGCCACAATGGGACCATGGAATGGTTCCATACGAAGCAGTCACCATATACGTTAAGACATTTATCTCACTGGGAGAAGAGGCGATCAGTTTCCGTTTCACTGAAGCCTACCTGCCGCTGACGCATCCAAAACTGCACAGAAATTACACTTACTAGCTCGACTGAAACTGATGTTCATACACATCTTTCTCTGGGTTGCCAAAGACGTGAAAATCACGCGGTGAGTGATCTGCTCTGTACGGAGGATGTTGCAGTGTTTCCCAACTAAATCTCTGAAGTGTAGCCTTCGTTCTATTGGCTGTGTGGGAGCAGGCATTATTGTGCACCCGGATCTTTCTATTTGACAGCATTTCAACAACATTGGAAAGATCTCACATCTCTCGCGCTAAAGGAATCCAAAGCTGTTTACATAAGTTCCAGTATGGTCTTTGTGACCTTCTTTGACTGAAGGGCCTCTCTGCTCGTCGAGTTCCTCTAGCGTTAAACCACAATCAAAGCGCAGCACTGTGAATACACTTTTCAGAAACTGCGACTCGCCGTAAAGTCAAAACGCTCAGGAATGCTGTCGGACAGAATCAGCCTGTCGCCCCCACACTGATAACTGGACAAACGCAACGCTTGACCGATTTGGTTGGGAAATAATGCAACATCCTCCGAACAGCCCCGATCTTTCACCGTGTGATATTCTCATCTTTCGCAACCTGAAGAAAGACATGTTTTAGTCCGACGAGAACTATAGGGGTAGGTGTGGTTCTGGATCCGTCAGCGACTGACTACTATCTGCAGAACAGGAATTCACCGTTTCGTTCCCCATTGGGTTAAGTATCTTAACGTGTATGATAATGCATTTGACTGCCCTTTACACTTCCAGCCGACTCTGGAGGAAATCATCTTCAGGAGCTAAGGAATGGGATTATTCAGGAACGTATGAGCCCATGGTTGGCCAAAAATGTCGTAGTGCACCGGCCGTAGTGGCCGAGGGATTCTAGGCGCTATAGTCTGGAACCGCGTGGCCACTACGGTCGCAGGTTCGAATCCTGCCTCAGGCATGGATGTGTGTGATGTCCTTAGGTTACTTAGGTTTAAGTAGTTCTAAGTTCTAGGGGACTAATGGCCACAGCAGTTAAGTCCCAAAGTGCTCAGAGCCATTATTTTGTCGCTGGACCATGAAAATATATGTCTTGTTGCGATTATTGACACCTGATACCAATACCATAACAGATGTCTACTCCTCAAACATTACCGATTTCATAGACTTTATACGCTAGAGCAAGCATTTTTAAACGACGGACTAAAATAGTGGTTACCATCAGCTAAAAGTCGCTCTAGGGGACCGACCAAATACAGTATTTTCTTAGCCGTGGGAATATTATCAATCCAGGAGGATGTCTTTTTAAAGTGAAGAACGCCCCTGCTGCGTTTCAAAGATTGCTGGAGTGAGTTCTCAGAGAACTGAAAACATGTCAGTGCATGGTGTAACTTGATGATATAACCATGATGCAAGTGATATGGAGCAGCACATGCAACGCCAACTGAAATATTCCTAAGCCTAAAGGTCGCGAATTTAACGTTGATTACAGAGAAGTGTAATTTTACGTTGTAAGAGGTTGTATACCTCGGTCACTTAACTAGTAAATCTGCGGTTAGACACAATTCGATGTTAGTTAAAGCCACATATGAATTTTCTGTACCTGAATCAATGATGGAACTGCAGTCATTTCTTGGTGTTGCAAATTGTTATAGAAGATTTGCAAAAAGATTTATGAAATTTGCCACATCATTAACGCAGCTCTGAAGGAGGGTCAAAATTTATGTGGTCAGAGGATTGTTGACAAACTTTTGAGAAAATGAAAGAAGCTTTGACGTTCAGTCCGATACTAATGTTTCCAAATTTCAAAATGGTATTTGTTCTGTCGTGTGAAGCATTCAATCATGCACTGGGTTTTGTGCTGTCTTAGTGAATAGAGCGTATAGAACATCTGGCGGTCTATGCATCAAGGGAAAGGAACTCAGCGGAATTGAGTTACTCCACAACAGGGATGTTGAGCCTCATCTATGGAATCACATACTCCAAGTGTTATTTCTATATGAAAAAGTTTCACGTGGTAACAGACCATGCAGCGCTGACATGATTCTTGAGATTGAAGGTTTCATCTACTAGGCTGACACGATGGGCAGTACGATTGAGACGTCATACATAAATCTGTAAAAACTTGGGAACACAGAGATATTCAGTAGTAAAGTAGCTGTGTTACAAATAGGTGGTAATGAGCTTCCGGAATGCCAGACAACACAGTGGGTGGATGGCGAATGTAAACAGTTCAGCGAGTAGTCGCAGTTTTGTGTACAAGATGGGTTACTGTGCAAAGAAACTAACTTGGTTCCATAAATGGAGCTGCCACCAAACCTAAGGGATAGAGTATTGCAGAAGACTTGTGGCCACTTATTAGCAGGTCATGGGGGGCGTAGATTTACAAACAGGAGAGTAGCGGAGAGGTACTGGTGGAAGAACAGGAAATCGGACGTGGGCCAATATGTATGGAACTGCATACAGTGTCAACAGAGAGAGGGTATCAGTCGGATGAGAGTTCGTTCGCAGAGATTACCTGAAGCTGTAGCATCGTTTCAGCTGCTTGGGACTGATGTTTTAGGTACTTTCAACAAAGCACCTTAAGTAGATAAATATGTACTCATGGTTACAGATTATAATTTGAGATACGTGGAAATGGTCGCGATGATTAACCAAGAGCCAGAAACATAGTACAGGCGACAGTAAACAATTGAATTCTGAAGTTTGGCGTACCTGAAACGATAATGACGGATCAGGGAATCAACTTTATGTCGAATTTGTTCTTGGCACTGTGTAACCTGTTATGTGTGAAGAATCTTAGGACGAGTAATTTTCATTTTGAAGCTAATGGAAGAACGGAAAAAGTGCGTAGAACTATAGGGAAGATGCTAGGACACTACGCGGATGCACAAAAAACCAACTGGAATGTTTATTTAAAGTATCTGGTCTCACTGTACAACTCGAAAGAGCATACGAATACGGGATTCTCACATTACGAGGTAGAACATGCTCGTAAGATGCCATCGCCATTCGACATGTCAAAAACGAAAGAGGATAGGAGAGGACAATCGGTTAAAAAGTTTGCGAGAGTCACAAAGGAAGTAAAGAGCAGGGTCCGCGACGCTAATAGCAGAGCGCTAGGAAAGCATGAAGAAGCAGTGAGCCATACAGAAAAGCGTGAAGAAGCAGCAAGTCGTACAGCAAGGATGAGATAATACAGGGTTGGCCAGTGGGGCTTGTTATAGGCTTCCTGTAATCCAAAGGGGAAGAGACTTTTTTTTGCGAAGTAGTAATGGGCTTATCAAGTTGTGGAAACAACTTCACCGGTGAACGTCAAGATTCAGTTGCTGAGGAGAGCAACAGTTGTCCATGCGGGACGTTTGACACTGTTTTGAGAATGTCCAGAAGTTATTCCAAGAATTATGGATTTGGACCAGAAGTGAAAAGTGGAAAAGAAAGGTGAAGGGGAGAAAGCGAGAAGCTATAGATGAACCATTTAGAAGAAGTCGGTACACGTTAAAACTTGGAAGACGAGAGTAGTTTCATATTTGGTGTTTGGTAGGCATAAGCATAACGTAGGATATAGGGTAGGCGACATGACTGGTGTGGGGTAGCGTGGGACTGTAGGAAAAGGAAGTCTTACATGTTGCTCTGTTCTCAGGTTAGGTATGTCATGAGACTACATGATGTCCATCGTGGTCACGCTACTGATTATCACTGGAGCAGAAACACTGAAGAGTCAGCAGTGGAAGGGGCACTTCTGTCGGCGAAGCGAGAAGATGTGGTGACTACCAATGACCGCTCGATGATACAGGTGGTATTTGAAGCATGGAAAATGTGAATCGAGGTGAGATGAATAGAGAAAGCATTGACAAGTTTCTGGCAGGGTGCGGAGAGTTACAGACTGGCTAAAGGAGTTACATCTACATCTACATCTACATGACTACTCTGCAATTCACATTTAAGTGCTTGGCAGAGGGTTCATCGAACCACAATCATACTATCTCTCTACTATTCCACTCCCGAACAGCGCGCGGGAAAAACGAACACCTAAACCTTTCTGTTCGAGCTCTGATTTCTCTTATTTTATTTTGATGATCATTCCTACCTATGTAGGTTGGGCTCAACAAAATATTTCCGCATTCGGAAGAGAAAGTTGGTGACTGAAATTTCGTGAAAAGGTCTCGCCGCGACGAAAAACGTCTTTGCTGTAATGACTTCCATCGCAACTCGTGTATCATATCTGCCACACTCTCTCCCCCATTACGTGATAATACAAAACGAGCTGCCCTTTTTGCACCCTTTCGATGTCCTCCGTCAATCTCACCTGGTAAGGATCCCACTCCGCGCAGCAATATTCTAACAGAGGACGAACGAGTGTAGTGTAAGCTGTCTCTTTAGTGGACTTGTTGCATTTTCTAAGTGTCCTGCCAATGAAATGCAACCTTTGGCTCGCCTTCCCCACAATATTATCTGTGTGGTCCTTCCAACTGAAGTTGTTCGTAATATTAACGCCCAGGTGCTTAATTGAATGGACAGCCTTGAGAATTGTACTATTTATCGAGTAATCGAATTCCAACGGATTTCTTTTGGAACTCATGTGGATCATCTCACACTTTTCGTTATTTAGCGTCAACTGCCACCTGACAAACCATACAGCAATCTTTTCTAAATCGCTTTGCAACTGATACTGGTCTTCGGATGACCTTACTAGATGGTAAATTACAGCATCATCTACGAACAATCTAAGAGAACTGCTCAGATTGTCATCCAGGTCATTTATATAGATCAGGAACAGCAGAGGTCCCAGGACGCTTCCCTGGGGAACACCTGATATCACTTCAGTTTTACTCGATGATTTGCCGTCTATTACTACGAACTGCAACCTTACTGACAGGAAATCACGAATCCAGTCGCACAACTGAAACGATACCCCATAGACCCGCAGCTTGATTCGAAGTCGCTTGTGAGGAACGGTGTCAAAAGCTTTCCGGAAATCTAGAAATACGGAATCAACTTGAGATCCCCTGTCGATAGCGGCCATTACTTCGTGCAAATAAAGAGCTACCTGCGTTGCACAAGAACGATGTTTTCTGAAGCCATGCTGATTACGTGTCAATAGATCGTTCCCTTCGAGGTGATTCATAATGTTTGAATACAGTATATACTCCAAAACCCTACTGCAAACCGACGTCAATGATATAGGTCTGTAGTTAAATGGATTACTCCTACTACCCTTCTTAAACACTGGTACGACCTGCGCAATTTTCCAATCTGTAGGTACAGATCTATCGGTGAGCGAGCGGTTGTATATGAGTGCTAAGTAGGGAGTATGTATGAGGATACATAGGACTTACGAGAAGTTGACACATGAGATGATGCAGGTTCTGGGTATTATACCGCATGCAAGAAGGACGAAACTTTGAATCTATGCAGGGACGATTTCTGGAAACCGTTATGATGCGGAGGACATCAGGGGAACGAACGCAAGTTTGTAGAAAAATATTTTATCCAATAGTCGGTTATTACCCAAGTATTGAACAGGGAAGCAGTGCTGACAAACTGGCTGCAATCCTTGGAGAAATAGCGTGTGGGAAGAATGCAGAGATGTCGAAATTGCGAAAATCTATGCAGCAAACTGTGAGGACAACTGGAAGTAAACTATGGTCCTCTATTTCATTCGAAAAACTGTCCAGTTCTCACAATTTAAACCACTGGATTTGGTTGTCATCTCAAAGCGTTTTCAGAAGTAAGTGTGAAGAGAGAGTGGTTTAAAGATTTTGAACACTTGTTATTTTTGAAGTTTACAATAGGTACAACTGTATTTATTTTACTGAACTATTGCTGTGTTAATACAACAGTCTGGTTGATTGTTACATTCAGTATACATAATTCAGATTGTATACAGTGTAGACACAAAATGCAATTCAGTGCCATTTCGATTTTATTAAGACAGATACGAAAGTCTATACTTAGTTGTCTAATGTGTATGCTTCAAATATTTACATAAATTATAGAAATCCACTATTTGTAACAGAACATATACTTAAAATTGTGAAATCAGAGTACAATTTATAACAAATTCACATAGCTTCACTGTGTGTGTGAGCACAAAATGTCAAAAGACTGTTTCTGTGAGTCACATTTGTGTTTTTTCCTTTCATTTGCTTTGTAATACGTTATGTTGATAATGAGACAAGTTTCGAAATACTTTTTAATGCTGCACATTCACGTATGAAATGAAATCGCAAGATAAGGCTGAAGTGGAAAGAGATTCTAAATTAACATTGATATGTAAATCTTAGTGATGATGATGTAATCAGGAAGGCGTGGAAATATTATACGTAATTTTTTATGAAATTTTATAATAAGGCAGGTGTGGAAAGATAGAGAGATGTCGATGGGACAAATGTGTAAATATTTTTGCACACTTGTGACATAAAATTTAATGATAAGGCAGTACAGTATTCACAGAAGTGGAACATTATGCGGTGTGTGTTTGTGTGTGTGTGTGTGTGTATGTGTACGCAATTTAATTCAAATACAATTATGTTTGACGGTGTCATTTTAAGTAAATATTAATTTCACAGCTACAGTCTGAGTGGCTGGTTGTTTTCAATACCACACTCTGATTGCGGGGGAGAGGGGAGTGGGGAGGAGGAAAGGAAGAGGTTGAGGCTTGGGAGGTACAAAGCACAGATGCACTAGTTCCACCACGTTGCATCTTTTAATTTTCCACTATCCACCGTCTAGCATTTCAGAATTTGTCACTAATGACATCTTGGACTGTTGGCTGCAGTCTTGACTAGGACCGGAAACTTGAAATGTGGATAAAAGCCGTCATAGATAAATTAGTAACTTGCTTAATTCATGATTTTTCTTTAGCAGTTATTCCACGTACACTGACAACAAATATACTCACTAGCTTGTTGGTCCATTTATCGAACGCAGTACATCAGCGATTCAGGGTGACTTGGATTCGGAATTCCTTGAAGATTTCCGTAGGTATTTGACACCCAGGAGTCTAAGCACAGGTCACTCAATACTGGTTGATTAAGGGCAGGTTATTAGTTCGTGCTGAGTTGGCACCCAGTAGCTTCTCAAATGAGATCCATCGGATTCAGGTCTGGTGAATTTCCTAGGTAAGATATCAACGTGAGTTACTATCACTCTCCTCAGTTCAATTTAGTACGACTCCTGACTTGCGACACCAACTCTTTATGTCAGTAGTTTCCATTCTTCTCTGCTCAGCTCACAGACTTTTACTACCGCGTCGCGTGCCTACAATGTCACTAAGCTGCATTCCGTCTATCAGGGGCACTGGTCATGATGTGAGTATCATCAGGAGGTTTGCGGAAATCTTTATTGGTGAAAATCGATAGTTGAGGACAATATTTCGTGACCATAGACCGGACACAAAGATATTAATGCCTGTTGTTACATTTCTTGACTCCGTCGTCAGCACATTAATCACTGTCTGACATTCGGTAATTTTCTTTCTCCTCTAAATTGGATTTTAGTGACGAAACAAGTCTTTTTCTCAGTCATAACGCTATACGGTGAGACACCATACATCGTTGGGAGTAAGAGAAAAACAGGTATGGCAAGCGGTGAGACTCTAATTTTTCATATAAACTTCTTGTATGTTATTTGCGTGATCTTTACTCTGACGAATAATCTGATGCAGCTTGCCATTTTGTGCAAGTCCCTTCCTCCCTACTTAACTATTGCTCCCTATTTTCACCTGAGCGTGTTTACTTGTTCCAGGTTACGTCACCCTGTATAATTTCCCCTCCCCCCCTTTCTCTTCATTGCTAAATTAGCTATCCCTTGACGCCTTAGAATGTATTGTATAAAGATATCATCTCACTGAATAAAGCATGTTTCCCTCCAAATAGATTCACTACTTCTTCATTACTCGATGCACTATTCTAATCGACAGCATGTTTTCGTAATACTACATGTCACCATTTTCTATTCTCTTTCCGCCTCTACTGGTTATCGTTGACATTTCACTTTCACACAAGGCTACACTCCAGGAAAATACAATTTGAATGTATTTAGTAATACTTCAATTTATATTCTATGTTAGCAAATTTATCTTGTTCTGTCCTGTTTCCACTTTACATTTTCCATCTTCTTTACTTCGATCACTACCAGTTATTTTCCTGCCTAAATAAAAATACTCATCTATTACTTATATTGTCTCATTTCCTAGTCTAAGTGCGTGAGCATCACTTAATTTAATACGAGTAAATTTTGTTACTCTTGTCTTACTTGTGTTGACATTCATTTCATAACCTAGTTTTCAAGACGCTATCCATTATGTGTAACTGCTCTTTCAAGTCATTCGCTGTCCCTATCAAAATAACAATGTCATCGGCAAGCGTGTATTCTACCTGAACTTAAACCGCTTTCCCAAATTTTCTGGGTTCCTTTGCCGCTCACTGAATATATGCATTTATTAGGTCCCTTTTCAACCAACGATCCCTTTCATGTACCTCGACTATTGTAAATACATTCTTTTTTGTTGTTGTTGTTGTTGTACATGGCTTTCGTTCCCAATATTTTGTCTCTAACGACATCCGAATTTCAAGGAAAGCTGTTTTTAAATCTACAAATACTACAAATAAATCTTTACCGTTCTTCAGTCTATCTTCTAACATACGTCGTAACATCACCACTACCTTGTGTGTCCAAATATTTCTCCAAAACGATTATTGTACCTGTCCTAGGTCAGTTGCTGTCAATCGCCCTAATCCTCGGAATGTAATTTTGTTAAGATTTTCAAAACATGACTTGTTGAACTGATGGTTCGTTAATAGTTACTCTTCAGCTGCAGAGTTAGTAGGTCAAAATTTTTGTGTTGTGTGGTAGGAGATTGGGTTTATGTCTATCTCGGCATTGATAACCTATTCACTATGCCGTTCAACTGCATTCCTATTTCATTTTAGCTATGACTTCTACTCTTGCATTACCCTTATTTTTTCCGTTGTTAACACGGGACTTAGCTCACTAGAAATTCTTTCTTTCACCGCAGTTCAGTAATTTCTACTGTGTCAAACTTAAGCCTATCCATTTCCGCTTGCGTTCTGTAGGTTCTTTTTTCGATGAAAGTGTTATACATTAGCCGATGTGTTGGGCCTGTCGGCTTATTGTCGTCCGTTTGGGTTCATGCCACATTTCGGGAACCTTGGGGCCATACCTTCCGCTCACTCGGCGGTCCACTAATTGTGTCATTTACTCATAGGCCAGGTGTATTCAGTCCTGTCCATTTTGCAACTTCAAAGTTATGATTCACCATATTTAAGCTGATGATGTGGCATGTCGGCTAAGAAATCTGTCGTTAAATAAATTATTTACAAGAGCAGCCAAGCGGTTATTATTCAAGATAATCATGAGTAGCCCCGAAAACCCCATTGGTGGACTATTTTCCCTCAAGCCTATTTTGCCCAGGAGTATGTCCTGTATATCGGCTTTTGACCTATAACTGGCCCACATTGCCTAATGTTCTAACGATGGATCAAGCGTTTGTGAAGACAGTTATCCCTGAAAGTATGGAAAACTTTGTTGCCCCTCTTCAGGTACTACGTATCTGTCTGATCTCTTCACATGTGCCTCAGGTGTAACTGCACTTGCGGTAAGGCTGTCTCTATTAGTGAGACACGTAGGCCACCGTGCAGGATCTGCATTAAAAATTGCAGAGAACTTTTGAGGAATTTGACTTTATTGTGTTAATAAAAATCCTATAACCTTATGACATTTTTAGTTGTTATAGTATACTCATTATAAATTGTTAATAATGACCAGGAGAGGTGATAACATTTATTAGCTGTACCTGAAAACTAACGTCGCTTTTCCCTTTGCCTCTATGCATAAAATATTGTTCGGTTCGTTAAAACTTTGAAATGGAGCCTCGCATACATTAACAGATTTCCATTAGGCCACGTCAGGCTCAAAGAGAAGCGAAAGGAAGTAGGGGGATGGGTTGAGATGAAGGGATAGGTGGAGTTAGCTGCTTTGCCTTATTATCAATGTATCAAGTTTAAAGCACATAGTAGTAAACATTCACGACGGCGTACTATTCAGACGTAAAAAGGAAAATGAAAGTAATGAAAAAAGGAAAATTAAAATAATGAAAATATTGCCATTGCTTATTAGTGCTGATAATCCTGAACATTATGTTATTTATTGCTACCACTTGCAAAATTTGAGACACGACAACTGCAGTATTATTATCGCTAAACAACGTGCTGTTTCCTTCAGAGATTGGTAAATATATGACTAAATTACATACCGCTTCAGTTTCGTAAAAACAAATCGCAAATTATTGTTGATTTCCTAATAAGAATCATAAATCACGTTAGTGAAACTGCCCTACGAGAAGTATATTTCACAAAAAATGCAGTTTGTATCTTAGTGCAATCGACTGGATTAATTTTAAATTAAAAAAAAACTAAATCAATAGTGTGAATAGCATAACTTTAGACAACCTTTAAAAAAACTAAATCAATTGCGGGAATAGCATAACTTTAGATAACCTTCTCCGGGAGAACATAGCTAAATTTTTTTTCAGTAAACGTTATTCGTGGATTGCGTAGTAGTTTTTTTGAAAGAGCGTCCATGCACAATGGTTACCTGGACCGCTCAGATAAACTCATTCCTAGATACGGTAGAGAGACAACCACAAAGTCCCGTCAAAGAACCTGGAAGAGTACAGTCGACAAGAGAAATTAGTGTAGAAGAATCAAGAGCTGTGTAATTTCATTGACACATATTGCTGCCCATGGGATATTTTGGTCGCATTATTCGTCTCATAACATAAAATGTATCGTTAAAAAAGTCATATAAAGACAGCAAAATGAGATTAGTACAACACCAACCACGCTATTTCAACAACAAGAGTAACAGCGCATTTTAATTCAGTAAGGCAGCTAGCAGTAGACCCATTCTCGCACGTTTTCGTGGTCCAGATGTGTAGCAGATCAGATAAAGCTTGAATGGCACCCCTAATGGAAGTTATAGTGAAAGCTGAAGAGAAAAAATGTAACTCCACATATTACGATGGGTTAAAGTTCCTGGCTGTGTGTTTGCTTATCTAAAAGTCTCAGGAACAAGACTGTCGGTTCCGAATCATACCGAACTGAAATGGAGAAACGTATGCAACTCACACAATTATGACAGTAGTTTTTATAAGGAATTATTAATCATGAAAAGGACTTAAGTTGTTGTTAAATTTCCTTGCCTTAAATATTTGCTCTGGCTGAATAATTTAGCTTGCTGTAATGAACTTGGACAAACACTGGGAAACCAGTTAATTACAGCAGTGGCATATATTAGGGATATTCGGAAAGTAAGTTCTGCTCTTTCAAGAAATGAAAACCACTGTGAAAATCTATTAAAGCTTTGAACATATTTGTTCGACAATGTCTCTAGTATGCCTGTCGGTCACGTCACTTCGCTCTTTTCAGTTCTCAGCGCATGGTGAACGCATAAATACGCGTAGAAAATAATGTCTCCCGCCAAGTATCACGACCTGGTGATAGATTTCACCTGATGTTATGCAGCCCATATTACAGAACTGTCATACGGTTCCTACTTCGTGACAATTCTCGGTCGCAATCTGCAGGGGCACTGAAAATGCTCCTGTAGCGTTTTCGATGGGAAGTGTTTGATCACCCGCACTACAGCCCGTAATTGGCTCCCTCTGTGTTTCATCTATGTTCACATTAACTACTGGCTATGAAGACAACATTTTCGCGCTGACAATGAACTGTAAATGAGCGTAGAGAATTTGCGGGAAGCACAGGCGGCTGCCTTCTATGACGAGGGTATTGGAAAGAAGTTGGTACAACGCTACGACAAACGTCTAAGTCAGAATGGTGAGTATGTAGAGCAGTGGCTGGAAGCCGTAGCTAACTGTCGCAGCTCAATTATTTCTGATTTTGAAAGTGATTTCAATGTTGCGATCAATCGGAAAGTAGAGCTTACTTTCCGAATAGCCCTAGCACAATCTTCAGTTCCGTATACAAGCTGATTACGTAATTTTGTATTGTGATTACTAACGCAAATATTCCCTGAGATTACTGAATTTACAATGCCTGAATTACTCCGCACAGTAATTTTGGCAAAACACTCTTAATACAACAACATTTACCTAACTTTAAAATGGCTTTGAACAGGACGTTACACACGCAACGAAGCACACTAAAATTTACTAGTTTATTTTTGCACTGCCTAGCAAGGAAAGGGAAGCATTCAGAAGTTGTGGCTGGATATCAATTTATCTTTTTACACGTACAACCATCGGCTGGTAGGTAAATGATCAGAACTGTTCATGTTTAGTGTAGTTACCAGGCCTCTTAGGGTTACCATCTTTTTTTTGAGTGAATAAGGTTTGCTACTTATTACAGGTTGGCAAAATGTTTATCATATCAAAATTAAGTATTATTTATTTTGGCTAGTTATTTTGTTTAAAATATAAATACTTTTACACTTTTACCAAAATTTAAAACTCTTCCGCAGTTTCATAACATCTTGGCAATTTATGTTTAAGTTAAGTAAATAATTAAATGTAGATACGCTTTTTTGTTTCCTTCGTCCCACCACTTAATACTCGACACTGAAAAAACTCTCTTTCAGAGTGCTGAAGAAGCGGAATTCGACAGAGGAAAAGAAATTAATTTGTACGAATTTATAGAATCATCTTTTTTTATTGTTAAATATTTTTTTGCCATTTCATTGTCATGGAACATTCTTCAAAACCTTTAGGTGTTATATTTGATCAGATTATTTCTTTAATAATGCAATTTCTTCAAAATTTTGGTTAATTATTTTGTTTAAAATATACATATTTTTACCTTTTTACCAAAATTCAAGACCCTTCAGCAACTTTAGAGCAACTTTGCAATTTATGTTTAAGATAAGTAAATACTGAATTAAATGCAGATACACTTTTTTGTTTCCTTCGTGCCACCACTTAATACTCGCCACTGAAAAAACTCACTTTGTGAGTGCTGAAGAGGCGGGAATCAACAGTGGAAATGAAATTAATTTGTACAAATTTATAAAATCGTAATGTTATATTGTTAAATATGTTTTTGCCTTTTCTGTGTCACGGATAGTTCTGCAAAACCATTGGGTGCTAAATTTGATCACATTATTTGTTTAGTAATGAAATTTCTCCAAAAGACCATCTTTATTTAAATTGAGGTATAGCAGATTTAATTTTTTAACTATATTAACAGAATTGTCAGTTTCAACAAAGCTTATTTAAATTTATATTGGTTCATAAAAATACTGTGGAGACTCGCTTTCCCGGATTTCGGTTTACGGGTTCGCGACTATCCAGGTTGTCAGCCGCAGGAAAATATCTTTGTTGTCTAGTTGTGCATGCACGGACCTGTCACGCTGTCACTACTCTTCCGTGACCCGCGCCATGTCTGCCCGCGGCATTTCGTTACTGTTTGAGTTAGAAAGTTGCCAATAGCTACTACGCTGCGCTATGTCACGTTTGCGCTTAAAAATGTCAAAGCTCAACAGAGTGGTGTTATCGCTTAGAGATAAATAAACGTTACTATAACAGGCCGTACGTTACCCGGTATGTATGGTGTAGGTACTTCTACGGCAACCGATATAATGTAGAATATTTTTCAGTATACGAATTTGATGGTCTACACGGAAGTAAACATTTAAAAGTGGTGAAGAAACCGAAGAAGGACCTTTTAGAAGAAGCTTCGTGTCTTTGATTTTTACAGAAACGGCTCCTCTGTGAAAAGACATTTCATTTAAATAAAAAATTAGGTAGCTATGAATCGTTTACAGCGAGTCACAGATGGCTGTACACATTTAGATCTCATCGTGAAATTCGCGAATTGGAAAAATTGCGAAAAATATCTGCTGATATAGATGAACCAAATAATTTTAAAGATTGTTTTAAAATGAACTGGACGAAAAGACTATAATTTGGACTTTATTTACAACGTTGGTGAAACCGGACTAACTTGTAAATCGTCGAAATGTTTGGTTCTCGTCGAGAGAGTTCGGCACCATGGTATAAAACTAGTACAGCATGAATAACAGTATTAGTTTGCACAAACACTACAAAGGCCAACAACATGCCTAAGTTACTTATCAGACAATCAAAAATCGGAGATGCATTAAGAATATCGGAGTTCCCTCAATTTATAAAAATCAAAAAAGAGGCGTGGATTAACACCGATATTCATTCACTGGGATGACAATACGCTTACTCCTGAAGTAACAAAATTTCAAAACAAATAGGGTGAAGTCCTATTTTCAATGGATAGTTTGTCACCCAGTCCTTTGGATGACCTGTTAGAGAGAGAAAATCGAATAGCTGTAGCAAAATTTTTTACCTTCTGACACGCCATCCTTGCTATTAGCAATGGATTAAAGTGTTACTGGAACATAAAAACTACTTTATAGAAAACAACTTTTGCATAGATTGTTATCTGTTGATGGCGTTAAATAGAAGTAGTTATATCATTTTCAAGCGAATGAATTTAAAGTAATAGTGTTACTTGATTGTAATTGCTTGGGATTTGACCGAAAGGAAGACTCTGAACAAAACTTCGAACACAATACTAAAACGTCAGCACGAAAATTCAATAACCAATATGGACGATACTATTTTGGGAGACATCAATCAGCTAATGACAAACATACAAATTTTCCAGGACTGTGATACTAATGGTATAAAGGAGTGGTTTGACTGTGTCAGCATTGATCGAGGTTTTCATATCATGATGGATGAGGAAATTGTTGAAAGCATATTACAGATAAACAAACAGCGGAAAATACAGGACCACTGCAAGCAGTAGCATTTCAAATCCTAAAACAGCTTCCAAATGGTTCGAAAAACAGAGTGTGGTACCATACGTTTACTACAATTAAAACAAATTCGAAATGTAGAACCAATTAAAAGACAAAAAATTACATTAGATGCCAAATACCAAATATTATAAACAAAATTACACTGCAGTAATGACCCTGTGCTACTTTCCTTAGGTGTTCCATAATTAAAGTTGAAGGATTTTATTACATTTAAGAAAACCTGTATATATACACGAAAATAACTCTCTAATCTCCTACTAAACACTGATTTCAGCTGTTTTTGATAATGTTACCTATCTCATTATTAATGTAATCAGGTTGGCTGATGGAAAAGTATTCTGTTACGCAGGCTGGTACATTAATATGTGAATTTAAATTGGGATTTTACAACAGAAGATATCTCGGGTCGCCACCTGAATTGACATATCACTTATGTACTCTGAATATTTGCATGAAAAATTAAATAATTAGTGGATAGGCCACAGTTCAATAAAAATTAATGAAATTTTTATGTCCCTTATAATTCTTTATTACTTCTTTAAGAAAATGTCTTGAATATACTAAACGATCATACAAGACATGTGAGTTAGGCTGGCCTGGAGGATTATTCCCGTGCAACCGCAATGGTTCATGATGTTCATATAGGGGAACAGGTGTACTTGAAGCTCGTAGAAATAAATAACTTTTCTTTCACGAACTATCCGCTTTTAGGTTGTCAGAAACACAGAGAACAAATATGTCTCTAGAAATCCATAAAGGAGAAGAGAAGATCTATGTTATAAGATTAAAACAAGAGAGGTTATAAGAAGGTGTTGTAAAAAATCTGAGGCTACGTAGTTTTTAATTTTTGCATCGCCCTCTCAAATTATGTTATCATGGTGTAATACGAATTAATATATCGCTGGGACGTCCAACTGGCGCCTGTATCAGTTATTACATCTCGTCTGTCTATGCAGATAAATCTTATTGGTACCTACACAATAAATGGCGGATGAGATACTGAACATCAGGTATGGCTTTTATTACACATATATTTCATGATTAATTGTTTAAACGGGAACACAAGAAAAAAACGCTTCTTCAATAGAAAAACATTAATCTATCATACAGTGTTGGTACTGCATATTGCCAGTGAAACCGACTGAAAAACATTTATGAATAGAATGAACATTTTGGAAATCTGGAGTGCCGTGGTAAAGACAGCATGTACATGCACGCATTCATACTAACCATTCATCGCAGAGAAACAAGTTGTTCAATAATTTAATAATGGAAACAAGATATGAACTGGGTTAGAGAGAGACTAGCCACGATGGTCGGATATTTTAACAAAAAAATTATTCCAAAAATTATAAAAAAATTACGAGAGGCTGGTATAAATTAAGAGGAGTGAATAGAAAGTGCACCCTGTGAACAATTCTTCAGAAAGTTGGGGGAGACCGAAAATCACATGTAAGTATGTGGCTACCCACAGCGAAGAATAATCTATAAAATGTAAAATATCACGACAAGAAAGATCATGAAATCAAAGAATAAGGCATGGAAATTTATTTACTCAAGAAAACTGCTTCGTTTTCTGGCACAGAATACTAAAGCACAATCTTAAGAACAAACAAGTGGTAACGGCTGCCAACCGTGCACAAAGAAAACCTTACTCAAATCTGTACCTTTATTTATTTATTTTCTAAATATGATTGTCGAATGTTAATACCGCTCACTATGTTAGAACCACACACATTGCTCATAATGAGTCACATGATTTATTCAGGCCTTCTGCACCACAATCACAAATTTACAGAGCACAAAGGAAATACTGCTGTAAATTGCAAAAATCACGGACGTATTCTCAGTTGCTGCCTACGAAAGGTATCCTGAGTTATTTTCTAACAGCTGAAACCTAGTAAGAAATGAATGAAGGACTAATGTTAAGCTGAAAGTTACACATTCACAAAATTGCAACACCAAGGATCAAAACTAGGTGTTACCTTTTAGGCGATTCCCAAAGCAGTGAGGCTGCTCGCTACTCACCCACAGTCCCTACGCTGACCGGAAGTTGACACACAGACAGTGTATATATTCCACCTGTGCCAAATTAACAAAAACGACGGATTATCACTCTCTGGTGTCTCCGTAACCCTGAGGAGTTCCTGTCTGCTACGCACAAAAGTTGGGTAAGCTGTCCCTGCATTCGGAGAAACGTACCCTAGCAAAGACATATAAAAACTCCAGCAAACGGCAAACACGCTTCCCAGTAGGCAGCCAGAGGGGTGGAATAAGGGAAACATAGAGTGACAACGCAAATATATGGTTATTTGCTTTTCTGTTTCCATTAAACTCTTAATATGCATCTAGCTAATGTAGAAGATGATTTAGATATGAAATAAGGTTCATATATCGTTATTTAGTATTGAAATATCAGTAGGGCTGCCAGATACATCATCTACTGACCACCTTTCTATCAGTCTGAATTTATAGGAGCACCGACACTTAAGCGATGCCATTCAGAAATATAAAAGTGAAGTGACTTGTATATAGACGCTTCATAACACCCTTTCCCCGAAGAGGAGAATGAGCTGGGTGTGGCCTTGTCATGGAAGGACATACCAAGCACTTTTCTACTAACGTAGAACGAAATAACCAATGAATCACTAGAAAATATAAGAAATTTTTTAAGCAGATTGAACATATCAAACACTCCAAAGCTCATTTATATAATAATTAATTTCTAGTGTCGAAATTCTATATTTATCTGTGTTCTTGTTTTAAGTGTGAATATTAATTTAGGTCCCCTATCGTCCAGCAAAAATTACGAATAGTACAGCAACAAAACCATCATTCATGGACAATTAAACAGAGAAATACCACAGAAACGTAATTAAAATACTAATAAGGATAAAAATATATGGACTGTACAATAACACAAGATACATCAGAAAGAACGTGAAAACGGAGGCATAATATGAACCGCGTTCGAGCTAATGGTATACGGACAAAATTATAATAGCAATAGAACACATGGATTGTACAATACACGATACATCAGTAAGCAAATACAGTATGGCTTGCATTCAAAAACACTAATAATCTAACGTAATTACAGTGAAAAGCAGGATCGTGACAAACTACTTGATTTCGTAGCTATGTGATTTCTTGTTGTGACAATGGAAAAGTGATTTACAGGGCGTTTCTCCAGCATCACTCTCAACTTTTAGAGAAATTCTTTTGTTAACAAAATCAACTCATGAAAAATAGCAAAATCATTATCTACCGCGTAACACATAACGCACCACAAAATATACAAGATGTAAGAAGTAATATGGTCTATTGTATTGCAGATTGTGACAGTTAGTGTTCTTCACTTTACATCAATCAACAACTGAACCAATTTAAACAAATTCATCAGCGACTATTAAAAATTAAAAGACTTTACGTGAGGATCAATCCTTTCTTTAAAATGTTATTCAAGATTTAATGATCGTGTTAAACGAACAGACTAATAGTCGCTGTACACACACACACGCACGCACACGCACACGCTCACGCACACGCACACAGGCATAGGCTATTTGATTTCGTTGCTGCACTAAATATTTCACTTGTCACCCACAGAACACAAGAGGCCAGGGAAAGTCGTTAGTTCTCGCAGGAGCTACTTGGAGGACAATGGGACTCGATGTTGCTGTCACTGATGACTGGCTTCCAGTTGTTATATTATCCACTCCTATTCTCAAACGACCTTCCCCTTATATCTATGCCCACTTCACTGTGTGCTATGGGGATGACAGAGGCGACGTCCGTGCACCAAGTGGAGTGTAGAAAAACATCAGCATGTCATGTGGCATGTATCTGAGTTGGAGAGCCATGCCTGCCTCCAGTTTGTGGTGTGAGAGGCGAGTCGCGCATAGGTGCGGCCCGAATTGGGATCCCAATGCATGAGTCATGGGACCACCACGCTATTTGACGCTCAAGACTCATAGGCATGTACAGCCGTAAGACAAGCATAGTAGAACAAATTCAGTGATTGGCCTAGAAACTTTCACATGTCCGAGTTATGCTTTAATAATTTATTATAAAAAAAGATTTTTCAAGATTGTTGACTGAGACTTGTAAACATTGACATTTACTATATAAGATTAACGATGTAAATTCACTCACATAAACATTAGCTACATTAGAGTTTCACAATATTTCGAGATGTTCCCATAGGATGGACTTCACAAAATAGATATCACTTTAAAAAAAAATTTTAAACGTATCGTAATTATCTTTCTTCCAAACCATAACATTGTAAGTGGCCTTCCTATTAGAAACTTCTCAAGGCTGCTGTTATATTTCTATTATAATAAAGTCAATATACTTCTTTCTTCGCTCTTCCCAAACTCTCTTCATACGTTCACTGTGTTCTCTCTTGCGTTCTATCGACCATCTTTTTCCCGTTCTGTTCTCCGTATGTTCTTGTTTAAATGTGTGCTTGTGTATGTTGTGTCTGAACTGTTCTCTATTGTTTAAGTTGTCTTGCGTGATCCCCAGTTCTTTAATGTCTTCATCTGCTTCAGTGATCCACTTTGTCTTGGTTTGGTCTTGTTTTCTACCTCAAACAGTTGTCTTGTGGGCCTGCTTTTATGCATCCTGCTAATATGTCCATAACATTTCATCCTTCCCTTTCTAGTGGTGTCTGTTATTGTTTCTATGTCTTTGTAAATCTCTCTGGTTGGCCTCTTCATCCAAATTCCTTCCCGAAACACTGGTCCATATATTTTTTCTCAGAATTTTTCTTTCCTACTTTTCAATCTCTCTGATCTTAGTATGATCATCAAACACTGCAATTTCTGCAGCATAAAGTGCTTCTGGTGGTACTACTGTGTTGTAATGCCTTAGTTTCGCATTGGCAGAAATAGATTTCTTATTATAGTGATTCCAAGTGAGCTTATATGCTTTTTGTAATCTGGAGTTCTATCTTCATTCGCTATTGAGTTAAGTCCTGATGGGTGGATTATCTCTCCCAGATATCTGAAGTGGGCAACTTATGCCACTTTCCCGTACTGAGTAGTAATGGGGAGATTATCTACAGTTTAGTTTTCCATATTCCGTGTTTTCTCGTAGGAGATTTGTAGCCCAGTTTTGTGTTAGATTTCTTGTAGTTTTTCCAATGCTAGTTTGGCTTCCTCTCTATTGTTCATTAGAGTGACAAGATCGTCCGCGAAAGCCAGACACTTCACCCTAATTCTCTTCTCATTTTTAATACCGAGCTAAATTCATTTTATTTCCTTTTCCCATGTCCTCACAATTTTTTCCAGAACCATGTTAACAGAAGGGGGGATATTCCATCTCCCTGGCGAACACCAGTGTGGATATGAAATGCTTCCGATGTTTCTCCCATGAATTTAGCTTTGGAGGTTTTATCTGTCAATGGCTGTTGAATAATTGACCTTGTTTTTCTGTCAATCCTGAACTCATCTAAGTTTATAATTTACTTTTTAATGATCAGGATGAGTTCATGTGGGTGTACGATTATGTTTCGTTAACCCATACGCATATACACTCAGTTCCATGTATTCATTCAAATTTGAAAGTTCGCATTCACGCACATAAATCTCTCACATTCTTCACACAATAGAAAAATAGGATAACTGTTAGTACTAATTACACGTAACTTATTTACAAGTTTTAGTAGATCACAAGCACATCGAATATACAACTAAGCTACTACACACAGTAAGTAACACAAACCTATTGTACAATGAATTCTACTAACGACAGAGTATGTCCACACAGACCATGTGGAATCGACACTGGCAGCTTATCCTCACCCTGGCATACTTCACCTTCAGGGTTACAGATCTTGCAAACAACTGTATTAAGGATCTTCTCTCCCACCAACTCTTTTCTGCAGAGCCGTTATGCATCAGATTGAAAACTTTAGTTCTGAACATGAAACATTAGATCTTGAATTACTTAATTATCAATAATAAATGAGTATCTCGGCGAAGTTATTGAACCAACAGGACTCGAGAAAATAGCACAAAACAACCGAGTACAGAAATTCAAGAAAGCATTCGGACTTGTTCAAAGCATATATAACAAAAAATGCCTGTCAAAAGGAACTAAAATCAGACACTACAACACAGTTATCAAACCTACAGTCACATATGCAAGTGAAACGCTCTCACTGAATAGAAAACTAGATTTACAAGATATTAAGAAAATAGAGAGAAAAATTATTAGGAAAATTCTGGGACCACGATACACACAAGATGGATACAGACTGCAGACCATCGAAACAACTGAAAAACTATCAAATATCGAAAGTGACATCAGAAAGAGACGAATGAAATTTTATGGACACCTACACAGATTACCTGGAAACAGGTTAACTAAACGTCTATTGGACTATGTGACATCACTTAAAGCAACAATACCCTGGGTAATTGAAGTTAAGAAGGATTTGACAAAAGCAAAAATTGACATAACAGACGCATCAGACAGGGATACATTCAGAAGAAAAATTGACAAGTGGAAGTTTACTTCAGAGACGGCACCAAAACCATACCGAACAAAGTGGACTGAAGAAAGAAAGGCCTTTGGGGAGAAAATGAAGAAATATTGGCAAAACAAGAAGAACCTAAGGAAATATTGATAAATCACCTGCTTATCGTTCTCCTATGGGGACATTCGCTAATAATAATAAATGAGGCAACCAGTAAGGCAATGATTACCAGTTATCACTCACCTATTCATATAGATACATAGTAACTGACTCAACCTGTTTTTTTGGTTTGACAAACAGCATATCTTTCTTTTCTTTTCTGCTGCTTCCTCAATATGCGTTTGGTAGCTCATTCGAAAGACTTGAGATGGATGTCCCACATATCGTGTTTTCCGTGACAGTAGAGCCTACCGAGCTTGACAACTTCCATCAGCCACTCAGAATGGTTCGCTCTCGGGTGGTACAATGATATAAACACCGGAAAACACTAGCTTATCGTTCTGTCTAGCGCCCACGACCAGTGTCGCCACCGAAATTGAGACCTATTGTTGGAAATCATCCCAGTCACGCGGCCTACTTTCCGTAGGATCCATTCACTAACGCCACCACGGCTGTCTTCTCTGTGGCTACCTCATTGAAGAGAATTACACTGATTTAAACTTCAGCTCCACAGCCACAAATACATACGCAAAACCCGATCTCATTCGCGTTATTGGACCGAATAGATCGACTCCGGCAATATCAAGTAATTTTGTTGGTGTAACAGGGTATCTGGGTGTGACGCGTGACACATCCAGAGACTTAGCTTTTTGACAAGACTTGCGTAAACTAATGACCCGATAGTCTTCGCACCATGTCACTAAAGTAGCATGTTTTCTGTAATTTTTGTAAACACTTCTTAGCTATAAAATGGCCGTACCTAAGGTCGATATACCACAAACAATCTTGAAACCTCTTCGTCGGCGAAAGAGGATGTTGTCCTTAATCAAATAAAATTATCGGATCGCTGATTGACTCTTATCCCCCCACTTTTTCTTGATATCGATCAATACCACGTCCTTTTCTTGTTCGCTGCCAATTTTCTGCAGCGGCACAGCAATGAAGTGCCAGGAAGCTACGTCCTTGAGATATAATGTACTCAAATTGTAAGCCGGCCGCGGTGGTCTCGCGGTTCTAGGCGCGCAGTCCGGAACCGTGGGACTGCTACGGTCGCAGGTTCGAATCCTGCCTCGGGCATGGATGTGTGTGATGTCCTTAGGTTAGTTAGGTTTAAGTAGTTCTAAGTTCTAGGGGACTAATGACCACAGCAGTTGAGTCCCATAGTGCTCAGAGCCATTTGAACCATTTTTTTTACTCAAATTGTTTTCTCGCAGACTTTCTTCGCCCCCTGTACCATGCCGAACAGAGCACACGAAAGCGCGTTCGCAGAAATGTTCTTTTCGCCAAAAACAATTTAGTCGTAAACTGTAGTTCCTGAGAGATACGTCCCAGCAAGTCACTCTCCTATGTTTCAGTTTTGTCGACTTTTGAAGTTCTAATACTCGGTGATGCATGAGCACTTTCACGTTTCTCCCATGCAGGTAGTTTAGGAACGTGTCGAAGGTCTGCATGACTGCGACACCCTCCAGCCCTGTCACTGTGTGGCTCTTCTCACATCGAGACAGAACACGACCAGCGATGGATATCGTTTTCCATGTTGATAGATCACTCTCCTCTCCTCCTCGAAGGGAAAAACCACTCCGAGTACAGTCAACGAACTGTCTGACATTAGGCAGAAGTCCTGATCTAAATATGGGTTTGGCAGGACAGGTGTATTCACCAAGGCATCCTTCAATATGGCTAATTCGTCATGTACAGGTTGGTCCCAGTCCCAGACCGTATTTTTCCTGTTAGGGTGTACAGGCGAGATGTAGACAATAATGTTAAATTCACGTAACGATTATAGCAATTTCCTGAACCTAGAGCACCTCGTAGCTGCTTTCTTGTTCTCTGTATAAGGTATTCGGCAATCTCCACAATTTTGTCGTGGTCGGGTTGTATCCAGTCCGCTGAGATAAATACCTAGCATTATGTACTAACCCTAGAAAGATAATCATATAAAAACAACCTGAACGGTAACCATATGCGAGCAACGTAGGCTATCATTCTATGTTTAACAATACAAAAATCGCTTATCAGACGTTCAGTAATAAAGATTTTCGGTTATCCAAATCATTTACGACAACAATTACTCTGATTAGTCGAATATCCTCTGTGACCTGATTTTGTGACCAAACTAAAGCCTTTTATTTAAGTCCTTTAAAGATTTGGTAACAAATAGTAAAAGCTTTCTGTGAATTTTATTAGTTGATTCAGGTGAAGTTAAATTTTTTGACCTGTTTCATATCCAGTGAAGACATTTCATTTTCTTACTGTTAGACACCTCATAAATTGTTGCCTTCGAGGCATTTAACATTTCTGGTAATCAGATTTAAAATATGGCTACAAAAATATCAGTAAATTTCAGTCAAGACACCATCAGGTGTTATGATTAATTTTTGTGATCTTTTAACGGTTAACGGAAAATGAGTTCCAGAAAAAAATCAGCTAATGTGAAATAAAGTATTTTCATGTACTTAATTGTTCTGAAAAAGTATATAGAACAGTTGGCCAAAATAAGATGCGATATTTTATTATACAGAACAAATGGCTCCTCTATTGTAGGGTGCATAAGGGGCGTCAACAGCGTCAGATTTTGATTGACCACTGAGAGACTCACGTGAGACAGCGTTATCAACACCTGAAATTGTTTGAATGGTTCTTCATTGGTGATCTCCATTTGATTGGCTGATTGACTCGTGCAGTTCATTTGGATTCAGATGTGACTGAAATCCGGTTTCGGAGTACAGAGCGGATTAGGTTGTGGAAAGGGGACAAGGTCAATTACTGTTAGCTATACAAGAACACACACAACTTTATTGCTCGAACCAATACACAGTTTTCTTCTTAAAACAACAGAGATCAATTCACGGCTGATGGTCTAAGTAACTTCTCAATAATAAAGTTTAAATAACTCCTTTTAAAATACAAGACTTTAGAGAAGGCCTCACTTAAGAAAAAAATTACAATATCTTCTCGGCTGAAGGCCGAAGTAGTTTTTCAGGCCAGCTAAGGGAATTCTTTAAAATCCAAGCATTTAGAGATTCCGCCTAAAGGCCATACTCAGGAAAATTCAAGCTAATTCTTCCGCTGAAAGCTCAATAAAAGAAATTTTCTTTACATAATAAAGAAGGGGCTTAAAAGATACGCTTTTACACAGTACAACAGAGAAACATCTTACGAAAACTTGAAGAATCTTGTCGGCTGAAGGCCCAAATAATTACTCGAGAATAATTAAATACAACCTTAAGATACACATTTACAGAACGTGGCTGAAGGCCTAAATACAGAGCAACAAGAATTTTAAATGAAACACGGCTGAAGGCTTAATCTTAAAGTCGTTATGAAGTTCGGCTAAAGGCCATATACTAAAAATAAAACAGACAATATTAATATGCGGCTGACAATGACAATGACAATGACAATGACAATGACAATGACGATCACAAACAGTGGAGCTCAGAAGTGTTTCAATGGTCTGCCTGGGGAGGAATCTCTAACAACAGTTTAGGTGAGACAGACAGCCAAGCGTAACACTAAGGACGACCTGTGGAGGGCTGACGAACCAACTAAGTACCTCATCAGCTCCCTTCCACCCAACCAACGGCACGACAACCGAAAATATCAGCGAGGACGAAGATATCAGCAGCACTATTTCTTGATAATATTGGCGTCTAAATACAGCCAAGGCACAATAACACCAAAGGTTGTCGAACTGGACGCCGTGCCGACCAGCATCAACGTGGCGAGGAAACACACACTCGGTGCTCTGACCCAACCGACCAACTGCCTACTCCAGTACGCAGACAGCATTCATCTGCTCATTGGAAATCACAGAAACTACACTCAGTTCCACGGAAACACTTGTACCAATAACTCCGACAAATCCTAAAAGCAATCACCTTGGAACAACAAGGAGAAATGACAAGTCATACACACACAGAGTTTCCATGAGCGGTCGGAGACCAAATACACGTCTTCGGATGAGAAGACCGACCGAAAGACCAATCAAGGTTGTCCCCACTCCAGTTATGAGTGTTGGCAACGGTCGGGCGAGTCTTCGCTGCCCGGAGCTCACTGCAGCTCCAACTCGACTCAACTCGAAGTCCGTTCGGAACTCGGAGACAGGCGGCCCGGGCACATGGGCTCGGACCCACCCACGCCGAGGTAATTCTTCCCCATCGGCGACGACATATCTGCACGAGAAAGGGAACAACCCATGTCCGGCAAGATGACCAACTGACGACGCCCCGAAACGGTCAAAAGACCAAATACACGTCGTTCAATGAGATGACCAACCGAACGACTAACCGGCGGTCGTTCCCGGTCCAATTTCCTTCCATCGGACAGTTCATGTGTGTGTCCAGCGGTCTGCAAGTTCTGGCTGTCCGCGCCTCACTGGCGCTCCGTCCCCGTCTGATCCATTCTCCCGACTGACGCTACGTCCCCGAACTCTGCTCCGTGCCCGACTAACTTCCAGACACACAACGACCCGTAAATACTATCGGTCGCTCCAGAGATAGTACGACAGAGCACTTATCGATTGGGGCTGCTGCTGCCACTCACGGGCAGGTAAGGAAGGAAGTTAGTGACGCCAATAAATGGAATAAGAAAACGAGGAAGCAGCACGGTAACAGACGATGACAAACAATAAACAGAATGAGCACGAGCCGCGCACGGCTCAGACAGTGGCCTGATGTTGGATTGCACAGGAACGTAAGGGAAAGCATATACATAAATCACGTCTAACCACGACGATGGAAGATCACGGTATTGTGCAAGAAGCACATCCCAACTCCTTCAAACCTGCGACCGCCTTCTGAGAAAAAAAATAAATAAACTCCCTGCCATATTCTGTGTGGAGTCTAGTAGTAGCTGGACTTGGAAATTACCATTCTAAGCATATGCTGTCATTAACACTACATCACAAATTCCTGAGTTTGGAGGGGTGGTGAAACCAGGAAGCATAGGGTCCTCACGAATGGAGGTGCATTGTGTTCAGCGAATTATTGTGGTTCTGCAGTACCCTGGACGACTATCACCGACGTGTGTGGAGGCAACTTTGGACAGGTAACGACGGAGTTACTCCTAAGGTCAAGTTGTGGTGAGTCGTCAGGTATGACTTCAGATCGAGGGTGGTAGTGGTTAAAAGAAATCTGACAGCACAGTGGTACATCTTGTACATCTCGAATCCACATAAGTTACCTCTCATGTGACAGTATGTGGCGCCATTTTTCAACAGGACAATGCAGATCTACACTCTACAAGCGTCTCTGTGAACTATCTGCGTAATGTTGAGGTACTCTCGTGACCAGTAAGTTCCTCAAATCTGTCCCCGAAAGAACATGTCTGGAACCAGTTCGGAAGTCAACTTTATCCCCGTGTCAGTATCCAGGATATCGATGACCAGTTAAAATGGTTATACAGTGGGCTTTTTCCAGCCTGTACAAATTCTAGGGACTGATCGATGAGAGGATGCGTAACAAAAAGAGGTCTGTGAACTTACGTCTGGAAGTGCGTGGTTTCCACGCTAGAGACCATTTATTCAGTCTTACATTGTTAGAAAGACAGGGGTCTAATAAGCGCTGTAACATGCAGTCACAGTTACAGTAAGTGGTTTCCAAGTGCCTCAACACATGCGTGTACGCGCTGCAACATGTTCTGCCCCACACGTTCACGTCGGCCAGGTTGTGACCGAACAGTGTCAATGGCAGCATGAATACGCTTCTCCAGTGTCTCCACATATGGATTGGGCTCTGCATGAACGATATTTTTGAGATGACTCCACAACAGTAAATCTCACGGGATGAGATTTTGCGAACGAGCAGGTCATGCAACTGGATCCCCTCGTCCGGTCCATCGACCAGGGGAGACACTATCGAGATGCGTTCGGACGTCAATGGCAAAGTGGGCTGGAGTATTATCATGAAGCAGCCAGACTACCCTTCGAATCATCAGTGGCACTTCTTCCAGCAGGGGAAGCAAAGTCATCAGCAAGAAACGCCGATAGTTCCGGTCTGTTCGGTGACGTGGAAGGAAGACTGGTACCAAAATACGGTCGCTAATTATTCCGGTCTAAACATTCTGGCTGCACCGATGCTGATGATACATTGTCACCATACCTTGGGAGTTCTGCATACTATCCCACACATGACTGTTGTGAAAGATGAAGATACCAGTCCGCGCAAAGGTGCCATATCTGTGAATAGGATGGATGACACAAATCTCTGAGTTGTGATTGCCTTGCCGAAGAAAACTGCTCTCGATATGGAACGTATGTAGCTAGTAAGCCATGCACACGCTGTAAGTGATAAGAGTAGTAACAATTGTCTTGGAGAATGTTGTACACGGTCGTCTGGCTTACCCAGTACTGGCGGGCCAACTGCCTGGTACTGACACGACGGTCGCCTTCCACAGTGTTAATCACATTTTCCTCGAAGTGTAGTGTCTGAACATTGCAGTTACGTCCTTCATAATTTCCTGATTCCTGGAACGTCCCTGTGTCAGACAAATGGCGAAACACTGTTGCAAACATTGAACACTGTGGAATGAGATTTTTATTCTGCAGCGGAGTGCGCGCTGATATGAAACTTCCTGGCAGATTAAAACTGTGTGCCGGACCGGGACTCGAAATCGGGACCTTTGCTTTCCACGGGCAAGTGCTCTACCAACTGAGCTACCCAATCACGACTCACGCCCCGTCCTCACAGCTTCACTTCTGCCTGTACCTCGTCTCCTACGTTCCAAACTTTACTTAAGCTCTCCTCCTCTCGCAATACTCTTCAACATCTGTAACTCCTCTTCCGACTCCGCCAGCATTGCAGGACCATCTGCGTATTTTGTATTCTTTATCTTTTCTCATGCAATTACAACGCCTGTTGCGTCCTGTATCGCCTTACCTAACAGGTCTTCTCCATATATGCTGAATAGCTGGGGTGACAGTGAGCATCCTTGCCTTACACCCTTTCCAATGCTCATTCCTACCGTCTCCTTAATCCCTATTCTGCTACTTTTCGCTTTGTATACATTTTCTCCACGAACCTCTTTTTCAGCGTACACCTATATCTTTAAAAATTGTCAGCAGCATACTCCAATTGACCCTAAAGAAAGCCTTCTCTCAGTCATTCTTTCTCCAATGATGCTCAGACAAGTTATGGCATCTCTTGTTCTCTCACTTTTTCTCAACCCTAATGGGTCTTCCTCGATCTTTTGCTCAATTATATTTTTAGTTCTCCTTAGTATTATCCACGTAATAGCCTTTCTCATGTGGCAGATAAAACTAATTGTCTTATGGTATTTACATCCTTTATAAATGGCTCTGAGCACTATGGGACTTAACATCTATGGTCATCAGTCTCCTAGAACTTAGAACAACTTAAACCTCACTAACCTAAGGACATCACACAACACCCAGCCATCGCGAGGCAGATAAAATCCCTGACCCCGCCGGGAGTCGAACTCGGGAACCCGGGCGTGGGAAGCGAGAACGCTACCGCACGACCACGAGATGCGGGCATATTTTATAGGTAAGGATACTATAACGGTATTAAGTAGATAATGAGATCAAATTCCCCGGTCATAAATTCCGTGTACTAATTTGGTCAATCTGGTTATTTAATTTGGATCTACAGTGAGGTGACGAAAGACATGGGATACCTTCTGATATCAAACCGTACCCCTTTTTGACCAGCGTAGTGCAGAAATTCGACCTAGTACGGACTCTACAAGTCGTTGGAAGCCGTGCAGGAATATCGAGACGTGTTGCCTCTTACAACCATCCATAATTGCAAATTTATCACCGGTACAATATTTCGTAGTCGAACTGACCTCTCGATCATATCCCAAAAATGTTTGATGGGTAGCTAAATCATTCGACCGAATCATCCAGAATGTTCTGCAAAGCAATGACAAACAGTTGTAGTCCGGTGACACGACGCACCGTTTTTCATAAACATTCCATCGTTGTTTGCGAACATGAAGTCTATGAATGGCTTAACCATTTCCAGTCATTGATCGGTTCAGCTGGACCAGAGAAAGCAGTTTATTCCAGGTAAACATACCCCACACCATTATGGAGCCACTACCAGCTACCACAGTACCTTGTTCATAATTTGGGTCCATGGTTTCATGGGGTCTGTGCCACATTCGAACCCTACCATCAGCTCTTACCGACTTAAATCAGGACTTATCTGACCAGGCGACGGTTCTAAAGTCGTCTAGGGTCCAATCGATATGATTACGGGCCCGGGAGAGGCGCTGCAAGCGATGTCGTGCTGTGAGCAGAGGCAGCCGCGTCGAACGTCTGCTGCCGTATGCCATTAATGTCCAATTTTGTCGCACTGTCCTAACCGATACGCTCGTCGTACGTCCCGTACTGTTGTCTGTGGTTATTTCATGCAGTTTTGCTTGTCTGTTAGCACTGACAACTGTACTCGAACGCCTCTGCTCTCGGTCGTTAAGTGTAGACCGTGTTGTCCGTGGTGACAGACAATGACTGAAACTTGATACTCTCAGCAGAACCGCGTGGACGCTATGGTCGCAGGTTTGAATCCTGCCTCGGGCATACACTTGTGTGATGTCCTTAGGTTAGTTACGTTTAAATAGTTCTAAGTTCTAGGGGACTGCTGACCTTCGATGCTAAGTGCCATAGTGCTCAGAGCCATCTGAACCATTTGGACCTTCTTTGTACTGAAAGGAAGCTGAAGATACAGCTACCCCTCTACTGAAAGGGAAAATAAAAGTTTTTCTCACAGCAGTAAGCACTCGTTCAACAAATCATAAAAGAATTTAGAAACATTTTCCATATTGTAAAGGGAGGATCTCATTGTAGGGTGTTCCAGGCTTGTGAAGCGAGGGAAAATGTGAATAAACGCCAGCTGTTTTCTTTCTTTATTTTCGTCGTTTCTTTTTTGGTCAAATCAGCATCATCCAATACACGGAGGAGGAAGAGGGAAAGCGAAAGGGCTCGTCTTGCGGCGGTGGTTGGCAGAGGACAGCGCGCCGGAGCATCCCCCGTCCCGGCGGGCGGTGCCGTAATCTCATTTGCCGCCGGCTTTGTGTGTGCGCCCCCTGCGGTTTGTTTTAACGAAGTGACAGCCTTCCGTCTCCCCGGGCCGGGCTCCTCTTTCCACTTCCCTTCCTTTCCTTTCCGCCCCGGAGCCATTTCCTCCCATCTGCCGAGGCCTCGGGAGCAGCCTCCGTTGTTTGGAGCGGAGCGGAGCGCTCGCCAAACAGGCCCGCGGCGGCGGTAATCGGGGGGACGCGGGCCGTCTGTTGACAACGGAAAACGCCGGCAAAGTGGTCCCACTTAGGAGCACCACACGCGGGGGCGGCGGCGCCTCTCTTTTGCCGGAGGCGTTACATCGCGGGTGTCACGCACAGGCCACGAGCTGTTTCAGCTACAATGAGGAGCGGTCGAACGAGAAGATTTTTAAAAAAATCGCAGAAATTGAATGCGGAAAGAATTTTTTTTTCATGAATCTAGTAAACATGGATGGAAATTACAACACTACTGGCCATTAAAATTGCTACACCATGAAGAAATGCAGATGATAAACGGGCATTCATTCGACAAATATCCTATAACTGACATGTGATTACATTTTCACGTAATCTGGGTGCATAGATCCTGAGAAATCAGTACCCTGAACAACCACCTCCGGTCGTAATAACGGCCTTGATACGCCTGGGCATTGAGTCAAACAGAGCTTGGATGGCGTGTAAAGGTACAGCTGGCCATGCAGCTTCAACACGATACCACAGTTCATCAAGAGTAGTGACTGGCGCATTGTAACGAGCTAGTTGCTCGGCCACCATCGACCAGACGTTTTCAGTTGGTGAGAGATCTGGAGAATGTGCTAGCCAGGGCAGCGGTCGAACATTTTCTCTATCCAGAAAGGCCCGTACGGAACCTGCGACATGCGGTCGTGCATTATCCTGCTGAAAAATAGGGTTTCGCAGGGATCGAATGAAGGGTAGATCTACGGGTCGTAACTCATCTCATATGTAACGTCCACTGTTCAAAGGGCCGTCAATGCGAACAAGAGGTGACCGAGACGTGTAACCAACGGCACCCCATACCATCACACTGGGTATTGACGAATACACGCTTCCAGTGTGCGTTCACCGGGATGTCGTCAAATACGGATGCGACCATCATGATGCTGTAGACAGAACCAGGATTCATCCGAAAAAATTACGTTTTGCCATTCGTGCACCCAGGTTCGTCGTTGAGTACACCATCGCAGGCACCCTTGTCTGTGACGCAGCGTCAAGGGTGACCGCAACCATGGTCTCCGAGCTGATAGTTCATGCTGCTGCAAACGTCGTAGCACTGCTCGTTCAGATTGTTGTTGTCTTGCAAACACCCCATCTGTTGACTCAGCGATCGAGACGTGGCTGCACGATCCGTTACAGCCATGGGGATAAAATCCTGTCATCTCGACTGCTACTGATACGAGGCCGTTGGGATCCAGGACGGCGTCCCGTGTTACCCTCCTGAACCCACAGATTCCATACTCTGCTAACCGTCATTGGATCTTGACTAACACGAGTGGCAATGTCGCGATACGATAAACCGCTATCGCGATAGGCTACAGTCCGACCTTCATCATAGTCGGAAACGTGATGGTACGCATTTCTCCTCCTTACACGAGGCATCACAACAACGTTTCACCAGGCAACGCCAGTCAACTGCTGTTTGTGTATGAGAAATCGGTTGGAAACTTTCCTCATGCCAGCACGTTGTAGGTGTCGCCACCGGCACCAACCTTGTGTGAATGGTCTGAAAGGCTAATCATTTGCATATCACGGCATCTTTTTCCTGTCGCTTAAATTTCGCGTCTGTAGCATGTGATCTTCGTGATGCAGCTATTTTAAAGGCCAGTAGTGTAGTTAATGTTTGACGATAAGACCGCTTCAGCTGTAATCCTTTTATTTGTAATCAAGACCGATTTCGCAGCATTTTAGCTGTATCAGCAGTCGGATTTTGTACAAAAATTCCCGTACGTTCAGGTGAAAAAACCATGGAATAGCAATATACACATATGCAGATAGCGTTATTGTGGCTTACACAAGTTGTATAGGGTCAGTACATTCTCGGAGATGTCTTTCGTACACAGATGATAATTTAAACGCCCACCAAAGTGATTACAGCCGCAAGTCGGGAATTAGTAGTCGCTGAACACGGATTGTTAGTTGGAGCTAGATATATGGGAAATTCTGTTTCGTAAATCGTTAGGGAATTCAGTATTCCAATATCCAGAGTCCAACAATGTGCCGAGAAAGCGAAATTTCAGGCACTATCACCAGGGACAACGCAGTGGCGGGTGGCCTTCACAAACGACCGAGAACAGCGGCAGTTGTATAGAGTGGTCAGTGGTAACAGACAAGCGTCAGTGCATGAAATAACAGCAGAAATTCATGTAGGACGTGCGACAAACGTATCCGTTACCATAATGCAACGCAATTTGGTGTTACTGGCTGTGGCAGCAGACGAGTGATGCGAATGTTTTTGCTAATACCATTACATCGCCTGCAGCGCCACTCCTGGACTTCTGACGATAGCGGTTCGTCCCTAGATGGAGAAAACCGTGGCCTGGTCAGATGAGTCGCTATTACTGTTGATGGGACATGGTGGTAGGTTTTGAGTATGTCGAAGTTCCCACGAAGCCATGCATCCAATTTGTCAACAAGTTACTGTGTACGCTGGTGGCTCCATAATGGTGTGGGCTGTGTATACGTGAAACGGAAAGGGTCCCCTGGCCCAACTGAACCGTTCATTTACCACTTCCGGCGATTAATGGACTCAATGCTCCCAAACACCAGACCACAACTGTTCGCGACTGGTTACAAAAACATTCTCGATACTTCTAGCGAATGATCTGGCCACACAAATTGCCCGAGATGAGTCCCATCGAACATTTATCGAAAATAATCGATAGGTCAATTCGTCTACAAAAACCTGCACCTGCAACACTTTCACAATAATGGGTGGCTGTAGGTGTAGCATGGCTCAGTATTTCTGCAGGGGCTTCCAACAATTCGTCGAGTCCATGGCACGTCGAGCTGCTGGGGAAAAGTGGGTCCGACACGATATTAGGTGACATCCCGTGACTTTTGTCATCTTAGAGTAAGGCAACAAAACGTAACTAAAATGAAAAAGTTAGAAGGATGAACATTCTTACAAAATCAAGTTCTGTTCCGATGGAAAAAAGAGACTGCAATGACCCAGAGTTCATAGTGAGCCTAGAGTTGATGACAGTGTCATACTAAGTCTTGAAATAGTTTTATATTGGATATTTTTGAGGATGAACCACTGTTTAATACTGAATAACTGTGGCTTTTACCAGTATAGTGTTTAATCCTTTTTGGGTAGGTGACGGACATGAGCTGATTAATTTTGCATAATCCCGTAAATAGTCTCACACAGTAGGTTTCTGACGACTTTTTGAGTATATGGGGATCCGTTATCTCTCTAGATACTAGTACTTAGGGTGAGTAGAATTTCGTAGTATTTAAATTATTTCACAGTTTTTTACTAGGAATTTCTTATTTTTAGCTTTCGTCCTTTTACGTATCACGTGTTAGATGTTATTTTGTGCTATTTTTTATTTGACGTCCATTAGTTCGATCGGTAAGTGGCTTAATTTTGTAAGTATGTTCATCCCGTATATCTTTTCAACTTACTTAAATGTTCTTGCCTTACGTACGTTTTTGTCTATTAATTTATACAGGTATCCCCTGAAGATACATATAAAATGCTTCGAAACCGGTTGTGCTTATAATAAAGGGCTTACAGCTGAAGTGGTCTCACCCTGGATGTGAATGCCCTGACTACAAAGACTTCGGCATGGAAAATAATATTTATTGTTTTTAAATAATGTGTCACAGGGATTGCGCCCAGAATTTCACATACTTTGTCTGAGTCTGAAAGTGAATCCGCCCATGACACTGTGTAGCATCTGCAATGAAGTGTTTGCCTCTTGGCGAATTAGCTCTTTCAAACCATCTTTGGTTTTTTATATTTGTTCACCGATTCCCGGAAAACTTTAGACTTGAGGTAACCCGGGAGTGAAAAGTCTGGAGGCTATAATGCTGGTAAAAGGGAAGGACACGGGATATGGCCATTTCTGTTGATGAGGTGACCAGGAAATGCGAGTCTACACTGACACTGCCGCAGTGTAGCTACTTCCACCATCTTTCTGGAACAGTTAAGAGATGTCCACAGTTTACAGAGTATCCTAAATACAAAATTTCGATGCTTAATTATTCGGTGGGATGCACTTTTCCATATAACATGGTTATGTTCTCCAACAGTTTGTTGAACGTAACTTCTACAATACAAATAGCTGGCTGTACAATACATGTAGACGTCCGTTGATCTAGCCGGAGATGTGGTTCCTCTCGGTCGGTTTGTACTTCGATCGGCGGTGCAGTACAGCAGCTTCGGTGATATCTTCTCGGAGACTCTGCTATAGCGGATGCCATTAGCAGCGAACGAAGTCTGGTCTGCCTTCGACCGGCCGGGCCTATGTAGTGAGCCGGAGCCAATAGAAACCCGGCGTAGGAATACGTGGCCAGATATGTCGCAGCGACCTCTGCAAGGAAAGGTTCCTATTAATCGACTGGAATCTTCGGCTTGTTTACCTGATGTCTTCCCCTGTTTGGATGTTGGTTTTTTCCCTCATAGCGTCGCTGTTATGCGGTGCTGCCTGCCATTGAGGAGAACACGATGGCAGACAGTACAAACATGGACTTAACGTAGCAGAGAGCTGCATATTGAAGGAAACATTGCTTAGCATCCTCTAATATCCATTGAATGGCAAGTTGTCTAATGTCTTCATATAACTTCACACACGATTGATATTGTCTTGGGTACACCTTATGTTTACATTACATTTTTTCTTCTTGGTGCTACAGGTGGCTTAAAAGTTTTCACCGTTAGGTATATTGCATTGAAAGAAGCGCAAGGAGGTAAATTAAACTCTGAACAGAATGTGCTTTAGGCCCTAACAAAACTATCTGAGGTTTCCTTATACGTCGTTATGTCAAACGCACATCGCACATTTGACCAACGCTGCATGACTACTGCCGGCCGCTGTGGTCTCGCGGTTCTAGGCGCGCAGTCCGGAATCGTGCGACTGTTACGGTCGCAGGTTCGAATCCTGCCTCGGGCATGGATGTGTGTGATGTCCTTAGGTTAGTTAGGTTTAAGTAGTTCTAAGTTCTAGGGCACTGATGACCACAGCAGTTGAGTCCCATAGTGCTCAGAGCCATTTGAACCATTTTGCATTTTGAACCATTTTGCAACGCCTCGAAGGCGTTGTGGATGGGTTGATTTGGTGGAAGGGACCAAACAGTGAGGTAATCGGTCTCATCTGGTTAGAGAAAGATGGGGAAGGAAGTCGGCCGTGCTCTTTCAAAGGAACCATCCCGGCATTTGCCTGAAGCGATTTAGGGAAATCACGGAAAACCTAAATCAGGACGGCCGGACGCGGGATTGAACCGTCGTGCTCCCGAACCCGAGTCAAGTGTGCTAACCACTGCGCCACCTCGCTCGGCCCCTCCCAAGAGTTCGGCCACCGGCGATTGTCGTATCGCAACTAACAGAGCAGGACCCCCGCCCCTCCCCCCTAACCGAGTCACGCGCGGAAGTAGAGGGTGTTTTACAGTTTATGTTACACATTTCTAGAGATTATCGAGGGGCAGCAGCTCAAGTTTTACATAGGAACCCATGTCCGGTAACAGATAGTTTCCATGTTGCAAGGAAAACAAGAGCTCCTCAACCGCGCTAGATCTTTCTTACGTATTTCAAATGTTATGGTAGGCTACTTACGTTCATGAATGGTACGATGACGCGATTTCTGTGATGTCTTCTGTTTTATCCGCCTTGTTTCAAACTTTCTGGTGATGCGTCAGTTGACATAACGATAACTAGAAATGGCGTTACAGGATGCGTGTATATATGTTCACAAAATAAATCGATGTGTTGCTAATTTACAGTGAAGGTTGCAACAGTGGAAGAGAAGTAGCGTCTGTACCACGAGTGCTTTCCAGATCGTGTGACTCCATCTCATCTTTTGTTTGCAAGAGTAGAACAAGTGAAGAGCAAACTGTGGTGCTCCAAGAAGGTGGTTCACTGTCGCAAGAAGAAGTGCTGCGTCAAGTTGAAGAGAACCCATCGACGAGTATTTGAACCATTGCACGATACTTGCACGTGTCTCACTCATCTGTCTGACATCTTCTGAGCGAACAGCAACTCCACACGTATCACCCTCAGAAGGAATACGCCACATTTCTGTATTTGGTTTCAATAGCACCGTGCGGACTTCCCTCAAGCGAATTTCATTCACCGCAAAGTGATCTGAAGGCTCGAAATAACCACATTTTGGATCCCTATCCACGTGTAGACGAATGTTTAAGCACATCCTCGGCATGAGCGTCTGGCAGATATCTGCGATGGTCGCATGGTTACGCCGCCATCCCTCCTGCCAGCTAATGGGTGCCAGATGCTTGATATTCCTGCAACAAGTGCAGGCGGATTTTTTGGAAGATGTGCCACTGGACATTCGCCACGAAGCACGAATTTTGTTTCCAGCATGATGGCACGGCAGTACATTTTGCAGTTCGCGTCCGAAACCATCTGAACATAATCAACTTTTGTGGTCCTGTCTTCCTCAGTGCAATATTACGGTATATTGATAATTTTTACTTATGGACCGTTTAACAGCAACTGAATAAAACACAATTTTAGTGCCATACGCGTATCGCCTTTATTTTCTGCAAGGAATCATCTGTGGCAGGTTTCGTGGAACATTTCTTACATATTACGCACCTGTTTCATTTTTGGTGTTGTTCTTCTTCTTATGAACGCCAATTTACGGTTTTTTCCCACACTCCACAGCACTATGAACTGAACACTAGTTTCAATGCAATATTTTGGTTTCTGTAATAGAATCACTGAACACTTGTTTCACTGCAGTGTTTTGGTTTCTGTAACAGAAACCAAAACATTGCATTGAAACAAGTGTTCTGTAACAGAAACCAAAACATTGCATTGAAACAAGTGTTCAGTTCATAGAGCTGTGGAGTGTGGGAAAAAACCGCAAACTGGCATTCATAAGAAGAAGAACAACACCAAAAATGAAACAGGGGCGTAATATGTAAGAAATTGTTCACGCAACCCGCCACTGATGATGCCTAGCAGAAAATAAAGGCGAAACGGGTATGGCACTAAAATTGTGTTTTATTCAGTTGCTGTCAGACGGTCCATAAGTAAAAATTATCAATATACTGTAACATCTGAAAATAGTTTGCGTGTACAGGTGGAGCGCTCGAGGTTGACCGCAAGCTTGTCCACCAAGATCCTCAGAGTTAACGCTTTGGAGTTTTTCTTGTGAGGCCACATGAAGAGTCTGTCCAATGGCACGAAGATCTGGCTGTGCAGATCATGGCTGCGGCACAATTCATAAATGATACGCCACGCATGATGGACAGAGTTTATGCGCAGGCACAGTGTGTGGCCCCAACTACGTGGTCGTCATATTGCAGAGCTGTTGGAATATCACAGTAAATATGAAACAAATCCGTACATCATGTTTGCTTTGCCGGCCGCGGTGGTCTCGCTGTTCTAGGCGCGCAGTCCGGAAGCGTGCGACTGCTACGGTCGCAGGTTCGAATCCTGCCTCGGGCATGGATGTGTGTGATGTCCTTAGGTTAGTTAGGTTTAATTAGTTCAAATTTCTAGGGGACTGATGACCGCAGATGTTAAGTCCCATAGTCCTCAGAGGCATTTGAACCATGTTCGCTTTGTAACACGGAAACAAACATTTTTCGGACATGGGTTCCTATGAAAAACTTGATCTACTACACTTTATAAGCGAGTGAAATGAATTGTGAAATACCCTTTAGGTCCAGAAGTATACCCCGTGCACCGGCTATTTATAGCGGAGCAGCTCGTTTCTTCAGCACTGAACTCCCATCTGCAGAGGGTAGTAGAGGACTCCAAGTTCCACGGCCATCCCTTCAGCAGTGCAATACCTCATCGGCAGTTCTCCGTAGGGTAATACGAGCTCTTCAGTCAGAGTCCTCGGGACTTCGAACCCTGCCAACCTAGACTCCGAGAAGTACACATTCTCTGTCAGATGCTGCCGAGTGCGTTCTCCTTCCTTCCAGTAGGAAACTTCGTTTTATTAGTCTTCATCTTAATTAACCTTGTTGTTTTCTGGGCGAATACGTGTTAAAATCCTGTGAGAGTTTGGTATTAAGTTTTGTAAAAATAAGTTTTTGGTTCAGCTAATGTCCAATTGTGTTGTTATAAACCTTCCCATCGTTGATCTGGAACGTGCCTTTCTCAGGCAACTCACTACGCGAGAAGAAGTACCATTTGGCCCGCTGATTCCATACTGTCGACTGGTACATACACATCACGTCATGGTAATGACTTGCGCCAGCGGTTGAGAGTCAAATCACTGCCCAGTACGAGTTCTGCATCAGGTACAAGACTCCGTGACACCTCATGGGCTCTGTAAAGGGAGTGACTAATACTTTGTTCGATGAGCATATTCTACTACACTGTGGTGATGTAGGTGAACACAGAGCATATATTAAAATATCTAGGTGACACTAGTTAGTCAGTAACGCACGTGTACATGCAATACTTGCATCTTCGGTTGACTGTTCACGTCTGTTCGTCCTACACCTTTTTAGAAATGAAGGTACTAAATAGGTGACACGATTTTCTACACGCTCTTCCTTCTTCATTCGGGTTTGATTCACCTTGTCCCTCTGCCGTCCACCCTCTCTCTGCCCCTTCCCTCATCTCTCTCAGCCCCCTTCTCCTCTCCCTCTAGCCCGCTTGGCCCCCTCCACTCTCTCCATCTGTCACCACTCTGTCTGCCCCACCTGTCCCCTCTGTTTCCACCACATCCATTCCCACATCTCTCTGCTCCTTGCCTCCCGCCCCCCTCCCCCATCCCATCTCTCTGTCCTCTCTTCTACTATTTGGAGAAATGCATGGCAAACACTGTCCTGTCTTACAATATATTTACTCACAACTGGATTTGATCGCTGATCATCTTCAGTGCTGGCCCGAGAATTAAACAAATTTAAAACTATAAATATAAACTCAAAATACATTTTCATGAGAATTATTAGTCGGAAGAACTAAGTGCACTTACAAAATATTTTGTGACAACTTCACATGTCGCTAGTGTGTGTCGTTGCGTGTTGACGTGAACGTTTAACTTTAGTTGCTTTGTTCGTTTGTTCCGTTTTTGTCACTGTTAAAATGCTAACCATTGAAGAACGTGTGTTTTTAGTCGAACAAGCGTTCAAAACTGGCGGTAAATACACAGTTTCAGTTCGTCAAACATCTAATTCAGGTTTCCCGGAGACAACACTCCCACATCGCGATCCTGTCCGAGATTAGGTTAACAAATTTCCATGTACGGGTTCAGTGACAGACGCACCGAGAAGAGGTCCTCCTAGCGATTTGTCTGAAGATAAACTACTCGATATTTCCGATAAAATGTCCATGAGTCCGAACAAGTCAGTAAGAAAACTCGCCCAGGATATAAATGTTAGTGTCGGAACGGCCCACACAACTGTCAGGAGAAAATTAAAACCTTTCCCGTACGAAGTGACAATCGTGCAAGAACTGAAAAATACTAATGATGGCAAGAGACTGCATTATTGCCAATGGTTCAAAAATTTCGTTCAACAAAATGGAAAGGATATTCGTAACGAAACGGTTTTCACTGATGAGGCGTGGTTTCATTTATCCGAGTACATGAACTCACAAAATTCTCGTATGTGGAGTTCTGCAAATCCATTGAATATTCATGAGGAACCCTTCATTCTGTGAAAATAGGAGTTTGGATAGCAATTTGTAGACGTCGGATTGTGTGTCCCATATTTTTCAACGAAACAATAAACGCGCAACGATAGTGCAGTGATATTCTGTACCCGTTCACAGGAGAACTTGTGTTAAGTGAAATACTGAACGGTTATTTTCAACAAAATGTTGCAACCGCGCATACAGCTCGCGTTTCAGCGCCACTGCTTGCTGATGTTTTTGGTGATAGCTTAATTTCAGAGGTACTTTGACCTCCATGATCGCGTGACATAACACCACCTGACTTTTTCTTCTGGGGTGCAGTTAAAACAACTGTCTATAAAACCCGTGCAAAATCCATCGATGAGTTGAAAATGCAATATCCACTTTCAGTGCTTCTGTTACAGAAGAAATGTTACAGCTTGTGTTTGGAAACGTGATTAGACGAGTTGAATTGTGTATTGAACAACAGAGGGGACAAGTCCAACATTTAATGCGAAAATTTGAAAGTAAAAAAGAAAATTCAGTAAATTTATAACTTGTATTCCAGTGAGTTTCATTTCGGTGTATTCACTGCGGCACACGGCACGCGCGGCTAATAATCATACGGCACTGCAGACTTTTTGAACACCCCGTACTGTTTAACCAGAAATGATGCCATAGTTGAATTGTAAACGTCATAAAAAGACACTTCACACCATAATACTGGATTAAGCAAGAAGAAAACATTGAAAATCGTAACCATGTAGCAGGAGTACAGCACTAACTGCACAGCACTATTGCTCGGGCACAACAATATACAGTAGGTTAACACACAACTGTTGACCAAAGAAGCTATAAGCCGAAGTCAAAGAACAAAGTCAAAAATCAAGGTCAAAGGACAAGTTCAAAACTATGTGTACACTATCTTGCAATCTGAGAGAAAGACACATGCGCTAAAATTACAATAAAAGCAGATACAAAGGTATTTTCTGCATCCTATTTTTGTTTTTCACTTTGTTTCAATACAGTATCATGGAATACAGAATAATGAAATGCTCACATGGCCAGGAGAACCCATTCGGGGAAGTTCATCTACCGAGTAGCAATCTTACTTGAGGTGACGCCACATTGGGCGCCTTGCGCGTCGGTGATGATGACGATAAAATACCCAGTCCCGGAAAGGAGAAGATCTGCTGCCCGCTCGGGAATCGAACCCCGGGCCCGCTGAATGGTAGGCAAGCATGTTACCACTCAGCTAAGTAGGCGGGTTTATGTAATACAATGGGCAAATGATACTAACCATCTGGTGAAAACGACCACAGATGAAAAATGTACATAGCCATGTACAATAACATACAGTAAAACAGCCACAAGATGCTATTGAGATATCACATGACATTATCGTCCGTATTACGACAGCCTGACAGCAAGTCGACACAGAAGGTGACCAGCAAGATTTACATCACATCGCCGCGTAACGCTGCCACCAACAGTCGCCGAAGCACTATCTACGCAGGCCCAGGCTTCGAGCCAACCGCACAGGTGCTGCGCCTCGTCTCCTCAAGCTGCCACCCAGATCCTGTTTCCACTCTGTATTCTCTGGATGGCCGTCGTCCATCACTGTCGAGGAGAACACGGCAAATGTCATCACCAGATTTCCCAGGAACTTCGATCAGTGGCAGATGAGTCAAAACAAGTGAACAAGAGTCTCGTCTTATCCGTATATACTAGACCATCCTGAAAAAAAAACGACGATCAAATTTTTGAGGTGTTTTCGATATTTTGAAACTAAATGGTGGCTCAGTGGCTAGGAATGTAGCTTCTAAACTTTGATCTTCGTGTTCCAAACCCGAATATTGTTTTTCTCTATTTTCTTTTTATTGTTACCATTTACCTACCCACGTCCGTAAGATATCATTACATGAATCAATTTACGGGATACAAGTGAGATACAATGGAGTTAAAGCAATTGTAAAATTGCAACTGGATTTCACAATAACAGACACACATTTATTATATAATATGTATATGTATGTTACGTCGAGGGGTTACAATCTTTTTAAATTCTCATTTTCTGGTATGTCATTCTCATATCAGTTCTGGAATACTCTCTTTCAAATTCTGAAGGCCGGCCGCGGTGGCCGAGCGGTTCTACGCGCTTCAGTCCGGATCCGCTCGACTGCTATGGTAGCAGTTTCGAATCGTGCCTCGGGCGTAGATGTGTGTGATGTCCTTAGGTTAGTTAGGTTTAAGTAGTTCTAAGTTCTAGGGGACTGATGACCTCAGATGTTAAGTCCCATTGTGCTCAAAGCCATCTGAACCATTTGAAATTCTGAAGGTGGCAGGGGTAAAATACAGGGAGCGAAAGACTGTTTACTGTTCGTACAGAAACTAAATGGCAGTTATAAGAGTCGAGTCGAGGGTCACAAAACGGAAGCAGCGATTGAGAATGGAGTGAGAGAGGGTTGTAGCTATCCCAGATGTTATTCAATTTGTATATTGAGCAAGCATTAGAGGAAACAAAAGAAATATTTTGATAGAAATCAAAATCAATGGAGAAGAAATAAAAACTTCGAGGTTTGCCGATGAAATTTGCAATTTTGCCAGAGTCAGCAAAAGACTTGGAAAAGCAGTTGAACGGAATGGATAGTATCTTGAAAGGAGGATATAAGATGAACATCAACAAAAGCAAAACGAGAATAATGGAATGCAGTCGAATTAAATCAGGTGATGCTGACAGAATTAGATTAGGAAATGAGACACTCAGAAGTAGTAAATGAGTGCTATCTGGGAAACAAAACAACTGATGATGGTCGAAGTACAGAGAATATAAAATATGGACTGGCTTTGGCAAGAAAAACCTTTCTGAAGAAGAGAAATTTTCTAACATCAAGTGTAGATTTAAGTGTCAGGAAGTGCTTTCTGAAATGATTTGTATGTCGTGTAGCTAGGTATGGAAGTGAAACATTGACGATAAATATTTTAGACAAGCAGGGAATAGAAGCTTTCGAAACGTGGTGCTACAGAAGAATGCTGAAGATTAGATGTGTACATCACGTAACTAATGAGGAGATACTGAACAGAATTGGGGAGAAGAGGAATTTTTGGCACAAATTGACTAGAAGAAGGGATTTATAGGTATATCACGTTCTGTGGCATCAAAATATCACCAATTTAGTATTGGAGGGACTCGTGGAGGGTAACAATCGTAGAGGGAGACCAAGATATGAATACATTAAGCAGACTGAGAAGGATGTAGGTTGCAGTAGTTCCTCGGAGATGAAGAGGCTTGCACAGGATAGAGTGGCGCTGAGAGCTGCATCAAACCAGTCTCTGGATATTAGACCACAACAACAATAACATCTGTTATGATATTTTTGTATTTTATTGTTATATTTATTTTTCACGATTATTTGATGTATTCCTTTCGTTGATAGAGATCGTAGAATGGTTCGACACGCACACATTTTCCGAAAACTACGAGCATCGCACCATGGCTGGTTTGCCATAGAGACATTTCTTTGTAGGAATCTCACTCGGGAAAAAATGTCGTTAAGACTGGAGAAGATTTCGTGCATTGGCAGTTTCGTGATGCGTAACTGATCATTTTCCGCAACCTGGTGCTTGCAGTTGATGATGAATCAAGATACACTACGGGAATATCAACGAAAAGAATTTCGAATGATTTTCTCATTTCTTTATAATTCATTCATCTTACATACAATTAGTAGATGAATAACGACAACGTTATGTCAGTATACACTCGGAAACATTCGTATAACAATTTTCTGCACAAAAGTACCTGGAAAATACCTCGAAAACTTTGACTGTCGTCTTTTCAGTAACGGTCGAACATCTGTGGATAAGCCGTGACACGTGTTAGGTTATTTTGATCCCTCATCACCTAATAAAGTTTCTGGAAATTAGAGGAATGGCATTTGCCGTGATCTCCTCGTAAGCAACACCCTACCGTCAGGACCAGCTGCTGCGCCTTAACTTCGCTTTTCTTGGGCCAGAGATCGATGCTTGACCATGACCATAGCATGTGGACTCATGTGTGGCACATTCATTTCAGGTTAAAAAGAAATCCTTCGCAGTTGTTGGCGTGTGGATGCTATACAGTAGTCTAAAAGATTTCCAAAAATGATTCAAGGACCTGATCAAAAGCTTTAAGGCTTTCGTGACGGCCGGAAACTGACGGGGTGCCAGTGATAAAATGTAAAGCTTTTGGGCTGCAAAGAAATGATTCAGCAATTTGTGTAAGAAACATTAGATGACCGACTCCATCAAAAACATTGTGTATCAGTGCCAAACTGCTCCTATTGGAGCACAAAAACGCGAATACACTGTTCTTTATTAAAAGAATCCGACTGAGAAGTGGGATACCAGATAGATCATGCAACCTTTCACAGCACCTTTAAAAAGTTCCGCAAAAATATTGGAATGCGAATTTGCTCCTTTTAAAGCGCAGCTCACCTCTCACTCCTACAAGTTGCGCTCAATGTAACTCGCTCGCACCCACTAGCGCATCGCTGTAAGTCGCTCATGGCCATCCACTCCCAACTGCCGCTTCTCACCCACTCATTCAGTCCAACTCATTCTGTTTATATTGTTGTGACTCTCCAACGGTCACTGCCTGCTGTCACATAGCCGCTGTCGCCTTCGTTCTGTCCTACCACCTCTCTTACTGTTTAGTATCTCGTTCATTTCTTCCCACTGGTTCTTTCCATTCTCACTGTGACTATCTCTTCCCTGCTGTCATTGTCATAGACTGTCTCTCATTATCACTGGCTCTGCCCCACTTTCACCTTCCCCTTCTCTTTATTCCTCTTCAATTGGCATTGTCTCGGTCACTCTTTTCCTAGCACTGTTCTCTCACTATCTACTATGTTCCATTGCCACTGTATGCATCTCTCTCTCTGACACTGCCATTGTCTCCTACGCTTTTCCTGTACCACAACCACTGTCTATCATCTTCCAGTGTTTATTACTTCTTCGTCTCTTTCCCGCTGCCATTTTCTCCTTCTCTCTCAACATAAAAAATGCGAATATCTTTTTAAAGTGCTGAGGGGGTTAGCATGAGGCATCTGGTATCACATTTTCAGTCAGTCTTTTAATAAAGAGGAGCTTACTCGCGTTTTCGTGCTCTGATAACAGCATTTCTCAGCCAGTTTCCTCCTTTCCCCCTGCCACAGTATGGCATGTCACTTGTATGAAAAGAACTTAATCGGTCAGTAAAATATTCATAGTTTACTTACGTGAAATTGAAATAGCGCAGAACTAATTTTATATCTCACACTAGAATGTACGTGCACAAAAATTTTGCGTGTGCTTCGGTACTGCGACATGAAATTAACAGAACACTTCAGTGAAAACGGAGACACTTTACATCATATTTCTCCATGCTACGTCACTGTATAAACTACGTTGTCGCCTGATACCGTGTTTTACGTGCGGAAGTAGAGTAGCTTTGAATGTCAGTATCTCTGAAACTGATAAAGATATCCAGAAAATTTTCAAGTTAGTGCCAGACTGGCATCTTAGGGATGTATTGTAAAAGTGTGCGTCATTTGTTGTGCATAGACGTTTTGGCATCTGCGGCTTGGGTTTGATCCGCTGCTGACGGCAAAAAAAAAAAAAAAAAAAAAAAAAAAAAAAAAAAAAAAACGGCGAAACATTTTCTTTTGGCTCTATCAGGAACCGTTCGCAAATTTAAGTAAAAGCTTTACTGATTCATTCGTTTACGGGTATATAAGTTAGTTTACCTAAATAGCAGGAGTATCATGAGTATGCCTGCCATCAATCAATGTATTTAATTTTCACGAACATATTTTATATGTATGAGGTGGCTTGCTTTAAATCTCTGTATCTGAAAAAGGGACAAAGATATCAAAAAAATTTTCAAGGTTGTTCGAGATCAGGATCTTAGGAATACAGAGTGAAAATTTCAGCCATTGCTATGCATCCTGAAAACAACAGCTGAGTTTCGGTCCACAAATGACGGCGAAAATCTAGTGAAGATATATCTGCGGTTTTTAAAGGACCAGCCCGTGAACTAATGTTGCTGACATAATTCCCATCAAGTCCACCACGGAACACAGCAAATGCGAAAAGAACAAACCGATTTGCATTTACCTAAGCAGAAGGAAGTGTTAATATTCATACTTTGACGCTGTACTGTAGGATAGTGACGCTAACACGATACTTCTGTTGGGTATGCAAATGGTATCTAACACAAGGGATTATCCAAAGCACTTGACCTTACCTTGTTATCGCCCATTGAACCCGAGGTATCAGCATATGACGTTTTTATGTGCGGAGTTGCGGAACGCATTGATAAGCATGCCGTCGCATGCATACCGGTTACTAATAAATGAAATACACAAAAAAAAAATACAGAGGAGGAAAGTGACCAGATGAAGACCACATTGGCTCTTTTGGAGCAGTTTTGGTACCATAATGAAGAATGTAGCTAATACGTAGTCAAATAAGGTATTAAAGATTCTAAGGGGGTGAAATTAGGTAATCGCTAACGTAACAAAATGAATTTTTTGTTACATGTAAAAACACTATCATACAGGGAAACGATTTCTTTAAATATTTGCAGCAGCCTTTTCCATCTCAGAGTAGCAGTTATAAACTACTTCCCCAGTTGTTTGCTGGATGTATTCCAGTCTTTGTATTCTCTGCAGTTTTTGGCCTCTACAGCTCCCTCTAGTAACATGAAATTTAGTCCCTCATGTCTTAACAGGTGTAAATTCATCCCTTCCTTTTTTCTTGTCAGTTCTTTTTTCGTATATTTCTCTCCTCGCCGATTCAACGGAAAGCCTCCTCTTTCCTTACTTTAACAGTCCATGTAATTTTCAAAATTCTTCTGTAGCACCATTTCTCAAATGCTTCGATTCTCTCCTGTTCGGTTTTTCCCACAGTCCATGTTCCACTACCAAATAACGCTGTGCTCCAAATATACATTCTAAGAATTTTCTTCCTTAAATTAAGCCCTGTGTTTGATACCATTAGAATTCTCTGGGTCAACAATGCCTTCTTTACAAGTGATAGTCTGCTTTTTATGTCATCCTTGCTCCATCGATCATGGGCTGCTTTGCTGCCTAGGTATCAGAATTCCTTGAATTAGCCTGCTTCGTTATCCTCAATTTTCATGTTAATTTCTTGCTGTTCTCATTTCCTTTACTTCTCATTACTTTCGTCTCTCTTCCATATCCTGTACTTATTATACTGTTCATTCCTTTCAGCAGATACTGTAATATCATTATTCACTTTCAATGAGGATAGCAACGTCGTCAGCGAATCTTACCATTCATCTCTTTCACCCTGCATTTTAATTCCAATTGGACTCTTATTTTATTTCCGTCATTGCGTCTTCGACGTGTAGGCTGAACAGCAGGGGTGAAAGACGACATCCCTGCCTTACATTTGTTTTAATCAGAGCACTTTGTTCCTGGTCTTCCACTCTTATTATTTCCTCTTTCTTCTTGTACATATTGTATATTGCCTGTCTTTCCCTATTCTTTTCTCAGAGTTATGATCATCTTGCACCACTTGACATTGTCGATTGCTTTTTCCAGGTATATAAGTCTAATGAAAGTGTTTTGATTTTTCTTTAGTCTTGCCTCCATTATCAACCGCAACATCAGAACTGCCTCTCTGGCACCTTTACCTTTCCTAAATCCAAACTGATCGTCATCTAATATGTCGTCAGTTTTCTTTTCCATTCTTCTGTATATTGTTTTTGTCAGTAAGTTGGATGCCTGAGCTATTATGCTGATTGTGAGATAATTATCACACTTGTATCTTGCAATCTTCGGTTTGTATATATGATGTTTTTTTTTCCGAAAGCCTAGTGGTATGTTTTCAGTTTGTACACACCAAAGTGAACAGTCGTTTTGTTACCACTTTCCCTATTGTTTTTAGAAATTACGATGGATTCTTATCAACCGTCCTGCCTTATTTTAACTTAAATCATCGAAAGTTTTGTTAAATTATGATTCTAATACCAAAGCCTCTATCCTTGACCCTGTCCACTCCTGTTTCTTCTACTATCACGTAATTAGGCAAGTCGTCCCCCTCATAGAGGCCTTCAATGTATTCTTCCCACCTACCCGCTCTCACCTCTGCATTTCACTGTTCCAGTAAAATTTCCATTGCCCTCTTAATGTTTCCGCCCTTGCTTCTAATTCACCGAAGCTTGTTCTGACTTTTCTATATGCTGACTCGGTTCTTCCGACAATCATTTCTTTTTAGATATGTTGACATTTTCCTTGGAGACATTTCCACTCAGCTTCCCTGCACTTTCGGCGTACTCCTTTCCTACGTGTCTTGTATTTCTGTATTCGTAAATTTCCAGGATCTTTTTCTAGCGTCAGTGAACTGATTGTTTTTTCTCTTATGCATGGTTTCTTTACAATTACCTTCCTTGTGCCGATTTTCGCCTCCCAACCTCTGTGATTGTTCTTTCTAGAGATGCCAGTTCCTCTTCAACTGAACTGCCTACTGAGCTATTCACCATCACAGTACACGCAGCCTGAGAGAACTTCAAGCATATCCTTTCATTTCTTAGTGCTCCTCTATCCCGGTTCTTTGCACATTGGTTCTTCCTGACTATTCTCTTAAATTTCAGCCTACACTTCCTTACTAAATTGTGATTTGAGTCTATATCTACTTCTGGGTAGGCCTTACAACGCATACCTGATTTCGGGTTCTTTTCCTGACCATGTTGTAATCTAAATGGAATCTTCCCGTATCTTCCGGCCTTTTCAAGCATGCCTCCTCCTCTTGTGATTTTTGAACATCTCACTCGCTATTAACACCTGAAATTTATGGCAGAACTATGTAAGGTTTCCTCCTCTCTCGTTTCTACTACCAAGTCCGTATTTTCCTGTAATCGTTTATTCGTCTCCTTCCCCTACAACCCTATTAGAATCCCCTATGACTATTACATTTTCATCTCCCTTTAGGTGCTGAATAACCCTTTTCAATATCCTCAGATATTTTCTTTGTCTGTTCATCTTCTACTTACGATGCATAACTGAACTATTGTTTTCAGTGTTGCTTTGCTGTCGATTCTGATGAGAACGACCTCGTCACTGAACTGTTCACAGTATCTCACACAATTCCCCACCTTCCCATTCATAACTAATCCTGGCATGCTAATACTAACTACATAACTAATCCTGGCATACCATTTTCTGTTGTTGTAATATTACCCAATAATGGTCTGGCCAGAATTTCTTGTGTTCTTTCTATTTCACTTCAATGGCCCCTACTATATCTAAAATGAGCCTTAGCACTTCCCTTAGATTTTCTAGCTTCCGTACCACATTCAAACGTCTCCTAACCAAGCCCCGACTCGTAAACGTTATTCTTTCGTTGGTTATTCAGTATTTTTCTGCTGGTCACCGCCCTCTTGGCAGTACGCTCCCAGAGATCCAAAAGGGGTCTAATCAGGAATCTTTTGCCAATCGAGAGACCTTCATTACACATTTTCTGTTACTGGCCACATGTCTTATAGAGTCTCATTACGTGTCTTTAATACAGTGGTTTCCATTGTCTTATGCATCATGATTCCATTAATCACTGCCGATTTTTCTGCCTTTTGGGGGCAGTTTCCCACCCCAAGTGCAAGAGAGTACCCTAAACATCTGTCCGCTCCTCCGCCCTCCTCCCACCGTTGGCAAAACGAGAGTGACCTCTTGTGCTGGAAGTCTTCGGCCGGCATTGCTGATGAGTTTTATTCGGAATTTAAGCTGCAGCGATATTCGAACGCTGATGTAGGACGTTTTGATTACTAATCAAAGACGCTACCCTGTTTTGATTAGTAATCGAAGACACCATCCCTAAACCCCAGTGACAAATATATTTATCTATATCTACAAGAAAATTTTAGGGCGTGTACTTAATTTGCAGCTGAATGGACGTTTTGCGTTCATTGCTCGATACTAAAAAAAAAAAAAAAAAAAAAACTGTCGTACTGAGGTTCGTACTCAATTCTATTCCTTTCTCCAAAGAATTGTCTGTAATATATAAGCTTTCCTATTCACAGACGCACAGGGCCCCAGCTATATTCCACTCAATATTGTTTTCTAGCGATCGTAATTCTAAAAAGAATCATTACTTCGGTATGACAATTGTTTATACCATAACGACGAAATACTCACACAAGAAATAATGAAAATTGTGCAGCCACTGATGATAGGGACGAAGGGAGATCCAGACCCGGCGCTAAAGAGAAGCTGGTAATGAGAGAGCGTAAGGCGGGGCAGTGCAGAATAAAGGAGTCTCATATCGTCTTTTGCTGTGAAGTCTGATAATTAGTTTCATTTAAAGGAGATCGCCAATCCGTGAATAGCAGACTGCTAGGGATGAAATCTTGCCCTTTTGCAATCGTTTCCATTGTGAAAGTGATTATAACCTCAACGTCGGACCGTACGAGATAATGAGCAACGGAAAACAGACGAACCCTACCTTACACAATGAGTTTGAACAGAAATGGGGAAAGGCCTCTTGAAAATCTATGAAAGATTAAAACACTCAAAGGAACCATCTGAGACTGCTTTTAGAGTGATGGAATGAATGAATGAAAGTGTACTCATATACACGGAACATTGTCCGTTGAACGAGATGTTAAATTTAGTGAACAGTATTCATTTTAGAACGTCCAACACTAATTAAGAGCCAATTATAGCCAGAAAAAAATAAGACTTCGTAATTAATGGTTCATTTAGTTACTAAATTATTTGTTTCTGCGAGGCATTATATTTTTTTTATTATTTAAAATTATCTGTGTATTTGCAGGTTTTCGCAGCCACTTTATAATGTTTAAACTGAAAATCTGAAATTCTATAATTCCTACAATGCTGTTGGTATTGACTTCACGAAGACCTGTCACATGTGACTGATGCTCCTTTTCGGAACTCAGAATTCACTGCAGAGGACGCATAAAATCCCAGCTACGAACAGATATCGTGCACAAGAAATATTTGGACGGAATAAAGACACTTGATCAATTCGTTTCGAGTTCTAGCCTAGAGTATCACGATTATATTGTTCAAATAAAATCCCATGCTCGTCGTCTAACGGAGACAGCTTTTGTGATAAATACCTTATTTCGTAATATTTGTACATTGCCATTGATCTTGTCATATACAAAGATTTATAGATCACCGTCAGTCATTTAGAGGAAGATACAACCCCTACGCAAGGATGGCTGGAAACTATACCTCAGATGGAGGTTTTCTCTCCGACAGCCAGTTGATTAGACTTGTCCAGGAATCTATTATATAATATAGTTAAGTTGTTGGAGTTACACTTCCTGTCGGGGTGATGACACATCAGTTTGAGTATGAAGACGACTCCTTGTTAAGGTATATGTTCCCTACCTTTACTTTATTTCCGATATGTAGCTTTAATCATGTTAATTGAAATTAAGCAATATTTTGAAGCTACTTACATCTGCATGTACAGGATGAAATCTGGTGCCTAGCTTATGGCCGGCCGGCATGGCCAAGCGGTTCTAGGCGCTTCTAGGTTGCAGGTTCGAATCCTGCCTCCCGTATGGATGTGTGTGATATCCTTAGGTTAGTTAGGTTTAAGTAGTTCTGAGTTCTAGGGGACTAATGACCTCGGATATTAAGTCCCAAGGTGCTCAGAGCCATTTGAACCATTTGAAGCCTAGCTCATGGTCGGCACAGAAAGCTACACGTAGGTTCACTGATTACCAATTTCCTATGGAAAAGAAAAGTTCCTATTATGAATATCATTTAATACGATCAATTTGTGTGGTAGGACTTCTAGATACTGCCTGACCAAGACAGGGACAGAGCTAACGAACAGCTGCTGCACTGGCAACGGGACGGACGGCATTATTATTTCGCCGTTCATATTCAACCGGTGAGCGGGTCTCTCATCATTTGGTCCGCAGCGCCTGGTCACGCGCTCACGTTCTCGCTTCCCGAGCACGGGGTGCCTGGTTCGATTTCCGCTGGGGTAAGGGATTTTCACCTACTTCGGGAAAACTGGGTGTTTGTGTTGTCCTCATCATATCCTCATTCATGAAAGTGGCGAGATTGGACTCGGCAAAGGTTGGGAATTTGTAAGAGTGCTGATAACCGCGCAGTTGAGCGCCACACAAACCAATCATCATCATCATCATCTCATCATCTTCTGGCTCTGGGCACGAAGTTGGGGTTTATTGAAGGCACCACCCTGACTGTTGCCTTACACAATCTAAGGGCAAGCTCATCCCACAGTTGCCAAGAAGCGGAACAGCAGCGCGAAAATAAGCGGATGCAAATTGCAGGCTCGGCCTGTGGTACGAGACTGTCAATGAATCTGGTATTAATACTTTTAACGGGCAAAATCTTGCCCTTTTTCTCAAAGCAACATTGCAAATCACGATTCCTGTACTTCTTTGCAAAATTATGGATAATTCGAATAAACATGTAATCACTGTAAAACCTACTGAGATGAAAGTAAGAGTGCCGTTCAATAAGTAACGCAACATTTCTTTTTCTCGCCCAGGAAATGCGGAATTTGTTGTGGGATAATGTCGAATATTCCCGCTTCTTATTGTATGTGTAGCCTTCAAAATAGTGTCTTTAACAGAGGTGCGTTCCAAGCATTGAGTTGCTTTCAGCGGAAAATCAAAGAATCGCAAATATTCACAGGCACCTCCAGAATGTCTACGGAGACCTGGTAGTGAACAAAAGCAAGGTGAGTCGTTGGGCGAAGCATCTGTGATCGTCGCAACAAGGTCGCGAAAACCTGACCGATCTCCCGCATGCTGGCCGGTCCCACATAGCTGTGACCCCGGCCGAATTGGGAAATGCCAACACTCTCATTCGAGGTGATCGACGAACGCCATCAATCACCTACAAGCACAACTGGACGTCTCTGTTGGAAGCGCTGACACACTCGTTCACCAGCTGGGGTACTCGAAGATGTGTGCTATACTGGGTTCCTCGCCACCTACCAAAACACCATAAAGAAAGGCGCCTTACGAAGCTGATCGTGACAGTCTATTTCTCTGGCATCGGTGGTGAAACATGGGTTCATCACTTCGAACTGGAAACAAAACGGCAGCCCATGACGTGGCGCCACACCACCTCTCCTCCTAAGAATAAGTTCAAAGTCGCACTCTCAGCCGGTAAATCCATTTATTCCTGTATGTGTCAATTTACTAATAATAAGAATATTTTAATTTTTGCATTTTAAAGACAGGATGGCAGCTAAGGTTCCTCGTGTCAGGAATTGAAGTGCTTTATTACATTTTACGGAACAACGCTTGAATATCACCATTTCAATAACTGGACATATCTCTGACTTATAGCCTCAAAATACTGTTGTCAACCTGTAGCGAAGTATTAATTTTGGGGAGGCTGGTGTAACCTGATAGGCGGGGTGAGGATACTAATCACTTACTCTTGGTTCATATTTCTAGTTAATGTCATCATACGGATACTATACTGCTGGACATTTGCTATTAGACCAGGAGTAGTGACACTGTAATATCTGGTACAAAGTTTTTTTCAGATAATAGTTAGACGTGAAAGAATTCATATTCTGGCGGGTGTCACTTTGGAAGCGTTGACACTTAGTTTCTATGCCATCATATTCTTGTCTTTTCACGTATAGTATTTGGTGTGGTCAATATTACTGAAGATATTGAAATATCTCGATAATTACGCATTCGATTAAAGAAAGTGAGTCTTAAACTCCATTAGAACTCACAGCAAGAAATACAATGATGCGAAAATTCTCCACTCCATTAGGAGTGGAGTGGGGCTGGCCTAATTTAAAATCTCAAAACACACCTTTTATTTTTTGTTGCAGATTCAAGTTTCCCATGAAAATAATCCAGAATATCACGTCTTCTATTCTTTGTTGCAGATTTAAATTTTCCAGGAAAATTATACAGAATTGACCTATGACTGATGATATTTCTTTTATATATGTGTCGTATGTGTGTTCCAACATGTCAAGCAATGATTGGCCAAAACACTTAGAGGTTTACATGTGGTAGTGACAGTTCTTCTTCGTTCTTTCATCACTAACTGATCTCTCTAAGACATATTAACTTCAGAAAACATTGAAGAAACGTAGTGATAATTTAGTCGGTAGGTTATGGATAGATATACTTACTTATCCCGTAACAATCGTCCATATCTTTATAAGATCACAAAGAGGAGGAGACTGGTTGTTACGTGCGCATTGTTTAAAACGTATGCTTCCATACTTTTTTGCAACAGGCTACTGGAATTACGCAAGGCATATGAAAATTCATGTGCTAGAAATGTGTATTCTGGATTTCGGTACCTCTCGATCACTTTGGTGAACAGACTGACATCCACCATGGGAAAACGAAAGGAAACGTTGCAGACATGATGCTATCCCCTTATCGGAGCAGGATGGGTACTTTCATAGCACATTTGTAATGAAGTACCGATATCAATGGACCTAATGTTTGAAACATCAAAAGTAACAGTAGCCACTTCTCATAAAGAGAATGGAAATCATAGACAAATCCTCAGATGTCCACGGATATAAGAATATAGAATTCGCTCTCACATGCATCCTCTTTTAACTGTGCAAGATACTACAGTCAACATTGTCACTGGCCCGAAAGCTGAGAGTAGGGTAAATGTTCACGGTGCTCTAGCTTTTGTTGATAGAAAGGGCACTACTTGCAAAAACAAATTACTTTCTGGCTTTTTATGATGCGATTCATAAAGAAGTAACAACCATGCCTACAATGAATAAAGCATTATAGCTGGAGAAGAAAGAAGCCTATGATTCAGGAAAGATAGTGCTAGCTTATTAGTTATGTCAACAAATGAAGATGAATATATTAGACGTTTTTAAATATGAACTGTCTGCTGCGCCGTTGTCAGTATGTAATGTATATGGTAATAAGCGAAAGGGAAACTTGCTGTCACTACTTCAGTAGCTCATTCTCCACATGGAAATGCATTGATGTACCATACGAAACGGCCAACTGGTTCCCATGTGTCCCTCTTCCACTCCATCATCATAAATCAGCTTTTAAGTACGACCACACAAACGCACACATACACACACACACACACATATATATATATATATATATATATATATATATATATATATATATATATGGGGTCATCTATTGATCGTGTCCGGGCCAAATATCTCACGAAATAAGCGTCAAACGAAAAAACTACAAAGAACGCAACTTGTCTAGCTTGAAGGGGGAAACCAGATGGCGCGGCCAAAGGTCAAACGGATATCAACTGCGGTTTTTAAAATAGGAGCCCTAATTTTTTATTACATATTCCTGTAGTACGCAAAGAAATATGAATGTTTCAGTTGGACCACTTTTTTCGCTTTGTGATAGACTGCGCTGTAATAGTCACAAATATATGGATCACAATTTCAGAAGAACAGCTGGTAACAGGTAGGTTTTTTAAATTAAAATAAAGAACGTAGGTGCGTTTGAACATTTTATTTTGGTTGTTGCAATGTGACACATGTACCTTTGTGTACTTATCATTTCTGAGAGCGCATGCTGTTACAGCGTGATTACCTGTAAATACCACATTAATCCAATAAATGCTCAAACTGATGTCCGTAAACCTCGATGCATTTGGCAATAAGTGTAACGACATTCCTCTCAACAGCGAGTAGTTCGCCTTCCATAATGTTCGCACAGGCACTGACAATGCGCTGACGCATGTTGTCAGGCGTTGTCGGTGCATCACGATAACAAATATCCTTCAACTTTCACCATAGAAAGAAATCCGGGGGCGTCAGATCCGGTGAACGTGTGGGATATGGTGTGCTGCTTCTCCGACCAATCCACCTGTCATGAAATATGCTACTCAATACTGCTTCAACCGCATGCGAGCTATGTGCTGGACATCCATCACGTTGGAAGTACATCGCCATTCTGTCATGCACTGTAACAACTTCTACTAACATCGTAGAACACTACGTAGGACTTCAGCATATATTGCACTATTTAGATTGCCATTGATAAAATTGGGGCCAATTATCCTTTCTCCCATAATGCCGCACCATATATTAACCCGCCAAGGTCGCTGATGTTCCACTTATCGCAGCCATCGTGGATTTTCCGTTCCCCAGTAGAGCACATTATGCTGGTTTACATTACCGCTGTTCGTGAATGACGCTTCGTCGCTAAATAGTATGTGTGAAAAAAAATCTGTTATCGTCCATTAGTTTCTCTTGTGCCCAGTGGCAGAACTGTACACGACGTTCAAAGTCGTTGCCATGCAATTCCTGGTGCATAAAAATATGGTACGGGTGCAATCGATTTTGATGTAGCATTCTCAACACCGACGTTTTTGAGATTCCCGATTCTCGCGCTATTTGTCGGCTACTGATGTGCGGATTAGCCGTGACAGCAGCTAAAACACCTACTTGGGCATCATCATTTGTTGCAGGTCGTGGTTGATGGTGCACATGTGGCTGAACACTTCCTGTTTCCTTAAATAACGGTCGGCACACTTGGATGATGTCGTACAGGATACAGAGCAGCATACATAGCACACGACCGTTGGGCATTTTGATCACAATAGCCATACATCAACACGATATCGACCTTTTCCGCAATTGGTAAACGGTCCATTTTAACACGGGTGTGGTCGTGCGGTTCTAGGCGCTTCAGTCTGGACCCTCGTGACCGCTACGGTCGTAGGTTCGAATCCTGCCTTGGGCAAGGATATTTGTGATGTCCTTAGGTTAGTTAGGTTTAAGTAGTTCTAAGTTCTAGGCGAGTGATGACCTAAGAAGTTATGTCGCAAGGTGCTCAGAGCCATTTTAGCACGGGTAATGTATCACGAAGCAAATACCGTCCGAACTGGCGGAATGTTACGTGATACCACGTACTTATACGTTTGTGACTATTACAACACCATCTACCACAAAGCGAAAAAAATTGTCCAACTAAAACATTCATATTTTTATATGTACAACACGAATATGTAATAAAATGAGGGCTCCTATTAAAAAAAACGCAGTTGATATCCGTTTGACTTATGGCAGCGCCATCTACCGGGTCAACCATAGCGCCATCTGGTTTCCCCCTTCAAGCTAGACAATATATATATATATATATATATATATATGTGTGTGTGTGTGTGTGTGTGTGTGTGTGTGTGTGTATGTGTGTGTGTGATTCCATCCATTAAAAACCTTGAAGAAGAAAGACTTCCTATCCGAAATATTGATTTAAGCACCACCGGAAATAGGGGACAGCTTATTGATTTTTTATGTTCCATCGAATATTGAGGTAATCAAGTACATTTCGTGAGTAAGAAGAAGTCATTACACGCTAATGAGGAAGCTGATGCTACACTTCTTCCCTACGTTCTATACAGGTTTTTCCAGTGTGGTAAGAAGAACATTCAAAACATTCATGACAATATAAACGTGTTTGTTTTATTATTGTGATTTTATTGGAAACAGACACTTCCAGCAGTTTTCATTATAAAGAGACTTAATGGGCAAACAGCTGACATTAAAGCAAGGCTAATAATCTGGGTGGAGAGTATAAGAATATCGTTGCAGTACAAGCTTTGACGACATGTCATTCTGTCTCTTACTCTTTCCGGCGAGCAAGACTGCTCCATGCACCTTATAGCAGAGACGTGGCTTGGAATTACTAGGCGAGATCTACGTTCATCATCATCAAATAATGAAGGCTCAATATGAACTGTTTTCACTTTTGTTTAACGACAGACCACGTGAATCAATGATTCAGCTACGACACCTATTGTTTACAACCAACAGAGAATTATTTTCTAACTTAAAGTTACTTTCGCTTCGATATTAAGTCCCACGAACACTGACAAGAAGAAGAGACAGGATGGTAAGGCATACCTTGCGACATCAGGGAATAACTTTCATGGTACTAGAGAGGGAAACAGGGACTGGAACACGTCCAGAAAATAACTGAGGACGTAGGTTGGCACAGGAGAGGAATTCGTGGCGGCAGCATCAAATTCGTTGAAATACTGATTTTTTAAAAAAAGGAAGAAAGAAAGAAAACCCATGCTAACTTTCAAATCATTTAGTGGATATCTGGACAGAAGTTGTCGCTGCCTGCATTGTATCTCACGGACTACATTTGAAAAGTAGAAAATGACTCGTGCATACCCTTAACCCGAATGAGTTCTGTAGGTCCTCCTGAATTAATAGAATTAGTAGCATGTTCATGTATGACTTGCGGGTAAAGTAACTGCAGTTGCAAATCTTATAATTTATCTTGGACAACACATTGTAAATGTGCATTTACAGAGACGTATGTCAGTGTTTTCGCAATCACCAGTATCAGCAACGACTGCATCAGCTGTGATGAAAGTGACCTTTGAAGACGATACTGACGATTTGACAGTTTATAAACTTAATGAAAATTTTGACTGATACCGTAACTTAAGTTGTAACATTATGCAAGTTGTAACATTATGCAAAAAACAGCGAAGCCTTATTTACACGTATTATTTTATCTTCGTTGACAAAGTTTTTTTTGTCAAATATATAACATTAGTATAATCTCTTGGTGCACGAAATTGGTATTTAATTGTAAATGTAAAAGTATAAAATAATGAATATTGAATAATTGTTTCTTTATTAAAGAATAATTAAAAATTTTTCGTTATTCTCTGGAACATTTCAAGATACTGGGCAAAATTACGTATAATGAATTACTCAAGGATGCCAAAGCGGCACCTATCAAAATTAGCATCCCTGAGTATTTCATTATTATATAAAAAGATAAAAAACTTTATACCAAGTGTCACATTTTGGGTCTGAAGGAACAAAGGCATTGTTTGACGGGAATAATGAAGGTTATTATGGATGACATGAAGCTCTGTATATACGTAATAGAGGTGGATTCGTATATCCATAACGAAAAGTGTTACAGATATCACCACATGGAAAAGCAAGGTAACAGAAATAAATAACGTTCATGTTTACACAAGTCAGTCTTCAGACATAAACGTCGATTTCGGACTCGCAGTAAGGAATATGCCCCCACTGGGTACTAATGCATATTTTGCATCTTGTTATTCATTCTGGTTACCAAACTGCTGAGTCGTTGGGGGATATTATCTACTTATCTCTCAAGGCGGTTTTCAGTTCTTGCATGATTCAGGGAGGTGGTTTCCGTTGAAAAACACATCTGCCAAGAACATCCTAGGCATTATCTACAGGGTTTATGTCCTGGGAGCACTCAGGCCATTACGTACGTTATGTATCCTCACTTTCCAATGTGTCCGCTACCTCAGTCGCCCGATGTGTGCGCGTACTGTCGCAGAGAAACAGAAAGAGTCCACCTGCTTTACCACTAAAGGGATGACGTGATCCACAATAATCTCCCTGCAGTACCACTGTGCTGTAACGATACCTGGTGCAAACATATTCAACGGTGTTCGGCAGTTGTACGTATTGCCTACCCATGCCGTAACATCTAGGTCACGCAGACGACGTTTATGGACATTGTGCGGATTGTAAAGCGTTCTGCTCTTTTTCCACAGTAACTGGTGGCCCAAATCACTTGATTCGTCGGAGTACATCACTCTGGTCCACTGTTCCTGATCCCAACCAACATCGTCCCTACATATGACCATGCATCACTCAACTGTTTCTGGACCATGGCGTGATTGAATTGGGATGAAATTAACAGGCTTCCGAGCAAACAAATCACCCTGATTTAATCACCACGAAATGGTTCTGGCAGACACACGTGTACGGTAGCGGTTTCAGTGTCTGTAGCGGTCTGCCTAGGAGTAAGATGTCTGTTCCTTTTCGTCACTGCGGCTACGGATCGAACGTGTTGGCGTGTGATGGTCCTTCTACGACTACCGCAGGCTTCCACATAGCATTTTCACCTTCAACGGCCTTTTTTAACCCACGAGGTAACACTTTTGGACACACATATTACTGTGGCCACCGTAGTGCACTTTGACCAATTTCAAGTCGTCCAACTGTTTCTCCATGATAATACATCATGACGTGCAGATATTTTATCTTAATACATGGAATGTTGCAAGAATGGGTTCCTCAACAAACTCCGACAAGTACAGTACTGCAATAACTTTCCAATGTAAAAAGAATTCGTGCACAGTTAACACGTTCTGTCCAAGTCGGGTGTCCCATAGCAATTGCTGGTTGCTACTTAGCAAATGGAAGTTGTTTTTTAGCAAGTGTCGGTCGTTCTTTAGCAATTGTCATGCCATGTACTAAAGCTTCGCATGGTTTGGCAGTATAAACTTGCACTGTGAAGCGACTGTTATCAATTCGTCGTGCTTAAGGGGGGTAGGACGTGAAATGGCCGACTTGGAGCGGGAGAGGCACCACAGGACATTTTAATTTGCACTGTCTATACTTTTACAAATAAATTCATAAAATCTTGTCAGTATGACCAGGAAGGATTCAGGATTCACACTCATAGCATAGGAAGTTCAAAAACATAACAAAACAATTTTCTTTTACATGTGAAATTTCATAATTTTTTCACTTGGTATTGGCTGCGTTTGTTGCTGTAAGTACACTTTTCTTCATTCGTAAGAGAGATTCTTCGATGAATTTTGCACAGCATACAAAATACTCACAGGTGTATGAAACTCTAGAATTTCCCAAATCTGTTAAAAACTGTGGTAAAAACTGAGATAATTAACTATAAATTTCGAGTTTTCTCTAAACACGAAGTTTAAAACGTAACAGCCCGTTCATTTTTCCATAGATTAAATAAATTCTACAGTTTCATACACCTGTAAGTATGGTTTGTAAGCTGTGCAAAATTCATCGAAGAATCTCTCTTACTTATGAAGAAAAGTGTACATATAGCAACAAATGCAGCCAACAGTAAGTGAAAAAAAAATCATGAAATTTCACATACTAAAAATATTATTTTTTCGTTTTTTTCAACTTCCACTGCTATGAGTGTGAAACCTTAATCCTTCCTGGTCTTACTGACAAAGTTTTATGAATTTATTTGTAAAAGTATAAACAGTGCAAATTAAAATGTCCTGTGGTGCCTCTCCTTCTCGAAGTCGGCGCGTTTGACGTCCTACCCACCTTAAGGTAACTGTCATACACATTACTTGACATATTATAATTTTCAAGACGTTAAACATAAGTTCATTCTTTTTACTCCGGCACCAGATGTCATGGCATACCTCCTACAATCCTAGAAACGTGTCGGAACTCCTTTTGCCCAGCATAGTGCAGCAAATCGACGTGGTTTGGACTCGATAAGTCACTGGAAGTCGTCTGCAGGAATATTGAGCCATGCCATCCTCATTTCTTTCTTTCTTTATTTTTGAGTCTTCAGTCATCTGACTGGTTTGATGTGGCCTGCAACAAATTCCTCACCTGTGCCAACCTGTTCATCTCAGAACAGCACTTGAAACCTACGACCTCAATTATTTGCTGGATGTATTCTAGTCTCTGCTTTCCTCTACAGTTTTTCCCTCTAGAGCACCCTACAGTGCCATGGAAGTCATTCCTTGATGTCTTAACAGATGACCTATCATCCTTTCCTTTCTACTTGCCACTTTTGCCACATATTTTCCACATATTTCTCATTCTGCGTAGAACCTCGTCAGTAGCACCACGTCTCAAATGACTCGATTCACTTCTTTTCCGACGCCCGGGGTAGCCGTGCCTTCTGGGGCACCTTTTCACGGTCCGCGCGGCTGCTCCCGTTGGAGGTTCGAGTTCTGCCTCGTGCATAGATGTGTGTGTTGTCTTCAGCGTAAGTTAGTTTAAGTTAGATTAAGTAGTGTGTAAGCTTATGGACCGATGACCTCAGCAGATTGGTCCCATAGGACTTACCACAAATTTCCATTTTTCTTCTTTTCCAATTTCCCCACAGTCTATGTTTCACTACCACACAACACTGTGCCGAAACGTACATACTCAGATATTTCTTTCTCAAATTAAGGCCTATGTTTCATACTAGTAAACTTCTCTTGGCCAGGAATGTCCTTTTTGCCAGTGTTAGTCTGCTTTTGATGTCTTCCTTACTTCGTCTGTCAATGCTTATTTTGATGCCTATGTAGCAGGATTCCTTTATCTCATCTACTTCGTGACCATCAATCCTGATGTTAAGTTTCTCTCAGATAAAATTACTGCTACTTCTGATTACTGTCGTCTTTTTTTGATTTACTCTCAGTCCACATTCTGTACTCATTTGACTGTTCATTCCATTGAGCAGATCATTTAATTCTTCTTCAGTTTCACTCAGGATGGAAATGTCATTAGCGAATCTTATCATTGGTACCCCTTCACCTTGGATTTTAATTCCACTCCTCAACCTTCCTTTTATTTTCATAGTTGCTTCTTCGATCTACAGATTGAACAGTAGGGGCGAAAGGCTACATTTCTGTCTTACACCCTTTTTAATCCGAGCATTTCGTTCTTGGTCGTCCACTCTTACTATTTGCTCTTGGCTCTTGTACATATTGTACACTACCCGCCTCTCCCTATAGTTTACTCCCAATTTTCTCTGGATTTTGAACATCTTGCACCATTTTACCTTGTAGAACGCTTTTCCGGGTCGACATATTCCATGAACGTGTCTTGACTTTTCTTTAGTCTTGCTTCCATTATCAACCGCAATGTCAGAATTGCCTTCCTGGTGTCTTTAACTTTCCTGAAGACAAACTGATCGTCATCTAACACATCCTCAATTTTCTTTTCCACTCTCCTGTATATTATTCTTGTCAGCAACTTGAGTGCTTGAGCTGTCAAGCTGATTGTGCTATAATTCTCGCACTTGTCAGCTCTCACAGTCTTCGAAACTGTGTGGATGGTATTTTTCCGAAAGTCAGATGGTACATCGCCAAACTGATACATTCTACACACCAACGTCAGTAGTCGTTTTGTTGTCACTTCCCGCAATGATTTTAGAAATTCTTATTGAGTGTTATCTATCCCTTCCACCTTATATGATCTTAAATCCTCTAATACTTTCTTAAATTCGGATTGTAATACTGGATCCTTTATCTCTTCTATATCGACTCTTGTTTCTCCTTTATAACATCAGACATCATCTCTATGATGCCTTCAACCTATTCGCTCTATCCTCTGCGTTTGACAGTGGAATTCCCCCCTGCACTCTCAATGTTATCCCCCTAGCTTTTAAGTTCACCGAAGGTTGTTTTGACTTTCCTGTATAGCGAGTCAGTCCTTCTGACCATTATTTCTTTTCATTTTCACATTTTTCACGCAGACATATCATCTTAGCTTATCAGCACTTCCTATTTATGTCATTCCTCAGCGGCTTGTATTTCTGTATTCATGAATTTTTTTGAACATATTTGTACTTCCTTTTTGCTTTGTACCTATTTATGATCTCTAGAGCCGTCCATTATTTTAAAGTGTTATCGTTGCAGATTTCTGTGCATGAACTGATCTCCTGGTATGTCCCATAAATATCTGATGAGATTCACTTTGGGTGATCTGGATGGCAAAATCATTCGATTTTCCAGAATCTTCTTCAGTCGCGAACAGTTGTGGTTCAGTGACATGTTTAAGAACATGAAGTCCATGAATGGCTGCACAAGGTCTCCAAGTAGTCAGACAAAGCCATTTTCAGTCAATGACAGGTTCAGTTGCACTAGAAGACCCCATTCATTCCACGCAAACACAGTCCGTACAATTTTGGAACCCTCACCAGCTTGCACAGTGCCGTTTTGGCGTCCATGCGTCCATGACTTCGTGGGGTCTGGTCCACACTCGAACCATACCATCAGCTCGTACCAACTGAGACTATGAAACTCGTACTATTGAATTCCATAACAATTTCAGAAACGGAATATCCCACGCGTCTACCTCCAACTATCATTCCGTGTTCGATATCTGTTAATTCCCGTCATGCGGCGATAATCACGTTGTACACGAATCACCTGAGTACAAATAACAGCTCCGCCAGTACACTGCCTGTTTATACACTGTGCACGCATTATACCACCTTCTGGGGTCAGATACATCACATGTTCACACTGGCAGAACCACAGGCACATAGACACAGGCAAGAGAGCAAGCACAATGTCGGCACTAGTACAGTGTATATCCACCTTTCGCAGCAATGCAGGCTGCTAGGGTGCTATTCTCCCATGGAGACGATCGTAGAGATGCTGGAAGTAGTCCTGTGGAACGGCTTGCCATGCCATTTCCACCTGGCGCCTCAGTTGGACCAGCGTTCGTGCTGGACGTGCAGACCGCGTGAGACGACGCTTCATCCAGTCCCAAACATGCTCAATGGGGGACAGATCCGGAGATCTAGCTGGCCAGGGTAGTTGACTTACACCTTCCAGAGCACGTTGGGTGGCACAGGATACATGCGGACGTGCATTGTCCTGTTGGAACAGCAAGTTCCCTTGCCGGTCTAGGAATGGTAGAACGATGGGTTCGATGACGGTTTGGATGTACCGTGCACTATTCAGTGTCCCCTCGACGATCACCAGAGGTGTACGGCCAGTGTAGGAGATCGCTCCCCACACCATGATGCCGGATGTTGGCCCTGTGTGCCTTGGTCGTATGCAGTCCTGATTCTGGCGCTCACCTGCACGGCGCCAAACACGCATACGACCATCATTGGCACCAAGGCAGAAGCGACTCTCATCGCTGAAGACGACACGTCTCCATTCGTCCCTCCATTCACGCCTGTCGCGACACCAATGGAGGCGGGCTGCACGATGTTGGGGCGTGAGCGGAAGACGGCCTAACGGTGTGCGGGACCGTAGCACAGCTTCATGGAGACGGTTGCGAATGGTCCTCGCCGATACCCCAGGAGCAACAGTGTCCCAATTTGCTGGGAAGTGGCGGTGCGGTCCCCTACGGCACTGCGTAGGATCCTATGGTCTTGGCGCGCATCCGTGCGTCGCTGCGGTCCGGTCCCAGGTCGACGGGGACGTGCACCTTCCGCCGACAACTGGCGACAACATCGATGTACTGTGGAGACCTCACGCCCCACGTGTTGAGCAATTCGGCGGTACGTCCACCCAGCCTCCCGCATGCCCACTATACGCCCTCGTTCAAAGTCCGTCAACTACACATACGGTTCACGTCCACGCTGTCGCGGCATGCTACCAGTGTTAAAGACTGCGATGGAGCTCCGTATGCCACGGCAAACTGGCTGACACTGACGGCGGCGGTGCACAAATGCTGCGCAGCTAGCGCCATTCGACGGCCAACACCGCGGTTCCTTGTGTGTCCGCTGTGCCGTGCGTGTGATCATTGCTTGTACAGCCCCCTCGCAGTGTCCGGAGCAAGTATCGTGGGTCTGACACACCGGTGTCAATGTGTTCTTTTTTCCATTTCCAGGAGTGTATTATACTAGAACTGACATATGATTGCATTTTCATGCAGTTTGGGTGCATAGATCCTGAGAAATCAGTACCCAGAACAACCAACTCTGGCCGTAATAACGGCCTTGATACGCCTGGGAATTGAGTCAGAGCTTGGATGGCGTGTACAGGTACAGCTGCCCATGCAGCTTCAACACGATACCACAGTTCATCAAGAGTAGTGACTGGCGTATTGTGACGAGCCAGTTGCTTGGCCACCATTGACCAGACGTCTTCAGTTGGTGAGAGATATGGAGAATGAGCTGGGCAGGGCAGCAGTTGAACATATTCTGTACCCAGAAAGGCCTGTACAGGACCTGCAACATGCGGTCGTGCATTATCCTGCTGAAATGTAGGGTTTCGCAGGGATAGAATGAAGGGTAGAGCCAAGGGTCGTAACACATTAGAAGTGTAACGTCCACTGTTCAAAGTGCCGTCAATGCGAACAAGAGGTGACGGAGACGTGTAACCAATGGCACCCAATACCATCATGCCAGTATGACGATAACAAATACACGCTTCGAATGTGCGTTCACCACGATGTCGCCAAACACGGTTGCGACCATCATCATGCTTTAAACAGAACCTGGATTCATCCGAAAAAATGACGTTTTGCCATTCGTGCATCCAGGTTCGTAGTTGAGTACACCATTGCAGGCACTTCTGTCTGTGTTGGAGCGTCAAGGGTAACCGCAGCCAGGGTCTCCGAGCTGATAGTCCATGCTGCTGCAAACGTCGTCGAACTGTTCGTGTAGATGGTTGTAGTCTTGCAAACTAAAACATCCCCTTAGAAAAATTATACAAATAACTGTGCTTAAACTGACACATACTATTTTTAGCGCAACGCAATCTGACTTTCAAAAATCTCTACAAAAGAATGCCCCAGACTAACATTAACCTATACTTTTCACAAATCACGTACCTCACCAAAAATCTTCGTTACTTGAACTACTGCAATACAGCGAGCACCACTACTGCCAACTAAATAAAAGATTCAAACTACTGAAGGCACTAACTACTGATAGGTATAGTTAGCAAATGAAAGATTTGGATAGAGAACAAGCAATGTATTTACCTTAATAGTTATAATACATATAGGAGTTCATGACATCCAGTGTTACAAATTTCAAAACTCCACCATCACTCTCCCCACGTCCACCACTGCTGGCGGCTCACCTCCAACTGCGCAACGCTATGCGCTGTTCACATCCAGCTGCCGCTGCCCAACACTACAATAGCATACAACAATGCAAACCAGCCACAGACTGCACACAGCACAGCCAGTGATTTTCCTACAGAGGGCTACGTAGCGTTACCCATAAAAAAACCTAAACAGCCTACTTACGTAGCCCCCATGCTCCCCACAAAAAAGCTTACAAATTGTTTTGGGCTGTGGCCAATAATGATTTGATAAAATTTTTTATAATTACAATAACAAGATATCAAATGCACACACTTATTAATACAATGTTGGTCAAAACTAAAATTTTTTCACAATCCATAAAGACAGTCCTGATCATTCATCACAGTAAAATTGCAGATTTTTTTTTCTCAAAGTCTGAACAGTAAAAGAAAATGCACACGGAAGTAGTGGATTTCCATGCTGTCTTGAGGAAGTAGTGTTGTCCTTCCATCAGACAGACAGTGCTGACTCTTGAGGTGCAGACAGGTTATGGGCCACAACAGAGCAAACCCACAGTAGAGTCAGTCGAAGTTTTGAAGAATATTGGTAGGTTGGTCATCACAGAGCAAACCCACTGTAGTCCTAGTAGAGATTATGGTATTGGTGGGCCACCAGAGGTGCAGACCCACTGCAGTCTTTCTAGAAATAATGGTATTGGTGAGTCATCAAAGGTGTAGACCCACTGTAGTCCTTGTAGAGATGGCTAGCAGCCAAATGTTGCACTGTGCAGGTGCACAATGACCACCGAAGAGTCTTGTGGACAATATAACAAGTCCATAAACCACCACTTGTCCACCCACAAAGAATTTCTTCTAGTAATTTCCGGGTATGCAGCCGGATCCCGTCGACATTCTGCCACGATATTTCGGCCCAGAGACGTCCGGCCATCATCAGGTGAGTACACAACTACTGAAGAGCCCAGGTGCAGTCGCGGTATTTATGCCAATTCTCGCGCACGTGTTGACATGCACGGCATAGCCGAGTTGTACGTGCTGCCCTCGGTGGTGAAAGTAAAAGATCATCTAGTCATTGAGTATCGAATGACGCTGTCTTTTCCGCTGTGAATGTATAATTTTAATAACAGGATTCCAATTTTTATCCAGTTGAAAGCCGTTGTCACGATTTATAAGATTATCGGCAAGACGTATTTCCACTGATTCCTTGCTTACGGAATCCCAAAATCCGGAAACCGGAGCTAAAATTTTTGTTCCATTGTATTCCATTGAATGTCCCGATCAAATACAGTGCTCTGGTACTGCCGAGTTTGACGGTTGCCGCAGACGGGTGTATCTTTCATGTTCTGTACATCGTTCATGGACAGTTCTTGTCGTCTGGACAATATGTGCAGAGCCAGATTCACAGGGAATTTTGTAGACGTCTGCTTTCTTCAGTTATAAATCGTCTTTAACGGATCCAACCAGGGCCCGATTCTTTGCTGGTGGACGGAAGATAACCATGATTTTATTCTTCTTCAGTAATCGGCCTATTTTCGACGACACATTCCCGGCGTATGGAAGAAACGCTGTTGATTTAAAGTCGTCATCAGCGTCCTCAGTGCGCTGTTTCTTGTTATGACAGCTGCGCATGGCCTTTCTTATTTGGCGTGAAGTGTAGCCATTCTCTTTTTAAAGAGTCATCACTATTATTTCTCAGTTTACTTTGGAGCCTAGTGTTACGTTTTTCACACGCCATTATTGTCACAATATTTCACACGATAACACAGAAAAACACAATTTGAAGAGCAAAACAAGAAAACACATTAACATAACACTGAAAATAATATCTCGTTAATTGCAAGCGCAGCTGCGAAATACATGGTGCAAATCTACATGCATGCCCCAACTGTTTTATTGTACAATAATGCAAAACTACAACTACAAAGGAAATTCTCTCTATGATTACACGCTAGCAATAAACAATAGCTACACTAATTACACAAACTACAAGAACAAAATCATAAGATTCCAGTGAGGTATCCTCGGCTAAGGGTCGACATATGAAACTTCCCCTTTAAACAATTATGCATGAGTGTGCTTAAACTGACACACAATATTTTTAGCGCAACGCAATCTGAGTTTCAAAAATCCCTACAAAAGAGTGCCCCAGACTAACATTAACCTGTACCTTTTACAAATCACTTACCTCACCAAAACTCTTCGTTACTCGAATTACTCTAATACAGCGAGCGCCACTACTGCCAACTAAATAAAAGATTCAAACTACTGAAGGCACTAACTACTGCTGGCATAGTTAGCAAATTAAAGATTTTGATAGAGAACAAACATTGTATTTACCTTAATAGTCATTATTTATATAGGAGTTCAAGACATCCAGTCTTACAAATTTAAAAACTCCGCCATCTCTCTCCCCACGTCCACCATTGCTAGCGGCTCACATCCAACTACGCAACGCTACGCGCTGTTCACATCCAGCTGCCGCTGCCCAACACTACAATGGCAGACAAAAATGCAAACCAGCCACAGACTGCACACAGCACAGCCAGTGATTTTCTTACAGAGGGCTACGTGGCGTTACCAATAAAAGAACCTAAACAGCCTACTTACAAAACGTCCCCATCTGTTGACTCAGGGATCGAGACGCGGCTGCACGATCCGTTACAGCCATGGGGATAAGATGACTGTCATCTCGACTGCTAGTGATACGAGGCCATTGAGATGCAGCACGATATTCTGCATTACCCTCCTCAACCCACCCATTCCATATTCTGCTAACAGTCATTGGATTTCGACCAACGCGAGCAGCAATGTCGCGATACGGTAAACAGTAATCGCGATAGGCTACAATCCGACCTTTATCAAAATCCGGAACGTGATGGTACCCATTTCTCCTCCTTGCACGAGGCATCACAACAACGTTTCACCAGGCACCGCCAGTCAACTGCTGTTTGTGTATGAGAAATCGATTGGAAACTTTCCTCATGTCAGCAATTTGTAGGTGTCGCCACAAGCACCACCCTTGTGTGAATGCTCTGAAATGCTAATCATTTGCATATCACAGCATCTTCTTCCTGTCGGCTAAATTTCGCGTTTGTTGCACCTCATCTTCGTGGTGTAGTAATTTTAATGGCCAGTCGTGTATACTTATATCATAATAAAAACATGTACAAGTAAGTACAATACAATAAGATGCAAGTTTTATTGCGCTTGAAGAGAAACAGATTATTTCCATACACTAATTTATTGAAAATGGCTAACTGCCAACATCATCAAACTGCCCTGGTCTCCCCTCTTTCCCCAAAAGGCGTAGAAAATTGTCGGCTGCCCAGATAGCAGTAATTAACCCGCAAATAAGTTAAACAGTAATGGGACAGGATCGATGGTGGGCGCCAAAAGTTGTAGGCCTGCAAGCGTAACTTAACACAAATTCGATTACAGGATTACAGTCTACTGCCGCTTCCCTGTTCGCGCCGTATCATGCTTCAGCTTCGGTATACGATAGGCTGATTACATATCATAATGAAGAGCAGACCATTAGCACAGACGAATTTAAGAGCACACACACACACACACACACACACGCAAGCACGCACACGCACACATACACATGCACAAGCAGCTTATCTGCCAGTGGAAGCGTAATAACGCAACCTAGAGCTGCGAGTGAATATCTGCACCGGCGGAGCCGCCGTTCGTCATTTATGGGGCTGCATTGACAGTTGGCCGGACTGCGTCCCTAATGGCTTCCGCGCAGTTCCTATTTAAATGAGGTCGCTCTAACACCACGCATTCCCCGAAGCGCTTAACGAGCCAAAAACGGGTGCGGTGAATAAAGCAGAATTACCACCACTTTTTTTCTTTTTTCTGGGGTACCTGCAGAACAGAGCTGGGAAAAAGCAGGTGCATGGTAGCGTGTATCACTTCATCTCTCTCTCTCTCTCTCTCTCTGTCTCTCTTGTGGTGTATATGGACTTCTTTTTTTGAGGGTGGTGATGGTGGGGGGAAGGGGAGGATTCTGGTACCGTGCATTTCCAACGTTAAGTAAAGCACTTCGCGTTTCCCAACAAAAAATCAAATTCCTTCTTTGTGATGATGTCGAATGCAAAAAAAGAAAAGAAAAGAAAAGAGAAAATACGGATACTGTGTAACAACTGACGAGGTTGGGTCTGCGTTGCTCTACGTTCAATGGAGTTTGTGCAATGATAATTCGTGATAGCAAGTTGGGTATGTTGAAAGTTTTCAAACTTCGTGCCTCTCACCGATATCACTTTCATACCGCTCCACCAGATTTAATTAACATTTTATTATTTGCAGTGTCGGGAGAAACGCCTCAGAAAGTTAGTCTGTCATGTAAAGAATTTCTACTGTTCCTTAAAAATTATTCACAGTGAACACAAGTAACACACAAATATTATAAATAGTGGAGATATGAATTAAACAACGTCTTCAGTCACAACTTTTTCGTGTTTTATTAACCACACGATGCATTTCGGATCCTGTGGGTCCATTGTCTGGTGTAAATTGTCTCATTACATGTTTTATTTCTTCTCCTGAATGAGGTGAAATGAATATTCCTGTCACGAAAAGGTTTAATGTTAGGTTATGAATTTCGTAAGTCGAACGCGGAAAGTATGTGTAAAATAGTTGAAAATGAGCAGTGTAAACTTACCACGTCATCCAAGGAAAGCATCGTGCAGTTAATAAAACACGAAAAAATTGTGACTGAAGGCGTTGTTTAATTCATACCTCCAATGTTTTGAATACAGTCACGTTTTAAGCTGCAAAGTATGAATAAAATTAAATTATAAATACTTCTTCAATGTGGCCTGAAAACATGTAATCTGATAAAAATGAACACGTCTTGCTTATTATTTCTTCAGCATGCTGAGCAGAAACATCAAAACTGGGTATAAAACCTAGTGGGTGGACAAAAGCGCTATCCTACCTACGAAACAGTATCGTGCTGGATGGCATACGTACCCTCTAAGAAAAAAAATAAAACACGCAACACGAACAATTTCCAAATGGGACGGAAATCGGTAGATATGTTCGATATGAACAAATACGTGATAACAGTTTCAGAGAAAATGAAAGTTTATTCAAGAGAAAAAGCTTCACAAACTGAGCAAGTCAATAACGCGTTGGTCCTTCCCTGGTCCTTATGAAAGCACTTATTGGACTTGGTATTGATTGACAGAGTAGTAGGATGTCCTCCTGAGTGATATCGTGCTACATTCTGTCCAATTTTTGCGTTAGATCGTCAGAATTTCGGAGTGGTTGAAGGGCTCTGCCCATAATGCTCCAAACGTTCACAATTGTGGAGAGATCCGGCAACCTTGCTGTTCAAGATAGGGTCTGGCAAGCACGGACACAAAAAAATAGAAACTGTAGCTGTGTGCGGGCGGGAATTATCTTTCTGAAAACTAAGCCCAGTATGGCTTGCCATGAATGGCAATAAAACGGGGCATAGAATATCGTTTACGTACGGCTGTGCTGTAAGTGTGCAGCGGATAACAACCAAAGGGGTCCTGCTATGAAACGAAATGCACCCCAGCCCTTCTCTCCGGGCTGTCGGGCTACATGTGGTGAGCGACATTGGGCTGGTATCCTAATGCTGTCCGGAGCGTCTCCAATCACGTCTTTCTGGTCATTGGGGCCTAATTGGCTCATTAGTGAAGACAATTCCACTCCAGTCAATGATATTCGAGGCCGAAGAGTCAGGGCCCTCCAAGCAGCTCGAAATTTTGACGATCTAATGTTTCAGTTGGACAATTCTTCATGATATCCCTCAGGAGGCATCCAGCAACATTATCAGTCAGTGCAAAGCCGAATAAATGCTTGCCTAAGGGCCAAGGATACACCAGTGCGTTGTTGACTGCTTAGCTAGTGAAGCTCTTACTCTTCAGTAAATATCTAATTTTTCTAAAAAGGTATTCATTTGTTTGTCTGTACATGTACATCCGATTCACCGATTTCCGTCCAATTCGAATAATTTTGTTGCGGTGCATTTTTTCCCCACAGAGAAAGTCCGCCGATGAGAAAAGACACCTTGACCACTGCCATAGCTGGATAGAATATCAGCTACAGACATTGTGGGCACGTGGAGTGGTACGATAAGTACATAAGCGGAGCAGAGACGAAAGAGGAGTCAATCTAGCGACGATACAGGCTGCAGTGGGGAAATACACTGACACAGGGACCTTTGAACAAAGTTGAGGCGTAGCCGGTCAGCGGTCAGCTGTTCTCGAGCTGCTGTCGTGGGCATCTATGGAAAGTCACTCTAGGACGGTGAATGCACGAGTACACTACATGGCGTTTCATATCCATGCCTCACTACAAATGGTGGAGGTCGGAGGCTTGCCCGGTCTGCACAGCGGAATAGTCGGCGATTTGTGTCAAAACTGAGGACAGACCACAATGGCAGTTCAGTCATTAGTATTTCGGAGCACAGTGTTTGGAGGACATTGTTGATAACGTGTCTTTGCTGCAACATTATCCTACAAGTGTCGATACTGACCCCACGACTTCGCCAGTTACAATTACTGTAGTCATAGGACCATCTAGACTAGGCTGTGGATCAGTTGCCTTCCATGATATCTGCGGTGGTGGGGCTAATCGAAGACATCATGACAATCGTGATCTGCGTTAACATTACTGCGGTCTACGTGCGCCCCTTCATGCTTGATTTCTTTCCTAGCGGCGATGACATCTTCCAGCCTCTTCCAGAATTCCGTCCTATCCCATGTCCACGAAAGTTATTCAGTATTTGCGTTGCACCACGGGACGAGAGAGATGGACGACCGTCATTTTGCAGCCACATACACTTTCTAATATGCAGTGGTGCCTTTTCTAGAAGAACCGGCAGAATGTTCGTCAGAAAATGTGGGTACAAATGTCCATTTAGAACGGCTGACATGAAATAAGATTCCACTATGTAATTTCCTATGATGCCGCACCATACGTTTACACTCCACGGTCGTTGGTGTTGCAACTAACGAAGCCAGGGTCGTTTTTCGGCTTCTCAGTGGTGCATGCTATGCAAATTTACACTGACGTGGTTAGTAAACGTTGCTTCATCGGTAAACAGCACGTTTTGGAAAAAGGCATTGTCATTTAAATGGCTCTGAGCACTATGGGACTTAAAATATGAGGTTATCAGTCCCCTTGAACTTAGAACTACTTAATACTAACTAACCTAAGGACATCACACACATCCATGCCAGTGGCAGGATTCGAACCTGTGACCTTGGCGGTCACGTGGTTCCAGACTGAAGCGCCTAGAACCGCTCGGTCACACCAGCCGGCGGTAGGGTCAACTCTCTGTTTGTGAAAGACAAACAGCCAAAATTCTGTATGACGCTCGAAATCATGGTCTTTGAGCGCCTGATTTAGTGACAAGCTGATGGGAATGGAAATTCTGTCGATGCAGAAAGCGAATAACACTGGTCTGGCTGATTCCACATTCCTTGACAATATAGCTTGTACCACAGGGCGAATTCATTAGCGTCGTAGCCAGAACAGCTTCCTCGTGTTCTCTGTCTGGTGTAGTCTTCTCTCTTGTCCTCTTTTTGACGTTCTAGTGACTTGTCCGCACAAGCGTCTTAATAATTTGTGGAAGTGCGTGGCACGTCGACATTGGCGATCCGGATAGACAGCCCTACACTGTTGTACTGATTTGACGACATTTCTTCTACATTCGCCGTATCCAACTTCTCCTCATTGGTGTACATGTCTGCACCTAACGAATACTGAGGCAGAAATGAGCGGTCTGCAGTGCAGAAACGTAAACAGGCAAATATGTTCACATTATGACCCAACATGGCACGAGAGCTCTGCTTGGCGGTGTTTGCACCGCTAATACCGTTTTCGGCCAATGTGCTCTAAAATTTTAGGAATTTCTAGAATTCTTTTACGACACGTTTCAATGTCCACATTAACAAAAGCTATATCACTGTAATTGAATTCTCAAAGGCCCTGTTATAAAACGTATATGCTTCCATTGGAAAGAATATGTACTTGCTTCAATATCTTCGTCCATACCAGGAAAAAAAACATTAACGAAACCAAAAAAATTCGTGCTCCTCCTCAATTTAACATTTTCCGGATACCGCGTTTCGATATGTGTAACCGTTCACGAAATAGAAGGGGTGTTCTGTGTCACGTGACTCATACCGTATATAAAAGACAATGTCCTGACTGACTCATCATTTCTTAGCCCAAACCGCTGAAACATCCCCTTAGGAAATTAGTTAATTACTGTACTGATAAACCTCTTACGTTATTTGATTTTCAAACATCTGAGCAAAACTGAACGTACTCAGACACTCACTAAACTGACACACAGTATTTTTTTAGCGCAATGCAATCTGACTTTCAATAACCCCTACAAAAAAAATGGCTCTGACTAGCAATAACCTATACCTTTTACGAATCACTTACCTCACAAAAATCTTCGTTACTCGAACTACTGCAATACAGCGAGCGCCAATACTGACAGCTAAATAAAACATTCTAACTACTAAAGGCACTAACTACTGATAGGCATACTTAGCAAATAAAAGATTTTGATAGAGAACAAACAATGTATTTACCTTAATAATATTCAAAAGTTATCATATACATATCAGTTCACGATATACAGTATTGCAAATTTACTCTTTCTGGTGGACACACGTCCAGATCGTCCGCTTTCAAAATTCTGCCTTCTCTCTCCCCACATCTACCACTGCTGGCGGCTCACCTACAACTGCGCAACGCTACGCGCTGTTCACATCCAACTGCCCAACACTACAATAGCAAATATTCCAACAATGCAAACAAGCCACAGACTTCACACAGCACAGTCAGTGATTCTCATACAAAGTGCTACGTGGCGTTACCAACATAAAAACCTAAGCAGCCTACTTACATAGCCCCCATGCTCCCCACAAAAAAAAATACAAATTGTTTTGGGCAGTGGCCAATAATGATTTGATAAAATTTTCATAATTACAACAACAAAGATACCAAATGCACACACTTATTAATGTAATGTTGGTCAAAATCAAAAATTGTTCTCATAAGGACAGTCCTGATCATCCATCACAATAGTAGTTAAGTTTTCTCTTTTTTTTCTGAAAGTCTGAGCAGGAAAAGAAAATGCACACGGAAGTAGTGTATTTCCATGAAGTCTTGAAGAAGTAGTTTTGTCCTTCCAACGGAAAGACAGTGCTGTCTCTTGACATGCAGACAGGTAGTGGGCCATAACACAGCAACCCACAACAGAGTCAATCGAAGTTTTGAAGAATATTGGTAGGTAAGTCATCACATAGAAGGCCCACCGTATTCCTGGTAGAGAGTATGGTACTGGTAGGCCATCAAAGGTGCAGACCCAATGCAGTCCTTGTAGAGACGGTCAGCAGCCATCTGTTGCGACTGTGCAGGTGCACAATCACCATCGAATAATATAGCAAATCCATAAACCACCACTTGTGCACTCACAAACTTTTTGGAATTGTCCTTAGAACCAGGAATGCTGTGATCCATACCCTTGCTGAATTATTAACACAATTGCAAACACTAACAGTACCAACTTCTCATATATTGTGCATATACTATGACCAACAGAAATGTGTGCAGTGAAATGTAACTTAATTTGAAGAACTGGTGTTTATACAATTACAAACTTACAACAGAAGAATAGAATTACAAAGGTGCAAAATACATCATTAAAGAACATAATAGGACAGACTACATTTGTAGTAATACAGGCTTTACAAAAGAACAGAAATAAACATATACATTAGTGTTACAGGAAATATGACATAAGTAAATACATAAAAGATCAGAATAGCTTTCGAAAATAATGTCTAAACATCTTTACAAAGTAAATAGCATATTATTAACGCAAACTATATTGGAGGATAACAGTATTCCTCATCATAGCTAATATAGCTTAGTATTAAAAAAATTCTTCAACATAAATCTTATTAGCTTAACGCATAAACACAGGAAAAACACAAATACACACCGGTACACAAACACATAGCAGAATAACACAAAAGGAAAGGACAGGGTTCGTTTTCAGAGTAACATTTGGTAATGCAGACCAACCCACAACTTCATTCCATAGATCTTTCCTCTTATTTCAACATTTGCTATTGTAAAAAAAAAGAAAATTCCTGTCTATCAATGATGTCCCTAAATCCTACTCTTTTGTTCGAATCGTCTTTCAAAATAAATATTTCTCATTGTACAATACCCATTATGGCCAAGAAATTTTTCATATAACTTCTCAATGTATTCTTTCCAATTCAGTGCAACTCATTCTCTTATATAGCCTACCCCTCTTAAGCTAACTTAAATCTACTGAGCTCAGACGCATAAACTAAGGGACGAGGGAATACAGCAGCACAAAACAATTAACCTATGAAAGTAGGCTGTTTAGGATTTTATGTTGGTTATGCTACATAGTGCTCCATATGAAAATCACTGACTGTGCTGTATGAAGTCTGTGGCTTGTTTGCATTGTTGGAATATTTGCTATTGTAGTGTTGGGCAGTTGGATGTGAACAGCGCATAGCGTTGCGCAGTTGTAGGTGAGCCACCAGCAGTGGTGGATGTGGGAAGAGAGAAAGCAGAATTTTGAGAGCGGACGATCTAGATGTGTGTCCTTCAGAAAAAGGAAATTTGCAATACTGTATATCATGAACTGATATATATATATATATATATATATATATATATATATATATATATATATATAAGAGAGAGAGAGAGAGAGAGAGAGAGACTTTTGAATATTATTAAGGTAAATACATTGTTTGTTCTCCATCAAAATCTTTCATTTGCTGAGTATGCCTATCAGTACTTAGTACCTTTAGTAGTTAAAATGTTTTATTTAGCTGTGAGTATTGGCGCTCGCTGTATTGCAGTAGTTCGAGTAACAAAGATTTTTGTGAGGTAAGTGATTCGTAAAAGGTATAGGTTATTGCTAGTCAGAGCCATTTTTTTTGTAGGGGTTATTGAAAGTCAGATTGCATTGCGCTAAAAAAATACTGTGTGTCACTTTAGTGAATGTCTGAGTACGTTCAGTTTTGCTCAGCTGTTTGAAAATCAAATAACTAAGAGGTTTATCAGTACAGTAATTAACTAATTTTGTAAGGACATGTTTCACCGCTAAGAACAGAAATTTGAAATTTGGATAAGTGTGGACCTTATATTGTAGACGTCATTTAAGAAGGGATTTTTCGAAACCTAAGTGGGTGAAATAGGAATCAAGCTTTTCATATGTTACCATTAAGGCTATTTTCGAGCTAGACCTATGAATGTTGGTTTTGGTTTCTCGGTCAGAAATGAAAAACAAAAAGAATTACATGGTCGAGCATTTTTGGATATTTAACGCTGTAAGATGAAATGTTGGGTGAAAGAAGTTTTTTTGAAAAGACAACACTATTAAAGAACTACTAAATTATCTTTAAAGCCTTTAAGTAGGCTGTTTAGGGGATTTACGAGTGCATTGTTATAGTGAGCAGACATCACTGTGTTATTGCGTGTGTACATTCTTGCTTGTTAGTTGCACGATTACGTAACGACTATAAGGCTCACATACTTAGAACATTTACCAGTATTGGTAATGAGATTTTAATGCAACATTTTGGTTTACTTGAAAATACATTCTGGATTTAAAGTACTTTCTGTGAGATACCAGATGATACAGCGGTTAGTTTATGTGACAGCTACACGATTTTATCACGACGCTAGTAATGAGTGACAATTTACAATGTTGCTTTCGCAGTTTATCTGTTTTATATCTGCACAGTTTTTCTGAATTTTTCTGGAAAGTAAAACATGTTTTAGTAGTAACGTTTGTGGTATAGCTACAATGAGACAGCCTTTTCTGTAGCACAACAATACGTACAGTGCAGTACTTACTTCATCGCGGCAATAAGCGTAATAACTAATACGCAAAGCATTTCAATTTCGTTTATCATGAAGTAAGTACATTGACTTCTGCAGAACTTAGCTTTCGGAGGACAATAACTACAACACTTCCACAGAGATTGTCTTACAGCAAGACGCACATTTAGCGCTACAGGACACGCATTAAACTATTTATTTTTCAACATATTTGAATTACAAAGAAAGTTTTCCGTGATACATTTCATTCCATTGCTGTAATCTGTAACACCTGAGGATATAATTACATTAATCCTCAGGGGGGTATACGCTTACTTTGTGTACCATGTGTTTGGCAAGCATAAGGAGCCCTAGCTAATATAGTATTTGCTTATACAACTTTACACATCGGTACCATATTTCTCTAACACATAAATTACACAGCTATCTGATCATTTAACTGAGAAACAAACCTTTTTTTTTTACTGCATCAGTGACAGATGTTTACGTAATTACACAGCTGAATAACTTCAAACTAATGAAATTGTATTTTGTCTGTACTTTGTGAAATGTTCATATTTTTTCAGAACCATTGTGATACTATGAGAGCTTTGAATGACGTATTTGGTATGGGATCATGATTGTTAAAGTACATTTGAAGTAGATGACACTTTTGGAATGAGCAGAGAATTTTTTTTAGGTTTTGAAATTATTGCAGAAAGCTATGACGTTTTTGAGATTTGACTGAGGTGTTATGATGTTATTATTACGACGACGATGTGAATTATACAGCTGATGCTATATGAGTTATTTGATTATGCTACGTATCTGCCATGATGAAATATTGAAGAAGTGTGGACGAATAAGGTAAGGAATAATGAGAAGTGGTTAGGGACTCTGGTTTGTGCAAAAGGTTGTTGGAAACCAAGAATCGTACCTTAAGAGTTATGAAATGTATGTAAATGCGTGAATGTATTACAATGCCGATGAAAATTTTTTGGACACTATTATATTTAAAGGATTTTGTTTCTACAGATTTGTAACGCAAATTCTCAACCTGTGAAAATATTTTTATATGAGACTGCCACTGTAGCGGAAACTGGTGTCGTAAATATTTCGACAAGACAGTTAAGTGTCCATCTGCACGTAATGTGTCGTAGGCACCCAGCTGCGCGACAACCACCTGACAAAAGGAAGCCATTAGTGTGTGCGTGTCAGAGGCACAGGTAGAAAAAAAAAAGGGAGGCCATTATCCTCGCTATTGACATTCCTTTGTAGAAAGCACCGCAAATACGACACGCTCATTACTGAGAAAGATACTTACATCTGACTCCTGATTATAACAAACGTCTTTCTACGAGAGTTGAGAGAATTTGTACTAACTTATGAAATATCACATGACTATTGAATGATATTTTTATGCTTTGTCCATAGTTGCTTATTTCATTTGATATGTGTTTTCCAGCTGTGTTGCAGCATTGGTTTTAAAAAATTAAATGCATTTGCTAATGTGAACACTTTCTGTCTACAGATCTATTAAATAATTACTTTATGATCCACATTCTTCGAAAAAGGAGCTCTTGGAATGGAAAGAGCAATAAGAAGCGACTAATAACAGTAACTGTATATATAATTTTCTTTTCAAGTACTTGGTAATTTGTTGTAGGATTAGTTTTTGTGGTGCACCACTTTAACTGCATAGACATTAAGATGTGAATAGACATTGTCCTTATCTGCATTGTCTTTAGTGTAACATTTTTTCTGCTTGAGCTTTGTCATGTTTAGGTATAAGTTATAGCATTTGCTGCTGCTGTTTGCCATGCATAGTGCTACTGAATGTCACTTTGTATTACTAGGTTAAGCCAATTTTATTACTGATTTATTTTTCTTGTTTGCTGCACATTACCTTATATTAGTTGTAATATTGCTGCCTTTTTTTGCCAATTTCCATTTATTTATCCTTGCTGTTTGTGTAAATTGTTTTGAGCTGCTGCATTGCCTCGTCCCTTAGTTAAGCACCTGAGCTCAGTAGATTTAAGTTAGCTTAAGATGGGGTAGCCTATATAAGAGAATGAGTTGTGATGGATTTGAAGAAATGCACTGAGAGGTTATATGAGAAAAGTACAGAAAGCAGGTATGGGTAGGATTTTCTTGGAATAAATGATGAGGTAAGATACTAGAAAATAAATGATGAAGTAAGAAATATGTGAACATATAAATACAGAAAGCATGATTGGATAGGATTTTTTTGGTGGAAACAAATGTTGAAATAAGACGAAAGATCTAAGGAATGAAGTTTTGGGTTGGACTGCAGTACCAAATGTTACACTGAACACAAATCCTGCCGTTTCCTCTTGTGTTAACATCCTATGTGTTTGTATACCCTTGGGTATTTGTGTTCTTCCTGTGTTTATGTGTTTATCTGATGAGAGTTACATAGTAGAATTTTTATGATAGTGTGTTATTTACTTTGTAAAGATGTTTAGACATTATTTATCTGTTCTGTTTTATTGCCCATTGTGAAGTTGGTGTTTCGAAAGTTATTCTGATCTTTTATGTATGTACTTATGTCATACTTTTTGTAACACTGATGTATTTCCTATTTCGATTCTTTTGCAAAGCCTGTACTACTACAAATGTTATCTGTATTGTTTTGTTCTTTAATGATATATTTTGTACCTTTGTTATTGTATTCTTATGTTATAAAATTGTAATTGACACCAGTTCATCAAATTAATTAACTTGTAAATCACATTTCACAGCACGCGTTTCTGTTGGTCATAGTATATGGACAACATGTGAGAAGAAGGGACTGATAGTGTTTGCACGTGTGTTAATAACTCAGTAAGGGACTGGATAACAGCATTGCTGGTTCTAAGGACATTTCAAAAACAATTTTTCTGAGTGCACAAGTGGTGGTTATGGACTTGCTATATTATCCGCAAGACTCTTCAATGGTGATTGTGCGCCTGCACAGTCAAACAGATGGCTGCTGGCCATCTCTACAAGGACTACAGTGGGTCACACCTTTGATGACCCGCCAATACCATTATTTCTACAAGGACTGCAGTGGGTCTGCACCTCTGGTGGCCCACCAATACCGTAATATCTACCAGGACTACAGTGGGTCTGCTCTGTGATGACCTACCTACCGATAGCCTTCAACGTCGACTGACTCTGTTGTGGCCCATTACCTGTCTGCATGTCAAGAGTCAGCACTGTCTTTCGTTGGAAGGACAACACTACTTCTTCAAGTCTGCATGGAAATCCACTACTTCCATGTGCATTTTCTTTTATTGCTCAGTCTTTGAGAAAAACACTACTATTTTACTGTGATGAATGATCAGGACTGTCTATATGGACTGTGAGAAAATTTTAGCTTTTGACCAACATTGTATCAATAACTGTGTGCATTTGATATCTTTGTTATAGTAATTATGAAAAATTTTATCAAATCATTATTGGCCACTGCCCAAAACAATTTGTAAAAATTTTTTGTGGGGAGCATGGGGGCTATGTAAGTAGGCTGTTTAGGTTTTCTTATTGGTAACGCCGCTTAGCGCTCGGTATGACAAATCACTGGCTGTGCTGTGCGCAGTGTGTGTTTAGTTTGCATTGTTGTCTGCCATTGTAGTGTTGAGCAGAGGCAGCTGGATGCTAACAGCGCGTAGCGTTGCGCAGTTGGAGGTGAGCCGCCAGCAGTGGTGGACGTGGGGAGAGAGATGGCGGAGTTTTGAAATTAGTAAGAATTGGTGTCATGAACTGATATATATATATATATTGTGACTATAAAGGTAAATACATTGTTTGTTCTCTATTAAAATCTTTCATTTACTAACTGTGCCTATCATTAGTTAGTGACTTCCGTAGTTTGAAACTTTTAGTTAGCTGGTAGTAGTGGCGCTCGCTGTATTGCAGTAGTTCGAATAACGAAGATTTTTGTGAGGTAAGTGATTTGTGAAACGTATAGGTTAATGTTAGTCAGGGCCATTCTTTCGTAGGGATTTTTGGAAGTCAGATTGCGTTGCGCCAAAAATATTGTGTGTCAGTTTAAGCACAGTCGTGTATAAATTGTTTTAAGGGGACGTTTCAAGCCACACCTTCGATCATTTATTTCTGCCTTCTCGGCTGCAAATATAAAAAATATGTATTTGAGTGTTTTTTGTAAACTTTACCCCTAAGGTGGTGAAATAGGTGATGAGATTTTTTACGAAAATATTTTATTATGAAAGCATTTCTATAGCTAAATCTATGTAAATTGCAAGTTGGCTTTTGAGTTAGAAATAAATGAATTCGTGTTTCACTGTTTATGGAAATTCAGCCATAAGGGGGGGGGGGAGAGAGTGGTGAAATGGGGGATGAAAATTGCTATGGAAATACTTCATTGTGCAAGCATTTTTTCTTACAAATTTTCATCGCCTCAGGGGCTGAATTTCCTACTGAAACACTTATTAGCTGCTGGTACACCTTTTGGGATGTGAGATCATGGTCCAAAAAACTCTTCTGTTCCTGACGCTTTGTCCAGGACTGCGTTAGACATCTCCAGAGGAGCACCTCCGCTGGGTCGGCAAGGCTCAGCGGAGGAGTGCCTCTGAAGACGTCCAGCGCAGTCCTGGACGAAACGTCAGGAACAGAAGAGTTTTTTGGACCATGACTTCACATCCTGAAAGGTGTACCAGCGGCTAATAAGTGTTTCAGTTGGAAATTCAGCCCCTGAGGGGATGAAAAGTTGTAAGAAAATATTTGGTACATTAAAAATAATTTTGAAGCTACATTTATCAAAACTGGTATTTAACTTCTCGGTTATATATTAAGAAATATTTGTTATGGGATGAAAGTTGCTGCGGAAATATTTCCACAAGAAAGCAAAACTTATCGTTAATAAAAACTTTGGACTCCAGCTATCAGAACCGCTTTTTGGTTAGAAGTACATTCGGAAAAGACCAATTTTATATGGCCTTAATTAGAGTGCTAAACTTGGAAGGCTTTATAATTTATGAAAAACATAAAAATTGTATTAAATAAAAACAATAAAGACATCTCTGCAGGCCATACAGTCTTCGCGAGAGAAAGCAGCGGTCGCTAAGCTAGTCTTATATAGGGCAATGTGTGGGATTGCATTACAGAATATCAGCGGCATACGCATCTTCTCTAAGCAAATAACTCTGCTATCCCTGAAAGCTGTATTTCCACAGGTCATTCGATAAAATATAATAAAACAAAAAGTTTTTGCCCATATGTCAAACTTTTGTAGTTCAACCGTCAATTAATCAGTGGAACAACGTCTGTCTGAACCATTCTTGAATCGGGACGACGGCTTCCATTTAAATTTTGCCCTGCCTAATGGACGTCTGCTTGCGATCTTACCGTGTGCTAACAGTGATTAATGATAACGAAGGAGCGAGCTTTCCACCAGGGAGGGTGCGCAGTACAGGATACAGACTTACAGCAGAAGCGGTGGGCTCGAGCAAACGCATCTGCAATGCCATCTAGGATACCACGCATGTGCTGCCGGATCTTAAATAGGGGATCTTAGTGTATTACTCATCAGTGTTCACCTGAAGACGGCCAGAAGACACTGCTCCGAAATATCATGCCAGGAAGTTACAGACATTCTTCCGACATTTTATAGTACAATTCAATCAATTGTTTATAGATGCATTTGTAAGTCTCTAGTCGCCGATCAGATGCGAAAACAAGTAATGACACAGGCCGAAGGACTGTTCCACTGTCCAGTGTCTGTGACATTGAAATACGGACTATCTTCCAATTATTCCTCTACCTTTGAACCCGTATACCTCGATATTTCCTGTAACAGTCAACCACCTTTCGTCTTTCACACCAGAACGTTGTACTTTACGACAACGTCCCAAAGAACTACTGTCATTTATTACACAAACTCTCATTTCTTTCCCATAGCGTAAGTAGGAAGCCTAAAAATCAGATCCACTTAGAGCTAACCCAAATGATGGTGCAGGTGCTCCACAAGGGTATACCGTATGACTCAAAACAAGAAACGAGAAACTCTTGACTTTCTTAAATATCTTGCGGAAGGGCAGAGGAACTAAAGGTATTATTCCCTTGTACGGTCTAACGTCATGGCAGACGACTAACGCCTCTATGCAGCTACGCGGTACGAATAAAAAATTGTTTGGCCGCGCAGTCAGGAAATTTTGCTGCACTGAAGAGCATCCTATTGATTTAGAGAGGACAACATAATGCGCTATTTATTTGATCTTCGCACAAGAAAAAGAAAACTAATTTTCTCGGAAAACAGGTATCACCATCTGAAGATGTAACTTTACGTGGCTTAGGTTTACAGTCATGAGAGGGTTGTAGCCTCTCCCCGGTGTTATTCAATGTGTATATTGAGCAAGCAGTAAAGGAAACAAAAGAAAAATTCGGAGTAGGTATTAAAATCAATGGAGAAGAAATAAAAACTTTGAGGTTCGCCGATGACATTGTAATTCTGTCAGAGACAGCAAAGTACTTGGAAGAGCAGTTGAACGGAATGGACACGGTCTTGAAAGGAGGATGTAAGATGAACATCAACAAAAGCAAAACGAGGATAATGGAATGTAGTCGAATTAAATCGGGTGATGCTGCGGGAATTAGATTAGCAAATGAGACGCTTAAAGTAGTAAATGATTTTTGCTGTTTGGGGAGCAAAATAACTGATTATGGTCGAAGTAGGGAAGATATAAAATGTAGACTGGCAATGGCAAGGGAAGCGTTTCTGAAGAAGAGAAATTTGTTAACATTAGGATAGATTTAAGTGTCAGGAAGTCGTTTCTGAAATTATATGTATGGAGTGAAGCCATGTATGGAAGTGAAACATGGACGATAAATAGTTTGGACAAGAAGAAAATAGAAGCTTTCGAAATGTGGTGCTACAGAATAATGCTGAAGATTAGATGGGTAGATCACATAATTAATGAGGAGGTATTGAATAGGATTGGGGAGAAGAGAAGTTTGTGCCACAACTTGACCAGAAGAAGGGATCGGTTGGTAGGACATGTTCTAAGGCATCAAGGGATCACCAATTTAGTATTGGAGGGCAGCGTAGAGGGTAAAAATCGTAGAGGGAGACCAAGAGATGAATACACTAAGCAGGTTCAGCAGGATATAGGTTACAGTAAGTACTGGGAGATGATGAAGCTTGCACAGGGTAGAGTAGAATGGAGAGCTGCATCAAACCAGTCTCAGGACTGAAGACAACAAAAACAACATGTTTTACTATTGCTTTTATGTTATTAAATGCCATTTATTATCATGGATGTAAATATTTTCTTTATTTATTTGTTATATATGGTCAATTTCAATGTTGTGATATTAATTTCTCATAAATAATTCAAAATAATTTTCGTAAAGTTTATAAAGTACCTAAGTATATTCTCTGAATGGTAAGTTAAAGACTTTGGCACACTTGCAGAAAATAGGGAGTTGGTAGTGAGTAACTAAATAGAACGGACAGGACTTGTCCGTCCACAGTGAGAAATGACGCAAGTGTGTATAGAGTTCTGGCATGGTGGTCGTGAGTGCAGCAGCAGTGTCGTGCCTCTGACAGGCAGTGTGATTCCTGTGTGCCACAGTTCAATGACAGTATGTGTAGATGCTGCAAAAGAGTTAGAATGGAAGAGTAGCTACCGTTTGGTCGAAGCATGCATAAGAAATATCTACAACTGAAACATGAGCCGAGTTTATTATTATTGCTACCGCTGAGCTAATACGTCATGCCCACATCTTCGCAACAAGGCCAACTGAATGATTATGGACACGTAGTTCGTTAAAAGACTTGCGGTGCACTATAGCTATTCTTTAACAATTCATTTACTCCATGAACCTTAATCGAAATTCAGTACTGGCCTTTAAGCAAGAACAGTGTTTCCATAAACAGGTTGTGTATCCTATTACCTTAAATACTGGAAATGACATCATAAATATAATAATACAGTAAAAGAAGGTAATTTTGGGAGACTGTCACTAAATTTATTCATAAATTGAAATTTCATTTCTTGTGGATTGACAAAGTCAGTACGAAATGCTTGGTATTATCAATACAACAGTCTTAACTGACTTTTTTAAACTAATATTTTAACACTATGAATCAATGAATCTGGCGAAATATAGTGAACTTCATTCAGCTATAGTAATTAATTTGATGTATTTTGGAAAATTTTTGCATCCATATACCAACCGTTGTATTTTTGCGTTGCCTTGGCCTTTTTTTTTTAAGGTCATTCACTTGTATTAGTTATATTATTGAGAGTGAATTGTAAGTATTTGGAAGGATTCATTACTCAAACTTTGTAACAGTAAATTTCACTATGTGGATACCCTATGCGTTGCATAATGCAATAAGTAATTCAATTTTGTTTTTTCCTTAAGTTCTTTTAAAAATTCTAAGGTTTCGAATATTTATTACGATTTGACTAAATGTTTCTACAGCTTTTATAAATTTGTTCCCACATCGGAATTACCGTTAATGATTGTAGCATATTACTAATTGTCACATTTGTTAAATTGAGGCAAATCGAATTGGTTTCGTTAGCCAGTAGCTCAGTTAGTCCTGGCAATCATTTTAATTTTATATAATTAAAACTATTGACTTGCATTATCTTTCATTGATGACATATTGGATTACTATTCAAAGTTTGTAATTCCATACGTTTGCACTCATTCGTTATTTGGACTATGTACTGAATTGTTGAACCGATGCTTCCTCTATAGCTTAGGTACAATTAATTCTGTCGATCGCACAGAATTAAATTTCAATTTCGATTTACGGATGTATTATTTTTGATACAGGAGCAAGAAGGTTGAGATCGGCAACAGAGCTGCAGCTGTTACTACAAGGGCACCGTTGCAAGCTCAGAAGTGTTAAGCAGAAAGCAAAATAGTAACTGCTGAGTCATGAAAATCACATGTTAAGCGTTTAAGAAATAAGATATTGCAGATTCAGATGACAAAAGCTCGGAAGAGACAGTTAGAGATTACGCAGGAGATGCGGGAATGAAAATGAAATCAGTGAAAAGCTAAATGTGTGACTGTAATACAATAATGAAAATTATACAAATCTTAGCTAACAACTTAGGATGTATCGACAGTAAATTGGAAATTAAGGTAGATTCTTTCAGCGAATCGATGGACCGAAAGTTTAAGGGATAAATCACAAACTTTAAGTTTGGCGGGTGATGGAGGCCCTCAGTAGGCAAGGCGTTAAAGAATTCCAGTGTGCATTCGGTATGTTTGCCGTGAGGTCTCACCCGTGATTTGGAAGAGATTCTGCCGGTGGCTATAGTGCGCACTGGGTAAAACCGGCTGCATGTAGTGGCACATTTCGGCACGAATGACGCCTGCCGCTTGGGTTCTGAGGCCATCTTCGGCTCCTTTCAGCGACTGTATGTTTGATGAAGGCAACTAGCAGCGCACGCGGCTAAGCTGTCTATTTTTAAGATCGTACCCAGGGTTCATCGCATTCCTCTGGTCTACAGAAGAATGGAAGGTCTAAATCAGGGGCTCAGACGACTCTGCGACAGTATCGGATTCGAATTTCTCGACCTCCGCTATCTGATGCAGAATTGTAGGGTTCCCCTTAATAGAGCAGGCGTGCAGTACAAGCAGAAAGCGGATACTGGGTTATCGGAGTACGTGTGGCGTGCACATGGGGCCTTTTTAAGTTAGAGAACCCCTCACTTCGGAGCAAAGACGAGTTTCCTGTTAAATCAGCCACAGCGATCTCAGAGAATCTTGGTCCTCCCAGATCAGCGATAGAAAAGATTAATATCATTTTAGTAAACTACAGGAGCATCCAAGGAAAGGCCCCAGAATTAGAATCGCTTACTGAAGGTTATAAAACACAGACAGTATTGGGAACAGAAAGCTTGTTGAAACCAGAAGTTAGTGAGAACGAAATCCTAAGTTCAGACTGGAATGTCTGTCGTAAGGATAGGTTAGTCGCCAATGGTGACGGCGTGTTTACTGCAGTAAAAATTTCGATAAAATCTAGCGATTCCGAATGTGAAGTAATCTGGGTGAAATTCAGTATCAAAGAACGGTCAAAAATGGTGGTCGGATGCTTTTATAGACCACCTGGGTCAGGATGTCAGCTGTAGAGCGCTGCAGACAGAACTTGCACAATATCGTTAGTAATTGTCCTGATCATACAGGTTTAATAGGGTGTGACGTAGCTTGCCAGGTATAGATTGGGAGTGTTACGCCATTAAAACTGGTGGCAGAGACATAGAATGGTGTAGCATTGTTCTGGATGTTTTGCAGATTCCCTTGAGCGGCTGGAAACAAACAAACCTAGACTTATCGAATCAGTTAACATAGAGGAATGTAACAGTGATCATAAGGCTGTGACAGCATCTATGACGACGGGTACTGCAAGGAATGTTAAGAAAGGAGGAAGATATATTTGCTCAGCAAGGGTGACAGGATACGAATTTCAGTCAGCAACAAACATTCAGTGATGAGGACGAAGATGCAGAGGACAAATTGACAAAATTCAAAGGCATCGTTCAATATTCCGTAGATAATTATGTTCGGAGAAAGGCCACCATGCTTTAATAGCCGTGTTAGAAAAGCGCTACGTAAACAAAGAGCACTTCATCTCAGATTCAAGAGAAGTAAAAACCTAGCTGACAAAAAAAAGTTGAACGAAGTCAAAACGAGAGTAAGGAGAGCAATGAGAAAGTGTTCAATGATTTTGAAAGCAAGACGTTGTCAACCTACCTGAGTAAAATCGCTAAGATATTTTGGTCGTATGTAAAATCAGTAAATGGGTCAAAATCATAGATTTATTCTCTCAGCGACCACACCAGAACCAAAACGGAAGATAACAGAGAGAAGGCCGAAATACTGAATTCAGTCTTCCGAAGCTGTTTCACCGTGGAAGATCTTAACACTGTCCCTCCATCGAAATGGCAGACATTGAGATAACCGATCGCGGAATTGGAAATCAGCTACAATCGCTCGGTAGTGGAAAGGCTTCAGGACCAGATGGTATACCTATAATATTCTACAAAAATTATGCGAAAGAACTTGCTGCCCTTCTAGCAGTAACTTATCGTAGATAGCTTGAGCAACGAAAGGTACCTAACGACTGGAAAAAATGCGGAGGTCATTCCCGTTTTTAAGAAAGGCCGTTAAGACAGATCCACATAGTTATAAACCTATACCGTTGAGGTCAATCTGTTGTAGAATTAGGGATCATGTTTTATGCTCAAGAGTTATGACGTATTAGGAAAATGAACATCTCCGCTATAAAAATCAACATGGATTCGCAAACAGAGAGCCTGCGAAACTATGCTCGCTCTGTTGCTCCATGAGTTCCACAGCGCAATGGACAACGGCGCTCAGGTTGATGCCGTGTTCCTTGATTTCAGTAAGGCATTTGACACCGTCCCACATGGCCGTTTAATGGAAAAAATACGAGCTTAAGTAGTTCAGAGCAAATTGAGATTGGATTCAAGACTTCCTTGCAGACAGAACTCAACACATCGCTCTTAATTCTAGGGTGCATGGTGCCGAAAACACACATGAATGCATATGTAGGGCCTCCAAGGCCGTGTCGTAATTTCAAATTTTCCTCTTTTCACATGGTCACTCTTTGGAGTTAAATTTATTGCTGTCAAATTTATTGTCATATTGAAAGATTCCTAAGATACAGTAACACTATCTGGTTGGCCTGATTGACATTTTTATTAATTCTTTAAAAATCTCTAATAGTGACTTTTTATTAGTTACATCCATTTACATACATTATACACAAATAATTTTATTAATTCACTTATAAGTTGCAGTTTACATTTTATGACATTTATTACAACCAATTTCTTCAATTAAAACATACTCATTATTCACAGTATGATGTATATAGGCAATATTTTGACAAAAAGTTATTATTCATTGTTCATATAAAATTGCATATTTCTTAGTTTTCAACATGTGACAAACAAGAAGCACAAAAACGCCACCAAGTTCCTCACAAATGTTGATTTTAAACTTAATGCATGTCATAGCACTTCTCCTGTGTTTTTTATATGGACAAAAATTGCGTCTTCTTCTTTTTCGTAAAACAGATAGTTGGTTCGGCAACATGGCATCTTTTTCAACACCACATCTTTGCAGGCATCAACGATTTTCTTTGGAAGATTAGGGATCTGAATACAAAGCTCCATTAGTGGTCTTACCATTTCCTCTGCTAAATCTCTTAGAAACAAATGCCTTTTATCACTTCTTCCACTATGGTATGTCAGATGTTGGGCGGAAAATAAAATTTCACTGTTTTTTGCTGTGACGTCCATCATATTCCTCCATAATGCAAATGGCCATCTTCTTGTTTGTCTGTTGCAAGTGTAATAACGAATTTTCTGGTCCATTTGATCTGCTCCACCCTTCGTAGAGTTACAGGACTTTAATATCAGGTTTCTTTTTTGCATGAGTTTCATCAATGTTTCTGTCATGATGCATTGTGCTAATGAGAACTAAAGACTGTTTCTTTGTTGGGAACATAACTCACCATTCTAATGTCACCTCTAAATGCAAATAAAGAGGAATGAATCACTTTTGAGGCAGATGGTTTCATCTCATTAGGAATTTCTGGTTTATTTTGTTTGATTGTTCCCACCACTGTAATTAGCTTCTGAAGTTTCTCTTTTGCCAGCTGCACACTAGTAAAAAAGTTGTCAACAGTAATATTTTTTGATGATCCTTCAATTATTTTAGCAAAATCCTTCATCACATTCAATCCAAGATTTTTCTGAATAGGTTCATGGGGCTCCTTCCCGTGTAAAAAATTCCGTCTAAAGCACATGCAGGTGTAGCATCACATAACCTAAATATTTTTATACCATACTTGGCTGGTTTAGAGGGCATATACTGGGTGAAGCTGCATCTTCCATGGAAGGGACTAGCTGTTCGTCAACTGTGAGCAAATCATTGGGAATCATTCTATTTCTACACTTGTCAAGAAATAGTTCCCATACATAGCAAACAGCTGTAAGTTTGTCATCTGCAGATCGAGCTGCACGCGTTCACCTGTCATCAGATCTAATCATTCTCCTTATATCCTCGAATCTATTTACTGACATGCTGGCTTTATATGTAGCATTTGCCTTTTCATCCAAGAATAATTCTCTAATAGGGACATCCCAACTCTTCTCAACACCGTAAAGCAGTAAGAGACCAAGAAAACCCTCCATTTCAGCAAGCGAAATGTTTTTCCACGTAAAGCAGCCACTCTTCTGCCTTCAATATTTGTGCAGTTGATGATTTCCTCTTCTATTTCCTTGGAGAAGAAATAGTCCCAGGCATCCTTAGGTTTACAGGTTTTCAAACAACGGGCTAGACCAAGTGCCTTCTTTACGACATTATGGACAGGGGTACGAAAATTTACAGGAGGATCTAATTTCCCAATCGTTCATTCCGACTAATGTATGTGTGGTCTTCTATACCTTTTTGTGGTGGTTCTTCATTTTCAGACTCTGATGAAGTAATGTTATCGGCAGGACTGTCATCTGCCTCAATATTCATATCAGTAGGTTCATTGGCTGATTCTTCCCTACTTGCATCTTCAAAAAATTTCCTTCCTCGCAAGAATCATCTTTTTCAAACCACTGAGCCAAAACACTTTCAAAATTAGCTGCATTTTTACATACTGACTCTCTTGCTTTACGTGTCAAAGCCATAGCGAAAGGCGTGTCTCTCGAACAGCAGCTTGTGCAGCACTAAACAAGTCATACTCGTAAGAATATGGGCCTTGCAGCAACAAACAAACTACAGTAACAAAGAGGCTGACAAGAGCAACACAGGATAACAATACTATGCAATAATAAAACATTTAATAGCAAAAAGATCAATAATACACCGACATCGCCAATATGTGAAAGTAGTGTGTATAACTTTTTAGTTATACTATTACTACTACAGCTACTGCTGCTGTTGGCACCCCGGTTGCTGGAAATACCACTATAGTTATTGTTGAATTAATAAATGCTCCCAAACAAATGTTGAAGAGATTATAGGCTAAAGAACATTTATAAATATGTGACGGCTTCTGAAGCCCTGCTTATGCATTCACGGTGTACGGGTAAACGTTTTGAATTATACAAAAAACTTAAAAAGGTATCTCGTTCAGACTTGATAGGAGGAATGTCACAGTGGTAGTGAAAGAGTACTGGAAAGCAGCTTGAAATAAAAAAAAAATACAGAATGTTTTTAAAAATGAAGATATACAAGGGCCTCGGAGGCCCTGCACATGAATCCTAGGGTTAATGGAACTAAATCGATAGATGTAAAGATATCCGGAGTACCAAAGGGAAGTGTGATAGGACCGTTATATATAAATGATCTAGTAGAAAGCGTCGGATGCTCTTTAAAACTATTCGCAGATGATGCAGTTGTCTATACCAAAGTAGCAACGCCTGAAGAACTGGACTTGTATCAGGGAGAACGACGGTTTAATCCAGCGTCCGGCCGTCCTGATTTTTAGGTTTTCCGTGATTTCCCTAAATCGCTTCAGATAAATGCCGGTATGATTCCTCTCACAGGGCACCGCCGACTTTCTTCCTCATCCTTCCCTAATCCGACAAGACCGATGACCTCGCTGTTTGGTCTCTTTCACCAAATCAGCCCAACGCCAGAAGATAGTAAGAATTTGCAGGACGACCTACAGAGACTTGATAAATGGTGCAGACTCTGGCAGTTGACCCTTAACGTACAAAAATGTAACATATTGCGCATACATAGGAAAAGAAATCCACTACTGTTGAGCTATACTACTGATGACAAACAGCTGAGGACAGCGTCTGCCGTAAAATATCTAGGCCTAACTATCCGGAGCGACCTTAAGTGGAACGAACATATAAAACGGATAGTGGGAAAATCAGACACCAGACCCAGATTCACCGGAAGAATCCTAAGGAAATGTAACTCATCCACGAAAGAAGTAGCTTATAAGGCGCTTATTAGCCCGATTCTGGAGTATTGTTCATTTCTCTGTGATCCCTATCAGGTAGGACTGATAGAGGAGATAGAGAAGATCCAACGAAGAGGTGCGCTTTTGACGACGGGATCGCTTAGCTGGCAAGCTACGGAGATGCTAAACAAACTCCACTGGTAGACGTTACGTGAGAGGAGTTGTGCATCACGGAGAGATTTACTACTGAAATTTCGGGCCAGCACTTTTCTGGAGGTATCGGACAACATATTACTTCCCCCCAACCCAACATACATCTCTCGTGTTGACCACAAGGAGAAAATTCGAGAAATTAGAGCCAATACAGAGTCTTACCGAAAATCATTCTTCCTACGCACTATTCGCGAGTGGAACAGGGTTGGAGGGATCAGATGGTGGTAGCAAATGTACCCTCCGCCACATTCCATTAGGTGGCTTGTGGAGTATAATGTAGATGCAGATGTAGAAACTGTGTTCATATGAGCAGGCCTAAGAAGCTGTTTGTCATAACTTTGAGAAAATAATAGAACACGACATTATAAGGGTGAATGAAAAACAATAAATCATTATAATGCAATTGATACACAAGTGAATCAATTTGTAGATCATGTAAATGGATAGACTGTGCAAGTTCAAACCAACATAGGAAAGCTCTTAAGAGATTTTGAGAAAATAGTTGACAAAAAAATTGATTCATTCAGTACCAGCAGCAGAAACAGATATTCATGATAAAAACAAACTCTTGAAACCAACATAAATCAACAGATTACAGAACTTAAAGGCAAAGAAGTAGAGAATTTGAAATCCGTAACATCAAAAACTAATGAACGAATTGAAAGTTTAGAATGTATTAGGTGGCTGGCAACTACTTTCCCATTAGGAGGTGTATACCACTGCCAAATGAATGCCGAACTAGAGAAGTTCCACCTGAAATGGATGATTCGTCCAGAAAGACCGAAACACACATTCCTCAGAACTCCCTGAAAAGGAATGAAGATTACACGGAAAGATGGGGTTAACTCCAAATCTCACGACAATGAATTAGTGGTATCAATATGAAGTTCGTCAGTTGTACTGTCAGTTGGGTGAAGTTATATGAATGTGATGGGTATAGTCACGGAGCTATAGCCAGATTAAAATGTGGTATACATGGAGAAAACGGGTCAAGTCTGTCCAATACAGGAAATGAAATGGTGAAGTCCAGCAGATAAAGGAACGCAGCAGATGCGGATTTCGGAGCAGTGTTGATGTTTTTTTGTCTGCTTTTGCGGAAGTCTCATTGTTGAACTGTTAAAAGCAATGTCATTGTTGATCTTTCTTGTGTATTGCCGAAACTAACAAAGCTAACAGTTGCTTCAGCGATTTGTGTGGTAGATAGAATTGAATTTCATGTAAAATCCCACTGACGTCGGCGTTTCAACTGGTGATGGAATATCCAGAGTCAAGCAGCAGTGGTAAGTCGAGAAAAAGACAGAGCTATGGTAGACAATATGAAGCATCTAAAAAGCTGAGAACGATGTCGCATGAAATAGAAGAGCATTGTGACTGCAAATAGAATTGTACTGATTTTCTAAATGATGCAGGCAAGTCTACATTAATATCTAATTTCAGTATGCTAAAGCACTGGAATGGGCAAAGTTGTCACCTGACAGGACTGATTTCTGTTGACGATGTACAACGCCGAAGGCCTCGCAGAAACGAGACAGTAACTGCTTTGCGTGATTATACATTTCATTATAAGGTCAGAATAATGAGAGACAATACTGTGACAGAATTGTCTGTTTGTATAACGGCCTTTATATCACTGCATGGTATCTCAAAGAAAAGATTAGAAACTACGAGGACTTCCTTAAAAATGAAGGCATGGCGCCAGTTGGTAAGAAAGGGAAACACAGAAACCGAGTCCATAATTTCCAACAGAAACAGAGCAAAACATCTGGGCTCACATTAAGCCGTTTAAAGGGCAGTCCAGTCATTAAAGTACAAATAAAACACAGAAACTATATTTGCCTGAAGAACTCACAATCAAGAAGATGTTCAAGATGTTTCAGGAGACGCCATTCTACTTGCTCCGTATCTTATGAAACTCGTCGTAAAATATTTAATATAAAATTTAATATCTCATCCGGTTTCCCTCGAAGTGATACATGCAGTACTTGTGATAAGTTTTCTGTAATTTTCAAAGCTCTAGAGACACAACTCACACATGCAAGAGATAGAAAGGAAAGATCAGACGTTCAAAGTAATATCAAGGGAGGGAAGATTGAATATGAACTGCTCCGCTGTAAACTTGATGCATTTTATCAGCGTAAAAGACAATCTCGATAGAGAATCAGGAAGTTTACAAACACAGATCCGACATGTATGGATTTCCAACGAAATCTTCCATGTCCAAACACGAGCATCAATATTGTCTATTATAAGCGACAGCACTCTCTATACCTATTTAACACCTATCGGCTCTCAGACAGAAATCAACATCCGTTAGCAGCTGAAGGTATTAATATGATTCTAATTTCGTTGGAGTGTTTTATGTTTGTACTGAAACTATAGGGAAGAAACTTTCAAACTATGTAGTTTCTTTGCTGCATCATTATGTCATTTCGTTTCTGGATCCTGAGGTTAAAAGTTTGAAAGTCTTCTGTGACTCATGTGGTGGTCAGAACCAAAACTACACCTTTTCAGGTTCATCCATTATCTTGTCCATCATGAAAAGCAATTTAAATCAATTCGTGTAGCATTCCCAGTAAGAGGACATTCATACCTGGTAAGTGAAAAAGACATGGGCCTCACCAGACGTAAAACAAAAACTGAGCTCCCAAGGGACTGGACAGACATAATTGAAGGCGTGAGTGTAAAATCTACTTCTTTTCAGGTTGTTGAAGTTGATGGCTCAATGATACGTGACTGGACTGATTTCTTGCAATCACGCTACCGGCCAAAATGTCCATTCCCATCGCGAACTATTAAGTAGATGAAGACAGAATGTCACCATCCAAGACGTATCACACATAATGACACTTACAACGTATCTTGGATCACATCAATTGTTACTGCTCCTGTTTGGCGAATGGAAGAGGAAACAGAACTTGCAGAAGGATGGTATTGTTCCCACCACCCTGTTACAAAGTAGGCTGGTAAAGACTTTAGTCACAGTACTGAAATGGAACTAGATCATATCAATGTGTGAAATAGCAGGTCCTGCTTTATTGTAACAAACCTATTGAGACACCATAATGTGCAATGTTTCAGGACAGTTACCTGTCACCAAGGAAAAGTATCGTGATCTGCAGGAACTGAAGGTGTTCTGTGACACAGGGGCTCAAGAGTACTCTACAACTACTGCTTTCTGGCAGTGAATTTACAAACACGTTTTGTGTTATTTGTTTGTAATGAGTAAAAAGTGAGAAATGAAGGCTGTGGGTTATAATAACTGTGATTTATGCTGGTAACTGAAATTACGTCCTATTTAATATATTTTTAATGTATGTGTTGTAACCATTTATTGAATAGTTGTTGGTAGTTGTATACCAGGTGATTTAAAGATACAGAAGTTGATACACGGGCTTAGTAATCATTATAATTTACGTGAGTTCAATGAAAATAAAAAAACAATATATGCAGTATTGTCGCTAAAACATGGTTAGTCATGAACATCCTATAGAATAACGACTAGACTCAAAGATGAATAGATCATTGTCAAGGGAGTTTCAGGGACGTCTTATAGTGAAGTATCATCCAAATATCACATTACATTCTGTTATTTACAGTCTAATTAGTGCATTATACAAAGAAATTAAAAAGTAGACATTCAGATAAAAAGACATTCAGGGTCCAAATTTTTATAATATTTTTTTCCACTGTTAAGGAATCCTAAAGAAAAGATCATTGAAGCTACTGTATGAATTACAAAAGCATATTTCAATAACTAATGAAACTGCAACGTTTTCAACTTTAAAATTGCTCTCCTCAAAAATCTATAAAATGGACATAAGCCCTTCTTTCCGTGTTGTCTTAAAATCGTTTAAATTTCGGAAACAAAAGTCAGTGGAGTTGCACCATTCTGAGCAATTCAAGCTACAATAGGCTGTGAAACATTAGAAGAATTTGTGCATACATTTCAAACAGCATATTGGCAACAGTAAGCACGCTTGTCCTTAACCTATGAGGTGGAGAAAATAATATGAGGTCGAACTGCAAAAAACTGTGCAAAGAAGTTTATCGTGTACAAGAGCTTGTTACAGAAAATCATGTGTTACATATGCTGCAGAGAAAATTACTTTTGAATGTACAAGGTTATACTAGCTTAGGAGAATGCAATAGTATCACAGTTTTGAAAAGAACAGCTAAGCTCGACGGGTGGTATAGAACTAATGAGAACAGATTTAATAATAATCAGAATAGGCCCAACAGCAATTAAGAGAAGCACAGGATATGGCGTGCGAGTTTCGTGAGCAGACAGAGATAGGAGAAGAGTAGGTGTAGACAGTAACAAACAATTTCATGGAGTTAATTTTTCCAAAAATGGACAGATGCGGCAGAACCACAGCAAACTGGAGTAAAGAGAGGGGAGTTGATCCATCAACATCGACAACATTACTATAGTAAAGCAACAAAATTATTATTAACAATCAGAAAAATAATGTACGAAGATGTGGACAGTTTCATGTGGAAAGGAACACGTGAAAACATCCATAGAGGGGCTCTGAGCCTTATAGTATAAAGATGTTAATTGGTATCGAAGCCAAATTCACACACTGTTGAAGCAACTATGTGTCTGATGTGCACTAGTGTCCCAGATTCTCCATCAATATTGGAGTATCCGCAAGAGGCAGAGTCAACGGTCAAAGATAGTGGTGAAACAGTAGAAGTAGAGGAGGAACAAAAGCTACCTGGTCAGATATAACAACGGGTAAGCACAATGGAATAGAGGGATCAGAATTAAAATTAAGAAGGACAGAGGTCAACAGTAATAAAGTTTGCGATATTAAGTTATCCAGTTGTGTAAGAAAGATGGTACTTAGACCGAATAAAATTGTTGAGGTTATGAAGAAGGAGAATGACGGGGAGGCATGAGAAACAGAGTGGGCCACATATAATAAATACCACTCTTGCACACAACAGAGTTAAGGAAAATGTGCAGACAAGTGGAAAATGGGCAATACATTAACTGCTTAAATCTTATTAATAATTGTATTGTGGTCATTAACTCAGGTCATTGCTATCTCAAACAGTGTCCACATCCTATTATCTTAAATACTGATAATCGCATCATTAATGAAATAATGTAATTAAACCAGATAATTTTGCCAGACCACATTGTTAAACTTTCTCTGAAATTTAAAGCCCATTTCTCATTGATTAATCATTGTCATTACGAATTCATCTTTGTATCATGTGTACAACAGTCTTAACAAACTTTTTGAAAGTGATATTTGATAACTTTTCAAATTAACGAACATTAGGAAAGAAGTTTTTATTCAGCTATACTAATTAATTTCATGTGTTTGGTAAGTTTACAATTCGATGTCTCGGCTATCATATTTCAGTGGTATGCTGATTTTGTTCTTGTTCCGATATCATTCAGATTTAAGGTTTACATTACTAAGGTTGGTTATTCAGAATTACTTGCAGTGAAGATTACCTTGACGTTAAGGTGCATGGTTATCACTGCATCTCGTTATGAAATAAGCTATTCAGTTTAGATTTTTTCATCAGTTTTTAATGAATTCTGAAGTTTTGAATATGTATTGGGATTTGATTAAATGCTTTGGTAATCACTTTCTTATACAAATTAGCTCCCACATAAGTAATAACCACTGTTAATTTTACACATACTACTAATTTTATGTACACGTAAATTCAATGAAATACAGTTGATTTCACAAATGAATTGTTCACTTTAGGACGGACGACAAACAAATAAGTTTTTAGTTTAAATTTAATGAAATTTAAGTTTCTTTCACTGATGAGAAATCCGAGTGTTATTCATAACTAATATTTGTAATTATATATGTTTGGGCTCATTCATTACTAGGGAAGCGTATCTACTTATAGTACTAATGGTTAGTTATATACTTTTCAGCATCATTTCCGTTGTCATTCTTCTGAATCGATGCCTCTCACGTAACACAGGTAGACATAATCATAGTCGACTGTAGGGTATAGCGGAGGCAGGAGAGGGTCACACCTGCTTCATACGTGATGGGTTATTTTACTTCCAAGACAGGAGAATTCCATCACTGAATTTGCTACTTGGTTCCTTATTTTGATGTCAAGTTCAACGCTAATTTCATTTCTGCTATTCTGAATTACTTTCGTCTTGTTTTTGGTTTACTTTCAGTCCATACTGTGCGCGCATTAAACTTTTCATTCCATTAGACAGGGGTCGAATAATTCTTCTTCGTTTTCATTGTGGACAGCAACGATATCAGCCAATCTCAAAATAGATATCACATCACTCTGAACTGTAATTCGACTGTTGAAATTTTTATTTTCCTCCGTCATTACTTCTTGGACCTACAGTGGTTGACCAGTATGGGACAAAAACTACGTTTCTGGTCCATATTTATATCTGGATGTCCCATCCCTATCGTTTCTCCAGCACTCTTTATTGATTTCACTTACTGACTTTCTTTTTCTGAACATTTTTGAATTTCCAACTGTGGATCTTTTTTGTGTTACCTAATGGCTTTGAGCGCTAACCATTCCTGTTCCCATATTCGTTTGACAAACTTCCGCGATTGCCCTTTTTAAATGAAACCCTTCTCGTTCTACCGAACTGTTTACTGCACTTTTCATCATCACCTAATTTACAGTGTCACTTAACTTTAAGCCCACATTATCTGTCTTCAGTACTTCCGTTTCTATCACTGATTCATTATTCTCCTGTAACCCTCTTTTAATATTAAATTCTTGCATCATACCTTCCATAAAAGACACTGCAAGTAGTTTGGACCCTTAAGTTACTAACAATCTAATGGTTCTGCCACCTTATGACCTATTTGCTTATTGCTCTCAAATAATAAAAATACAAACTTTAACATCTTGTGGTAGTTATTTATAACAAAATGATTCTCACTTCTGAGAATCATTTCAGTCTCCAACGGCTATTACATTTTCATCTCCATTTACATACTGAATACTGTGAACTTGCTTAGATTCAGATCACACATAGGGGTACTTATAACGTTTCGTGTGAACTTTCAATTTTCTATTTGGAAAACTGGGGAACTGTAAAGTCTACTCAGACATTCAGTATTTTATCATTACTCAGCGTTGCCGTGCAGCTTAGTTGGGAAAATTTAACTGTAGCAAGATAATTAATTACTTACTTTGATACATATCAATTTGCAAAGATTTAATTCCTTTTATCAATGTATGAATTGAAATCAAATTAATAATGTGCATGCTCTTTCTGAATGAAAGACAACGATGATTTATGCATCCACAACATATAACAAACTCTCACTGGAAAACATGAAAATATTAGACCTACAAGACGTGCTGCGCATCGGAAACTCCAGGTTGGATGCCGTAAGATAATTCTGAAGAGCGGATTAGGTTGCGTTGGGAAACAGTCATTACACTTTAACTCAATTTATTTTCATAAAAGGAGTTTAAGCATTGAGTAAGAAATAAAATAAAACAGAATAAACGTTTGCCATTTCTCGTATTTATGTACGGACATCGTTTCATTAAATCGAATGCTAGATACTGACGGACTCGTAAGGGTAGTTCATACAAACTGAAGGAAGGACAGGATAAATTCACTCATGCACACGGGATTCACACTAAATAAAAAGAGATCAAATGAAGTTAGTCCTTCACTAAGTAACTAATGAACATGAGATTTGCGCCTTACGATATAGTAATGTTAGAATAAGTGAAACAGCATACTGTATCCTCACACAAAAGAAATCTGGGCAAAAAAAGAAGGCACGTTAGTGCAAAACTCAATAAAGTGCGGCACTCGCGAACTATCTAAGTAATTACTAACAAAATAATCAACCAGATACGAGCAACAATTATGAAAATAGATTGAACTGCAGTGGTAACGAGCAAACGATGAACACGAAGAGCTAAGGGCTCAACGAGTTCCTCTGAGCACTTGATCAAAGTGAACAAAGCAAGTCTTCAAGATCTGAATTTTACACTACAAAATCACACAAAAACGCCCAATCAAACTGAGCATCTCATGCCACGCGGGCTCACTAAAGGGAGTAATACGAGATCGCTCTGACAGCATGTAGAAGGAATTCACTACAGCATGGTGTGAAACACAAGAGGATGTTGCTAACTTACTAATAATACCGAAATGGCATGAATTCATAACAAGAGAGGAACATACATTCGCACGAGAATATAGTCACGTATGATTTCATACTGAGGAGAAACCATTCCATGACAACCTCAGCGTTTCGTCGTGTAGTGCGTTTACATACTCTAAGTTCTGGTAGAGCACAGTAATACTAGAAAAGCTTAAGAAAACCTTTGAATAACACCGTTGTTTACTCTCATAAGGTATAAAACATAATATTGATCCAAATGCTATACAAGGAAATCAATTACAGTTCTTCAGTTATTCTGAAGATTAATACAGACTCATGCTAATTCGAGATCTCTAGTCTCACTCATAAATCTACGATTCACTCTCAACACCTGCCTGAGGTCAACTTCATAAGCACTCGCACGGAACAGCAAATTTCTCCACGTAGCCGGAACCGACCAGACGGGTCCCTTCTGCCGGCAACCTGGATATTGTCGAGTGATTTCATAAAGGGCAAAAAATTCTTTGTCTCGCCTGAACACTAAATGATGGCCACGCTTCACTACTAACTATCATTGAAATGAAAGAAAAAAAATCACACACATCTGTTGACTCTTTCACACAGAGAATAAGGGCAGAAAGGAAATGAGGATGCACAAGATATAAGCAATTACAATAGTATTGAATGTTCGCGTGAGAACATAAATATGCATATGCAAATACTATTGGAAATATGCAGTACACAGGTTGTCTGCAACATTCAGTTAATTTAGAATGTCCCGCAGCTCAGTCTTCCCGCAAATTGAGCCAAGAAGTGACCGAGAATCTGAGGTGAGAGTACTGAGTGCGAATATCATGTAACACAAGAGGCACTACACACTGTGCCAAAACTGTTGCCTGTGACTTCACGTAACTAGCCCTGTTGCTAGAAGAGACAACAAGCACCAATAAGAGAAGAAACTGAGTACAAAATTTTTTTTCATAAAGTCTTAAAAATTATGATTTATAATGTGAAGGAACGCATTGGTAACACCCTCGCTATACAGAATCTCAGGTTCAGGAGAATTGCAGTTGAGCACACAAACGGCAGCTATTTGCGTAGATTGTTATCGATAAAGTTTATAATTACCTTTCCGTTATGTGTAATTATTATGTTAAGGTCAACAGCAGTGACTTTTAGTTGGTCGTTCCTCCTATACTGACATCAACACACCAACGGAAAATGCTATTGTGCATCGTACACTTTCCAGTAATACCAGCGATTAAATATCACAAATTGATCGAAATTATTCTGAAATTATTTTGTTTAAACACTTATGTAAGAGGTAGCGCTCTAGAACTGTTCTTATAAGAGAAATAATTTAATTTTCTTCCTCGTAACTCTTTAGAGTCGCCAATACTCACTACTAGCAATACACACATCAGACCGCTCTTTAACGGAAGTCACAGACTTTAAATGAGCTCACTTTCCTACTGAATTTTTAGTAAAATCAAAGCAGACGTTGAAATATTTTGTTACCTTCTTACTTATGCGTACTACGTACAACAAAAATCCAAAATATTTCAAAAATTGGATGTTGACAGATACAGTCAGCGATCTGTTCTCTTGCTACGGCAACGCCCGTCGATTATGTAAATAATGTCTCTGTCTCTACGATACGACACTGGGAAGCGGGTGGACGGATGAGAAGAACACCTGCGTTGCATCTACGAGGGAGCGGATTTGTTTGTTGGCGTGACAGAAGAAATGCATATCGATTTGATCTAATACAAGGATCCAGTTTTAACGTCAGAATTTAACAGAGATCTGTAGGAACAGCGAACAAGAGGGCAGGAGATACAGACAACCTTTCTTCAGCTTTTCTAAGGTAATTGGGGGATATATCAACAGAAGGACTATTTGAGTTAGTGTATAGAATCTTTGAAACTGGAGAAGTACAATTAATTTATGAAAAACATCATACACAGTTTTTCTATGATAGCAAAGGCAGCTAAACGTGAGGACAGTTGCACAGTCAGGTTAACAATAAGTTGTTGACAGGTGTAGGTGTTCCGCTAACAATCTTCAGATCCCTTCAAAATCGATAACTCCGCTCGACAATAAAATAATTCACTATCTACAAAATTCTACCTACATGGCAATTATTTAGTAACTTCAGACTAAATGACAAAGCGGGAACTAGGTTTTGACTTTCAAACAAAATAAGAGTGTATTTCCGTCTCTTTACTAACTACATACAGAGACAAACGCAGTGTGTGTGATCGAGTGACAAACAAAACTAAATCTCCATTCTAAACAAAATGAAGCAAGAAACAATCAAACAAAAATCCTAGTTGCTAGCATCATTTTTAACTCAATTTAAAACACAGATCGCAAAATTCTCAAATTATCAGTGACTTCCGGTGATAGCGGTCTGCGATCCCACTAATAAAACCTCAATAAAAATGTTACTCGTCACTATTAACTAAAGGGAAAAGGTTGCAGTGCAGTTCCGCTTAGATATGGTTCCGCTAGGGTGTAGATCAACACGAATCGTTATTATCGTAACTCAGAAAGAGTTAAACTTATTTGAAGGGAAACCACTGGTCTGAGTGTTCCCGTAACAATTTTCAAGTGTCTTCAAAATCGTGAACTCTGCTCGACAGTAAAGTAATTAACTATACACAAAATACACTGTCTATACAAATACATAAGACATACATTACATTAAGAACATAAAAATTTTTACATGTTCCTATTCCCATATTTTATTTGTATCTTGGTGTTTCAATACAGTGAAACAAACCTTAAAGAAATTATATCGTCAAAACGTGCGAAATCATTCTGTCCCAGCACAGCTTCATGAAACGTTTCTGACAGAGACATTTCAGAATCTTTCGTTCAGTTCACTCATACACTCTGTCTTCAACTTCTACTTGCGACATTGGCATGCATACCTCGATTACTGATCTTTACATTATTTGCTTTCGACTCGTAACAGGATAACCCTATCACTATACTGTTCAAAGTGTTTCATTCTTTGTCTATTCACAACGAATGATAATTCCGTTTTATCACAGAACTTTATCGACTTTGCGTTTTACTTCACTGAATCCTACTAGATCGAGATTTCACACTTAACTTTCCATATTTTCTAGCGTCTCTACCACTTTCTGCCTCGTAGGATGTTATCTTTCAAGATTTTTCTGTTTCACCACTGTTTTGGTAGTCCAGTCCCGTAGATCGGAATGGGCGACTAAAATGGCTTCTGTTGCCAATTTAGAGAACATCATGACTCTTATACCGGCCACATTCACGTCTGCGGTAGACTCGCACCTTCACTTTCTTTGACATGGCGCTTGGCAATACGGCACAAATTATACCGAAAGGCTTTGGCTGACATTGATCATTTGTGTGACATGGATGACGTGCATATCTCACAGAAAACTGCTCAGATGGTAAAAATGGGACTTCCGACACTGTTTCATGAGAGCACTAACGTTCCAGAGCACACCAAAAGACAACGCCATCGTTTCTAGACAATCTGAATTTCATCACGTACTTTAACATTTTATCTGGTGAATTACACCATGTCTGACGCCGATAAAACTAAAACGCTTCTGCTCACTGTACTAAAACTCCCTTTTTTGTTTTTCATTTTTTCCTTTCTTTCAGGCAACATTACTCAATATTGCTTTATCAGCGGCTTTTATTTGACCTACATAATTACTTCTACGAAATTATTGGAATATGTGAATAGTTTTTCCTCATAGATATGAAATAGGATACTCGATGTATCATGTTTAAATTATTTTCATGCAATTAACATATTATTGCAGCCTGTTTGTAAAATCTGTGCTATTTTTCCTTTGACCTTCAGTTGATAATTAACACCTTCAAAATACATTTTCGCTTCTGCTCTCTGCCACAGCTACTGCAAATCTGATATATAGAACATAAAACTGATGTCCGTTATGTCGAGACTGGCTCTTTTCTGCCACGTATCCCCTCTCCCTTCCTCTCCTCAGCATACTTCTTCTTTCTCTCCAGCCTCACTTTGTGAGTTTTACTTTAGATTGCTGGCCATTTTTTTACATATATAGTAAATTGTAATTATCTTTTACGTTCATTTACAATGGAAGTGAGCGCTTTTACTAAACAATTAACGTTCATAAAAGTTCTAAAGATTTTATTGAATCAAAGGTCCAACTGAAAAGGCAATTAAAATACATTAGTTGCGTAATGACATTCACCCTGACAGGCAGTATAAGTGTTCGGTTTTACGAGGCGCGGAATAAATTTACAGGCCAATGAGTTTTTAATCTGCGTTTGCTACTTCAATTATTTAAATCAATCGGATATTAATATCACATATATCGTTTGGACTGATGCATATGAAATACGGACGATAAATTGTGTAGCACTGAAATAACAGTTGTCAGAGTCATTAAAAAGAGCTTAAATCGGATAATAAATGGCACAAACAGATTAGCAAGCAGAATGATTCCCTTGGACAATTCTTCAGAATTTATGTGCTAATTATAATTATTTTTTCATGGTTATATATGTTTGTTTTACATTCGTTAGTCTGCTCTCGAACAAACACAGGCCTAACCTGTTTCACTGTGCAAATTAATGAAACAGTACACCATAAGGAAGTAACATCGATTTGTAATTGTTTCAGTTATTCATATCGATAAAACATCCACATTTGTTTTGAACGTTTCGTTCTCGGTACATTTTTAGATTTTATTAATGGCTTTTGGACATTTTTCATAGTAGCAACACGAGAATGATTGTTTCATGTTTAAATGTGTAACATCCAGAAGCTGTTAAAATGAAACATATGATACAAGTATCATTTTAACAGCATTTGTGAATGAAAGTCATCTCGATACTCTTTATTTGCGGGTTTTTGAGGAACTATCATCCAGAAAGGAAGCCTTTTTCCTATAAGAAATTATTGCTTCAATATATAATGAATTAGCATCATGTAATTTTACCTTTGACAAAATGAACACAACATATGCAAAACATAGAGATGAAAGTCATTTAAGGTGTGTTAGAGATTATTACGTTTTATTTCGTAAGAGATAGTATATTAGAATGACGTTCATCTTAATGCTTCTGCTCTACGCCTGAATACAATTTTTTTTAATTGTCTTCAGCCTCTGTTCTCAAAGTGTCCACTTAATCGCGTGTAACAAATATTCCCTTCTTACTAGTACAGTGTTTCCAGAGAAAATATCGTATGTGTCAGGCGAAGTTAGCAAGCAAAAGTAAATAAAATGGCAGAGATTTGGATCTAAAGAAGGAGATTTAAATCACCCAAGCTGCATCTCCGTTGATGCAGGCTTACCTTGTTAGACAAGAGGCGTCATTTACTTTCGCTTAAACTAAAGTATTTTAAATATCGTTAAATAAGTAAACTGATATTTTGCAGTCTGTGTCGTACAGTTCTCCATTTGTTGATGTCAGGTTGTCATTTCTTCTCACAGGTCCTTACGCTTTGTATAAAGCTTGGGCATATTTTTTCTCTTCATTCTGAACGAAGTTATCCAAACTCGGTGTTAAACTAAATTAAAGAAAATATGCCGTGCCAAAATCGTGCAATAGAAGTTATTAAAGTATTCCAGAATTAAAGTATTTATGATTAATATAAGTTTTTAGGTTTCCAAAGTGGTTGTTAATTTGGATGAAATAATAAAAGACAACATCAGTCTAACTAATCTAATCATACAGTTGAATTGGATGCTAGGCTGCGTCATTGCAAAGCACTAAGACAACGTGCAACCGACGTTTCGACCATATTTAGAGCTGTCTGCTTTAAAGGGACTACTGGAATGGCGGTGGGAAGGTCGGTGATATAGCTGTTTTAGTTCCTTACAATTTTGACAAGTAGTCACATTTAGCTCGGCTGCTTCAGTCTGTATTTAGTTGGTAAACATGAACTGAAAGTCTGAGTTTCTTAGTCATTTGGTCCTAAGAAGAGCCCTTTGATAGTGTTTCGCAGCCTAAGTTAGTCTGCATGATTGTGGCCAGGAAGTCCAGCAGAAGTCTGGGTGCCGAGACGCTCTAGCTCATTTAGCATTTACACACATTAAAAAAAACTGGAGAGTGAAGCCCTGTACCAGTAAGAGCGAGGCTTGTGCGTTTCACCTTAACAACAAATAAGCTCAAGTTGCAATTTTATGGCAATATTCTCCGTCACATTAAGTACCGCAAGTGCATTGGCATTAAACTGGACAGGACTCTATCTTATAAAAGAATCAGGAAAACGCATTAGCCAAGATAAAAACTCGCAAAAAAGTCATTCAGAAGCTCTATGATATAACCTGTGGGGCTTCAGTGGAGACTTTGGGTACACCTGCTCTTTCACAGGGTCTTTCGGCAGCAGAGTGTTGAGCTTCAGTGTGGAGTAGTAGTTGTTACATCAGCCTCATCGATGCGGCGCTCAACAACAAGATGCGCATGGTTACTCGTACAATCCACTTGTCTATTGGTTCCCCCTGATAAGCAGTGTCTACCCACCACACATTCCCAGAACTGAGACCCTGCTTAGAGATTATCACAATATACTAGAGAATAAGGAACTTCCCATTAATTATGATATACCTGCTTTACGAATAAATAGGCTACGTTCGAGTCACCCGCCGCCACTATACACTGAAAAATAAGAGGTCTCTGGAATAAGAACTGTCAACACAGCGGAAATGACCGAGAATGAGAATAGGTCGAGAAATACACTCTGGTAGCGTGGATGACGAACTTGACATAAAACTGTGGGTCAAATTAAATATTATAATAATTTCTGTGATCGATGCTCTGATTCGCTCTGTAAATGGGCTTTTGCGGAGTCTCCAAGCTGTGACTGTGGTGCACTGAAATAATCTATCATGTATATAAGATAGGACTGCGTCCTAGGATGCTATAAGAGTACGTGGAATGATTGTATGTGTGCCAACACCTCAGCGGTGGAATGGATCAGAAACCTAGATACTAATATTCAGTCGCTTTGCTTTCGTTTTGTGCAATAATGTTCGTTAAATATTATAAATACAGGGTGTTTCAAAAATGACCGGTATGTTTGAAACGGCAATTAAAACTAAACGAGCAGCGATAGAAATACATCGTTTGTTGCAATATGCTTGGGACAACTGTACATTTTCAGGCGGACAAACTTTCGAAATTACAGTAGTTACAACTGTCAACAACAGATGGGGCTGCAAGTGATGTGAAAGATATAGAAGACAACGCAGTCTGTGGGTGCGCCATTCTGTACGTCGTCTCTCTGCTGTAAGCGTGTGCTGTTCACAACGTGCAAGTGTGCTGTGAACAACATGGTTTATTCCTTAGAACAGAGGATTTTTCTGGTGTTGGAATTCCACCGCCTAGAACACAGTGTTGTTGCAACAAACGAAGTTTTCAACGGAGGTTTAATGCAACCATAGGACCGAAAAGGGATACAATAAAGGATCTGTCTGAAAAATTTCAACAGACTGGGAACGTGACGGATGAACGTGCTGGAAAGGTAGGGCGACCGCGTACGGCAACCACAGAGGGCAACGCGCAGCTAGTGTAGCAGGTAGTCCAACAGCGGCCTCGGGTTTCCGTTTGCCGTGTTGCAGCTGCGGTCCAAATGACGCCAACGTCCACGTATCGTCTCATGCGCCAGAGTTTACACCTCTATCCATACAAAATTCAAACGCGGCAACCCCTCAGCGCCGCTACCATTGCTGCACGAGAGACATTCGCTAACGATATAGTGCACAGGATTGATGACGGCGATATACATGTGGGCAGCATTTGGTTTACTGACGAAACTTATTTTTACCTGGACGGCTTCGTCAATAAACAGAATTGGCGCATATGGGGAACCGAAAAGCCCCATGTTGCAGTCCTATCGTCCCTGCATCCTCAAAAAGTACTGGTCTGGGCCGCCATTTCTTCCAAAGGAATCATTGGCCCATTTTTCAGATCCGAAACGATTACTGCATCACGCTATCTGGACATTCTTCGTGAATTTGTGGCGGTACAAACTGCCTTAGACGACACTGCGAACACCTCGTGGTTTATGCAAGATGATGCCCGGCCACATCGCAAGGCCGACGTCTTTAATTTCCTGAATGAATATTTCGATGATCGTGTGATTGCTTTGGGCTATCCGAAACATGCAGGAGGCGGCGTGGATTGGCCTCCCTATTCGCCAGACATGAACCCCTGTGATTTCTTTCTGTGTGGACACTTGAAAGACCAGGTGTACAGCCAGAATCCGGAAACAATTGAACAGCTGAAGCAGTACATCTCATCTGCATGTGAAGCCATTCCGCCAGACACGTTTGACAAAGGATTCGGGTAATTTCATTCAGAGACTACGCCATATTATTGCTACGCATGGTGGATATGTGGAAAATATCGTACTATAGAGTTTCCCAGACCGCAGCGCCATCTGTTGTTGACAATTGTAACTACTGTAATTTCGAAAGTTTGTCCGCCTGAAAATGTACTGTTGTCCCAAGCATATTGCAACAACGGTGTATTTCTATCGCTGCTCGTTTAGTTTTTATTGCTGTTTCAAATGTACCGGTCATTTTTGAAACACCCTGTATATTGCATGTGTGTGCCATGCGAAAGATAACAACGTTTCATAATGATGCAGCCTACCACCCGAGATGAATTTACTCAAGTTTATTAGTAAATTAGATTCATGTCATCTGGGAGAACTTATCAGAGCCAGTTTACGGCCGCGAGGGGCTTTTAGGACTAATGATTTACGCGCCCCGAGCAGTAATGTGTACTCATGTTTTCAATACGTTAATACATTCTCGTTTAATCCGTGGAGACAACGTTTGGAGGAGATTTATTTCGCTAATTTGAGCGCTAATATTTGCTAAGGACTTTGATTTATGAACAGCCAATACGACAAATATTAGTGAAGACTCTAAAGGTAACGTCACAGTGGTATTTGCTCGCTCCAAATACAAAGCAAAGAAAACAAATTTTTAATCACACAAATTGTTAAATGTCGATTCGTAGTTCATGTTCTTTCCTAATAAGTCATTATTATACCACTACACAGACCACTACGCAGTAAGAAACTCAGTTCTTGCAGGCGAGCAGGCGAGTAATATCGCCAAGTTGTTCCGAGTCGATTCTGCTGCTCAACCTCGGTGTGAGTGTCATATCCGAGTTGTGGCTATAAAATAACGGGGCTGATGATGTCATAGAATAAGTAGGCTTACGTCGAAGATGAACGATAAATATCTGTGGAGCATGAAGCCTTCTGTGTCGGGTGCAGCATCTCTGATGTCTATTAACAAATCAGTATGGCAGTGGTCTTCTTTTGCGTAAGAGCTGCTATTTTGTTTTGCCGAAAAAAAATGATAAGCGTAATAATAGAGGGAAGAAATCTTGTGAAGTTGCACACGAAACTCGCAGACACTGGTATTGAAAACTATCCCTTGTTAAAAGAAGTGTTGGTGATGACTGTTCATCAAATACGTGAGGTTCTGAGTATTCAGAAGTTTCCAGATGGCCGAGACGCATTGACGATGACTGACGCATGGGACAACAAAGAACGGATGATTATATCGAAAAGGTACGTAGTCTGATTCGATCTGGCCGTCGGTTAGGGATTCAGTAGAATGGAGGAACTGCAGGAAGTGACAACGAGTGCATAAGGCAAATTTCGCATAACCAGTTTAACACGGGATAAGAATGTGCGAAACTGGTACCGACAATCCTCCCCAACGAACAAACCCAAGCCCGAGAAAATGTTTATACTAACACTTTGAATGCCACGGAAAATATCCCACTTCTTGGAGAGAGTGAGAACGCATGAAGAATCTCGGTTTTTCACTTATGATCCGGAAAGTAAGGGTAAATCCGTGCATTGGAAGGGTCCAATTTTACCGAGAGCCAAAAAAGCTCAAATGAACAAATTAAAGAGTCAAAGCGATGACGATTGTTTATTTTCCGATATTCATGGAACTGTGTATATTCACTGAGCACCTAAGGATCCAACTATTAATTAACATTACTACATTCAGGTTCTTGCTCAACTTCAAGAGAAAATAAGAAAAAAAGAACTACCCAAACTGTGGAAGAACAAGACATGGATTCTGCATCAGAACGACGCACATGCCTATGGCGTAGGTTCTAGTGAAGTACGATCTATCAGTGTTACACCACCCATCTTAATCGCCTGACCTAGCTACGTGTGACTTTTATCTATTCCCCAAGGTCGATCCTGCATTAAAAGGAACAAGGTTCCAGTCTGTTGAGGCAGTGAAAGGAAAATCGGCAAGCGTCATCAAGAGTTTATAGAGAAAGACCTACAGCACTGTTTCCATCAAGAGAAAATACGCAAGGAGCCTTGTAGAGATAGCGGAGGGACTGTTTTACATGTTATGATAACTAAATAGATATATTTTGATGTACAATGTGTTAGAGAAATAGCCCCGCTCTTTCATAGCCGTACAAATGGTGGACAGGAATAGCGTTCTTACCTCAGTTACTGTTCACATAAAAAGAGAGAAAACGTAAAACAGAGATACTGTTACTCAGATACATTGATGTGCCAAAATATTATCACTATCTGCTTCATATTGTGGTCGTCAATCTTCGGAAGCAATACAGCAGTATTCCGTGTGGAATGGATTCTAAAATTCTTCTGTAGGTTTCCAGAAATATGTGGCACCCCATGTCCACGTATAAGTCACGCCATAGTCGTCAATTACGGGCGGTGCTTTAAAGGGGCTGATGTGGCGCCCATATGTTTTCCATCAGGTTCGGATCAGATGTATTAGGTGGCCCAGATATCAACGAGAGTTCACTGCCGTGCTCCTGAAAACAGCATATCACTATTCTGGTGTGTATAATTCACAATTACCTTGTTGGAAGACGCCATCTTAGTCGGCGAAGATATTAAGCATGAAGGGACGCAGCTGGTCCACAAAATTGTTTATGTAGTCAGTAGATGTCATGATGCATCCGATTACACCACAGGTCCCATGGAAGCAAAGTTAAATGTACCCCACAGTATAATACAGCCCACAGCGCCCGGCACGTGTTCATTTTTAGGACGTTGTCTGCCTGGATGATAGCGTATGTGTACACGATCATCGCTCTGGTGTAACAGAAGGACGTTTCTATTGGACCGGGTGACAGGCTTCCAATGATCCCAGTCTCGATGATCCTGTGTCCACTGCAATAATAACTGATGATGTCGTAGGGGCAACATGGGAACATTTAGGGGCGTCTGCTGCGACACTCCATGCTCAATAACGTGCAATGAACTGTGTGCCCTGGAACGCTTGTGCATGTACCAGCATTGTGCTCTGTCGTCAGATTTGCCGCAGACTGCCGCCTGCCCTGCTTTATAGAGCTGGAAAACCTTCAACTTGCAAGATCTGTGCTGAGGCGTGGACATCAGAAACCGTGTCGCGTCGTCATGGTTTTCACGTTCCTTCAATCACTTTCTGTCAATGCTCACGACAGTAGCTGGTGAACTGCCGACCAGATTCACCATTTCTGAGATGCCCGTTCCAAGGCACCAAGCCATGACTAGCTGCAAAGCCTAGATGCTTTTATCGTTACATCGACGACACGTTTGTTGTCTGGTCTCCTGCGCGTGAAAAGCTGGGAGAATTCTTGGACCACATCAACAGCATCCGTAACAACACCAGGTTCGCGATGGAGACACAGAGAGTGCCTTGCCTTTTCTTGAAGTCCTCGTCCTCGGTAAAGAAAATGGGTGATGTAATCTTCCCATCTCCTTCCCAATTCCAGTTATGGTTCACAATAAGCAAAATCTTTTATGAAACATTTGAGAGGAGCGAAGATTATAGTAAACTTTCTAGTTCACTTAGCTTTCCGTGTAGAGTTGGCTTCAGTTCCTCTTGTCCAGGGGTCTGATTCTTGAAGCTGAAATTGTCACATTTTAGGTTCTCGTGTTTGAACTGACCTAAATAAATTTGGAAAGTGTTGATTCTGAATTTTTTTGTTACGTTAATATATTTTGTCATTATAGTATATCATAGGGTCTTTTGAATTTTCACACTAACAAAGCTTAATTACATTGTTCGCCCATACAAAAAACGCCCGATCACATCAAAAGCATGCTTACTTACTACTACTTCATACTGCGGTAATAACCAATTCCAAAGGTAAACGTAGGCTTACACGGTCGTTGCCACAGTCAATAAAATTCTTCTGGGTTTGTGACCGCATTGTCAGTTATAAAATTCCGACGTTTCGTGTGTTAGCAATGCACCCTGAAGAAGGCGTCTTGCAATAGTCGCCGAAACGTCGTAATTTTATTGCTGACAATGCGGCCACAAGCTGAGAAGAATTTTATTGACCAATTCCAAAGGGTTTACAGCTTTTCTTGACAAATGAATTTCTATTAACTTTCATTATTATTTTATAAATTAGTCAAGAAATAAACATAGTAAACAGTACTAGATTGCGTAATTAATAACAGAAATTTTAAGTGTTCTAACATTCTGGGTGGTGTCTGTTTGTTCTGTATCGTGTCTCCCTACCACTTTCGAGCAACGACGCTCTGAGCGTGTTTTTTAGGGAATTGACTAGTTTGAACCTGGGACCTGTTACTGGTAAGGAGACGCCAGACCACACATGACATGTAGAATTCAGAAGAGTTCAGTGAGACTAGCGATGATATAACCAAATACTTAATGATCTCAGCGTCAGCTCCACTGCACTCCCTGTAAAAGAATCTTAATACTAACGAAATTTAGTGGAAGGGGTTCAAGGCTTTCCTATTTTTAGTTAGCTAGAAAAATAACGTCGAAAAAGCAGTTAAGTTTACCATTGTAAATTTTATTCTACTCACAAAACATTGTTTATAAATTGCACTATTGATAAAAGGAGATGTTTTAATTCAGGATGGTAAAAACCAACTGCGTTCAACAAAAATGTGAACGAATATTCCCTGAATGGATTTCCAAGTTCTACAGTCGATCGAAGGATGACCTATGCCATATCACATCTATAATCTAGGTTTAAATTAAGTTTCACAAGAGAGTAAACTATCAAAATGGTCTAGGGTGATCCTCAATTACCTTTAATTACTTATCTAACTTGTTGTAAATTATAGTGGCTGATGTGGCTTCTCAATAACTATATAACAGAAAAATCATCGCGTTTCAGATTTTTTCTTCAAGTGGCAAATGTGAACACCATGAGCTTTAATTGACGATCGACACTAGTATTACGCAAAATGGGGGTGTAACAGATGAGACTTCTGCAGTTCTGAGTGAAGCTTTATGAGCTGGTATGCTGCATCGCGTGCGTTCGTTACCTTGTTGACGTTCGTCAGGGGTCGGCGACCGGCGCACCAGCCATCCAGCTCGCCGTCTCGGAACTAACTAACGGCTCCTAACTTCTTCTTACCACCATTTACCGAAGTTGGTTTAAAAAAAAAAACTATCTGGCTGTGTTTTCATCTGACCAATCAGGGTCTCACTGTTAACCTTAAGCTCTGCCTACAAGAATTCTGTGTATCCAATGAGAAACGTTATAATTTTCGTGATGGGGCAATGTTTTTAAATTTTGCAACGTAACAGAGACGCAAAAAAGTCTCACGCTAAAATTTGCAGCTGGCGTTGTCCTAGTGGTTAGCTAGCGACGTGGGTGTCCAGTCCGTCCCTTATCGTAGGGCCTTCTAGCTTAACACGGTTCTGTTCTCGGCTTCTGTTCTCGTTTCTCCCCTCGGAACTGCATCTGTCTCACGGTGGGAAGGTATGACATGCATTTAGGCATTCTTGTGTTAGTCTGTGGTATTCCATTTGCTCACTGGTTAGTCGTATTACTTTGGTTAATTTAATGTCATGATTTATTCGGAGCTATGTGACATACTACTGGATTTGCTTATCATGTCAGTGTTTTCATGGAAGTTGTTGAATTACCCCGACTCCTTACAGTGTGCCAAATAATTCGTAATGTCAAATGTTTCCAAAAAAATAATTTTAACTGTACGTACTTATCGACTGTAACATCGAAAGTAAAGTGATTGCTTTTCATAAATTTTAGCTTGAAAAATACACATTGTGTGTAAAATTATATGAAAGTTTTCAAAAAAGCAGCTGAGATAATATCCACCTGTCAAAAGTTCGAAAAATAATACTGGCAACTACTACTGAGGAAAAGTAATGCTAGAGGAGGATGTCCAGTTGCAATGTGTCTGCGCATTTACTGGAAACCCGCCCAGACGGACTGATATTTACATGCTATCGGCTATCACCACCCTCTGCAGAAAACTTATGTTCTGTGGACCTTGGTGTATCGAGCGAAAGCCGTCTCTGATGCTGAAAGACTTCAGAAGGAACTGAGTCACGTGCGAAAAGTACTCAAAGAAAACGGCTCAACAACTGCAAGACTTTGCAAGCCATCTCACTGAACACCAAGCAGACGGTCCCCTGGGATGATACGAAGAATCTTGCGTTTTTGCCGTTCTGTAGCTCAGTAACGGGAAAGATGAGCCGGCTCCTAAGGAAGAATAAAATCTTTTAGGTCTTCACGGACCCTGCTAAATTTCGACAAATCGTGAGGCCTGTGAAACACGATATAGGTCTCAGAGCGCCAGGAGTATATAAAATACCGCGTTGGTGTGGACAGTTTTATGTCGGACAGACTGTACTTTCTATTGAAGAGCGCCCTGTCCTAAGAAATCGGCGCTAACGGAACATGTTTTGTGAAACGGACACCCTATTGCATTTGCTGAGACATCTGTAACTACTCGGACTATTAGATTCTGGGATAAAGTCATAAAAGTTACGATCGAGATAATAATTTGCAACAACAGCCTCAACTAAGACGGCAACATGCAGCTAAACACTGCTATCGAAATACTGAAGCGGACACGGTAAACGAGGAACGAAAACATTACCATACGTGGCGCTGGAGCGAGCAGCAGTGACGTCACTGAAGATAGTGAGGCTATATTAGAAGGGCAACAGCAATCATTAGACAGTCAGTGCTTGACAATGGCCGAAGGTCACTCGGTCGAAAGGTCGTGGATTTCAAACTACTTGACGTGGCAGGAAGCTCGAGAGAAGTTTATCAGTATCTGCCTATTGTCAAAGTCGCTTTCATCAGTGTATTTCCCCATTTGCGGCCCGTATCATCACTAGAATTATTCCCCACTTGTCCCTACTCCTCCTGTTTAATACATTTACTGCGTCAAGCACTCTCAACGCTACCAGGGGTGGACAAGCGGTTCTAGGCGCTAAAGTCTGGAACCGCGTGACCGCTAGGGTCGCAGGTTCGAATCCTGCCTCGGGGAAGGATGTGTGTGATGTCCTGAGATTAGTTCAGTGTAAGTGGTACTAAGTTCTAGGGAACTGATGACCTTAGAAGTTAAGTCCCACAGTGCTCAGAACCATTTGAACCTCTTGTGCTTTACCTTATTTTTTATTTTTTTGTTTTTCTGTTTTGGGCGTGTGTAAGAATCTCATTGTGAGTCGCATCTGTCACTGAAAACTGAATATGTATTTGGGGTACTTTCATGTGTTTTACTCAAAACCCACCTTCTTCTATGTGATGACAGCAGAACGTTAACTAATCATCTCTAATTTCTCAACTGGAAGGTTTAGTAGATGAGAAGCCTATTATATCTATAAAAGCCAAGTGGGGGCAACAAAACTGGACATTTAACAAAGGCAAGCAGTTGTTGAAAATAGTTGAAGGCAACTTCCTAAGTGTCTCAACGTTCCTTGTGGGTAGCGTCGGATATTACAATCAATAAAATATTCCTTGCTACTTTGCCATGGTCTAATGGATTTCACTTCAAAATCCGACGTTTCTTCCCCATCTGCGGACATTTTGAAGGGGGATCGTAGCTTTGTTGAATGTCCGATTCACAACATGGCTCGCTACTGAGTCATTAGCAGGCCAGGCTGTGAATTGGGACATTCAACAAAGCTACGATCCCTCCGCAGATGGGGACGAAACGTCGGGTTTTGAAGTGAAATCCCTTAGACCATGGCTTAACAGCCCGGAGTATTTTATTATTGCGACGATTCCTCCCGTGAAAGTTTACATTTTGTAAGTGTCGGACATTACCATACAAACTGCACTCTCTTTCAGTGAGAAGATATTCCATGTCTTCAGGCTGAATTATTCACAGGTATTGCAGATAGGAGCCTCTATACAGTACCTGGATTATTATCGAGCGCTCACTGAAAGTTTAACACTATTGTTTTGGCCCATTAGTCCATAGCTTTATCTTCTTGAAAAATCACACTATTATCTGTAATTAGTTGAACTTTTCCTGTTAGTAGTATTTCCTTTTTGTTACAGAAATAACCACCGTAAAAAGTTGCAGTGATGAGCTAATTGGCATGCAGGTTCGTTAGGAAAACACAGGCCTCTGAGAAGGGCTGTAATAACAAGGCAGAGGACGATTATGTAAAGAGAAACGAGCTTTGACCCCACTCTGGGAGAGGAAGAAGAGGGGGAGGACGGGTTAGAAGACCGGAGAAGGCCTCGGACCTAACGTATTCACCTAGTAGTCTTGGCTTCGATTACCAATCTGTGCGTTCTCCCTGGATTACTTCCTCTGCAAGTAGTGATGCCTTACCATCGTCAGCGCTAGTTATCACACTTTTATGACATGAGATAAAGTACCTCTATTAATTCAGTTGTTACCTAGACGTGTTCCCATTCTTCTTTAACGATAGAGTCTCAGAAAGCCGTGGACATCTTGATCTCTCTCGATTTATTATCGTCTTCGATGTCTACACAGTGATCAATAATGGCAGATTTCGCTGGCTGATCTACTATAGTGTAACCTCTACGTTTATCGTATCTGTGATTAACACTGGGACATGTCTGTTTAATACATGATTTCCGGCACTGACCAAGGATGTATTTGTCTGCGCATTTCCACTCTCTTTTGCCTTTTCCGCTATAGAGAACACTATTTTGACGTCCTCTTCTTCAAGTTTAGTGCTCATGTGTATGCTCGTTGCCTGCATACCAACAAGTTTCGGCCGAGAAAAGGTGACGCATTCAAGAGTATTCACGAGCAGGACTCATAGTCAACAGTATCTTGCTTTTTCGTTAAGTTGTTCTCCCACTCATCAGTTTTTCAGCTGTTTTCATTAAATCCCTTTTTTTACAAAAATAGGTTGGTGTTGTCCATCTGTAGTCAATAACATGAGTCATGGTATCTTACCGACATGTCTGCAGGACAAGTCTCACACATTACCAGTAGAGCTTCCGCTACCGTTTGTACGGAAAGTTACTTTAAACTTCAAAAGATCGTCTGACTTCGCCCAGTCTAAGGAGAACCAGCATCGCTTCGAACAAATCCAATGCGCCCAGGCGCTGCCTTGTAGCAAAATAGTGAGCTATTGATACGATATTTATGATGCGATATTTATAATTGCTGTTACATGCTCGTGGAACCTTTCATAGCGTCATATTCCTCTCTCCGATCCATAGAACGTCAATTTTGTTTTTCCTGATGACACCACGACGCTACCGCTGCGTGGCTACAAGTAAACAATTCAGCATGTTTAGCTTGTTAAACATCGAAACTTATAGTATATCAGAAGCAGTAGCAGTCGAAGCATCAGATACAGGAACGTACGTTGGACCACTTCCTAACGTTCAAGTAACAAAAATCACCGTGGATGTAAAACCTCCCGCAAAAGGCTGTACTGTCCGATGGATGTCCTAATTAATTCTGAAATGATGAGGACATGTGGGAGTGTAAATGACATAGCCCACACTCAGCAGAAAAATTTCACAATTTGATTCAACAAAAACAATTTACATGAGGCACACACTGGTAGTCTGAGGACATTTAACTACCAACTTAAACGAACATCAGATAATAACTGGTTTTTCTGAAATTTCAAATAAATAAATCAAGTACATAAACCTCAAAATCATTAAGACGAGCAGTGCGAAAATCGGACAACATAACATCAAAAAATTATTTGCAGGAGCCGATGACCAAATCAGACAATAGAACGTCAAAATTACGTTAAGAAATTCCAATGAGCAAATGAGGTAATATGTTGTTGTTGTTGTGGTCTTCAGTCCCGAGACTGGTTTGATGCAGCTCTCCATGCTACTCTATTCTGTGCAAGCTTCTTCATCTCCCAGTACCTACTGCAACTTACATCCTTCTGAATCTGCTTAGGATATTCATCTCTTGGTTTCCCCCACTACAATTTTCACTCTCCATGCTGCCCTCCAATACTAAATTGGTAATCATTTGATGCCTCAACACATGTACTACCAACCGGTCGCTTCTTCTAGTCAAGTTGTGCCACAAACGTCTCTTCTCCCCAATCCTATTCAATACTTCGTCATTAGTTAAGTGATCTACCCATCTAATCTTCAGCATTCTTGTGTAGCACCACATTTCAAAAGCTTCTATTCTCTTCTTCTCCAAACTATTTATCGTCCATGTTTCACTTCCATACATGGCTACACTCCATACAAATACTTTCAGAAACGACTTCCTGACACCTAAATCTATACTCGATGTTAACAAATTTCTCTTCTTCAGAAACGCTTTCCTTGCCATTGCCAGTCTACATTTTATATCCTCTCTACTTCGACCATCATTAATTGTTTTGCTCCCCAAATAGCAAAATTCCTTTACTACTTTAAGTATCTCATTTCCTAATCTAATTCCCTCAGCATCACCTGACTTAATTCGACTACATTCCACTATCGTAGTTTTGCTTTTGTTGAAGTTCATCTTATACCCTCCTTTCAAGACACTATCCATTCCATTCAACTGCTCTTTCAAGCCCTTTGCTGTCTGACAGAATTACAATGTCGTTGGCGAACCTCAAAGTTTTTATTTCTTTCCCATATATTTTAATACCTACTCCGAATTTTTCTTTTGTTTCCTTAACTGCTCGCTCAATATACAGATTGAATAACATCGGGGAGAGACTACAACCCTGTCTCACTCCCTTCCCAACCACTGCTTCCCTTTCATGTCCCTCGACTCTTATAACTGCCATCTGGTTTTCTGTACAAATTGTAAATAGCCTTTCGCTCCCTGTATCTTACCCCTGCCACCTTCAGAATTGGGAAGAGCGTATTCCAATCAACATTGTCAAAAGCTTCCTCTACGTCTACAAATGCTAGAAACGTAGGTTTGCCTTTCCTTAATCTTTCTTCTAAGATGAGTCGTAGGGTCAATATTGCCTCACGTGTTCCAACATTTCTACGGAATCCAACTTGATCTTCCCCGACGTCGGCTTCTACTAGTTTTTCCATTCGTCTGTAAAGGATCCGCATTAGTATTTTGCAGCTATGACTTATTACACTGATAGTTCGATAATTTTCACATTTGTCAACACCTGCTTTCCTTGTGATTGGAATTATTATATTCTTCTTGAAGTCTGAGGTAATTTCGCCTGTCTCATACATCTTGCTCACCAGATGGTAGAATTTCGTCAGGACTGGCTCTCTCAAGGCTGTCAGTAGTTCTAATGCAATGTTGTCTACTCCCGGGGCCTAGCTTGGACTTACGTCTTTCAGTGCTCTGTCAAACTCTTCACGTGGTATTATTTCTCCCACTTCATCTTCATCTACATCCTCTACCATTTTCATAATACTGTCCTCAAGTACATCGCCCTTTTATTGACCCTCTATATACTCCTTCCACCTTTCTGCTTTCCCTTCTTTGCTTAGAACTGGGTTTTCATTTGAGCTTTTGATATTCATACAAGTGGTTCTCTTTTCTGTGAAGGTCTCCTTAATTTTCCTGTAGGCAGTATCTATCTTCCCCTCGTGATATAAGCCTCTACATCCTTACATTTGCCCTCTAGCCATGCCTGCGTAGCCATTTTGCACTTCCTGTCGATCTCATTTTTGAGACGTTTGTATTCCTTTTTGCCTGCTTCATTTATGGCATTTTTATATTTTCTCCATTCATCAATTAAATTCAGTATTTCTTCTGTCACCCAAGGATTTCTACTAGCCCTCGTTTTTTTTTACCTTCTTCATCCTCTACTGCCCTCACTACTCCATCCCTCAAAGCTACTCATTCTTCTTCTACTGTATTTCTTTCCCCCATTCCTGTACATTGTTCCCTTATGCTCTCCCTGAAACTTTGTACAACCTCTGGTTTAGTCAGTTTATCCAGGTCCTTTCTCCTTAAATTCCCACCTTTTTACAGTTTCTTCAGTTTTAATCTACAGGCCATAATCAATAGATTGTGGTCAGAATCCATATCTGCCCCTGGAAATGTCTTACAATTTAAAACCTGGTTCCTAAATCAAACAATATAACGTCCAAATTACGTTAAGGAATTCCAATGAGCAAATGAGACAATATAACATCAGGAAATCAATTGCAAGAGAGATTGAGAACATCAAGCTAATTTAATGGTGCTAATAATGCAACCAAACACTATAGTTTCCATGGTTTCAAACTGCATAACTGACCTAATTCCAATTATAGAGTCAAATTACAAACCAGAATCTATTTGTAAAACCAAAACGAGGGTAATAATGGAGGACGAGAGTCAAGAAATAACTCTGAGAAACGTTCAGAAGCTGGCATGAGTGTATTTACATTCAGAACAGGTTCAGGCAAGCCATCACATCAGATTTAAACAAGTACAGAGTTCTAAAACAGTAAAACAGCGCTATTACCACACATAACGCAACATCTTAAAACATTTAGAGATAATTAGAGATTAGGTACTGGTTCTGCACCTTCCTCACAATTTAACGGCATAAATTTATTCATCAAATGGGTATTCCAATATCAATTAACTGCATGGTCCCTCTGGCCAAATTGCACATATATCACCAAACGACTGCCAACTCAGGCTTTAGCAGAAAGCAGTTTACGGCAAGATGTAGCCCAGGAGGTGCAATCCTTAAAGGTAAATTTAAATCACAAAAACACAGACAAGCTACGGCTGCCACTACTTAGTAGAGGTAGAAAGTCGATTATGGTTCACTTTTGATATGAAAGTGATATACTGATTAATTAAAATGTGACAGGTATTGATTTATGACATTGGTCGATTATGGTTCACTTTTTATATCAAAGTGATATACTGATTAATTAAAATGTGACAGGTATTGATTTATGACATTGACGTTATGTTATGCTAATTGATTATGATTCTCTGAAGATACCTATTATTACGATAATTGATTTATGACTCACTGGACATAATCTGTCCTCTTGAGAAATCCCTCATCCCTCTGCCACCTCCTCCCTCCTACCCCTCTGGAAAAGGGACCCTCGCCAGTTCAGTTCTGAGTCACTTTTCCCCTTCTAAGAAATCCCCCAACCCTTTCCTCACCTACCCCACTTCTGCCCTCCTCTCCGCCACTCGCCTACCCCTCACCGAATTGTGAATTGAAGAGAAAAAGACCCAGTCTGTCCTGAACTGTTGATATGGAAAGATCTTATGAAAGAAACTTCACATCAGTACCATTAATATATTGCTGCATATTCTTTATTTAATAAGTTTTCAGGACACACAGCTTCCCCACTTAAGTACAGCTCACCTCTGGGCCCCACACCTTCATCTCCACTTCCCATGAAGCAGCAACTGTAATCACCGAGAAAAGGAATGAAGTGAGGTATTTTAACCACCCCATTGTGTCTCTCAAGAATATATGTCAGCTGGTGGGGTTGTGGAATGCTGAGGCTCATCTGTATGCAATGGAGGTCAGACCACAGCCACCTGGTGGGCGCCACCAGCACCACACAGAAGTCTGAGTGTTGACAGCTCTATTCGCTGTGGAAGCCTGTAGTCTAATGCTGCGCCCTGACATTAAAAGCGCTGATATGAACCTCTAGCGACACCTGTGGCTGCTGGTGAAACTACTGTAAGACCATGCATGCACAGGGTACCTGTTCACCATCCTGACTGCATGCAGTGAAAACCCTTATTGGTTGCTCCACAACTCGAAGCAGAGAAAACCACTGTCAGAGGCCTCACAGCCTGCCATCACTGCCATGAACCACATGATCCCCAACTCTCTACAGTCTGAGACAGGGAGGAGGGGCGCCCACAGGTTTTTGGCTGTGTCTGCAGACAATTACACTAGCCCTCCATGGTATTATCTGCTGTGGTGGCCTGATACCTGTTCATGGCTCATATCGTTTCCCGGCTTGTGCATGTGTTTGTGGCAGACAACTACTGCTATCCCAGATATGTTTCTAGGTTACCAGGAGAAACCGCCTGAAACAGGACAAGTTATTTCTCTCTCAAAGGCGAAACCAACTCCTTTCCAAAAGGGAGCCAGGAAAAGCATTCAGTTACTTCCTTTGTGTGCTAGCAACACTCTGCCACCATGGGAGTAGCTTTGTCCGAAACAGCGCAAAATATATCACTGCCTGAGGTGCTACTGATCTACTGGCTTCTTCTAGAAAGGACTATGCTGGGAACCTGAGCCATCCAGAGAAAGTATGCAGTTGCCTACATCTCTATATGGAAACACACAATTTTGTCTGAAACTTACCAATTTATCTCGCTAGTGATATACTTCAAAAGGTTCTGTACCACGCGGAAGAAGAATTCGGTAGGTCTCTGCTTGCCAAAGACAATATGAACGCCTACAAATCTACCGTTTCCTGACTTTAGGACAAAGTCATACAATATGTTTGGTCCGGCAGACATCTACTGACTTGCCCGAACTTGTTGATCGCTGTTCCTGCATTCTCACTGGCTAATACCGAATCAGTGAACCTAAATAAAACTCCTACCTCTGCTTTTATCTCCAATATGCTATGGTCTGTGGCTCCATCAGGTTGTCTGTGTGCTTATAGGCATTTCTAGTCTTCATTTGTTTCCCACTACTTTACATTACAAGATGAAACGTTCAGAGCACAACAGCAGCTGTTCCAGTGGCAAACGCGCTAGACAAGCAGAGAGTACACATTCAAACTGAAAATTGTAACTCGTTTTCCTCAAATTCATTCGCTAAGAATTTCATAGTATTGAAAACATGTCTTCCTTTTCTTATTGTTTCAGCATATATCCATGAAGCAGTGGATCAGCTGGACCCTGAAACGTGGCAGTGGCAGGAACAGAAGCATCAGCATCATAAGTAAATGTGTTCTTCTTCGTAGTGCTGTGTTTATAAACAATATGTTGGTGAGACATAGTCTTTTAGTTAAAAATTGTTTCCAAAATTTCATCGTAGCTCTCTGTATACATAATATGTTGTTATTTCGCGGCCAATGAGTCTGAGGCATATTCTGTGTTCTTGTAGATGATTTCTAGGATCGGGAGCAGGCAGGAATAGTGGTTGTGATGCCATCTACATCACACCTATGGAGAAAGTATACACAATTTTTTTTTTATTCTTCGTAGTTTCTTGTTATATATGTAATATGTTGTTATAAATATAATCCTATATTCACAATTATGATGCCACCTGTCAATCATTACTAAATAAGTATGTACAGAATAAGCAAGTAATACAAATTAATTATATCTGCAATGTACTGTGTTAATACAAAAGAAATGCCATCACATGTAATAGAATGGGAAGGATTTGAGGAGGGGGGTAAAAAAGTGATTCATACTCGAAAACTGTAGCAAGGACATAACAACGCCACGTGACATTTCCTCACACTGCAGCACTATGGCAACCTAAATATTGTTGTGAATACGGTATGAAGTGATAATCCAATGCTAACCATAACAGTGCTGTCTATTACTATTACATAGTCACGCACAGAATAAGCAGTCAATACAAATTTATTACATCTGTAATGCAATGTGGCAATACAAAAGTGCAGTCATTATAGGAAGTGGAAAAGGGAGGTTTGGGGGTGGGGAAGAGGATTTAAAAAGTGATTCATACTTGATTTTTGTGTGTTTGACCTAAGGTGCAACAAATGTGCAGCCAATACAGAACAGTGTCACAGTGACACTATGTAACACAGCACAAAACAGGGCAAACAACCTGTATAATTTATAATAATGAAAAATATGTAAGGAGAAAAATTAACGTTGTGGGAAGCTCAAGGTCTATGATACTGCATATGTAATTTTGCACATAGTACGTAACCATGTGAAAGTGACAGCACATAACTACAACATTGGCAATTGAGGTAGATAACCTATATTTTATGAATAATAACAAATGAAGACAGTAAGTAGCGTTAGCTCTGTGCTATTGCATATGTACAATCTAGGTAGCTAAAGGTCTAATTAAGTGCATATCACATCATATAATATCCTGTCGAAAATTATGGGCTATTTGACACTATTATCTTCTTGTTTCCACAAATAACTGCAAAGGCAAGTAAACATATGCAATGCCAGTAACACTGAGCTGAAGATAACACCTCAGTGACAGTACATACTGAATACACATTAAAATATTGATTCATAATACTGAATTGTATCAGAATGAATTGCATTAGAATAACAATACTTACACACAAGGTAAACCACTAGTATCTTTTACTGTAAGACAATCAAGTGACACATCACAATAACACTTGAAAGTAAGGCAGAAAACCAGCGTATCTTATAAGTAGGACATACAACCTCCAACAGTAAGTATAGAATATGTAATAAGCTGTTGCTTCATAATAGAGAACCAAATCAAAGTAATGTCGTAGCACACAAATGCTTGTAAAAAAGGGAAACAAACAGTATAGCTTAAAAAGTAGCTCAGACTCCAAAGAAAAATTCGTATTGTAGGCAGCTCAAGGTCTATACTAGTGCATAAGTGCAGTGCACAGCGTAGTATATGACTGTGCCAAAGTGACACCGTGTAACTTTACGTTTACAAACATGGTAAGCAGCTTACATATTTTCATGAATAATAATAAGTGACGAATGTAATATGACCTCCAAAATTATAAGTAACATGGCAATAAGCATCTTCTTATTTACACAACAGCTACAAGCGCAAACAACAAATGCAGTTGCACGGATAGCGCAATCAGAGACAATGCTTTAATACCAGCAGGTGCTACAAATGTAATAAGATGTTGATTCATAATACAGAACCGTGTAAAATGCAAAATGATATCATATAACATCAACATAAATGTATTAGGTCATGACTACAACACCAAAGTGGTAAGTATCTCCAGGTCTATGCTACTGTATTTGTATGTTATTAGTAATGTTATTAGTAGCTTGAGGTCTATGTTGTTGCATATAAATCAGTATAAGTGGTTGGACCACAATTGTATAATACAGTATACTCTCCTAAAATTATAACTACTGTGACACAAAGTAACTAATAACTTGGTGGGCAGTCAGATATACATACTGCAGTGAAGGTAAACTGAAGTCAATGGTTCAGTAACAGTTTTTATTATGCATATGATGAGACATACATCATAATAAGTACCATGAGGTATAAGCCCTGACATACAAAAATAGAATATTTACGAAATGCACAGTAATATACAAATGATAAAACAGAAGTTTAATTCAGACGACGTAACTTCCATAAATTAACCATAACCAGGGAAGTTCAATTACGCATTTCGCATATTAGAATAAATCAATGATTGATACATAAGACTACATGACTTTGTGAAAGATAACAAAAAATTCTTATATTTAAATTCAACCTGTTCATTAAAAATTTTTTTAAGTTCTCTTTTATGGAAACAGCATATAGTAATATTTCCTAATAGGTCCTATCTATGTCCCTTTGTTTCTCTGTGTAATATAAGCATACTTCACCTGATTTCACCTACCATGTGTTTAGTACCTTCTCAATTAAATTGAAAAGCAGTGTTCTTTTGTCCATATATATGCTCTCTAAACCTACTTTTAAAAGTTCTACCTGTCTGTCCTACATACACAAAATCACAGTCAGAGCATTTTAATTTATATACCCATGAACTAGCATACTTTTCTGCATTACTGCTAATACTAAGCCTTAATTTATGTTTTAAGAAATTATCAAAAGTTTTGTTCCTCGTGATGTATGTATACGTTTTTTATTAGCTGAAAATGTTGTAGATGGTATAGATGAGCTGAATCAATGAATCCACGGTGGTTCGAATGGGAATGACGAGGTTCCACAGTGGGTAGGGGTTTTGGAAAGCGAGCTGCGTCAGCGTGAGGAGATGCCAGAGGTGATTCCCAGTGACAGGAGGGATATGTCACAGAGCCAGAGTCATATGGGTAATTATATACACACTCAGCATTTATAACGATGTACTTGCAACAGCAGCAAGCAATGTCTAGAACGTTATACTTAATCTTTTTCGTTATTTTTCTTCTTGTAGCAGATGTCTCAGCACAATACAGTGTAACAGTGGTACAGGGGGTGTTAAACAACCATTTAGACGCAGTCCTGTGTAGCATCCTCTGCCATGTAAGACGCCATTCGTCACTGCATGGTAAGCTGCTGCAGCTGCAGACAGAGCTTAGCCACCCACGCTGCCCCCTCCACACCAGCTGCGGTCTGGCGTCCATGGCCAGCTTCCCTCCTGCAACTGACTCAGGATTGTGGTATAAATCATCTCTGTAGCTGCACCCACAGCTGCAACCTAGCTTCCCACATTGGAGCAATGCATCTCCTGCTCACCAAGTAATCGCCCAAAGCACAAGGTGCGCCGACCTCCCTGTTCCTCGTCCCAGCCACCAACAACATCAGCGAAAACTACTTGTGTTACAGTAACAGTAGTAATCATTTGGCCTGGGACAGTTCCCTACCCCATTCTTTCAGTAAAGGACGTCACCATCGCAATTAGAATATTCGCTTTGAGAAGCGAATGTCGTTCACTAGAGCCATGAACCCAGCAGCAGCGTACTGTGACTCTGCAGGGTTTCTGAAAGCTTGTCTTCCTGTTTTTGAAACGGAGCTCCACAAGGCTGATAACGACCCGCAGTATCCCGCTGTGCATCTAACTGTCGCATCCACCCCAAAGAGGACTCTGACACTGAAGAGACCGGCCTTCAGTATCATTGGGGAGGAAATGGTGTGATATCGTGGAGCATATCAATCGTCAAGGCGTTTTATGAGTCCACCTTGAATGCTGTACTGGACTGGTTTTCCGAGATGGAAGGTACAGGGCTGGCTAAAGCACTAAGCTAAATACTACACCTTGACATCCATACACATGTCTATATCTAGCAAGTAGAGGATCCAGCTTTATCAAGCTTCCTAAGGATGTAGCTGATAAGAAGGCATACAACAATGTCAAAAATAAAACCGACAAGGCATGTTTTGCATGGTCAGTCCTGGCTCCCAGAGAAATATTAAACAAATTCCAGAGCAAACATCTCAGTACAGTTTAGGTATTGAAGTTCGTCAGTGATATTGATTTGATGGTATTGAGTTCCGTGTCAAGGTCGAGGAAATATCTCGATTTGGGGTAGTGAATACCAGTAAATCGGCTAATGTATATGACCAGCAGAATCTCAAGTCAGATGAGCAGAACAACCAGGATAAATACATAGTCATTGGACTCCTCCATTTCTCAACATTTTCTTGGGAGTGTAAAATGCATGTCAGCATGTCAACATGCTGCTATTCTCAGATGAGGAATACGAGAAGACAGACAATTATCATTACTTCTAGATCAGGGACATGTCCTGAATTATTTCCTCTCAAATTAGTAAACATGTGTATGGACAGTATATTTGATTGAGGTATCCGAATGAGTTTTCCTTACACAAGTTTCTGACAAAGCATCTAGTAGATTGGACCTGGTACGTGTTATTATGCCTAGTGAGTAAAAGAAATTCATAGAGTTTAAGAATGTTCACCATCAGGAACGATTTGTGGTGTATCCCGAGACTGAAAGCCTCCTCACTCCTGTGACCCACTGTGAAGGTGACCCTACAGCCTCACATACTACCTTCTGTAAAGTTACGCGTATGTAGGTGAGCTAATCGGCCACCTAAAATTAGTACAAGGTAAGGTGAAAATTGTTTGCGAAGATGTGCATCTCCAGGGCCGATAAAACGACGCGGCCGGCCAGGCCGCCACGGCCGTTCCAGGTGAGCCACATGGGTTAGCAAAGGACAGGAAGTGGGGCAAGATCCGGGAACTGGGAATTCAGACGGCTGTTACTCACATGTCCTTCGTGCAGGAGATGCTCCAGGAAATGACAGAGTGTCAGAAAATCTTAAATATGGCTGAGTTACAGCTCTCTGAGATTCGACAATATCTCTCAACATCTTTAAAACTGCATAAGTTAATATTTCAAAGTCAATAAACATTCACACAATGAACATCTTAGTTAAAATATTTTAATTACTTCAAGCGATTTCAGCAAACGGTATCTCAGATGACAGCATTGCACTGTAGCTACCATTCCTGTAATCTATCTATCTGTATCTGTTTCATTTATTGATTTACGTTTTTTTCATCCTTTTCATTATGCAAATGTTCGTCAGAATATAGTATTCTCCACATTTAAACAGAAAATGAATGAAACATGAACACCTCACATATTGTTAAACTTTCGTTTTTATTTAATGAATAGTTTGCTAGTTTGCCGTAACTTTATTTAAATATTGATTGCAAGTGCTACTAAAAACTATGCTGATTTAAAAGTAGTCAATCGCATGTGTTAGTGGACACCATCTTTGTAAGGGAATGCCAAAAGACACTTCTGGCAAATTGTTCTAAATAATTGTTTAAACTACATTTAACGACAAATCATTCTCATTTAACGCGAGACCACTTGTGCAAGAATGTTGGCCTATTTATTTATGAACCAACTATTACTTTTATTTATTTTAAATGTTCTGAATGCAACCCAATGTTTGTAACATTTCTTTTCTTTAATATTATTAGACTGGGTGCAAATGTTGCAGTATACAATAACCCTTTTATCATAGTATAAGTAATTGTATGTGTGTTTGTTTCTGTCTAAATGTTTATTTATTTATGTACATCATTTGTGTGAGGAATGTGTACTGTGTATATCATGTAAATAAAAAAATAAAATCTGCACACCATGTTTGTCAACAAGAATTTCACTTGGAAAATATTTGCACGCCATGTGAGACAAAAATAAGTATGTGAGAAATATGTATACTCACCTTGCACCTCGTATAAATATAATAACTTTTGAGTTTCAACTGGCGCTAGCTGTCCAAGTCTGAATAGTTTTTAAGTAGTTCGAAGTCCACCATAATTGTTGTTGTACAACAACCATGTAGCTCCTACTGTTGGGATTGTGGAATTTACTTGTTATGTAAAATTAAAAGAAATTCTGCATTTAGTTTTTAGCATAGATTTATATATCTGAAAACTATAAATATTTCAACTGGTGAATTTTTTTGTTATTGTGTAAAGAATGTATCTCTGCATTGAATAACACAACCAAATTGTAGCTCAAGAACCAAATTTTATCTCAAGAATTATATTGTATCAGTGAGAGCTGAATGAACGAAAAAATAGTTATCATAAGCCTTTGTTGTTTTTATTTACAAAAACCCTATACAACGTGTATATATAAAGGATGTGCAAAACACTAATGACATTATTTTTGGGCATCAATGTGAAGTTTAACAAGAAAGATAACAAAATATATAGAATGGTAGCATGGGATTACGCCTATCGTTTAGCACGAATTGGCTTATGGGTGCAGGAGGGATGTGACCGTGTCTGGTAACAAAGATAGAGGAAACATGCCTCTAATGGTATCATCAGTACACAGAAAAAACCATAGATGTAGTATCTGGACAAATCTGTACATTATCGAGATAGCTATAGTGTGAAAAGAAATCATTCACAGATTGTGAGGTAAAAATTCTTTTATTTTTCGTCCAACTTAAAGTATAAGCAGACACAACACTATTTTCACACGTCTTTTTCTTTAGTCCATAGCGAGCCTGGCACCTTCAGAATTCCAGGTCAAGTAGCTGCAAACCTAAAGATTCGACACATCTGTGTGATCTTCTCCTTGCCTTTGACATACATGATAGTACCCATGTGGTCGAATAATCGAGGAGACGTCATCATATCTTCACAGGATATACCAGGAACATCCCAGTGAATTCCATGGTACAAACGTGTTAACCAATTTGCACCCCTTCATGTTTTAGCACACATCACATCCTTGAAAGACGTCAGAGATGAAATGGTTGTTGAGAATGTGTCTATCATATCGGCATCTTTTGTGTATCCTAAGAATGCAGCATGTTTAAATAAGAAATTCTACACTTATTATCTTAGAAACTCTGAGAATCTGCAATGATGTTCACACCTTGAGATGTAATGTACAACTAGTGCATACACTGCAGTGTGTTCTGGGAAATTTGCCTAAGATTCAGATTTAATTTGTACATCTGTACGTCAATATTTGAGTATCTCATTCTGTTTTGGGCAGTCTATAACGATGGCTGACGCTAGCTCCTTGAATTTTCGTGCGCTGAGTAGACATCCTTCCTCTTCAAAGTATGAAGCATGGAATGTTGTATACTTGTTGTATGGTGAACTATATACATTTTCATTATACTGCCGTTGTCAATGATAATATGTGTAGGAGCCACGGTTCACGTTGACTCTGGCATTAGCTAACCTGCAGTTGTCAAATTTCGTAGAATTACTTGCTCTATTAACTCTCCTATTTGTCTGAAAGGGTAATATGATGAACCTGGGCGTCTCCAATTGAGCATATATTTAAGTAGCCCACGTTTGTCTGTTTGCAGCTGGTAGCACTGGGTTCCCGAAGATTTCCCATGATTGGAAAGATAATGGTAGAAATAGAATTCAGACCTTTTAAAAGCTTCAGACGTTACTAATCCAATACAGTGATATGTCGCATTTTTCATATTATTTTGTTGATTATGTTCTCTATCGTCTCTTGAACTCTTTGAATGTATGAGTTATTATCCATTTCACTCTGTACCAGAATAAGTTCCTCTTTAACTTTCAGAACAATTCGCCACATGTCTTCAAGGTATCCCATAAGTGGTTTAAAAGTATACATGCAGTATATTTCTTGTACCTCTTCACTGTTCTACCCACTGGCTCATCTATGAACCATCCAGTACTTTCTAAATCGTTCAATCCTTTGAAGAAGTGGAAAAATACGGTTTAAAAGTTGATGCAATGCCTGCATATTGTGTATCGTCAATCCGAATCCCGTCCTAACAGATTTATGCATGTTTGCGGTTAGTGTTCGTTCTCCTTCAGATGTAGTCCTACAATGATTTCCTCTCCACAAAAGTCGATGAGTTGATTCTCCTGGCCCACAATACAAAGCTCCAGATACTCCAATGTCTGAACTGTTACCGTTGAGATAGGAGTTTGTTGCAGTGTTACACTAGACACGGATTGTACTGACAGGAAGTATATCCACTGGTTGGTCGGATCTCTAAAATTTAGTAGGGTCTTCCTTCAAAACCTGGCATTTTGTAAAACGCAGTTCAAGTAGCACAATCTCTTTTCAGACCGTTTTAAAATTTAGTTTAAATCATCAGTATCGTGTGTACCATGTTCTATTTCCACAATTTTTTCCCACTAGTAATTTCCAGATGAAGTTTGTTGTTAACCACTGCGATATTCAGAATGCTGTCGTATGTCTCAAGTCCAATCAGCGCAATACTTCATTCCCCACGGTTTAAACCAATCGATGAGAAGTAATTCACCTGTAATACTGATGAAAGTTCTTTTAAAGTGAGAATATATAACGTTGTATCTGGACCTCAACTTACGAATGATTGTTTACAGCACCTCTTTATTTATGCATATTCGTAAACGATAGAAGGAACATGATGCACAGATGCCCACATGCTTCAGTATTAAAGTGTTGGTGGCGATGAAAATTGTACAATACACGTCTTCTGACGAAGGGGTAACGTTGTAACACGTACTGGTGGCTACAGGTCTTCAAATGAGTCGAAATAATAAACGTTACTTATATTTTGCTTGTCCTATACCACCCAGTGCCCTCGTAATTCAAAGCAACATCTTAATTCACAATTCCACCTTCTCCAGATTTCCACATAGTCTTTGGTAATGAATCCGCCATAAATGCACTACGGTATCTTGGAATGCTGAATTTTTCCCTAACAAACTTCAGCAGATCTGTATTTGTAAGCGGTCTATCCGGTAGGATATCTACTTGACCTTTCTTTTTTTATGAAGAGACCTATTCCTTTCTTCTACAGTTTCAGGCATAGTCCTTTCCCGATGGCTGCTGCTACCGTCATGCGGCTATGTCTTCTTGCTTCCTCTAACTGTTTTTGTGAGTTCTCTGCGTTCTTGATTGTTCTGGCGACAGCCACAGCACAGCCAGCCAGTGAAACTATACCTGAGAGATATGCGAGGGAAAGAATGAGGATGGGAACAATTCCACATGATGTGTGTATCGACAGAACCCGGGTGCTTAAAACGATCCTTTATACTGCAGGGATAATTTAGCTAAATACAGCAGGTGTAACCTCCCTCACTTATCGACCTTAATGACAGTAAAAATTAAACCGCATGCACCTAATGGAAATTTGGGAAAAGCAATCATCACTGAAGTTACTTTGTCGGTAAAGAGGTAGGAAAGGGTTACATCTAAATGAAAGGAAAAATGCAAATGTAATTGGTGGAAATGTTGAGAAAAGGGTAAAATTAATAGAGAAAGTAAATGTGCGGTCGTTACGTTAACAATTAATTGTCGTTAATTAGATGTTTGAGATTTGGGGAAAATTACGGTCGCCAGTCCTATGGACAACTACTATAATAACTGAAAATGAAAGATTAATGCGCATATAATTAGTACTAAAAGTGTGGCAACTGAAGGTTGACACATGTTGTTTGAAAACTGAATGTTTGTCAGAAGTAATAAATTTCGATACACTCTGACTTAATTTAGCAAAAGAACTTATAAAACTGGAAAATTGAAAATTAATTTAGTGACTGAAATTAATAGTGAACTTTGTTTCTGAAGCCCTACAAAATACAATAAAATAAGGTTAGTCTTGCGTACCTCAACAATCATTTCAAAAACTACTTGAATCTAGGCAATTTAGACACAAGAGGTTTAACTTTGAACTTGAAGTAAATGATTCTGAACAATTAATAATAGTAAAATTCGGTACGTGCCAAGCTGAGCTGCAGTAACAGGTAAGCTAAAATATGGTAACAAAACTATCACTCTTAATTTGTGCTTGTGTAATCTAAATATTGTAGCCAGCTACGCACACTTTAACTGAACTTTGAAATTAAAGCAGTGAAATGGAATGATATTACTTTAATGCTGGCGTTTGAATTTCAACGACATTCGGGGTCATTCCAGGGAAGGAAGGGACCCTGCTTGGTAATGCAATTGGGACAATGAGCAACAAAGGTTCATGCTACATTGCTGTAATTCTAGTTATGCAAAGGGAACAGTTTGAAAAGCTGAGATCTTCCATACAGTTCTAAAACTTTATGTGCTTCCAGTCTTCCTTGTTGATTGATTGAACGTTTGAAGCCGTTGATCGAGGAGGTGGAGACAGTCACTCATTGTCGGCCATAGCTGTTGCAGAAGCTGGATGTTGGCGCACCTTCTTCTCGACACGGTTACCAGGCGAAACGGGCTCTTGACATGCGCCAGCTATTGCTTCCCGTCCGCGACACCGTGTCAGAAACTATCTCAGCAAGTCGAGCGCAATTACGTGCTGCCAAACCCTGGAAGCGCGGCAACTCGCGGGAGCATCACTCAACACACCTGCTCCACCACCCTACTCCAGCCATACTCTCCCTGCCCGCACTCCATGCGGCAGAGTTAACACTACTCAAAGATCCTAAACACTTTGGTTCTCCACACGACCTATCGATGTAATCGTTCGATAGCATAGTTTTCCCTAGGCCAGACCCAGCGTAAAAATACAAATAATATTTACAAAACAAACCAATTATACATCGACATAAAAGCACACACACACACACACACACACACACACACACACACACAATAACAATATGTAAAGATAGAGAAATGTCATATCTTCAGGTAACAAAATAAGGAAAAAAATTTATATTACAATAGATGGAAATAGGAGGATATGTTTTTCCGGCGTTACATACGCTCAGGATATTGTTTTCTTAAACACTCTTGCCTTGGCTTCTTCTTCTTCTCGACTGTTGTTTTCTTCTCCTTCAGCACTTCAGCACACAATGTGTGACGTTCATAACTTGCTCGAAATTCATACACAAGTCTTACTCAGTTTTACAAAGCATGGTTTTATCAGCTACAAATGCTCCAATGCCCTGCCATATACCAATATTCTTTCACGCAAGTATTGTCTTGCCTTTATCAGCTAAAATTCGATCTGGACTTTGACATCTAAGAAGATATTTAGCTTTAGCGTACCCAATGTCGTTATACAAACAAGATCAGTGAAGCAGGTTAATCTCCTTATCACCACTAAATAAATGTTTTTGAAGCTTTGTACCATGTCCGCAATAATTCTACCCCAGAAAGAGCAATTTGAGGGAAATTTGCCGAGAATACCGCCACATCCTATAATTTGTGTCCTATCGTGCTTATTATCCTACTATGCTGGTTGTGCTCTGTGCATCAAATTATATAGCAAATCGTCCACGTCAAACGAGCTGTTTTTTGATTAAGGAAAACCAAGCCATTTAATTATTGGTCCATTTTTGCGACGTCTTATCACACGCTCTATGAGAAACATAAGTAGTTATAAGCTCTTCTGCATTTCCTCTGTTTGAAAACATCCTGAAATTTTGATAGCATTGCAGTTCTTTAAGACGTAAATTCTGGGATTTCTTCTGTGCAATTTGAATACTATGAATATCTCACTGGGACAGTTTGGGAGGCATGACGTGTCAAATGCTGTCTTTTATGATTCATATCATATCAGCCACATTAAATTTCTGTTGACATGGGTCCAGCATTTTAATGCGACAGTGAACCGTATGCTCTAGTACATTATCATGAACATCTATTGGTCTCATTTGTATTGGGCTGTGTTTAGTTGCTATGTTTGGTTCGATTATGCTTTGCAATTATTTCTGGGAGGATATCTGTCCATTTGCATGAGCTGCATAGATTAAAACGCGTCCACATTTGGTCTTTTATGTTTTTTTCAGATATTCCACGATACTAGGTTTGAGGTCGTTGAATGTTGAGTACTGACGTATTTTATACCGCTGCATCACGGTCTTGAAACACCTTTTGTAAAATTCTTCACCGTGACTGGTTTGGAACTTGTCCAGGCAATGATTCTTCCCTGACTGCAACAAATGCTAAAGCACCTCTACGAGATATATACCCGGTTTTCTTGTAACAGTTAAAGCCCAGACAGATCTGGAGTATGTATCAGTAACCATTAAAATATTTGAATCCATTATTCGCATGTGAGTATTCCCATATATCAACAAGATCAGCGTGCCATAAGTCATCCAAACTGTTAATCATAACATTCTTACGAGGGTATGTTTTTCACTCTGGTTTGTGCTGGTCTCGAACTACTCCTTCATACTTACTCGATTACACCTGTCTCTAAGCTCGGGGATTATTGTAACAACGTCACTCGGATGAGCAGTATTAACAGCAGCAGCTGATGTCATGAGCAGTCGCAATCGATCTAGTAGCTCATTAGAATCGTCATGGTATATTATGTACTGTGGGGGTCGATTATTGACTCTTTTATGCTGGATATTAATACTATCAACAGTGCTATACCGAGTATATAGTATAGGTTTTATAATGGTTCTGTATTCTGCAATGCGCCTGTTTCCCTCTTTCCTATGTACGCCGGTCATTTGCAGTATTTCGCCATACATCTCCAGATCTTTGGGTGAATAATTTACAGCTTTTGTGGTATTTAGTGAAATGAGGTTCATTAGACCAGTTGTTCCCCTAAATTTCCTATCATCTACCTCTGTTGTTTTTTTCTTTTAAACTTAGAGGCTTCATGCCCAACATGCACGGTTTTCAAACCCTGATACCAATTGTTTTGTCTGCCTCTTACCGTTGTGACAGTTAATGACACTGGCAACGACATTGTCGTTGTGCAGCTTAGTTGAGAGTTCATCGAGACATTCAGTAACTAGTTTGAAGGTTTTTCTCAGTTGATCTAGATGTTCCAACGTTAGTAGTAGTAACTTCTCTTGAACAGCCTTCTCTGTAGCGATGACCTTATGTTTAGTCAACATGACACTAAGAGGACTCCTTCGCAGCGTGCACCCTATATACATTTCGTCCAATTCTATAAACCTTTACAGTGAAGTACATTCCATCAATCTTTAAAGCTACGTCGCCAGCTTTCTTTCTCGGTATATTTATGTGTCTATCTCTGGTTCCTTAACCCTAGAATCTAAGTCGATCAGTCAGGGCATACGTTTGAGAGGATGAAAATTTTCATCTATGTATAGATGTATTCTTGTTATACACACCTAGCCTCTTGGGCCGACTGACTGACTGAGATACAAGCGAACTTGTCCATTGTATAATGTCAATTAACCTACCCATCACTTTTTATCATACCTATATACAAAGAAATTTGTGGAATTTCCACCGATACCTACTGTCGTTCAGTTCTCTTGATTTATCATTAACGAGAAACTCGTAATGTGCATGAGTCCATCAGTCTGTGCACACCTCTACAAAATCATTTAGTGACGTAATTGTCAGGTCCTACAAGCACCCAGTAAATGTATTTTAAATTCAAATTGTGTTGTTTAAAAGTTATTATGCGATTTCCATTATCCCTCATCAACTGTTTCAGGATACGTCAACAGCCATATGACTAACAAAATAGAAATACTGATGAACTTGACCCTGTTTTTCCATAGTAACTTCGTTAACTTGAACACAGTCTCTGGCCCTACTTTTCCTGGCAGGGGGATTTGATTACTTCGATTGAACATCGTGTATGTAACACCATCGACACTTCGAAGTATCTTTTGTAATAACTGGTAATTCGACTGAAACAGCTCAAATACACATACTTGCTCAAAGTGAACTCCATCTGGGTGTGTCAACAGTGAAATGAGAACAATTGTTTTGCCACAGTTGAATGGACCTACAATTATCGCTCACGCAGTATATTATCAGGTCGGAGTCTCGTATTCCTCTTCTTTTTCTGATCTTCTGCACCATCGCAGGATGTCACTTACAAGAAAGTCCTTATGTTTCATCCACACCACCCTGATACCGACTACATTAGGTATTGGCGAACGATGGGTTTTTATAGAAATATGTATGTCATCAACTAAGCAACAGGGTTATCCACAGGGGGTTATAAATAAAGTTACTATAACAGCAGGTATCTCCAGGGAGTCATAAATCAACTAGCAAAACTACAGGTTCAGGTCAGAAATCAGTCAGTTAGCACCATTTTGATAACAAAAGTGCACCAGTACTGGGTTTATCCCGTAACTCTCTCTTTGGAATGCTAAATAAAGGACACCAAAATCTGACATCTTGTACTGCACTGGTTAGTACCTGATTACTCAAAAAACAACACGAAAATAGACACTTGAATAGTGGGACAGCCAAACTCCCATGAGCTCTTGCAAGAGTGCCTCCCACAAGTAGTATGTTCACTCTCCTTTGGCACAACTAAGCACGGTTAAGATGTAAAACACCAACACAGGCTCACCAGTAGACAGGAGCTCACCATTAACTTCCGTTGTTGCATGATAGTGAGTGCCATAACCATCTTACAATGAGTACACACTGGTGACACAGCTTCATGGCAGAATTAGGGCCCTGGAGTCAACATGTGGAATGCTCCAAACCATCACTGGAAATGAAGGAACCGACGACCTCGTATGTGACCACCCATTACAGAATCATCTGCTAACAGGAAAACCTGCCACATTCTCAAGTTACCAGTGTCCTGAACTGTCTTAACGTCTTCGCTGCTATCATGAAACTTACTGAGCAAGGTACTGCTCAGACCCTAAACCCATATCGTGGTTGCACGCAAATTTACAAGGGGCACATGCAGAACTCGCATCCTCTCGCGGCGTGCCAAAGAAACCCCATAGACCCCCAACTCAAGCAGCCAGACTAACGTACCAAATTATCAATATGAATGTAACAGTTTCAACCAAGAATGGTACATTGTTCCAAAATAACTTTTATTTAGTCTGATCGCTCTTGCCAAAGTAGATAATCAGTAACGTAGTCTGATCTGGGTACAATTTATAGATTCAAGAACATGCTCTTTAGGAAATGATGGCATTTAATAGAACACTGATTTTAATCTTCGAGTGTTGCTTGTATTTCGGGTATCATTCCTAATTTTCTCTATTGGTTTAAAGAAAACCTAGCACTAGGCCTTAGGCTAGAAATAATTATCACTAACCCCAACTTTTATAAACTTCCTTGAAGCTATGTAGTGACATAACTGAGGTAATTGGCATCTGGGGAAACTTCAAATATTACGCCCCCTCCCTAGTACGCCCACTCTGCCTAGCTTCTGAACACCATCTCCACCAGTATTTTCTATAATCCTCACCTCAGTTCTCCCATCCTCCTTTCTAATTTTCTGCACATGAGTGCATCAAAAAATCAAAATAACTACTTGTGTGTTTTTCATTGGCTCTTCAGTATTGTAGTGAAGAGCAATTTTTTGTCTGTAACTCTTTCGTCAGATCTTTCAACAAGAAATTACCGTGTTTCCAATTACAAACTTGGAACCAAGCAAACAATCCAAGTTGTTAAGTCAATGCAACGAGCCGTTGCTTAAATAATTAGGACTAATTACATGAAACATGTACTTTTTAATACTTATTTTCATGTGATAAATGCTCAACATGTAACACTCAAGTGCAACGTCACATTGCTTGGTTTTAACTGCCGATCAACACAAAGGCGTACCAAACACCAAAACAAATTCCCAGTACACGAACGACTTTCTTGTAGTGGTCTTTTTCCGCAGCATCTGTGTAATCTGTATCAACTGAAACGCCTTTTGAATGCTGCAGATGAATGTCTTTAGTCACCAAGACCAATTTTCCCTTTATTAACAAGGCAACATCAGTCGTTTTCCTGGAGCGTTGCATTACATATGCTTGTTTACGAATATTGATTTCAGATCTAAAACAATTGACATAACAATTTTTACGTGAAATGCAAGGGTACTTGGAGTTAAAAGTCTGTATGACATTCACGTCGAATTTTTGATGTTGCACTAATTTCTTTGCATATACTGTAGTTGACACTTTAGATTCACTCTAATTGGCGTTCGTTTTAGCAGTTAATATTACTTCATATGTTTTTCTTGGTGTCTAGTGTGTTTTTGATCGTGTAAGTGGTGCCACTATTCTATCTCTGGGTGTACTTTTACATGTGTGTTATTTTCTGTGTATACACACATGAGTGTGTTTGGAAGGCTTTTTTAGAACTGTTGGGAATTTTGGAATTGAATGTTACTATTAGATCAGGGCAAACAAATCTGATAGCAGAAAAGTCATTTTACTACTAGATTCCTTTCATGTTGACTCATTGTGTACTTACTAATTAATGACCTTTTTGACAGGGTGACACTATAACAGAAATGTGGCACCCCAGTAAGGAATAAGCAACAACACTTAATACAAAAATGTTACAACGTGGTACTTACCTTATTTAACGGTTTGACGTGTGGCGTTAGATGTTCTAAAGTAATACACAGACATCTAGACAACTCTTCTGGATATTGTCAGTTTATGATATTGTCACTATAAACTCCTCATTTCCCTATTACTCTATAAATAGTGACTGCTAGGTCGTAATGTAGTCTTGGAGGAACTATATTGAGCTGGCTGCCGGCACTGAACTGAACTGTCTAACTGTTAGTATGGAACTGTGAGAGTGTCCACAGAGGGTCGCGTTTTGTCCCTTGCGGTAGAAGAACTTGGATGTTCGCCAGTAGAGGATGAAAGCAGTGTAGTCCATGGTTGACTTGGCTCTCATTGGTGGCTGTCCACAACATCAGCAGACGTATACTATGCGCTGATGGGTGTGAAAGCACAAAGAGGACCGTGTTTGTGAGTGCCATGTGCAGGCTCCAGCTCGGAAGTGAGAGGTTCTGGGCGAGTGTTAGTGCCCGCGTGGCGCTGCCCCTTCGTTGTATCCGTTGCGTACCTCTTGACTGGTACACAAAAAAGGAACGTAGGTGAGTGAGGGTGGATCTCTGGTCGCTCATTGAGACGTTTGTCTACTTTGTGATCAATTAGTGCATACAATCAGCTGTTTGTCAATTTCGCCAGGACACTTAAGAATAGTTTCTGTTCCACCCTTCTTTGTATACGTGATAGTTTTCTTTTAAAATTTGTTGCTGGGTTTCATTAATAATTCCAATTATATCCATAACTTTCTCTCCTGCAGTTGGCTTCTGCCTATGGTATATTTCTTGGCGTTGAATATATCATTTAAAAGTTAAATCAGTGTAAAAGCTGATAGTTTCCGTACCCAATAATAGATGGCAACACATATGAAGCTTTTACGTTTGAGGATTAGTTCAGCTTTTAGACTGATTTTCCGCTCATGTCTTCAGTTAGTATGTATGTTTTACGTATGTCTGTGTCTTTTTTGGTCTCGGCATGTACTTCCGGTCTCAATTATCAGTTGGAAATTGATGTATACAATTTTTTTTAAATGTTATTTATTGTATGTAGGTTTTTTGTGTACAACTTGAACCTTCATTCTTATTGTTGTGTGCGTGTTTGTATTGTTTTGTCAACATGTGTGCTTGTCGAGTGTTGTTGTTGTTGGTCTCTTCAGTCCTGAGATTGCTTTGAAGCAGCTCTTCATGCTACTCTATCCTGTGCAAGCTTCTTCATCTCCCAATCTGCAGTCTACATCTTTCTGAATCTGTTTAGTGTATTCATCTCTTGGTCTCCCTCTACGATTTTGACCCTCCACGCTGCCTTCCAATACTAAACTGGTGATCCCTTGATGCCTCAGAAGATGTCCTACCAACCGATCACTTCTTCTTGTCAAGTTGTGGCACAAACTTCTCTTTGGAATCATATTATGATGTTGTCCGTGGATGTGTTCTTTGTTTACTGACTTTATGTGCTTTTTAATTTTGTTGTTTAATGTTAAGATTACATTACTACTGCATGGATTTTTTCTCGTTATTTATATTATGATAGTGTCTAGCTCTTTTTGGTGTATTTCTGTAATGAGCAGTACTGTGTTGAGTATACAGAAAATGTACCACGTGGGTTGACTGATTTGAAGTTTGAGCCAGCTTGTTATGAATTTACGGTAAATCTGAAAACTGTGCTGTATTTATTTATTTATTTTTAATCGTTACGAGTAAAAGTTCATTTCATTTTCCTTTTTTCATTGTGAAGCTGATCTCTTTATCCCTTTACATATTGTGTTTATGTTTCCATGTAACTGATCAATATCTGTTGATGCTTGACATCTGTGAACTAATAGAATGTAACATTCCAGTGGACCACAGGTGATAACTTGTTAATTAAATTGATATACCGGGTGATCAAAAAGTCAGTATAAATTTGAAAACTGAATAAATCACGGAATAATGTCATTCCAAGCATGTGTGTCAATTTTTACCTCTCTATCTACATTATTCCGTGGTTTATTAAGTTATCAAATTTATACTGACTTTCTGATCACGCGGTACATCTGGGTGATTAAATATATTCATTTGCAGTGTGCAAAAGTAATTTTAATTGATGCACAGTACGTTTACAATTCTATTTCATTGGCTCACTTGCAACACCAAAAGCGGCTTCGTGTACCCTGCCGAAATCGAAAATATGCGAGTGACTTTTGGCGAGGTTGCATAGCTCTATCCAGTCCGAATCTCCTGTCAATTTCTTTTTACACATATTTTAGTGCTACCCAATTCTATTCCTCTTTCTCCTTCATCTTCTTCTCCCTCCCCTTTGTCATCGTCGTCCTTTTCCCCCTCCTCGTCCTCCTTAGTCGTTTCTTTTACCCTTTTGTCCTGCCATTCTTCATCTTTCGTTTATTACAAAACCGCGTCCCCATGAAACAGGCATCCAAACTATTCACCTTAGCTGTGATACCCTAGTTACGCAACTTCAGCTGCATTAATATCGTTTATGTCGTAGAAAGTATAATAGGAGCTATTATCGCTGTTCTTTATCGAGCTGCGAGGGCCATTCCAATTGCTGCACTGCCTAGCCTTTCATTTCAGCCAGCTTGGAGAAACGGCTTAGACGACAAAAACGGGTGAGCAGGAAAAACAAATACCTTAAAACAATATGCGTCGCTGTATCATAAATCAGGAATCGTTCGACAAAACAGCGAAAGAAGAATGTAACAACTGCTAGTGTGGTATACAAAGCACAGACGTCGACCAAATCGTGCGGGAGCAGAGGCGATACTGCGCTTTCATTGCAGTAAAGTGTGCCGAAGTGACTCCATTCCCGCATGTCAGTGGGAATTCAGAACACGCCGGGCAGAAATATTCCATTTCCCTTTTGACGGCGTCGGTACTTGGCAGCAGAGCCGCGTCTACGTCACCGGCGCTTAAAGCGTAGCCTTTCTGCGCCGTAAAGCCCGCTGCGACTGTAGCCTTGCTGGAGAGCACATTTACTCTGCTTTATATCCACTCTCTGTTTCCTCGCTGTGTCTCTCTGGATATACAATACGCAAGATACGCAGACCTGTAGCTTCAGACTGGAAACTTCTATGCCACGCCGTTTGCTTCACTGAAACTATCGGCCTCTTTTCAGTCAGTTTGCAGCTGTTTAGGCCAGCCCCCGAATGCAAATCTGCTAACATCACTGTTTCACGATACGGAGAAGTAATTAGCACCTTTCCTACCCTTTAGAAGCATCTTTTATTGTAATGTACATCTCGACTCGCTTTTCATGAGAGCTGGTGTACACTAAAAACGACAGGTTTTCCTTAAGTTCATGAATTCTTTTATTAATATTTCCACATTCTGTAAGCATAAATATCCAGATTTCTTGCAGTCACTTTATAGATATTTCACGTTAATTCCCTTTTAAGGAGAGCGTTAAAACACAAGCAGTTTTCAAGGCATTTATTGTCACCATGTTTCACCTTCCCAAAAACCTCTCATATATTCTCCGTATTCTTTCCCTCTTTTCTGTCCACTTCTTTCCTGTTTTGTTCTCTTTGGTAATTTGCTGAAATTTCAGTTTTTCTCTTTTTTTCTCTTTTCCTGTCTGTCATGTCTTCTGTGGAGACGTTCAGTTTCTTCAGATCTTCCATGGTTTCCTCACTCATTTGATCTCACTTTATTAGTTATCATTATATTAAAATTTTTCTTGATCAGTCTGTTTTCGTGCATCCTACGTATGGTCCTTAGAGCATTGCTAATCTTTTCCTGATGTTTTCCTGTTGTCTGTTCATACAGTTCTTTTCTCGGTCTCTTTGTGGAGATCCTCTCTTTCTCAACTAGCCAGTAGATCTTTCTCAGTATATTCCTGTCTTATTGTTCCTTCTCCTTGATTTTCTTTCTTACTTTGATTAATGTTGTCACTGTAGTGTCTTAATCTGGCATTAATAGAAGTACTTCTCTTTTTGTAATGGTTCCATGTAAGTTTGCGTGCTTTTTGTAGTTTTGTAATCCTTTCTTTATTGGACGTCGCGTTCAGTACTGTTTGCTGTATTTTGGTCCAAATATTTGAAACTTTCTAATCGTGTATTTCTTTCCTTACATTGCTACCAGTGGGTGTCTATCTGTGGGTTTTGTGTCCACGTATTGCGTTTTTTATATCAAATTTGAAGTTTTGTCTTAGTTGAGATTTCATGTCGTGTCTCTAGAGCTTCCTCGGCTCCTTCTCTGTTATTTGTTATTATGGGTGTATCATCAGCAAGGGCCAGACAAATATGCTGACGGTTCTATCCTTGTGTCTCCTCATATTTTCCAGTTGACTTCTTTGTCCCATGTCCTGAATATTTTCTGCAAAACCGAGTAAAATAGAATGGGTGACAGGCCATCACATTGCTTCACTCCTATCTCGATTTCGAATGGCTCCGAGGTCTCTCCCATAAGCTTCACTTTAGATATTGTATTTGTTCATGTTTCCTGGAATAGCTTTCTGGTTTGGTTGTCCACCTTCATTTCCTCCAGTGTACTGAAGGCTGTTTCTCTATCTATGGAGTCGTAGGCCTTTCTTGCAGTCGACGAATGTTATTGTGGTGTTGCTAGACTTTCTTGTTGTTAATGTTGTTCTCAGGCACAATATTTGTTCACTGCATGATCTTCCACTTCTGAGACCTCCTGTGGATCTATTAGAGTCTCTATCCGATTTAATATGAATTCTGATAGAATTTTGTATGTCTTGCACAGTAGTGAAGTTTCTCTGTAGTTATTAGAGTCCGTTTTGTCTTCTTTCTTATGGATGGGGTGTATTATCGCTGACAGCCATTCTTATGGTACATTTTCTGTTTCACAGAAGTTCCTGATGATCCGGTGTAGTTTGAGTGTGATGTGTTCGTGGTCTAATTTCCAATTTTTCGCTTTACACACATACACACACACCACGTTTGTGCTTGTGTGTACGAGTGTGTGTGTGTGTGTGTGTGTGTGTGTGTGTGTGTGTGTGTGTGTGTGTGTGTGTGTGTGTGTGTGTATGTGTGTGTACGTGCTGTCACTCCTCAGAGTCGTTGGGTGTATTCTTCCTAAGTTTTCGGGAGATATTTGCAATTTCGTTTTTGTAATATGTAACTGGACTCAGTCCAAAAAAAGGCCCTACTGTTCATCACGTTCTCCACGCGACGCCCACTGTCAACGGAAAGCATTGGTTTGTTTCCCGTTACAGAGAAAAAGTATTTTTTAAGGTGAGACTGTAAAGCAGTGGTCCAGCAGAAGCTAAGCAGTGGTGCTACAGCGCGATAGCAGAGAGTACTGGCAGGGCGACAAACTCACAAGGGGAAGGCCTCAGACACAGTCAACCGATTCGACTAAAATTTGGCAGGTCACTTGTGTAGAACCTAAAACGAATGGCTGTAAGATATTTTGGCTCAACACTCTCCCCGTTTTGAGAAATCACCCCCAAAGGTTATGACGAGCAATTGACTGAAAATGGGTGGGATCGATAGATAATTGTAAATAGAGCATTTTTCATCATCTGGTAAGGTGTCCACAACTGCATATGAGGTGTAACAATGTAAGAATGAGACTGATTTTCTTTGCAATATGTGGCAACCCTATAGGCTTGCGTAGGCACACTGTCTTTGACTTTGGTCTATAAGCTGCTTCTAGTCCAAGCAGCACATCGATGCAACTGCTCAGTCATGAGTTGTGCTGTAACAAGTTAACACGTGTTTGTGTCTCCCGTCACAGAAATGGAACCGCATAATATTGCGCAACGGTAGTCCATTTCTTAAATTCTTAAATTGGGTGAAAACGCGATGACAGCTTACGGTAAGCTCCTGAAGGCTTTTGGAGAGGAGGTTTTGTCAAGACCTCCAGTTTTTCGTTGGCATAAAATGTTTGGTGGAGGCAGAACGACTGTTGCAGTGGACGACAATAAACCTCACGGATGGTTGTCAACTTGGCAAGGGTGCATGAACTCGTATGATCTGAGCGAAGATTATCTGTCAAAATGTTTGCAGAAGAACTGAACATCAATCAAGAAACGGTTCGTCTAATAATAGCTGAAGATCTTGGTATGAGAAAGATTGGATTCTGCAACACAGTAATGCGCTGTCCCATTCTGCTCTGTCAGACAGCAATTCTTAACCTCAAAATAAATTTCAGTACTACCACAGCCACCTTATTCACCAGATATCGCTCCATGCGACTTTTCTCTATTTCCAAGAGTCAATACAGCGGTGAAGGGCCACCAGTTTCAAACGACACAAGATGTCCAAAAAGCTTTGACGAGGGTCTTGGAGGATATTACAGAAGATGAGTTCCAGAAATGTTACCGTCAATGGCAGAAGCGCTGGAAAAAGTGTGTGCAATCAGAAGGGAACTACTTTGTAGGAGACAACGCTTAACTTCACTGAAACAGTAAGCAACTTTTTTTTTCACATCAGTCTCATTACTTTATTGTCGCACCTCTTACTTCTCCAGAAACCGAGGAAAGAAACTCTTACAACTGCTCCTTATGTATCCACATGATACACGCAATTCGCCGAGAGCGCCGATAGGGCAACGTCCGAGGTAACTGGCTAGGAAGCGGATAACCCGGGATCGAATCTCGAGAAAACCTAGCGAATGTTGTTCTTCTCGTATTTTTCCTTATCTCAGTTGATAGGTCTAGGAGGGTTAGTAAGGTAAATAATCAATATGGAAAGATAAAAAGGTAGGTAAATAAATTTCTCAAACCTCTTGGGATAGTAAACAAGTAAAATGTTACTCCTGGTCACTTTACAATGGCTCTTCCTGTCACTGTTTTCGTGTCCTCAATGTTTTTCAAACAACCATATGGATGGTACTTGTCATATAACATTCGAAACAAATGTACTCGCGGCATCAAGAACATCTAATGAATCCAATATTTCGATAGCTACACTATTCCTTCCGAAGAGTAAGCGGAAAGCAAACTTGGTTTACATTTAAAAATATCTCTTTTTCAGGAATTAATTTTCATGGGTACCAAGCGTAGGGTATCATTGCATGAAAAGGCGGTGCTGAAAGTTGGTTATGAAATCAGCTGCGAGTAGTTATTTCATCCGTGCGGTTGTGCAATTCCCGCTGGGTTTCCAGAAGCACACTGCAATTTTTAAGCCTCAAAATAAAGTTTTAACTTGACTATAGAAATACTCGTAAACATCATACGGCTGGCACACAGGTGTGCAGTTTGGGGGCATTACTTTTACCGTGCACGTCGGTTGACTCTCATCGTCTATAATCATACATAGAGTATTAGTTTGTCCACCCCAGGAATCCAGTATCAGCCAAAACTTGTTACCTGATGCTCAACAAATAACAGCGGCAGACATTAGAGATGTTTTGCACCGCATAAAGGTTTACTGTTGAAAATTAGAATGCGTGCTCTCCACGAAGAGTGGGACAACTTTTACGCTTTTCCACATACATCTCACGAAATGACCACGACAAGAAAATCAGTGAAATTAGAGATCATATGGAGGTTTATCAACATTAGTTCTTCCCACGTACGATTCGCTGATAGAATAAGGAAGGGATTGGCGGTGGGAAATGAAGGTGGTATCACAAGTACCTTCCATAACACACAGGAAAGTGACTTTTGTGGGTACAGACAAATAATTGAAAGCAGGTGCTGTTTGGCAGGTGGAAGGAAGGCAAATTTCATTCTATGACATGGAACTTTCGTTGTTGTCATCAAATAGCAAGTTTTGATTTCACTGGCATATTCTATTTGATTTTATGCTTATTTACGGATCCGTTAATTGATATTCCGACACCAAGCCCGGTTATAAATTACGTAAACTTGGGTATAATAGAGGTCAGACTTCCGTATGGAAGCCAGTGAAATAAGAATATGTTAAAAGAATAAAATACTGGCTTTGCATTGCATTAGTTTTCATTGATGGGTTCACTTTAATCCTACAAGGCGCCTAAACAATTTATATATTTTAAGATTCTCTATTTCGTAATTAAGGCCAATGCTGCTGTATCTATCTTGGATCTAAACTATTGTAAATACTCGCGTGTAACGGGATAAGCAAGCTATTATTAAATGAAATGCTTTAAACTGCTTTTTGATTGCTGCTGTGGAAAAATATAAGATATTTAGTAATATTTGAAATTGCCGCGTAATGGTGGCTTATTGTTACACACCGGTGTTTTCTACTTCCTGCGGCGCTGCAGCTATAAATTGATAGAAATTGTTTAAATGTTCACAACATTTACTTGAGGGATCAAAAGGTTACTTTCAATAATAACAAGGCCAACATTTCATACATATATTCACAATTACAGACATAACACGTAGTGGCTATTACGACCGCTTCTTTGATAGAACAAGGAAAGATATTATTATCTATAATTTCAGTTGCCATTAATGGTAGCTATATTGTTCAGATTATACATGTGATGAAAAATTAATTACTGTGGACTTAACACATTTTAGTAATTAGTTACAAAAATCACGTAGTCTTTAATGTCCAAATTTGAAGACGTTATAATTCCATGTCATGACTGAACGTTCTGGATGAAGTAAAGAAAAAAACAGCTATTTACGGTTTAGGAACGTATATGTACACATGAAACTGGAGTGTAAAATATTTCATGCTTCCTAAGACAGGGAGCCTAACATACATCACTTTCCCCAGTTTGCATGTCATAAGGGGTGTGAAATATTTTCCAGGCCAGTTTTGTTTTGTCGTCCTGTAGATCTTTGTGTGCACTCAGGGCTAAGCAGGCGTGTTTTCCTGTGAATGAATCATAAAAGGAGGTGCATGGGCCCCTGTAATTCTCCTTTGACGCGGTAGCGTACAGGCGTCAGGACTTGGGGATGCTCCGGCGCAAAAGAAAGGGGTGGAGAAAAACACACTATCCACTAAAATTTTTAATTTTTTGCATAACCAGTTTCCAGAAATTTTTAATTAATCCTGAGATCCGTCAGTTAGTAATTAATGTGAAACGTAGGTGTTCAATTGATAAAGAATCAGTTAACTGAATTATTGCCTTTCAACCAAATCTTTGCCATCTGATAATCTGTGCATGGCTCAGACATAGTAATTGGATGTCTCTATAGGCCCCCGGCCTCAGCAGCTGTTGTGGCTGAGCACCTGAAGAATAATTTGGAAAATATTTCGAGTAGATTTCCCCATTATGTTATAGTTCTGGGTGGGGATTTTAATATGCCGGATATAGATTGGGTGATCTCAGATGTTCATAACGGATGGCAGGGACAAAGAATCCAGCGGAATTTCTTTAAGTGCTTTATCTGAAAACTACCTTGAGCAGTTAAACAGAGAACCGACTCATGGCGATAACATATTAGATCTTCTGGTGACAAACAGACCCGAACTATTTGAAACAGTTAACGCAGAACAGGGAATCACTGATCATAAAGCGATTACGGCATCGATGATTTCAGCTGTAAATAGAAATATTAAAAAAGGTAGGACGATTTTTCTGTTCAGCAAAAGTGACAAAAAGCAGATTACAGAGTAAATGGTTCAAATGGCTCTGAGCACTATGCGACTCAACTTCTGAGGTCATCAGTCGCCTAGAACTTAGAACTAATTAAACCTAACTAACCTAAGGACGTAACACATGCATGCCCGAGGCAGGATTCGAACCTGTGACCGTAGCGGTAGCTCGGCTCCAGAATGTAGCGCCCAGAACCGCACGGCCACTACGGCCGGCGATTACAGAGTACCTGACGGCTCAACGCAAAAGTTTTGTCTGAAGTACAGATAGTGTTGAGGATCAGTGGACAAAGTTCAAAACCATCGTACAATATGCGTTAGATGAGTATGTGCCAAGCAAGATCGTAAGAGATGGAAAAGAGCCACCGTGGTACAACAACCGTGTTAGAAAACTGCTGCGGAAGCAAAGGGATCTTCACAGCAAACATAAACATAGCCAAAGCCTTGCAAACAAACAAAAATTACACTAAGCGAAGTGTAGTGTGAGGAGGGTTATGCGAGAGGCGTTCAATGAATTCGAAAGTAAAGTTCTAAGTACTGACTTTGCAGAAAATCGTAAGAAATTTTGGTCTGATGTCAAAACAGTAGGTGGATCAAAACAAAATGTCCAGACAAAATGGTACTGAAACAGAGGATGACAGACTAAAGGCCGAAATACTAAATGTCTTTTTCCAAAGCTGTTTCACAGAGGAAGACAGCATTGTAGTTCCTTCTCTAGATAGTCGAACAGATAACAAAGTGGTAGACGACAGAGGGATAGAAAAACAATTGAAATCGCTCAAAAGAGGAAAGGCCGCTAGACCTGTTGGAATACCAGTTCGATTTTACTCAGAGTGCGCGAAGGAACTTGGCCCCCTTCTTGCAGCGGTGTACCGTAGATCTCTAGAAAAGCGTAGCGTTCCACAGGGTTGGAAAAGGGCACAGGCCATCCCCGTTTTCAAGAAGGAACGTCGAACAGATGTGTAGAACTATAGACCTATATCTCTAACTTCGATCAGTTGCAGAATTTTGGAACACGTATTATGTTCGAGTATAATGACTTTTATGGAGACTAGAAATCTACTCAGTAGGAATCAGCATGGGTTTCGAAAAAGACGGTCGTGTGAAACCCAGCTCGCGCTATTCGTCCACGAGACTCAGAGGGCCATAGACACGGGTTCAAAGGTAGATCCCGTGTTTCTTCACTTCCGCAAGGCGTTCGATACCGTTCCCCACAGTCGTTTAATGAACAGAGTAAGAGCATATGGACTATCAGACCAATTGTGTGATTGGATTGAAGAGTTCCTAGATAACAGAACGCAGTATGTCATTCTCAATCGAGAGAAGTCTTCCGAAGTAAGAGTGATTTCAGGTGTGCCGCAAGGGAGTGTCATAGGACCGTTGCTATTCACAATATACATAAATGACCTTGTGGATGACATCGGAAGTTCACTGAGGCTTTTTGCAGATGATGCTGTGGTGTATCGAGAGGTTGTAACAATGGAAAATTGTACTGAAGAACATACCTTCGCTGAAGAGTCAAGCGGTATATTGCTCCCTCCTAGGTATATCTCGCGAAGAGACCATGAGGATAATATCAGAGAGATTAGAGCCCACACAGAAGCATACCGACACTCCTTCTTTCCACGAACAATACGAGACTGGAATAGAAGGGAGAACCGATAGAGGTACTCAGGATACCCTCCGCCACACACCGTCAGGTGGCTTGCGGAGTATGGATGTAGATGTAGATGTAGAATTCGTAATTAATAGACTTGTGGATAAGGCTAGATACTGGCTATCCCATAAAATAAAGAAGTGATCCAGGCGGCGATTGTCTTTCTATACATTGCACCTTGTCACGGTTCTCTGTGCACATTTTTTTCAGTTGCATGATAAGAAAGGGAGCCTGAAAAATAACAAGCTTTAGACATTGGACAATCATTCAGAAGGCACGCTGACCAACTACAGCCTTACTATCGAGCAACGTATCTGAAGCGTCTTGTGATCGAGTGGTGCTACTTTTCGCAACATTAAGAATTATTTAAGCGTACCAGCAGTGCTAACCACATTTTGTTGACGTAGTCCCGTTAATCTGTAGACACGTTTTATGAAATCATAGGCATTTTAAAACCGTCTACAAAAAATTCTCCTGGTAATTCATCCAGTTTGATAACAGAACCACCAAATTCTCAGTTTATTCGAACTGTTGAGAAGGAAAGATGCTACTGAGATCTAGGACGAGCTGGCCGCAATACTACATCGATGTGGTGGGTTTGATCATCATTTAATTTCGGCCGAATTTTTAACTGATTATTTTTCTTTTTTTAATTGAGCAGCATGCGTGTACAACGAGGGTTGGGAGATGAAATAGCACTCTTCGGTTTGCGGGAAAATTAAGTCATAATTTCTTAAGTATTTCTCAGAGCGTGTGCTGTATTGCTCGTGTTCGAGACTTTATCAAGACCAGTTTCGCACAAAAGGCAGTCTCTCTTACATCTTCTTGAAACTGGTTAGAGACTTCATTATTCCAATTTGTAGGACTGTCTGACATAGTGGAAAAAGTACATTTGTGATGCCTTACCTAATAAAAACTGCACCTCGTTTGCTATCATTTCCATATAATGCAAACAAGGGGCTTGATAGTTGCACTGGTCTCAGGCAACATATACACCTCTAGTAACATCTTGAATATGTGAAAAAAGTTGTCCTACAACTCTTGTTGTCTGAGACCATTCTTGTAAAGTTAATCTTGTCTTTGACAGATCTCAGTTAGGTAGATAGCTGCATTTATCGTCTTACCTGTCGAATCTATTCTTTGTTGATAATGTAGTTCATTAGCTGCATGCTGTACTGATGAACTTACTTAAAAGAGGCAACCGCAAGCAGAAATTTTGCGAAACTCAGCTAGCTATGTTTGTCCGTGACACCTAGAGCGCCGTACGCGAAGGCGTTCAGGTTGACGTTGTGTTTCATCACTTACAGATGGGTTTCGATACGGTTCTGCACTTTCATTGGGTGAGCAAAATACGAGCTTACGAGTATAGGACTAGATAGGACTAGATTTTTTTATTTGATAACAACTTCCTTGCGGATAGGACTCAACACGTCGTTCTTAGAGGAAAAAGAAATATCGATGTATGTAAAGGTAATTTATAGCGTACCACTTGGAGATGTTGAAGTAGCCTGATGGGCAAATCGGCACCGACCTACCACCGTGTCATCCTCTGCCAATGGTCCGCAGCTCGTGGTCGTGCGGTAGCGTTCTCGCTTCCCACGCCAGTGTTCCCGGGTTCGATTCCCGGCGGGGTCAGGGATTTTCTCTGCCTCTTGATGACTGGGTGTTGTGTGGTGTCCTTACGTTAGTTAAGTTTAAGTAGTTCTAGTTCGAGGGGACTGATGACCATAGATTTGAACCAATTTTGAACCTCTGCCAATGGCGTTATGCGATTGCGGAATGGAGATGCATGGGGCCACCACACGGCATTCTCGGTGTGTACATAGAAGATCCTGCGCCTTTACGATGATACAAGAGAGTTGTTGTGCAATACGGAGACTACGGTGGCAGGTAAATGAGACACTAAGCTAAACGGAGGGTTCTGATTTTTCGGAGCAACCCGGTTAATTGGGCAGGCCGCCGTGGCCAAGGGGTCTAGGCGCTTCAGTCTGGAATCGCGCTACTGCTATTGTCGCAGGTTCGAATCCTGCCTCGGGCATGGATGTGCGAAAAGTCCTTAGGTTAGTTAGGTTCAATTAGTTCTAAGACTAGGGGACTGATGACCTCAGACGTTATGTCCTACAATGATTAGAGCCATTTGATCCAACCGGTTAATTGGTTTACGAAGGCTGAAAAGGTTTCAGCGAAAACACAGTTAACTACGACCACAGTGGAAACACAGATGCGCGTACGTTTAGTTACAGTGAGAATCAGCAGGTACCGCCGCAGTAACATCCGTTTCCACAATTAGAACGCCTTCTGTAGTCTGTAAATTAGTAAAACAAAGCAAACATTTTTAGGTGCAGTGAGCCGTGGCGGCTGGCGCTAAGGTGTTCTACTTGCATCGCCGATATCGATATTCGGCTGTCTTGCTATCTTTGACTGCTCCCCCCGGCGGGGTTTCTGGGTGAACGTGTGACGGAAGAGTCTCCGGTCGGCGTTCATCGAGCCATCTTGTGTTGGAAACAAGCCCGCGTCCCTAATCGTGGTGCATGTGCCTCGCCGTGCTCGCCGCCCTTGTCTTTTATTGCGTCGGACGTACGGGGCCGATCATTGGGCGTCTTGACGTGCAAAATTGTGGTGGGTTCGTCGTCTCACGCTGAACAGCTTCCCAGTTCGTGATTTGCAAGCTCCAAGTTATTCTGTGCTTAACTAAGAAGATTGTTGAAACTTATTGTGGCACAGGTAGCTGCCGGAGATGGTTCTGAACTTGGTTCCACAGTGGATATTTTAAGGAGGCTGATGTTCCTCATTTCGTTTCCCATCATTTGTGGAGTGTGAGTTTTAAGTGGTTTTCATGCAAGTTTTGTTTTAGGACATATTGGCCTCTTGGGGACTGGTTTCCGTTGTGTACGCGCCCGGCAGCCGTAGGGTCACTGGTTTAATCATTTAACACTGCAGGATTTGGTATGTTTATTATTTTAATGTTGAAAGTGCCTTCCGACAACTGCAATTGGTCTCTAAGTTTCCTACTAATTTATTGGGAGACGGGCACTGCCAGAATATTTCTCCACAAGAATTTGGGGCCATGATTATTATGTATTCCAGTGTGGCTGTGATTTGACCTTGTTTTCATTGCAGTCTATTTATCAGGGCAACTGACTTGTCTGGTCGTTTCCTGGCGTCGGTGCGGTTATGGATTCTTGTCAGGACCGCGCATTGTGAGGCCGGTCGGGCTATATGTAAATATATACCGCCTGCTTGTGAGGCTGTGCACAAGCCGTGGGGAGTGAACGCTCGTATTGCCTGCCGGCCGTAGCGTTATTGTTTCCAAATACTGCTGTGGGCCTTAGTGCTGTTCTCTAAAGTTAAGTGAGGCCACTTTGTTAATATTAGCGTTTCTGGAAGTTATTTTACTGCTTATTACTAGCCATTCTTATCTAACACGTTAATCATTTGTGTATCTTTAATGAATGTGCAACTCGTTATTTTTCCTGTGTGCCAGTTTTGCGACCTTTGTTGGCCCACTTTGCATTTTTAGTATAAGCATGTTTTCGCTGTGGACCTTTATGTGGGCAGTTTAGTTTTATTAAGCTTTAAGATCTTTGGTTTTTTTAATGAAGTTGTGGTATTATGTGGTTGTGTATAGTGTTACTAGCCTTTTGAGGTATGGTTAAACAAGAACGATTGTTTATGATTGATTATTCACGTGCCTACTATCTGCGGTTTCGGTTACAGATGCAAAATTTGATCCTTATTCGTGTTTATGTAATTCAATAAAAATAAAAATGTGTAGACTATCAGTAAGAGGGCAAATGTTTAAATTGAAGTTTATAATAAAATCTGTTTTGAGTTAAATTAAAACTGTAAGACAAGCTTGTCCAGCACCAGTGATCCCAGGGTTCCTATTTTCTTTAAATAACTGTGGTGAGATTGTAATTTTTATTTTCTAAAGAATTGAGTAGTACCCCGGTACAAGCAGTATCTAGTAACCAATTAAAACCAGGCTGCTATTAAGCAGCATCGTATACCTCTCAATGCTAAGCAGATGGTGAATTTGCGGGAAAGATATTGCGCAGAAAACATCAAACGAGACGAAATTTACGAATGCACACAAAATTTTAAGATATAATAGTTTTAGTGTCCTATTTGCATGTGCATTTGGCCGGCCGAGGTGGCCGAGCGGTTCTAGGCGCTACAGTCTGGAACCACCCGACCGCTGCAGTCGCAGGTTCGAATCCCCCTCCGGCATAGATATGTGTGATGTCCTTAGGTTAGTTAGGTTTATGTAGTTCTAAATTCTATAGGACTGATGACCTCAGCAGTTAAGTCCCTGAGTGCTCAAAGCCATTTTCACCACTTTTTTTGTATGTGCGTTAGTCTAGTTTCAAACAGACAAGGGACAGGTACAAACGTAGGAGGGTTGTTCGATCTGCACCCTAGGAAGTACCACTGAGGACACGTAGGATATTGAAGGACCGCCTACAGGGCTGCCTGGAAAGACAAGTTGGAGGACCAAGACAGTTTCCTATCGAACATGAGCGCCAGGAAGTTTGTAGTTTCACCGAACGAAAGAGAAACAGGCCCAGGATGAAAAGATGGAGGGATGGTGGGAGAAACCAATAGCCGCGCCAAAAATTAATACGTATGGTTTTGTCAGTGGGAAAACGAATGCCATTGTCGATGGTCCATGAGTAAAGATCGAGACATCGCTAAAGACGCCCCTCAATGAGACAGGTCCGTGGAGAACTGAAACGATGCAAAATAGTCAACAAAAACGGGAGCTGGAGATGCCCGGCGGGAGCAGCCACTAACGTTTTGTGTGTGTGTGTGTGTATGTGTGTGTGTGTGGTGTGCGTGCGTGTGTTTGTTTCGAAAGATGTTTTCTGCCGAAATTTTGCAACGTCTTCAATATCCAGTACGTGTAGTACATTCCAAAGAGTCGAGCATCCCATGCCAAAAATCTTGCTATTATTTTGAATATCACCCCTGTAATTCATAGGAAGAATCTTAAGGAAATGTTGGTCATTCACGAAGGAAATGGCGCAAAGACGCTTGTTCGACTAATTCCTGAGTATTGTTTATTGATCTGGGATCTCTCGCACAAAGCAAAGCGCCGGTCGGAGTGGCCGAGCGGTTCTAGGCGCTACAGTCTGGAACCGCGCGACCGCTACGGTCGCAGGTTCGAATCCTGCCTCGGGCATGGATGTGTGTGATGTCCTTAGGTTAGTTAGGTTTAACTAGTTCTAAGTTCTAGGGTACTGTTGACCTCAACAGTTAAGTCCCATAGTGCTCAGAGCCATTTTGAGCCACAGAGCAAAGGCCCAAGCGACTGGATGAAAGCGCAACTCACTCCTCAACGTAAGAAGGATAAAAACGAAGGATCCGCAAAATTAGAGACCAATATCCTTTACATCGATTTGCTACAGAATTCTTGAGTATATTGTGAGTTGCAGTATAATAAATTTCCTAGAGGCGGGAAAGCTTATGCCCAGGAATCAGCACTGTTTCAGAAAGCATCGCTTATGTGAAACTCAGCTTGCTCTTTTGGCACATGGTATACTGCGAACTATGGGTGAAGGGCAAGAGGCAAATTCTAGATTCGGAAAAGCATTTGACACGGTAACCAACTGTAGCCTCTTAATGAAAGTACATTGTCCTCGACGGTGAGTGCTTATTAGAGGGAAGGGTATTGTCAGCAGTGCCCTAGGGAAGTGTGATAAGACGGGTATTGTTTTCTGAATATCTAAATGATCGGCGAACAGGGTGAGCAACAATCTGCTGTTGTCTGCTTACGATGTGGCTGCGTACGGGAAGGCGTCCAAGATGAGTGACTCTAGGGTGGTACAAGTTGACTTAGACAAAAATTTCTGTTCGGTGTGATGAATGGCAGCTAGTTGTAAATGTCGACTAATGCAAATAAATGCGGATGAGTAGGAAAAATAAAACCGTAAAGTTCGGATACAGCATCAGTAGTGTGTTGATTGACATATCACGTCGTTTAAATACCTGTACATGAAGTTGCAAATCGACATTAAATGGAAAGAGCTTGTGAGGACTGAGGTAGGGAAGGCGAATGGTCGACTTCGATTTATTGGGTGAATTTTAGGAAAGAGCGGTTCACCTGTAAAGGAAACCCTTTTGGATATTAGTTCGACCTATTTTGAGTACTGCTCGACTGCCTGGGATCCACACCAGGTTGGATTAAAGGAACATATCGAAGCAATTCAGAGGCGGGTTGCTAGATTTGTTATCAGCAGATTCGAACAACACGAACGTGTTACTGAGATGCTTCGGGAACTCAAATGGGAATGACTGGAGGGTAGGTGACGTTGTTTTCCAGTAACACTAGACGACCGACATTTAAAGCTGACTGCCGCCGACATCCATTTCGTGTAAGAACTACGCAGATAGCGAAGTAAATAAAAAATCTTAAGTACAGCTGGAGGAATTTCATTTTTCATAAAAATTATACCAGCTGTGTCCCTCCTTAATCCAGTTTAAATATGGATTTACGAAGACAAAAAATTACGGCTGATACGAAGTTATATAGACAAACGTTTTTCCTTCGCTTTATCTGCGAGTGGAGAAGGAAAGTTAACGACTAAACGACTAATAGTGGTGCAGGGTACTCTCCGCGACGCACAGTAGGGTGACTGGTGAAGTACGTATGTAGATGTAGATGTGTATCCTTACTAGGTGGGATTATCTCACATGCAACGAAGAGCGGCACGTTTCATCACAAGAACGTTTAGCCCACGCGAGAGCACTACAGAGATACTCAGCAAAGTCTAGGGGAAAACGCAACAAGAGAGGCGTTGTCCATCACGGAGAGGTTTACTACTGAAATTTCGAGAGCGCTTGCCAGGAACAGTCTGACATCATTTTTCTTTCTCCCAAATACGAAGTGCGACTAAAAAATATGCTGAATGAATTTTTTAGCACCAACAACAGACGGCACAAACATTTGATGTAATTTGTCCGATAGCCCGATTGTTGATCAGGCTGTGTGAAGTTGGAACACGTTCTGCCTTGTCAGGCAGCGTCCAGAGACCTGAACGTGAGGTTGTGTTTACCTGGTGTGTGGAGTATCATTGATTTTGAACAACGCGTGAGCATTAAATTCTGTTTCAGGTTGCAAAAAGTGTCAGAGAAACTCATGAAATGCTCAGATTGGTGTATGACAGTAATGCTGTAACTCTGAACACTGTTTACAAGTAGCGTGAGCGATTTAAAAGCGGAAATGATTCCGCAGAAGACTAGCAACTTTCGGGACGCCCGTTAACCCAGAAAACAGAAGAAAACATGCGTAAAGTGGCAAAAATTGTTCGTTCACATTGGCGAATAACTATTCGAGAACTTACACAAGACCTTAGCATCTCGTACAGATCCATACTAACCATTTGAACCCATAATTTGTTAATGAGACGAGTGAGTGCAAAATTTGTCTCAAGACTTTTAAGTGATTAACACAAGAAACAGATCCGGATATCTAAAACTGTAACTGGATATGAAGTTTGTGCATGTGGGTATGAGCCTGAGATGAAAATTCAAAGTTGCCAACGGAAAACCAGTGAATGCCCTACCCCTAAAAAGCCACGTCCGTAGAATGTCAGAGTCATGCTCAGTGCGTTTTCAGCATTCAGACCATAGTGGGCCGATGTTCTTCCAACGCGAATAACTGTTTACGTCAAACTTCACAAGGACGTACTGTATCCGTCTCGAAACGATGCTCTCCCACCTCTTTTCCGGGCCCATTTACGTATACTCCCGTGGTGTTGGTCCGCCCATGCCTTCGGCTGAATTTGGCACAGGACCCGAAGGACTCAGTCGCTCCTGAGGCCCTCTGCCGCCGCTCTCTTTCCATCCTTGGCACGTTTCCTGGTTCTGCCGTAGTGTACATCTACGGCTGGTCAAAATGGGTATGCTTTTACTCTTGGGGAACAATCTGAACAACGCTCATTGCTGGATGGCTTCAGTGTTTTCATTAAAGAGTTTGTCGCCATCTCTTGTGCCCTAGAGTATATCCGCTCGTGATCAGGTGAGTCCTTCGTTATCTGTAGTGACTCCCAGAGTGGTTTACGACCTATCGAACAGTGTTTTCCTCGGTCTCGTCTGGTGATGACTATCCAGGAGTCCCTCCATACTCTTGCCCGCTGTGGCCGCTCCGTGGTCTTTGTGTGGACCCCCGGTTATGTCGGCATCCCCGGTAACGAACGTGTTGATACGCTGGCCAAACTGGCTGTCAGTGCATCGGCCTTTGAGATTGGCCTTTCGGAGTGTGATCTCCAGTCCGTTTTGCGTCAGAAGGTCCTCGGTACCTGGGGTGATAAATGGCGCACCCTGCCTTCACCCAACGAACTTCGGGTCGCTCAAGGAGACTACAGGTGTGTGGCGCTCCTCCTCGCGGGCGTCTCGCAAGGACTCTGTTGTACTCTGCCGGCTGCACATTGGCCACCCCTGGGTGAGCATGGTTATTTATTGCGCCATTGGGAACCACCTCTATCTCGCTAAGGGTCAGCATTGACGGTGGTCCACATCTTGTTGTAATGTCTGCTTTTAACTGTGCTCAGATAGACGCTTGCGCTGCCTGAGACGGTCCCTGCTCTTTTAACGGATGACGCTGCAATGGCGGGCTCAGTTTTGAGTTTTATTCTAGCAGGGGGCTTTTATCACTCAATCTGAGTCTTTGTCCCTTTTGTGTGTTGCGTCTGGCCTTTGGCCTACGGTTTTAGATTGGGGTTTTTAGTGTGTCTCTTGGTAGTTGGCTTTTCCCTTTTTGTTTCTATGGTCGGACAACCACTGTACAACTGTGTTTTTAATTCCTTGTTCTCTGGTCTTTGTCTGTGTCTTTCTTGTTCCTTGTCATCCTTTGTTACCTCTGTTGGTTGTTTTTATTCCTTGTTGGGGTTCATGATCGTGGAAAAAGGGAGCAATGGCCTTTGTAGTCTGGTCCCTTCAACCCCCCACAAACTAACCAGTCGAAACGATGTACGAAGAAAGAGACTAGAAATATGGGCCTATGGCTCCCTGCTTTATCACTACAATGCACCAAGCCAAACCTAGCTAATGATTCGTAAGTTTACGGTGGCTCCTCCCAAAAATTAAAACCGTGCTTGAAGGAAAATTTTTTGACACTATTCTCGACATTGAGAGAGCCACAACAGAGCAGCTAAACTCTGTCCCGAAAGGAGCCTTCCAGAAACGTTTCCAGTCATGGATTCATCGTTGGGATAAGCACATTGCTATCGAAGGACAGTACTTTGCAGGAGATTAAATCAAATTCAATGTAAGCTTATTACTTATGCATGTTATGTAGTTTACAATAAAATTAGTCATCGTGTTTTTTGATCACTCCTCTTACTCTCGGGAAGTGACCACGACGAAAAAAATCGAGAACTTATTGGGTGATAAAAAGGGTTACTGAGAATCAGTCTTCGCACTCGCCAATCGCGAGTGGAATAAGGAAGGGGCGATCAGTTATTGGTACCTCAAGTACCTCTGCCACACACCATTGCTGACAAGAGAAACTCCTCACAGCAGCCCCTTCAGATTTGGTGGTAAGATGGCCTAGTCGAAAATCCGTCAAAAGCTGAACACAGTTCAAGCATGAAAACAAAAACAACGAACGGGCCAATCTCAAGATGTGCTACATCTAGCGAATTAGAATAGCCACGGGTTTGTCGTTATGTGGTCACGGTTTTGAAATACTGAGGGAGGGGAGGGAGGGGGGTGAGAGATCCGTATTCAAATTTTCTTTGTAACCCACATTTCTTTTCACAAAATTATGAACTGTCCATCCTGTCTGTGTCCGTGTCGTAGTGTGACATTTGTTCTACACAGATATCACGTGTTACGAATCTTGCGTTCTGTTTTGGATATTTTGACTCTTAAATTAGTTTGTTGTAACATAGTTCACACCCATTGTTATTTCCATTTCTGTTACAGGTCTATGAGGCATCTCATCTGCTCTCACTACTCATCCCATTTACTTCGGAAGATAATATATTATTACCACATGACTGATGTTCTATAAGCAGTGTATGGTGTGACCGTTGCCAAGACTACCTACAGCGGAACAAATACGTCAATGAATGGGCGGGAAGTTTATAGTTTTGTAAATAATAATAATAATCATGTCACTGTTTCTATTTTGCTTCGTTTCCACAATTCAGCACATCTTCTTCCTGTTTTCATGCTTGATTTGTAGTCAGTTTTTGAATGGCTATCCAGTGGTCAATTGTACCACAAAATCTGAGGGAGGGGGGGGGGGTATGGTGGGGAGTTCCCCACGACAGTGTGGTCTAGATGTTGATGTGGGGCAACACGTAGATTGTGTGAGTGATGATAGCCCTGTGGCAAAACACTGTACACAGTTTAAATGTTTACGGCAAGTAATCCGAAGTTAGGCCATCGTTCCGATATTTTTCCACACGGGCAGAACAATCTTAGCCGTATTTTCAGTAAGTATGAAAAACAGTAGAACAGTTCTGGGAGAACTGAAACTATGGGGATTGTTATGAAACTTGGCTAACTCGGGAAGAACACTGCCCACCAAAGACAAGGTTACGTGTGCAGTTTCAATCTACAAGGAAGTTCCGTAACAGCGTTCTGAAGTTCAGTTATACTTCCCAACGTTGCGAGATAAGTGTAACCGTTGAATTAATGGTTTGTGTCATTCCAACGAGCTGGACTATACCGCACTGGAATTTAGCGGATAATGTATTAGCGGATACGTTTTCTATAACGTAGTGTTGCCTTTTGTTCCGTTTACAGAATGTAAATGAGATTATTCACACACGCTCAATCAGTGATTACGAGGTTTTTGAACGCGCCGTTTCCGCACACGTGCACGTTTGTGTGTGTGTGTGTTTGTGTGTTTTCGCTCTCGATACCGGCGATTGAACTATATTGTTAGCGGTAATGAAATAATTTTTAATCACGGCTTAAATTATCATAGCCTTAATGAACACTCAATTTTTTCACACCGGGAATGTAACAGACGACACACAGTAATCAAAATGTGTGTACAAAAACAAAGTTTACCCGGCAATTGTATGTACAATCCTTGTTTATTTGTAGATAGATAGAAACAGATGAAGGAAAAGTCGAAATATCACATCCGGCTATACTATTACTTGAGAAGTCCAAATGTTTGGTTAAAAATTGACCGCGGCTATCCATACTGACATTCTCTCTGATTTGCAGATGTCTTAGGTCACTGAAGTAATACCATTTGCTCCTCCATTTTTAGTTCGAAACAACTGGCTGCGTAAGCGACATATCTCAGTCCGTATTCAGATTTAATCTGGCTGCATGAGACTATTTATGTTAGCACTGAGATTCAGTCTACCGCCTAATACACAGAAATGTGTACACAGATGTATTCTGCATTTATTCTAGCGTGATGATCCAAAGACGTAACTTCCACTCACGTAGATTACAACGTCCGCGCACTCAGCAACGTTAAGAGAGATCTCTCAGCTCGTGAAAGTAAAGGACGTTTTATGCTTCTTTCCCCCCTGAACTTTCGGCGAGGAAACCGTATTGCCGCCTGTCACGGCGAGAAGTCCTGAAAAGACAGGAGAACAAAAAGCACGGAAATGTGCGGAAGGAAAGGCGAGCGGACTGCCAGGGAACTGGAAAACATCGACACTGTAAGAAAACGTGAATCTCTCAGAGAAGAAAACGTTGTCCCCTTGACTGCAGTGTCCGTATTGCCACCAGCATACCTTTCGCGTGTACTTCCGCCCTAAATATGCACACGGATAAGTCAGGCTGTGTGGGTGTTGCGGTGAGAGGGGGGGGAGGGGTAAGGGGGACCGAGGAGGGTGAGGGCTTTTCGAAGGATCACAACCCCTGCGTGCATTTCCAACAGAAGACAACACGCATTGGGAAACTCGGGATACGATAGCGAAAGGCTTTAAAGTTTCGCGGACGATTTGAGTAACGAAAAACAAACACTTCGATACCGTAATATACAAGCGAGGTCCAGGCTCAGTTTCTCTGCAGGTGCGTAACTTTATGAAAGAGAAGATATTACCTCGTGTAATATTACGTTTTACTACCGTCGTATACTTTCGTCGACCTTCCCGAATTTATGAGGCTTTCACGCCACCGGCCTTGTAGTGGTAGTAAAACGATCTTAATTATCCCACAGACCTCCGACTTGCGGCTCGTTGGTGATTTCGCGAGTGTTAATAAAATACTATTCGGCATCAATAATTTTTCCTTCCATACAAGCACGACAAAGACTGTGAATTAATTTTTTACGATCTTTAAAACAATGAAATAAATGCAGCAAATTCTCTGAACTTTCTGAAAATGATACAACGTTACTCGCTTGTCATTTGATGATGTTTATACATTTTTTCATATTGGAAAATTGCACGAGAGATGTCATTTTATCAACGTGCGTGGTAAATCTGTGAATTACTTCTGCGTCGCAATCGATGTCTGAATGGTGTAAAATTATTATCTTTATAAGGAAAAGTGCTAAAAATAAGTCATCATACGTGCAAATAAATTATGTGGAAATACCTCAAATTCAGTGGTATAACAAACGCTGAGATTATGCGCGTACTATTGCGGTGAAGAACCGAGACAAATAGCTGCTAAACAGCATTGCATACTGCTAAACAGAAAAAAAATTATTAGATGGCTCTGTGCACTATGGGACTTAACATGTGAGGTCATCAGTCCCCTAGACTTAAAACTACTTAAACCTAAGTAACCTAAGGACATCACACACATCCATGCCCTAGGCAGGATTCGAACCTGCGATCGTAGCAGCAGCACGGTTCCGGACTGAAGCGGCTAGAGCCGCTCGGTCACAGCGGCCGGCTGCTAAACAGAATCTGCTTACCATCAATAGAAGTAAGACGAATTACTGATGTTAAGAAAAAACAATGCAGGAGGAGGATTTAGCCTATAACACCCCGTCGAAAATGCGATCATTAGAGACAGAACACAAACCTGAATTTGGGAAGGAAAGGGAGCTAATCAGTCGCGCCCTTTCAAAGCAACCATCACCTTGGATAATTTACCTAGGACTTAGATGTGGGTATGCGGATAAAATTGACACATCTCTATCTGCAGATGGAATTTATTTTAGATCAGTTATTTTGATTTACAAGTTATGAAATAAATCTTGATAGAAATAGGATCAGACAAGCAGAAAGTTAATTCTTCAGCCTATGAAATACTCTTAGATCTAAATTTCTCTTATGAAGAAGAAGAATAAAAACCTGCACCTTCATAACTCGGCCAGTTTCACTCTGCAACACCGAAACATGGTCAACTAGGAAGCTTGGTAGAGAGAACTTCACAACTTCAATAGAAGAATCATGAGGCAAATCGATGACCTTCTTAAAGAAGAAATAAAATGAGGATAGAGGACAAACAATTAAGTATGTTAGCTCGCCGCAGAAATAAAAACTAGTAGCGTTATTAGTTTTTATTGTCTCAGTTCGCCATTGAAGGGAGTCCATATCGGGATCAATTGGTTCAATTAGATCGCGTCAAGGTACCTGATTGAGGGGATGCTTATTGCTTCGTTCTACCACCTGATCCAAATAGTCGCTGACATTTTTTGAAATATTAAGATCGGATGATTTAGCGGGAAAGTCAAGGTACCATAGGCGCATACGTGCAGCGCTGTGAACATGGCTATTGTAATCTTGGAAGGTTCAGTGGCTGCAAAATACCCATGATGAACATTGTAAAGAAGGGGCAGCGCTTGCTGAAGGAGAAAGTAGGAGTATACATTTCACTGTGATGGAAAAACACCTTCGTAGTTAGGTATCGCAGTCGGTAGTGTATGCACGCTCAGATCATGATTATCACTTCTTGCGCTTTGGTGAAGGGGACCCTAACAGTGGTTAACACTTTCGCATTGTACGTAAGGGAAGAGGTTTTAGTAGCACACGAGGTTCCACAACCTGTAGCGTTAAAAAAGTAAATAAATGGAAAATAAAAAACATGCACATGTAAGACAAAATATGCAAATGTATGTTTTTGTTGATGTCTTCAGGCCAAAAACTGGTTTGATGCAGCTCTGTATGTTACTCTACCCTGTGCAAGCTTCTTCATCTCCCAGTAACTACTGCAACCTACATCCTTCTGAATCTGCTTACTGTATTCATCTCTTGGTCTTCTCTCTAGGAGTTTTACCCTCCAGACTTCTCGCCAGTACTAAATTGGTGATCCCTTGATGTCCCAAAACGTGTCCTATCAACCGAGCCCTTCTTTTGGCCAGGTTTTGTTACAAATTCCCTGACTGGACAGTTCTGTTCGGTACCTATTTAGTGGTGTTCTACCCATCTAAACCTCCAACATTTTCCTATAGCACCACGTTTCTAAAGCTTCTATTCACGTATTGTCTAAACTGTCTATCATCCATGTTTCTGTTCCATACATGGCAACCCTCCAGACAAACACTTTCAGGAAAGAGTTCCTAACACTTAAATGTATATTCGATGTTAACAAGTTTCTCTTCTCTTGCCACTGCCAGTCTACATATTATATCCTCGCTACTTCGTCCATCATCAGTTATTTTCTGCCCAAATAACAAAACTCTTCTACAACTTTCGGATCTCGTTTCCTAATCTAATTCCCTTAGCACCACCTGATTTTATTCGACTACATTCCTTTATCCTTGATTTACTTTTGTTGATGTTCATCTTACATCCTCTTTTTAAGACACTGTCTATTCCGTTCAACTGCTTATCCAAGTCCTTCAATGTCTCTGACAGAATTACATTGTCATCTTCAAACCTCAAAGTCTTTATTTCTTCTCCCTGAGTTTTAATTCACACTCAAATGTTTGGTTTCATTTGCTGCTTGTTCAATGTGTAGACTGTATAACATTGACGATAGGCTTCATCTCTGTCTCATTTCCAAAGGTATATGTGCTCTGTTTATGTATATAATGTTCCTCCGATCCAGCTGAAGTCTATTTTTATTTGATTTGAAAATTCATACAAGCATCTATGTGCACGGTCCCATCTGACCTGCATAGTGGTAATGGATACCTGATATTGTAAATGAGTTGCAAGTACGTGTTGGATACTGAATGCAGTTTCAAGGACAGTCGATTATTTTACTTGTATAATAATATTCTGCCTTTGCAGGCACATTCTGCATAGCAATGCCAGCTCACAAGTACTCTGTATATTTGTAATACGTACAGAATGGTCTGTTGGCTGTGTATCAGTGCTTGGTATTACTTGACACTATTTAGCATGGGTAATAACTGTGCTTATCTAGCAAGACTGATTAAACTCAATAAAATGACTGATTGCAGTTTAAAATCTTATTTATATTGGTTTTCAGAACCAAAATTGTAATAAGAAGGCGAGTCTTCATGGACAGTTTACCCTTCAGTACATCGTTGACTGGCGTGTGGCGAACGTACGTTAAACAGTTAGTAAAACATTTAGTTATCTTCAAATCTGATAACCACCTACTACACAGTTAATTACTTCAGGGCAGACGTACCGCGTAACAAGGGAATTTCTATACTTACGATGTACTATAATATTTAAATGTCAAGTCGCTCATTAAATTGAGCATATAACAAAAATTATAATCCAGAGAGGTTACTGACTGCTAAGTCAGCGATGCAGTTCTAGGTGCCACTGTTTTTCTCTGTTTTGTTTCAGCAAAAAATGAATATTTCATTTTGTTTCCTCTTTAATACTTTTTTCTCAAGCTTTACTGTAACGTAGTTCGTTAGGTATCAGTCACCATTAGATTTAACGTTTCCTTCACTAGCTACTTTCATTTAAGTACGAAATTTTATCATCAATTCAGCACAATGCTAAATTGGTGCGTCTCTGAACTTGTTTCTTTTCTTACTAGCAACGAACCACAGATACACATTACTAGACTGGCAGAGACGCATCTTTTACTGAAGCCTGACGTAAGCATGAGGCAATACTGCGGCGTCAGGAAGTTTGTGTATGGTACCACTACGATTTTCTGAAAAGAAATGACGGTGTAAGCTTTATGAGGTGGTCTAAATAATTTCTGTAATTCAGCAAGTATATGCGTACTAGTTGAGCTTAACACATACCTTGTAGATCATGTTATGAGAAGAACATTAACTTACACACATACACGTTTAAACCAGAATGTAGTTTTCCTAGGAACACTCAAATGAATGGAGAAGTTCCTTACCAGCGACAAGTAGCCCTTCCTACTTATGGAGCTCTTTCATAACGATCACACTATTTAAAGAAAAGACGAAGCTGATCAAAAGTAGTTAAAAACACATCGTTAAGCTACGTTCGTATGACAATGTTAGATTTATTAAACCACCTCAAATATACATAAGCTATTTCAATAGTACTGGTATTTCAGATAACACAAACTGTAATGTGATTAAAATATCCACGGGTGTACTGCCGGTCTATAGTGTCCAACGGGCACAATATTTCGGCGATCAAACATGTCGCCATCATCAGGTGAACTGACGGACTGAGCTCCTGTGAACGTACCGGCACGGAGATCCGTACGCTATGGGTGCTCAGGGCGAACTGGGTTCGGTCGCAACGGCGGCCCATTTTAAATACCCTCCGCCCGCGACGCGCTCCCTCCGCCGTCCGCGCCCCGCGCCACGGTAGCGCGGTGGAACAGATTGCGACGGCGTCTGAAATGACGTCGGTGTGATGGCTCTGTCCGCCGTGGTCGTCACAACTATGCGTTTGCTCGATTTACTCTTGATTAACCCAATCGCTGGTTCCCAAGCCTTGCTAAGATTACAGCCACAGTCACGGTTTATGGGGTCGTCATTGGTGCGAATTTCTATGGCCTCTCTAACAACGCTGTCCCAGTATCTCGACGTCTGTACCAGAATCCTCGTGCGGTCATACTCCATAGCGTGATTTTCCGACAAACAATGTTCAGCGGCCGCCGACTTGCTCGGATATATCAGTCGAGTGTGCCTCTGGTGTTCACGGCATCGATACTCGACGGTACGCATCGTCTGGCCAATATACGACTTGCCACATTGAGACGGAATCTGGTACACGCCGGCCTTCCGCAAACCGAGGTCATCTTTGGCGCTCCCCACCAGTGCACGAGTTTTTCGAAATACGGTTCTCAGATGTTCCAATTCCTGGGGTAGACTCTGTGTGTCAGAGATAGTGCGCGCCCTATGTACTAGAGTTTTAAGTACCCCATTCCTCTGTGAAGGGTGGTGGCAGCTGTCTGCGTGCAAATACAGATCAGTGTGTGTTGCCTTTCGATACACCCCATGACCTAGGGTGCCGTCAGCCCTTCTCCTGACCAAGACGTCAAGGAAAGGTAATTTACCCTCCGTTTCAGTCTCCATAGTAAATTTGATGTTGGGGTATATGGAGTTTAGATGTGTAAGGAAGTCAAGGAGTTTATCCATACCATGTGGCCAGATGACGAACGTGTCGTCCACGTAACGGCAAAAGCAAGTAGGTTTCCATTCGGATGACGACAGGGCTTCCTCCTCGAAGTTCTCCATGTACAAATTCGCTACCACCGGTGAGAGTGGGCTACCCATGGCGACTCCCTCCGTTTGTTCATAGTATTCTCCATTAAAAATAAAATACGTGGAAGTCAAGACATGCCTAAAAAGTTCAGTGGTATTCTCGTCAAACCTCTGACCAATCAACTCTAGCGACTCTCGCAGGGGTACCCTCGTAAACAAGGAAACGACGTCAAAACTCACCATGATATCTGACTCATCCAACCTGAAGCTATCAAGGCGTTTAACAAAATCCACGGAATTACGGATGTGATGAGGGCATTTACCCTCATAATGGCTTAATATACCCGTCAGGTACTTGGGCAACAAATATGTAGGTGCCCTGATGTTGCTGACAATGGGGCGTAATGGTACCCCCTCTTTGTGAACCTTCGGGAGTCCATATAGTCTACGCGGTACCGGACCTTGGGGTAACAATTTCTTAGCGTCACCCTCCGGTAAATCTGCGTCCTTGAGAAGAACCCTCGTCTTGTTCTCCACCTTCTTTGTAGGGTCAACGCTGATCTTCCGGTAGTAATCGTCATTTAGCAGGTTCTGCATCTTATCAGTGTAGTCCTTATGGGAGACAACAACTGTAGCATTGCCTTTGTCAGCCGGTAAGACAACAATTTCAGAGCGTTCCCTCAGATCACGAATGGCCGCCCTCTCTTTACTGCTGATATTTGACTTCATCGGCTTGGATTTCGTCAACGCACGACAAGTTTCACGACGTATTTCCTCGGCTGATTCTGGCGGAAGTCGAGCTGCAACCTGTTCAACAGCACTAACAATTTCTGCGACCGGAGTGTACTTGGGGGTGGGAGCGAAGTTGAGACCTTGCTGCAAAACCGAGACCGCATCATCACTCAACACCATGCCACTCAAATTGATGACAGTCTTGCACAGAACCTGCAGAGATGGTTTGTCAAGGAGACGTGAGAACTTAGCTGTTTGACGTCCCGGAGCCTTCTTATGGACGGAATCAGCTGACATCCAGGTGACACCATCAATCCAATCCCAGGAAAAAGAAGTGAACTTAGTAGCCAGTTGCAAATGTAATTTGAGTAATTCCTGTGAGATAAACTCAAGGCTCCGGGACGTCAAACAGCTATGTTCTCACGCCTTCTTGACAAACCATCTCTGCAGGTTCCGTGCAAGACTGTCATCAATTTCTCCCTTCGGAACTGCGTCTGTCTCACGGTGGGAAGGTATGACAAGCATTTTGGCATTCTTGTGTTAGTCTGTGCTATTCCATTTGCTCACTCGTTACTTTGGTTAATTTAGTGTCACGATTTATTCGGAGCTATGTGACATACTACTGGATTTCCTTATCATGTCATGGTTTTCATGGAAGGTGCTGGATTTGCCTAACACCTTACAAACAGAGTTCGTGAAATTCTTCGTCGTGCAGTTTTCGCCACTCTCCGCTAATGTCATCTCTTTTTGTTCCGAAAATTTTCCTCGATATTTTGTTTTCAGGTACTCGAAAAGGCTTTTCATTTTGCTCAGTGAGAGACCAAGTCTCACACCCATAAAGCATAACTGATAGAATAATAGTTTTGTTTATTCTAATCTTTAAATTCCTAGACAATATCCATGATGAAAGTAATCTATTCAGTGAGAAGTAGCACGCATTTCCCGCCCGTAACCTTTTGTTCAGTTCGAATTCAATGTCATTTCTCGAAGTGATGTCCACGCCTAGATAGTTAAATGTGTTCACTTTTTCAAACTGCATGTCCCCAACCCTTAACATTTCCTGATGTACTGATGATGGCATTCTAGTAGTAACCAGGTATTTAATTTTGTCTTGACTTATCCTTATACCTACATCTTCACTAACCTTGATTAACGCATTCGCATTTGCTGTTACAGATTCTTTCGTATCGCTAATGATGTTTAGATCATCTGCATACCCCAATATCTTAATATCTCCATTTAACTCCACACCCTCTGAATTATCTGCTGCTATTCGTTCAATATAATCTCCCTGCTTAAGTCCGTTCTTTATAACAAATTCTTCTGACTCCAATTATTCTACGCGTACTGTACCTTTTGTGTTTTTCAAACTCGCCTCTATAAGATTAAAAAAAAAGAACAAAGATCCTACATGATTCCACCGCAGTGTACCCTGAAATTATATATTCAAACAAAATTTAAGCCTCTTCAGGTGTTGGGAAAAGTTGACCAAATAATTTTTACCTAATTTAATCATCACTCGCCACTTCAAATTTCTCAGTAATCATGACCAACATACAGCTTCGTTTCAAAATCGTCTAATGCCTTTTTAACTAAGAACTTTGTCAATTGAGTCGCTATCGCTCATGCAACTACAAATCCGTTCACCATACCAAGGGCACAACACAGTATTCTCCCAGTCTGCACAAAACTACAAATAAGACAGCTAAGGCCTGGCTTCCTCAGAGTGCGAGAACCACACATACAACATTACAGCAATAGTCAATCACTTCTGAGTTGCTGAACTGAAACACTAGCTAGAAAATGCGGAACACTACAGGTTAGGATGTGGTCATAAATCCTATTACATATCCTGCTTAACAGTTCGTCTCAGTACAGTTCTAAGAGAGAAATATGTGAATCATCGAACAAACTAATTAACCCCACTCCTTACATTTACGTTGTCCGCGGGTCGTGGTCTTGCGGTAGCGTTCTAGCTTCCTACACAGGTGGTCCCAGGTTCGATTCCCGGTGGGGTCAGAGATTATCTCTGCCTCGAGATGACTAGGTTTTGTGTGTCTTTCATCCTCATTCACTTGCAAGTCGCCGTAGTGGCGTTAAAGAACTTGTGGAACCGCCCTGCGAGGGGTCTCCCAGCCACCAATGCCATACGCTCATTATTATTACCATTACATAGCCAGATCTCTCTAACTACAGAAACGATTCACAATGGGAACCACTAAGTAGTATTTGACTGGTGTAAACTCACATAGCTACATCAGTCAATTATCTGTAGACGGCAATTACTCGCACCATTAATTATCATACCACTCCAAGTCCCACTACCTCCCGGGCACTATCCGTATCTACATCTGTTTGTGACTGTCAGCATGTCACTCCCACAGAGCACCTCAGTGTATGCCTACAACTTCCCTGACAACTCACGCTGTATCAGTCTTCAGGACAATTGCCTCTGAACAAATAATCTTTACAGCTTGCTCTACACAGTTGACCCTAAAGTCCATGCTAAACGATTTTGGAACCATTGGCCTGAACAAACGTACAGCGGTACCATCACTTTTAACAATTAAATCACTATTTCATGTAGCCGCCAGCTCTTCTTCTAGTGACCAGCTGTAAGTATCGTAGAACCATTGCTGCTCTAACTGTAGCTGCCGTCCGTCACCATAAAGACAAAAAAAAGTGGCTCTGCTGCCATTATAATTAGCTCAAAACATTAACAGACTACGGCTTACGATTGCTTCTTGTATTATTTCTATCATGAGCTCGCAACGACTGTTTTAATTACTAATAATTACAGAGCTTATATAAATAACATGGTGTCAGAATTTTTCTGTCCTTAAATGCGTATTTGCTCTAGTAATACCACACATTTGGCCTCAATAATGTAACTTTTTTTCTGCTATATTTCGGATAATCAGAAGCAGAAGGAAGTGATGTTAATAACATGCTTTAGTAATCCATTTAATTCAAATTTTACTGTATTTGTATCGATAGCAAATGAAGCTGGAACTCCGAAAAAATCCTTATTTGGTTACTGGTATCAGCACTGCTTCTCTTTAGTTACATTTTCAGCTTTCAGTTTGTATGCACAAAATTTTCAGTGTTCACATTTGCAAAAAAGTTACCTACGCGTACTTTGCTAGCCCACAAACGTGAGCAATGAGGGAAGATGGAAGGCACGCTATCTTATCTTGTGCATGACACCAAAGTGAATGATTACTGGAACGTGAAAGAAACAGATCTGCATGCACGTATATGCCTACTTCCACACAGAATGGAGTTGGTGTTTCATTAGCTTGTCAGTGCATTAGTCTCACTGTAGTTTACCCATCTTCTCGCTTTGAAATCTTACGTCTGATTCGTCATTCAGTGTGTGGCCAGTAACAGCAACTCAAAGTGTAAAAAATTATATAATTTTTAAACATCTTCCAGCATTTCGGCATGCTGTAAATGTGGTTACGGGATTTTTCACAAACGGTTACGACCGTTTTGCTTTAACATGTATGAGAGTAGCTTTTTAGTAATGATAGTCTAACCTGTGTAAGATGTAGGCCTACGTTTCGGACAGTTAGCTTTTGCTTCTTTTCTCGGAATATTTCCGGCCAGTAACTCCGTCAGTCTTTCAGGAATAATCAAACATAGCACAATTGGAATGCACGTGTACTTTGATCATCTGCTTGATTTTACATTTGAATCTCATTTTGATGTTTTCAAAGTATATAAGTCTACACGATGCTTTGTGATGTTCCAATACTTAGTTACTTAGTTTCATATCCCATGCTTCATCTGCACAGTAAATCGTAATGATATGGAACGAGTCATTATATATTGACATCATTTTTTTGTAAATATTCAACCATGCTGATCGTTTATTAGTTTTTATATTTAGTAATTAAAGACAGACAGATGTTTGTCAGTAATCCCTACACATGACCATTTAAACATTACAGTAATAGATAATCTTCCTCAGAACAGGAGGTGTTATCAAGGAAACATTTTAACTGTAGTTTCAAATTTTGCTTTGCTGTGTCTCAGGCATTTTATATCAATGGGTAAATTATCAAAACTTCTGGTTCCGCCATTGTGAGCCCCTGTTTTGGTACAGACAATCTTAATGCGGCGTAATAAATGTCATTTCTTTCTTCTGCTATTGTTATTCTGTACATCATTGTTCCTGTTGAACAGCAGTGGACTATTCACAACAAACTTCATGAGGGAATAACTATACTGTGAAACGGATAGATTGCTACTCACATGCCGAGTACAAGGCGGGCAAGACGAAAAGAGTGTTCAGATAAATTTTCAACTAAAGCCTTCTTCAGGAAGGAAGCACACCACACGTCCACATTCATACAATTATACACACAAAACTCAGGCAGACATGACCGCTGTCTCCTGCTGCACTAGCCAGAATCTTTTATAAAGAGGGAGGAACAGTGAACAATGAATAATCATTATCGTCGAGAGGAATTTAGGGCAACAAATGCTGCCCCAACAGTCAGCGCGATTACGTAGCCGTGCGTTATGCGGGGGCGAGATCGTTGATACAGGGTAGCTCGGATGACGGAGCATTTGCGATTTGGAAGGCAATGAAAAACACGGGAAAGAAGAGAAAGAACGTGTAAGTAGGCTGTTCAGGTTTTTATGTTGGTAACGTAGCGCTCTGTATGAAAATCACTGAGTGCGCTGTGTGCAGTCTGTGGCTAGTTTTCATTGTTGGAATTTGCTATTGTAGTGTTGGGCAGTTGGCTGTTAACAGTGCGTAGCGTTGCGCAGTTGGAGGTGAGCCGCCAGCAGTGGTGGATGTGGGGAGAGAGATGGCGGAGTTTTGAGAGCGGAACGATCTGGACAGAGACCGTAAATTTGAATGACTGGTTGTCGTGAACTTATGACTTTTGAACAATATTAACATAAATACGTTGATTGTTCGCTATCAAAATCTTTCATTTGCTAACTATGCCTATCAGTAGTGAGTGCCTTCAGTAGTTAGAATCTTTTATTTAGCTGGCAGTATTGGCGCTCGCTGTATTGCAGTAGTTCGAGTAACGAAGATTTTTGTGAGGTAAGAATTCATGAAAGGTAGAGGTTATTGATAGTCATAGCCATTCGTTTGTAGGGATTACTGAAAGTCAGATTGCGTTGCGCTAAAAATATTGTGTGTCACTTTAATGAATGTCTGAGTACGTTCAGTTTTGCTCAGCTGTTTGAAAATCAAATAACGTAGGGGTTTATCAGCACATTAATTCATTCATATGTAACGTCCCCTTAGAAAAATTAATGAATTACTGTACTGATAAACCCCTACGTTATTTGATCTTCAAACAGCTGAGCAAAACTGAACGCGAGCGCCAATACTGCCAGCTAAATAAAAGATTCTAACTACTCAAGGCATTAACTACTGATATGCATAGTTAGCAAATGAAAGATTTTGATAGAGAACAATGTATTTAACTTAATAGTGTTCAAAAGTCATTATATATATATGAGCTCACGGCATCCAGTCTTACAAATTTACTGTCTCTGTCCAGATCATCCGCTCTCAAAACTCCGCCATCTCTCTCCCCACATCCACCACTGTTGGCGGATCACCTCCAACTCCGCAACGCTACGCGCTGTTAACAGCCAACTGCCCAACAATACAATAGCAAATTTCAACAATGAAAACCAACCACAGACTGCACACAGAGCAGTCAGTGATTTTCATACAGAGCGCTACGTGACGTTACCAATATAAAAACCTAAACAGCCTACATACAAACGGACACTTAGTAATTTAAGGCAAATCTAATATCAAATGACAAAAATAAAACCACTACTACAAACCGTGCAACAATAATACATGTATACAAAAGAAAATATTACTTGAATTGCTCCGCTTACGAAAGAAATGTGATTCCTTTAAACGTTAGATTACGATCGGAACGATCAGTACCTCGTTAAAACGCCAGCTGGCGTTCTTGATAAAACGACTCTGTTCCACACAGTCAAAGCACCCAGCACTGCCGAAACTGGCCACGGGATTGTAAGAGTGACGTCACGGGGAAATGTCACCGCGGTGAATTGTGGGGGTATGAATACGGTGAACCTAATGCTTTTGGGCTAACTAAGATGGTGGACATCGGCTTCAAGTTTGTGACATAATGACTCCTCCCTTCCTTTCTTACCTCCAAGATCCCCATTGATCTAATTACGCTCTTTGCCGCGAGAAGCATGGATACCACAGTCTAACGCAAGCCCCTACCACGCCTAGCGGAGAAGCGGTGAAACTGTCCCTCAATTGAAGCAGCTGATCGCCGCCATTTGCAGGGACGAATCCTAGTACTGGGGTAGTTATTTGAAGTATATGAGTCGCAACAAGAGCCATTTGAAGCACAAATTATACACATGTTTGTTTAAAGAAATACTGAGTATTCGAGTCTATTTTAAAAGTATACTAAAATGAATGAAGTTTCCTAATTTCCGAAATACGTCTGCATAGAGACGCGAAATTTAAAAATGTAAGGCTCTTTCCTGACAAGGTGGAGCGTGTTTACATCGAGCTATTTGCATTAGATAATTACATGAAACTTTTAAAGTAGCTGACAGTATGATTATTATTTAATTCACATAATTTTTCTGTCAGGTACTGTTTCCTTTTTGTCTACTACTGTGTACATTTTGCACGATTACTGTTGTTTCGCACAGTATTGTCTACACTCGAATTTTGGTATGATTAATTGTAATAACCCATATGACTTTAAATGCCATAGGAATTTCTTTCGCACATTAGTTTTTAACACTGATAGCACCTCTGAAAGTGGTTGAGTTTTGCAACATTTGATCAAATATTTGACCATTTACGAAATATAAACACCACCTGACAACACATGTTAAGTATCTAAACGCAATTAATCGACCTACCTCTGATTAATACGTAATATATGTTTGATTAAAAATATATATACCTATCATGTGCCTAGTTCTTCATTCAGTTCAACTTAGTACATTAACCCTGTTAGTATTTTTAGTAATTTATACGCAAATACAATATAAGTACCTTTGTCTGTCATCTAACACTACAATTTTTTCCCTATGTGGCTTGCAATTTTTGTAGCAGAAAGTTTATTAGATACAATATAAGGTGTAAATATAGACATCAGGTTAGTCTATAGAACAATCTGCTGGCACCTACATTTAGCATTTGCATTAATTGGCTTTGCAAACACTATACCTTTTACAAATGAGTTGGAAATCCAAATACTGTCGGTATAGCATCGTCCATCAGTTGACATCTATTTACATAATTTTCCATGTAACAGTTCTCTTCAAAATGAAGAGAGCACAGCAAATGATTTGCTGTCGGTTGGAAGTTCCTTCTCTGAGTAGCAACAATTCTTTTCCGATTTAGAAAATAATTTGTAAGGGGAAATCTAAAGAGAAACAAATACTCAAGATGTATTATTTCTCCATGAAAATACTACATATAAGTAATAGAAAGTAACAAACAACCAGTAATGACTATCCTGTGAAATGTAACATTGTTTCCGTCTTCGACTTTGCTTCCATTCTTACTGTTACAATTAAAAGCGGCACACGAACGAACAAAGTTTACGCATTGTTTCGCTGCAAATGGCGGATTCTATCACGTTCATTGTGGGGGCGCGACACTAGTGCCAATGCGCGGTCTAGTTTTCATTTAGTAAGTCTGTGGTCTAGTCGCTATACCCTCTGGTGCGAAAGTTGTTACCGTTTGACAGCTTGAGCGGCACTAGCGTTCAAAGCGGTGAGAAAGCAAACAGTCACATGCGTCGTAACGGTTTGTTTTTAATTATTTTCTAATTAAATAAGGAAACAGTTATGTTTTCGCATATCATGCGTTAATAAATTATCAAGAGACATGAATTGTCATGAAATACATGTAAAAGCAGCCGAATCATGCTCATGCCATGACGTAAGTATGAACAGCTCTTCAAAGCTACATACGTGACCTTTTAACTGAGTGACTTCTGTTCTCCACATTGAGCTCATCATCAATTTCATACATAATAGTGGTAGAATAAGTCAACAGTTGATGTGGAAATATCTAGAAATGAACGTTATAACAAATAGCGAGGCTGTGATGATATTGCAAACGAGATACTCTCACATCATCAGCAAAAATAAAACCTCAATTTGCATGAAAATACTACAAGACGAAGCAGCTAGTTTATTGTCATAGACACAGAGATCCTCTGTAAGTTATTTTAATCGTGCCAATTCTTAACCTATTCCCTTTTCATCCTCTACTAATCTCTATAATTTTTAATTTTTATTAATTTTTCAATCGTCATACGTACATTTACAGCTTAGTGATTGTTATGTGGTTATAACTACTTCTGTAAAGGTTACTTTGAGTCCTGGCAAAAACTTGTGGCATGTAACACAAGTAAAAGGGTAATTTATACGCTGTAAGCCGCCAATGAAAGTTGTCTGTTAAATGACAGTTGGTCTGATGTAACCTATCGCTGCCCAGCTTGTTCTTTCAGTGCATTATTTTCGACCATCAGATGATCTGTTACACATTGTTTTGTAAAGACATACGATTTTGTAAGACATTGTAAGTGACTTCTATGAAACGTCTACTGATGAAATTATTTTGTACGATCTACCGGTGAAAATGTAACTATAAACAAACAAATGCAGCGCGTATCCGGTGCCGCCAAGCGGTTTAGTCCATTTGACTTCCAGTTTGTCCCTTGGTAGCAATTTTCACTTGGCTCGTGATTGAGAATGCTGACGAGATACAATTCCTCTAATGAACAGTTTTATATGATTGACATAGCACTGTTAGCTGTATTCTACTCATTATACCATGTCTGCAATTAATGGTGAAATATAACATATTATCATGTATTCTGATACTAGTTTTGTGTTGTATTGTACAGCCTTTGAAAATGATGGAATGTCTAAACGAGTTAGGTGATTCTGGAAATAATGAAAGCGTGACCAAGACATCAGAAAAGTTACTAAACGGCTTAATAATGTCTAGTACGAAACATTGACATGAGTGGTTCCTGGTGATTATACAGCAAGGTCGGAAACAGCCTGGAAAGCTTCTAAGGGTGCTGCAGGGTAAGCTGTGCTGAAAAATATTTGCTAAGAAAGAAACGTTGCACTGTTTCCGATTTATTTAGCTTTGAAGTTATTCACTAGGGTCATTACGATCGCAGATTGAAACAGCGTACTAGATACAGTAGGTGTCAGTTGTACTCATAGCGTAGACGACAGCGCACGAACTGCTCAGCCGTTGGTTCGGTTTCGATTCTAGGTACCATCCCATGTTCAATTTTTGTATCGTTCACTTTGTACGATTTGAGGAAACCAAACGAAGGTCACTTTTGGCAACAACTTCTCTGGCAGGCTGCTTGAATTTGGCGCGCAACGACTTGATTGGCTAAGTTTAACGCCAATAAATCGGAAACGGTGCAACACATTGAATTTTTTTCTTAATCGTCGTTCTCACTATCACGCAATACTTTTAAAAGCGTCACAGGCTGTTTCTGACAATCTTGTATTTCTAATCAGTGGAAAACTTTACACACAGGGAATTACAACAATGGTATTTTTTTGTGCTTGCAGAAAAACAAATAATTGGAAAGGAGATTTTTCTGCAAACATATGAATTATTCTTAGGTCGGAATTTCCGTTACAAAGAACACAGCTTAAGATTTGTAATCCTACAACTAGCTCAATTTAAATTTCGTTCATCATATTCGATGTTTTAGCAAACCCTGTAATTATGACCTTCATGATTTAAATAATGAAGAATTGCACCAGTTACTTATGAGAATAACTTCTCGAAACGTGTTATGGTAACTATGAAAAAAATAAGTAATTGGTGCAGTTTTTCATTTTTTAAAGCATCGTTCAGTTTTAGTTAACGTCATCGTAACAGGCATAAACAGTACAGAAAGAAGTTACAAGTTTGAAAATAAGTTATGAGGCGGATCGTTGGCCACGTTAAAGAAGGAATGAAGTGATTCCAGAAGACAAATAAATTATAACATAATAAATGGCATAAATAAGCTAACCCACTGCCTATCCATAATGCGTCTTGAAATATAGCCTCTACAGCAATAGTCGAGAAAGAACAAGAGGAAACATATCCTAGTAATAAGTCAACATTACTTTTGCAGTACATGAAAATGATCGAATCCTATTGATTATTTCAGGAAACTGCTGGGATCCTGGAGAACGACGGAGACGATGCTGCTCATTAAGTCAACGTGCAGCTTTGAAGATCTCTGACCACTCTGACTATGGTTATGATGATACTGACAATGATGCTGATGATGAGACAACAGTGATTTAGCGTTACAGGTAATGTTACTTATACAAGGTGTAACAGATGTAAGTGCAGACGTTTACTGTCTACACACACCAGTGCCTTGGTTGCTTTTTCTCTGCGCCGAACAATCTGCCCGCTAACACTACTAGCTCATGTTTCCTGCATGGCCGTAACTGCACCACTAAGTGAACCACCCCTAACCATTTCGCAATCACACTTACACATCTCAACACGTGTCTTCTTGCCCAGGGGAAAATAAGTTTTAATGCCTTTCTCTTCACGGCATGAACTTTGAGGTACCACCTAACCTAAAAACATACGACTTATAATATCTATAATCATTAGTCTGCAGATGACGTAAATACCCATGTGATGTTGCCCAGTACACCGTCCTCAGGCACCAGTAGATATACCTGCACTTATACCCCTGTTACACACTGTATAACAAGGATTCTTATCTTATATTTAGAAGACATTACATTTTCAAATCAAGGAAAGGTTGAGAATGACGAAATTTTACTTACTGACCCTTTACAGTGTAGTGCGCAGCGAACATGGTTAAATTTAGTGATATGGGGATATAGGAGGTGTGATATTTAGCACACACAGCTGATATCTCTGGCAGCGACAACGATTCTAACCCGCTTCGGCATCAGCCTCAGCTTGAATGACATAAGCGGTACTGTACGTCATTTCATACTGCTACAACTCTGTACTAGATTTCATGAACCGCAGGGACTGGCGAAATGGTACTGCGCCAGCCTCTCGGCAACCCGTGACCAGATGTTTTGAGAGGGTTAGATATCTGGAGGACGTGCTTGCCAGGACAACAACCGAAAACATCGTCTGAATGACAAATGTCAGGATAGCACGAAAAATATGTAGCTTGACGGTATCTTGTTGAAATGTTACGCCAATGAAACCTCGACGATGGTGGACAGCCATCGGACATACCCTACTGACCATTAAAATTGCTACACCAAGAAGGAATGCAGATGATAAATGGGTATTCATGGGACAAATATATTATACTAGAATAGACATGTGATTACATTTTCACGCAATTTGGGTGCATAGATCCCGAGAAATCAGTACCCAAAACAATCACCTCTGGCCTTAATAACGGCCTTGATACGTCTGGGCATTGAGTCAAACAGAGCTTGTATGGCATGCAGCTTCAACACGATACCACAGTTCATCAAGACTAGTGATTGGCGTATTGTGACGAGCCAGTTGCTCGGTCCCAATTGACCAGACGTTTTCAGTTGGTGAGAGATCTGTAGAATACGCTGACCAGGGCAGCAGTCGAATATTTTCTGTATCCAGAAAGGCCCACATACGACGTGCATTATCCTGCTGAAATGTAGGGTTTCGCAAGGATCGAATGATGGATAGAGCCACGGGTCGTAACACATCTGAAATGTAGCGTCCACTGTTCAAAGTGCCGTCAATCCGAACAAGAGGTGACTGAGACGCTTAACCAATGGCGCCCCATACCATCACGCCGGGTGATACACTAGTATGGGGATGACGAGTACACGCTTCCAATGTCAGTTCACCACGATGTCGCTCAACACGGATGTTACCATCATGACGCTGTAAACAGAACCTGGATTCATCCGAAAAAATGACGTTTTGCCATTCGTGCACCCAGGTTCGTCGTTGAGTACACCACCGCAGGCGCTCCTGTCTGTGATGCAGCGTCAAGGGTAACCGCAGCCATCGTCTCCGATCTGATAGTCCATTCTGCTGCAGACGTCACTCTTCGTGCAGACGGTTATTGTCTTGCAACGGTCCCCATCTGTTGACTCAGAGATCGAGACGTGGCTGCACGGTCCGTTACAGCCATGCGGATAATATGCCTGTCAACTCGACTGCTAGTGGTACGAGGCCGTTGGGAACCAGCACGGCGTTCCGTGTTACCGTCCTGAATCCACCGATTCCATATTCTGCTAACAGTCATTGGATCACGACCAACGCAAGCAGCAGGCTACAATCCGACTTTTATCAAAGTCGGAAACGTGATGGTACGCATTTCTTCTCCTCACGCGAGGCATCACAACAACGTTTCACCAAATAACGCCGGTCAACTGCTGTTTGTGTATGAGAAATCGGTTGGAAGCTTTCCCCATGTCAGCAAGTTGTAGGTGTCACCACCGGCGCCAACCTTGTGTGAATGCTTTGAAAAGCTAATCATTTGCATATCACAGCATCTTCTTCCTATCGGTTACATTCCGCGTCTTTAGCCGTCATCTTCATGGTGTATCAATTTTAATGGCCAGTAGTGTACGTCACAACAGTTGTAACGGCTACTGTCAAAGTCACCATCTACCTGGATTCGACGTGATCGTGTTGTATATCAACGGCACACCATACCATTACGATAGGTGCTGGGCGCAAATAATGCTGACCAGTACGACCTGGAAACGTTCGTTCACCTCAGAGTCCTGACGTACCGATGCATCCAGCATGATGCTGTACGCAGACCGTGACTCGTTTGGAACGACAACGTGGTACCACACTGGGTCCAGTGTTGTCGTTGGACGGACCACTATTGACGGGTCTCTCTGCTGCGGCGTTGGGAGAAGCAGCAACGATGGTCGTCCTGCTAACAGTCCGTGGTGTTTCAGGCGTCGTCAGATTGTGCTTGAGGATATCTGTCTTCGAACTCAAACTCGTACTGGTAGATATTTCTACGTATCCACACAGGACATAACATCGTCTTCCCAAAAAAGGAACCGTCACTCAAATGTCATTTCTGAATGAGGAACCCTCTGTGAAACCTTGTTTATATACAACATGTAGATGGCGTTACACTTGCGTACTTCTTGCTGTTGCCCTGAAATCCTAATCACTTGCATATCAAAGCATATAGTTCACTCGTCTTGAAATGGATAAAAACAGGTCCTATTGTAAGTAGGCTGTTTAGGTTTTTTATTGGTAACGCCACCGCCACGTAGCGCTCTGTATGAAAATCACTGGCTGTGCCTTGTGCAGTCTGTGGCTGGTTTGCATTGTTGTCTGCCACTGTAGTGTAGCTGGATGTTAACAGCGCGTAGCGTTGCGCAGTTGGAGGTGAGCCGCCAGCAGTGGTGGACGTGGATGGCGGAGTTTGGAAATTTGTAAGAATTGATGTCATGAACTGATATGTATATATTCTGACTATTAAGGTAAATACATTGTTTGTTCTCTATTAAAATCTTTCATTTGCTAACTGTGCCTATCAGTAGTTTGTGCCTTCCGTAGTTTGAATCTTTTATTTAGTTGGCAGTAGTGGCGCTCACTGTATTGCAGTAGTTCCAGTAACGAAGTTTTTTGGTGAGGTAAGTGATTTGTGAAAGGTATTGGTTAATGTTAGTCAGGGCCATTCTTTTGTAGAGATTTTTGGAAATCAGATTGCGTTGCGCTAAAAATATTGTCTGTCAGTTTAAGTACAGTGATGCACAATTTTTCTAAGGGGACGTTTCACTATATCATTTTGAAGGGAAACTTATACCATCCTTCCTGCAAAATCTTGGCAAGTTTAGGAAACGGTGATGAAGGTGGATAGCGATCACGGACCCTTCACCTCACAGTCGGTCACAAATGGTCAATAATTAGGAGATGTGGTAATTATGGTGGCCAGAGGAGGTGCGACAATTCATCCTCGTGCTCATAAAATCAGTCCTGGATGATGCGTGCTACGTCAATAGGGGCCCTGTCGTCTTGGAACACAGCGTCATCATCGTGCAACAGACACTGTACAATGGGATAGAACTGATCAGCCAAAATGATCACATAATCCTTGGCAGTAAAGCGGTTTGCAGAGTAAGCACGAGGCCCACAGAATAAAACGATACGGCACCCCAGATACTCACCAAACCCCACCAAGTTTCACTTCTGGTCCATAAACTCGGACATAAGTTGGAGAAAACGTGAAACACGAGCCATCAGACTAAATCATATTCTTCCATTGATCCATAGTTCACATTTTATGGCTTCTGCACCACGTTTTCATGTCACATGCGTCTGCGTCACTGAAGATTGGTTTTGGAATTCTGGTCGGTCCTGCTATTCCTAGCATATGGCGCACCCTTCGCATTGTTTTGGTTGGTTGGTTGGCTCTGAACACTATGGGACTTAACATCTAAGGTCATCAGTCCCCTATAACATAGAACTACTTAAACATAACTAACCTAAGGACATCACAAACATCCATGCCCGAGGTAGGATCCGAACCTGCGACCGTTGCGGTCGCGCGGTTCCAGACTGAAGCGCTTAGAAGCGCTGGGCCTCACCCGCCGGCTATTGTTTTGGTGCTGACAGGGTTCGCGAGTACAACATTCAGTTCTACAGTGCCTTTTGCAGCTGTTGTCCTCATACTTTTCATCACTTTCCTCTTCAATGACTGACCATCACCAACACTCAACTGACACTTCCGTCCTCGTTGTGACTCACCGGTTGATGTCTTTCCGCTTTCGTTATATGCTGCACAAATCTTCGATAAGGCGCCACTCTAAACACCAAAACTTCTACATAATGTGAAGGACAATCAAACAATTTAAAATCAGAGACGGTAAAATCGTCTATATTAAACTGAGTGAAAGTCCAAATCCGCAATAACTGTTTACTATAATTTCACTGTTTGATTACCGGTCTCATACCCTGGAGGTATATCTTCGGGTCATATCTGTACATAGAACGAAACTACAAGTAAAAGCTCTAATAGTCGACATAACCTACCGAACAAAGTAGTCAGTAAATCAATGGACTCACAAAACTAACACTTCATGCGCCACGACTTCCAAGTTGCAAGTCCGCAATACAAATGTCATTCGTCGGTAAAACCTTTGATGAAAAGGAAGTTGGGCATCCGATCTGAAATATGCATGATCAGTAATACACCTCCAAAATACTGTCAAACGAGAAGACCAGACAGCACATGACAGGATATGATAGGATATAATCGTCATTATCCACGGGGGAAACAAAGAATTAAACGACGCCCAATCCATGGGAGTCATCAACGTACTAGATGTCAAACAGAACTGCAGGTTACAGCACTAGCATCTGCATTTAAGCTCAAATATGATTTCTCTCGGTATTTCCCTATTTTTTTCGTACCCCTTTATAGATATAGATTTATTTTCCCTGGTGAAAAAACAAAAATCAAGTTTATGAAGATAGAAATAAATTTTGGGGGTGTCAAATTACATGGTTTCCTTTTGAACTCCATTTATTTTACGTTAACGATAGTGAAAGTTTTCTAGGAATTTATCCCTTAAACAGTGAGCAGAGTGTAGTACAGAAGCTGCCCTGTTTGCAGTATTTAGTACCGTTTTATTAGAATAGAGTATCATAATTGTAAAAATGTACTACAATGTTTTCACATCAAACCCTTCCAGAATATTGGGAAGGCTACCTGTTTAAAACCGAGTACGATTGCTGCACTTTCAGAAATTACATCTGGGCTTGCCTAAAGCCGAGTACATAACAGAACATGAGGATCTAATTCAGCCTCTTTGAAAATTTGGTGTTCGACTTAATCATATTACCTGCTACTCATACCCATTACAAAAAAGTTTCTCCGTATTTTATATGGTTCCTCCCTTTATTATTGCGATAGAAGAGTAATCCTTTCATTGCGAATTGGTAAGAGTCGCTGCTACCTTTTATCGTGCGGGAGCGTTTGAAAGGTTCGAGACTGAAAAAAATCGATGCAATGCCCCTCTTTAGCACCGTAACATCCGAATTTTGCTATGTAATTGATTTACGCTTCCATGACAGCACCGCAGGTTACATGGTTCAGTAATTAAAAGCACTGCGCCATTGCAGGACACGATACAGAAAGTAGGAAAAAGGAAAGAGAGAGATCCTGTTACGCCGGATGAAAATGAAATAAAGGGCGTTTAGCAGAAGCCGCGCTCTATGTGTCATACAGAGGCACAAAATTTTGTAAAGGCACTTTTCCACGTTGGTACTCCAATCGACCTCATCTTATCTCTCTCATTTCTCTTTCTGCATCCTCTTTTTTTATCTTACAGCCTTCTTCTATATCTTTTTGCCTACTTTTCCGTTATCTCTATATTTACCTTTTTACACTGTTATTACACAAAACGAGTAAGCTATTGTCATTTATAATTGAACTTTCTAACTTTTCCATTTGCATTTGCCTCGGACAGCAGCTGGTTCTATTTAAACTGTCGTCACGATCATATTTTCTTATTATTTAGAAATATTTAAACGCGGGAAAATTATTATTGTAGGTCTAATATCTTCTCTAAACTATGAAGTTTATATTTAGCTTGAAACCACTAAGCAGTAGGCAAGTTAATCTTTATGATCGCACCTCAAATATTTGCTCATTTACTTGTGCAATGAGACACACGTTTACTCAGTATGAAAGTAATTGTTAACAATGTTAATCATACCACCGCAAGAAACCTTTGTATTTTGCTTTATGCTCATAATATCGTGACTGCTTCTTCCGTGAGAGAAAATATCAGCTACTCATTCTGACAAGATATAGCCGCTTTAGTCAGTTTCTGACTGAACGTCAAAGAAACAGAGCGCTTTGAAATACACTATCAGACAAAGAAAAGTTGAAGCACCCAAAGGATGAGTAGGAAACTAAATAAAATCTCATGGACTGATAGGGCATGTGATGATATATTGGCGATTATAAAATCGCGTCAAATTTATAAAGAGCTGGGCAGTATGACCCCATTTATCAGCATGATCTTTTCTGGCCTGGACGCATACACTGATTCGTATGGGAAGAGTTTAATAAGGCCCTAGAAGCCTCTGCAGAATAAAACTGACCCACAATTGTTGTAACTGGTCGTTGATATGCTGGATACTGATAATGGCATGGAATTCACGTACGAATTCGTCTTGCATGAGCAGTGTCCCGATGAAAAATGATGTCACTGCACTGTCATATGAGAGGTACCAAATGAGGACGCAGAATGTCCAGGACGTACCATACCGCTGTACCGTCGGAGTTCCTTTGGTCGCCACATCTTGTCAAAAGGAGTAACACTTCTGCAGCTTTCCAAAAAACCTCTCCGGATTGCCGCCACACTCGTCGACGATGGTCACTCGGAGTAATGCATCAAAGTGGCCAATACGTTTTTTGTTGCATTGTAATGTATATTTATATTTACTGTCTGTGTGGTAATGTGAAGTTGAAGTCGTGAGATTAGATAAGCAATTAAGTTCGCAAGTGATCTCGCAATTGTTTAAAAGTGATCAATACAAATGTTAATCACAAATGCATTGAACTGCGTACTGGAACATTCGTAGCGGAAGTACAGCCTGTTGCGATAACACTGTCCTATTAGCAATAATATGGGGTGTTCAAAAAGCCTCTCCGCAGTGCCGTATGATTGTTAGCCGTGCATGCCGTATGCCGCAGTGAATATACCGAAATGAAATTCAGTGAAATACAAGTTATTTATTTATTGAATATTCATTTTTACTTACAAATTTTTACATTAAATGTTGAAAATGTTCCCCCTGTTGTTGAATACACAAGCTGTAACATTTCTTCTGTAACAGAAGCAGTGAAAGTGGAAACTGCAGTTTTCAATTCATCGATGGATTTTGGTCGGTATTTTTAGACTGTTGCTTTCGCTGCACCCCAGAAGAAAAAGTCAGGTGGTGTTAGGTCAGGCGATTGCGGAGGCCAAAGTTCCTGCGAAATTATACGATCACCAAACATATTAGCAATTAGTGACATTGAAACGCGAGCTGTGTACGCGGTTACATCATCTTGTTGAAATTAACCGTTCAGTATTTCACTTACCACAAATTCTCCTATGAACGAGTATAGAATATCACTGTAGTAACGTTGTGCGTTTGTTTCGTTGAAAAATATGGGACCCACATTCCGAAGTCTAGAAATTTTCAATCCAAGTTCCTATTTTCACAAAATGAAGTGGTTCCTCATGAGTACACAATGGATTTGCAGTACTCCACAAACGAGAATTTTGCGGGTTCATGTACCCGGATAAATGAAACCACGCCTCATCAGTGAAAAACGTTTAATTAAGAATATCCCTTCCATTTCATTGAATGAAATTTTTGAACCATTGACGATAATGCAGTCTCTTGCCATGATCAGTATTTTTCAGTTCTTGCACGACTGTCGCTTTGTATGGGACAAGTTCTAATTTTTCCTTACAGCTGTGTGGGCCGTTCCGACACTAACATCGATTTCCTGGGCGAGTTTTCTTACTGAATTGTTCGGACTCATGGACATTTTATCTGAAATATCGAGTAGTTTATCCCAGACAAAACGCTAGGACGACCACTTCTCTGTGCATCTGTCACTGAACCCGTACTTCGAAATTCGTTAATCAAATCTCGCACAGTATCGCGATGTGGAAGAGTTGTCTCCCGGAAAACTGAATTAAATATTTGACGAACAGAAACCGTGTAATTACCGTCAGCTTTGTACACTTGTTCCACTAATAACACGCATTCTTCTATGGTTAGCATTTCAACAGTGCCTAAAACGAAACAAACGAACAAAGGAAGTTAAGTTATACGTTCACGTCTAAATGTAATGACGCACACCAACCATATCACTGACGCGGGCTGAGATAAACGAAAGAAGGTAATGTTATTGGGAGAATCCACTCTAAGTTAATTAACCCAGGGAGGCGAACGTTTATACGGCACGCGCAACTGACGACCACCAGGCACTGCGGAGAGACTTTTTGAACACCCCGTATGAGCAACCTCACTGCGAGAAAAATATGAAATATAAATAATTACCAAAAATGACCTGTCTAAAAAGTATATCACTGTTGAAATGTTAATTGTATAGCACGTAAATTGTAAATAGCCTACCTGTTTGCGCAATGAAAAAAATCTATGCTGCCGCTGTCTCCAAACTATTCTTGCTGCTGCTGTTATGTTAGGTAAGAAATAAAAATTCAGATTATTATTAATGTGATGTGTGATGCGAGCTTTAAAATATAGAGACATCCACAAAACTTCTGTGCTAATAAATCTCATTACTGCAGTGACCATTGCGAATTAAATTTATTTCACTGAGAAAGACGGGAAAGCTAAATTATGTGAAACTTGGAATAAAGAGACGCAAGCTGATTGATGGAAAGCGCTGCAGTCATGGACTGTGCGGCTCGAAACGGCGGAGTTTCGAGTCGTCCCTAGCGCATGGGTGTGTGTGTTTGTTCTTAGGATAATTTCGGTTAAGTAGTGTGTGAGCTTAGGGACTGATGACCCTAGCAGTTAAGTCCAATAAGATTTCCCACACATTTTGTAAGTAGGCTGTTTAGGTTTGTATATTGGTAACTAACGCCCCGTAGCGCTCTGTATGAAAATCACTGGCTGTGCTGTATGCAGTCTGTGGCTGGTTTGCATTGTTGTGTGCCATTGTAGTGTTGGGCAGTTGGCTGTTAAAAGCGCGTAGCGTTGCGCAGTTGGAGGTGAGCCGCCAGCAGTGGTGGATGTGGGGAGAGAGATGGCGGAGTTTTGAGAGCGGACGATCTGGACGTGTGTCCATCAGAAAGAGCAAATTTGTAATATTGGATAACATTGACTGATTTTTGAACACTATTAAGGTAAATACATTGTTTGTTCTCTATCAAAATCTTTCATTTGCTAACTATGCCTATCAGTAGTTAGTGACTTCAGTGGTTTGATTCTTTTATTTAGCTGGCAGTAATGGCGCTCGCTGACGATGCTGAAATAAGTTTAGAGAAAGAAGGTAAGTCAATAGCTTTGAAAGTCAAACCATGACGAAGAAATTAATCGACTTTACCTCCGGTTAGACGGAACTTGCTTTTTGGGGTGGAACTGGAGTGGCTCTGATTGCTTCTAACTTTTCATGATCCGGCTGAATGCCTTCAGAAGAAATAATATGTCCCAAAAACGGCACCTTTGTCCTACCGAATTCAGACTTGTTATTTTAACTTGACATTAACAATACTCTGCAAGTACTGACATAGATGATATCGACGGCGCATTTGATACTAATGCGTTAATTCAGAATAAAATTCAAACAATTGAGAATTGTAATAACACTGATAGGCAGGACCTTTTTGAGATTTTACAAGCACATTCCACAGTTTTTAGTCACAAAACAGGAACAATCAATGGATTTCAATACCAATTTCGTGTTCGTGAGCATACTAAATTTTGTGTTAGACCATACGTAATTCCAGCACATTATAGGGACCGTGTTAGAACAGAAATACAATCTATGATTGACGAGGGCATTATTGAGTATGCAGTAAGCTCATACAACAATCAATTACATGTTGTTGAGAAGAAAAATGGATCGATCAGGCTTGTCTTAGATTCGAGACAAATCAATACTATCATCATTCCTTAAACAGATACGCCGCATGGTGTAAAAGTGTTGTCTTCTATTGATCTCAGATCCAGCTTTTATCAGATCGAACTTCATCCAGAATGTAGAAAATACACAGCTTTCCTTTGTTTCGGCGTTTGTTATCAGTTTCGGAAACTTCGTTATGGTTTGAACATTTCTTCAGCAGCCTTCATTCACGGGCTAAATTCCATATTAGCTGAGTTCTTAAAACATCACCTTATATGTGGACGATATTCTGATAGAAGAAGCCTCATGGGAACAACATAATCGCTTCCTCAACAGCGTGTTACATATTTTTGCAGAATCTGGAATTGCAGTTAACTTGGAAAAGTCTGAATTCGGTAGGACAAAGGTGAAGTTTTTGGGACGTATCATTTCTTCTGAAGGCATTCAGCCGGATCCTGAAAAGTTAGAAGCAATCAGAGCCATTCCAATTCCATCCCCAAAAAGCAAGTCCGCTGTTTTCTAGGTCTCGTAAACTTTTACCGTCGTTTTCTGAACATGCAATTTCTAGTTACACCAAAACTTTGTTCTCTCACTGGAAAAAAATACTATTTGGAACTGGGACGAACAAGCACAGTTGGAATTCAATTCTTTGAAAGAATCGCTACTTAACGCGCCAATACTAGCTCATCCAGATCTGTCACAAGATTTCTGCTTTATCACGGATTCTTCTATAGTCAGTCTTGGTGCCCATTCATTTCAAGAAGCCACAGAAAATGACACTACTGTTCAGAAAACCTTTGCTTTTGCTAGCCGAGTGCTAACAAAATCTGAAAAAAACTCCGTTTCTGAATTAGAAGCTTTAGCTATCGTTTGGGCATTTAACAAATTCCGTTTCTTCCTTTCTGGTAAGCACGTAAAAGTATAAAGTGAACATCGTGCATTACAATTTCTTATGTCTTCAAAATTAAACCATGACAGGTTAATACGTTGGGCATTGTTTATGCAAGAATTCCACTTCACAATAGTCTACAATCCCGGCAAGGAGAACATTGCTGAGGACGCACTGTCACGCGCACCGGCTGGGCTTGAGAAAAGTAACACAGAAGGCAACCTAGAGAAAAATTTCAGTATTCTTTACATTCATAAAGTCGCCTTTGAAAACTTCATGACCACATCTTTAAAGGACATAGTTCATTAACAAGATAAAGATCCGATTTGGAAAGACATCAAAAGTAAATGGCATGAAAAGACACACACTCATATTCGGCGTTATTATCTGGTTAGAAACAACATACTGTTCAAACGCTGCACTGTTGATGGCAAGCTACGGGTACTTTGCATTCCTGACGATTTTGTTAATAAGCTCTTTTGGTACATTCACTTCAGCTACGCACATTTTGGTACACGAAAATGTTATCATATTTTTCGAACGGCTTGTTATTTTAACAATATAGAAAAGAGAATTCGAAGAGTCTTGTCTATTTGTAAACTTTGTCAAAATGTGAAATCATCTACTATCTCAGATCGTGTTCCGTTGTTTCCTATCATTCCTTCTAAATTAAAAGAATTTGCTGCTGTTGATCTCTTGGGACCCCTTGTCAGAACATCATATGGATTTTCGTACGTTCTAGTCGCTGTTGAACTTACTTCAAAATTTGTTTCTTTCACTCCTTCACGTAAAGCCACTGGACAGTCTGTATCCAACGCCTTTGTTAAAAATTTCTTACTTGAAGTTGGACACGTTAGTAAAGTAATTGCAGATAACGGACCACAATTCAGGTCTGCTGTTTGGTCACGCATGCTTCGTAACCATAAAATCAAACCTGTTTTTATTTCATAGTACTCACCACATTGTAACCCATCTGATCGGATTATAAAAGAAATCAATAAACTTTGCGGACTTTATTGTCACAGAAAGCATCAGCATTGGGACAGATATTTACACTTATTTCAAAATGTGCTGAATGAAATGCCTCATGACTCCATTGCTTTACCACCTATTCTTGTACTGAAGAATGAAGAAACTCCGAACACAATCAGAGAGCTTGTAAGTTTTCCGAATACACGTAAACTTCGACACAAAGACATAATTGATTTGGCTACTAAAAATATAAAATCTGCCGCAGACAAAAGGAGAAAACTACGCGGTAAGGCAAATGGAAAGAAATTATATATTGGTCAGAAAGTTCTGATTATAGCTCATTCATTGTCACATAAGAATAAACACTTGAGTCACAAATTCTTTCTTATTTACAATGGGCCTTACAGAATCCGACGTATACCACATGATAATTGCGTACTAGGAAGAGAAAAAGAATTGCACTACATTTCACATGTAAAACCGTTTATTGAGAGACAATCTGTTGTTTTTTTTTAACTTCGTCTTTGCCATATAACTTTTCACTTTACAATACTACTATGCTTTGTCAGACGTAGAATCTGTTGAAATGCAACAATGTTTGAAGTTAAATATCCAGTCAAGAACCAAGAGAACTTATTTAAACAGAAATTACGAATGCATTGTTATTCTTGCTTGTTAGTACATTCTTGCTTGTTAGTTGCACGATTACGTAACGACTGTGAATATCCATTACACAAATGGATAACTTCATACTTATGAAATTGTATTTCGTCTGCACTTTGTGAACTGTTCATATTTTTTCAGAACCTTTGTGATACTATGAGAGCTTTGAATGATATATTTGGTATGGGATCATGATTTTTAAAGTACGTTTGAATTAGATGACACTATTGAAATGAGCTGAGAATCTTTTTAGGTTTTGAAATTATTGCAGAAAGCTACGACGATTTTGAGATTTGGCTGAGTTTTTATGATGTTATTGCAATGATGGCAACGTGTATTATGCTGTTGAGGTATGTTTATGATCAATAAGCTGATGTTATATGAGGAATTTGATTATACTACGTATTTATTATGATGAAATATTGAAGAAGTGTCGACGAATATGTTTATGTGTAATAAGGTAAGGAATAATGAGTGGTGGTTAGGGACTTGTGAAAAAGAATGTTGGAAACCAAGAATCTTACTTTAAGAGTTATGAAATGTGTGTAAATGCGTGAATGTATCACAATGCCAGCGACAATTTTTTTTGGACACTGTTATATTTATAGGATTTTGTTTCTACACATTTGTAACGCAAATTCTCGACCTGTGAAATTTTTATTTGAGACTGTCACTGTAGTGGAAACTTATGTCGTAAATATTTCGGTAAGGAGGTAGGTCACCTTGACGTAATGCACTGTAAGCACCCAGCTGTGTGACAGTCACCTGGAAAAAAGCCATTAGTGTGTACCTTAGGTGGAGAAAAAAGAGGCCATTAACCTCGCTATTGACATTCCGTTGTAGAAAGCATCGCAAATATGACACGTTATTACTTGGAAACATATGATTATACTGTGGAGCACGTACTTTGTACTACTTACTGAAATGCTTATGAATTGATGGGAAATATTGGTACATCTGCACACCTGATTATGACAAGTATCTTTCTACGAGAATTGAGAGAATTTCTACTAACTTATGAAATGCCTCATGACTACTAAATGATATTTTTATGCTTTACTTTGTACATAGTTGCTTATTTTGTTTAATATCTGGTTTCCAGCTGTGTTGCAGCATTGGTTTTATAAAATAAAATTAAATGCATTTGCTAATGTGAACACTTTCTGTCAACAGTTCTATTAAATAATAATTTTATGATCCAAATTCTTCGAAAAAGGAGCACTTGGAAAGAAAAGAACAATAAGAAGGGATTAATAACAGTTACTGCATACATCATTTTCTTTTCAACTACTTGGTAATTTTTTTGGTGGAATAACTTCTTGTGGTGTACCACTTTAATTACAAAGACATTAAGATTTGAATATACATTTCCCTTACCTGCATTGTTGTCATTAGTGTACTATTTTTTCTGCTTGTAGGTTTGTCATGTTTAGGTATAAGTTATTACATTTACTGCTGCTTGCTTTGCCAATTTGCATTTTTTTAACTTTGCTGTCTGGTTAATTGTTTTGTGCTGCTGCATTGTCTCGTCCTTTAGTATATATATCTGAGCTCAGTAGATTTAAGTTAGCTTAAGATGGGGAAGGCTATATAAGAGAACGAGTTGTGATAAATTGGAAGAAATGCATTGAGAAGCAATAAGAAAATGGTTTGGCCAAAAAAAGTAGTGGACAGTGGAGAAAAGCTATTTTTGAAAGAGGATATGAACAGAATACAGAAAGCATGATTGTATAGGATTTTTTTGGTGGAAACAAATGTTGAAATAAGACAAATATCTATGGAATTAAGTTTTGGGTTGGACTGCAGTACCAAATGTTACGCTGAAAACAAACCCTGACCTTTCCTCCTGTGTTATCCCTCTATGTGTTTGTGTACTCTTGTGTATTTGTGTTTTTCCTGTCTTTATGTGTTTAGCTAATGAGAGTTACGTTGTAGAATTTTTCTAATACTATCCAGAATGAGATTTTCACTCTGCAGCGGAGTGTGCGCTGATATGAAACTTCCTGGCAGATTAAAACTGTGTGCCCGACCGAGACTCGATCTCGGCACCTTTGCCTTTCGCGGGCAAGTGCTCTACCATCTGAGCTACCGAAGCACGACTCACGGCCGGTACTCACAGCTTTACTTCTGCCAGTATCCGTCTCCTACCTTCCAAACTTTACAGAAGCTCTCCTGCGCAAGCTTGCAGAACTAGCACACCTGAAAGAAAGGATATTGCGGAGACATGGCTTAGCCACAGCTTGGGGGATATTTCCAGAATGAGATTTTCACTCTGCAGCGGAGTGTGTGCTGATATGAAACTTCCTGGCAGATTAAAACTGTGTGCCCGACCGAGGCTCGAACTCGGCACTTTTGCCTTTCGCGGACAAGTGCTCTACCATCTGAGCTACCGAAGCACGACTCACGGACGGTACTCACAGCTTTACTTCTGCCAGTATCCGTCTCCTACCTTCCAAACTTTACAGAAGCTGATCTAATACTATGTTATTTGCTTTGTAAAGATGTTTAGACATTATTTATTCTGTTCTGTTTTAATGCTCATATGTGAAATTAATGTTTCGAAAACTATTCTCATTATTTTATATATTTCATTATGTCATAATTCCTGCAACACTGATGTATATGTTTATTTCTATTCTTTTCTAAAGCCTCTATTACTACAAATGTTATCTGTTTTATTCTGTTTTTAATAAGTTTTCTGTAGCTTTATAATTGTATTCTCATGTTATAAAATTGTAATGGACACCAGTTCATCAGATTAAGTAATTTGTGAGCATTCATTTCACTGCACATGTTTCTGTTGGTCATTATACATGCACAGTATGTGAGAAGCAGGGACTGTTAGTGTTTGCACATGTATTGATAATTCAGCAAGGGACTGGTTAACAGCACTGCTGGTTCTAAGGACAATTCCAAAAACTTTGTGCTTGCACAAGCGGTGGTTTATTGACTTGCTATATTCTCCGCAAGACTCCTCGATCGTGATTGTGCACCTGCACAGTCGCAATAGATTGCTGCTGGCCGTCTCTACAAGGACTATAGTGGGTCTGCACCTTCGATGGCCCACCAATACCATTATTTCTAGAAGGACTACAGTGGGTCTGCATCTTTGATGACCCACCAATACCATTATTTCTACAAGGACTACAGTGGGTCTACACCTTCGATGGCCCACCAATACCATTGTGTCTACAAGGACTGCAGTGGGTCTGCATCTCTGGTGGCCCACCAATACCATACGTGGGTCTGCTCTGTGATAACCTACCTACCGATATCCTTCAAAACTTCGACTGACTGTCCTGTGGGTTTGCTCTGTTGTGGCCCATTACCTGTCTGCACGTCAAGAGTCAGCACTGTCTTTCCGTTGGAAGGACAACACTGCTTCTTCAAGACTGCATGGAAATCCACTACTTCCATGTGCATTTTCTTTTACTGCTCAGACTTTGTGCATAAAATAGTAATTAATACTATGATGAATGGTCAGGACTGCCCTTATGGACTGTGAGAAAATTTTAGCTTTTGACCAACATTGCATCAATAAGTGTGTGCATTTGATATCTTTGTTATTGTAATTATGAAAAATTTTATCAAATCCTTATTGGCCACTGCCCAAAAAAAGGTGTTAAATTTTTTGTGGGAAGCATGGGGCTATGTAAGTAGACTGTTTAGGTTTTTATATTGGTAACGCCACGTAGCGCTCTGTATGCAAATCACTGGCTGTGCTGTGTGCAGACTGTGGCTGATTTGCGTTGTTGTCTGCCCTTGTTGTGTTGGGCAGTTGGCTGTTAAAAGCGCGTAGCGTTGCGCAGTTGGAGGTGAGCCGCCAGCAGTGGTGGATCTGGGGAGAGAGATGGCGGAATTTTGAGAGCGGACAATCTGGACATGTGTTCATCAGAAAGAGCAAATTTGTAATATTGGATATCATTGACTGATATATATATTATCACTTTTGAACACTATTAAGGTAAATACATTGTTTGTTCTCTATCAAAATCTTTCATTTGCTTACTATGCCTATCAGTAGTTAGTGCCTTCAGTAGTTTGAATCTTTTATTTAGCTGGCAGTAGTGGTGCTCGCTGTATTGCAGTAGTTCGAGTAACAAAGATTTTTGTGAGGTAAGTAATTTGTTAAACGTATAGGTTAATGTTAGTCAGGGCCATTCTTTTGTAGGGATTTTTGAAAGTCAGATTGCGTTGCACTAAAAATATTTTGTATCACTTTAGTGTTGATCAGAATAAGTAAAGAGAATAATGTCTGAGTACGGTCAGTTTTGTTCAGCTGTTTGAAAATCAAATAATATAAGAGGTTTATCATCACAGTATTCATTAATTTTTCTAAGGGGATGTTTCATGATGAAAGCTGATTGATGGAAAGGCTAAGGAGGGGAAGAAATCCAGTGTGCACTCCGTGTGCTCCCTGCCGCCGTTGGATAAGCAGCCGCTGCAGCAAGTCGTATAACCCTAGCTTACTTATTTGTTAGATAGTTTAATTAATTTTTTTGCGTGTTTTTGGGTACTTGCATTGTTTAATTCATACATTTCGGGCGTATTATAGTATTTGACAGTTGTAGCATCGCGCTTTAGTGTTTACTTCGTAGATTCTTATTTAAATTGCATGTGAGTTTCGTATAGGAGGTGCAATTTCGAGTTTTAGTTACTGTAATCGTAAATTCAGCAGATTGTAGCGCAGTCGTTAGGCATTTGTACAGGTTAGTTGATACATTCTTTGTGTGTTCCGCTTGCGTTATCTAGGCACGGACTCGTGTTTCAGTAACTGTTGTTAAACATCAATTAGAATGGACAGGGACTGCGATTGCTGTGTTCGGATGAGGGCTGACTTGGCATCCCTTCGCTCACAGCTGCAATCGGCGCTGACTTCGGTCGCGCAGCTTGAGGCTGTTGCCAATGGGCACCACTGTGGGGAGCCGGACTCGGGTATCACGGGGATGTCAACCGGGACCCGTCTGTCCCCAGATCGGTCTGCCGCTGTGGTTGCCCCGGTTGCTGCCCGCAGTGGGGCTGAGCCCTCGCCTGTGGTTGATTGGGAGGTCGTTCCAAGGCGTGGCAGGCAGCGAAAGGCGTCCCCGGAGGCTGATCAGAAAGCCTCCCCGGTGCGTCTGACAAACCGGTTTCAGGCACTGTCTCTGGCTGAGCCAGATGCAGCCGCCTGCCCTGTTTCAGAGGATCATTCTCAGCCTTCAAGGTCCGGGCAATCGCAGAGGGTGGGCTTACTGGTAGTTGGGAGCTCCAATGTTAGGCGCGTAATGGGGCCCCTTAGGGATATGGCGGCTAAGGAGGGGAAGAAATCCAGTGTGCACTCCGTGTGCATTCCGGGAGGAGTCATTCCTGATGTGGAAAGGGTCCTTCCGGATGCCATGAAGAGCACAGGGTGCAGCCAGCTGCAGGTGGTGGCACATGTCGGCACTAATGATGTGTGTCGCTTTGGATCAGAGGAAATTCTCTCTGGATTCCAGCGGCTATCTGATTTGGTGAACGCTGCCGGTCTTGCTTACGAGATGAAGGCAGAGCTGACCATCTGCAGCATCGTTGACAGAACCGACTGCGGACCTTTGGTGCAGAGCCGGGTGGAGGGTCTGAATCAGAGGCTCAGACGGTTTTGCGACCGTATTGGCTGCAGATTCCTTGACTTGTGCCATAGGGTGGTGGGGTTTCGGGTTCCGCTGAATAGGTCAGGAGTTCACTACACTCAGCTGGCGGCTACACGGGTAGCGGAGGCTGTGTGGCATGGACTGGGCGGTTTTTTAGGTTAGAAGGCCTCGGGAAAGTGCGGGATGGGCTGCAATGTCAAAGGGTGCTTGGCAATTACAGGACGTGCTTGGATCAAGGAACAGTCGGAATTATAGTTGTAAACTGTTGTAGTTGCGCTGGAAAAGTCCCTGAGCTTCAAGCACTAATAGAAAGCACAGAAGCTGATATCGTTATAGGTACAGAAAGCTGGCTAAAGCCTGAAATAAGTTCTGCAGAGATTTTTACGAAGTCTCAGACGGTGTTCAGGAAAGATAGATTAGGCAGAATTGGTGGTGGAGTGTTGGTGTCTGTCAGTAGTGGTTTATCTTGTAGTGAAGTCGAAGTAGATACTTCGTGCGAATTGGTGTGGGTGGAGGTTATACTTAACAGCCGAATTAAGTTAATAATTGGCTCCTTCTACCGACCCCCAGACTCCGATGATACAGTTGCGGAACAGTTCAGAGAAAGTTTGAGTCTCGTAACAAATAAATACCCCACTCATACGGTTATAGTTGGTGGGGACTTCAACCTACCCTCGGTATGTTGGCAAAAATACTTGTTCAAAACCGGTGGTAGGCAGAAAACGTCTTCCGAGATTGTCCTAAATGCATTCTCCGAAAATTATTTAGAGCAGTTAGTCCACGAACCCACGCGAATTGTAAATGGTTGCGAAAACACACTTGACCTCTTGGCCACAAACAATCCAGAGCTGATAGAGAGCATCATGACTGATACAGGGATTAGTGATCACAAGGTCATTGTAGCTAGGCTCAATACCATTTCTTCCAAATCCATCAGAAACAAACGCAAAATAATTTTATTTAAAAAAGCGGATAAAGTGCCACTAGAAGTCTTCCTAAAAGACAATTTCCATTCCTTCCGAACTGACTATGCGAATGTAGACGAGATGTGGCTCAAATTCAAAGACATAGTAGCAACAGCAATTGAGATATTCATACCTCATAAATTGGTAAGAGATGGAACGGATCCCCCGTGGTACACAAAAAAGGTCCGAACGCTGTTGCAGAGGCAACGGAAAAAGCATGCGAAGTTCAGAAGAACGCGAAATCCTGAAGATGGGCTAAAATTTACAGACGCGCGAAATTTGGCACGTACTTCGATGCGAGATGCCTTTAATAGGTTCCACAACGAAACATTGTCTCGAAATTTGGTAGAAAATCCGAAGAAATTCTGGTCGTATGTAAAGTACACAAGCGGCAAGACGCAGTCAATACCTTCGCTGCGCAGTGCCGATGGTACTGTTATCGACGACTGTGCCGCTAAAGCGGAGTTATTGAACGCAGTTTTCCGAAATTCCTTCACCAGGGAAGACGAATGGAATATTCCAGAATTTGAAACACGAACATCTGCTAGCATGAGTTTCTTAGAAGTAGATACCTTAGGGGTTGCGAAGCAACTCAAATCGCTTGATACGGGCAAGTCTTCAGGTCCAGATTGTATACCGATTAGGTTCCTTTCAGATTACGCTGATACTATAGCTCCCTACTTAGCACTCATATACAACCGCTCGCTCACCGATAGATCTGTACCTACAGATTGGAAAATTGCGCAGGTCGCACCAGTGTTCAAGAAGGGTAGTAGGAGTAATCCATTTAACTACAGACCTATATCATTGACGTCGGTTTGCAGTAGGGTTTTGGAGCATATACTGTATTCAAACATTATGAATCACCTCGAAGAGAACGATCTATTGACACGTAATCAGCATGGCTTCAGAAAACATCGCTCTTGTGCAACGCAGCTAGCTCTTTATTCGCACGAAGTAATGGCCGCTATCGACAGGGAATCTCAAGTTGATTCCGTATTTCTAGATTTCCGGAAAGCTTTTGACACCGTTCCTCACAAGCGACTTCTAATCAAGCTGCGGAGCTATGGGGTATCGTCTCAGTTGTGCGACTGGATTCGTGATTTCCTGTCAGGAAGGTCGCAGTTCGTAGTAATAGACGGCAAATCATCGAGTAAAACTGAAGTGATATCAGGTGTTCCCCAGGGAAGCGTCCTGGGACCTCTACTGTTCCTGATCTATATAAATGACCTGGGTGACAATCTGAGCAGTTCTCTTAGGTTGTTCGCAGATGATGCTGTAATTTACCGTCTAGTAAGGTCATCCGAAGACCAGTATCAGCTGCAAAGCGATTTAGAAAAGATTGCTGTATGGTGTGTCAGGTGGCAGTTGACGCTAAATAACGAAAAGTGTGAGATGATCCACATGAGTTCCAAAAGAAATCCGTTGGAATTCGATTACTCGATAAATAGTACAATTCTCAAGGCTGTCAATTCAACTAAGTACCTGGGTGTTAAAATTACGAACAACTTCAGTTGGAAGGACCACATATATAATATTGTCGGGAAGGCGAGCCAAAGGTTGCGTTTCATTGGCAGGACACTTAGAAGATGCAACAAGTCCACTAAAGAGACAGCTTACACTACACTCGTTCGTCCTCTGTTAGAATATTGCTGCGCGGTGTGGGATCCTTACCAGGTGGGATTGTCGGAGGACATCGAGAGGGTGCAAAGAAGGGCAGCTCGTTTTGTATTATCGCGTTATAGAGGAGAGAGTGTGGCAGATATGATACACGAGTTGGGATGGAAGTCATTACAGCATAGACGTTTTTCGTCGCGGCGAGAGCTTTTTACGAAATTTCAGTCACCAACTTTCTCTTCCGAATGCGAAAATATTTTGTTGAGCCCAACCTACATAGGTAGGAATGATCATCAAAATAAAATAAGAGAAATCAGAGCTCGAACAGAAAGGTTTAGGTGTTCGTTTTTCCCGCTCGCTGTTCGGGAGTGGAATAGTAGAGATAGTATGATTGTGGTTCGATGAACCCTCTGCCAAGCACTTAAATGTGAATTGCAGAGTAGTCATGTAGATATAGATGGAAAGCGCTGCAGTCATGGACTGTGCGGCTTGTCACGGCGGAGGTTCGAGTCCTCCTTCGGGCTTGGGTATGTGTGTTTGTCCTTAGGATAATTTAGGTTACGTAGTGTGTAAGCTTAGGGACTATGACCTTAGCAGTTAGGTCCCATAAGGTTTCACACACATTTAAACATATGAACATATGTGGAAACACAGTGGCGACTGTATTGACAAAACATTCCATCACTAAGAAAAAATCTTTTATCACCTGAAATATTAAAAATTCATTTTACGTTAATAATGGAAAAACTGAAAAAATACTCTTTACATTCTTACAGACATGTATGCTATCCATCTCTGAAGAAAAATCTGTTAGTCACACATTGTTACATTGCCATAAAAATCTTCAATTCTAAATTCCTGACCACATTAATTACTACGTTTGTCTGTCTCGTCAAATACGCTATTACAGTACCTTCAGAAGTATTCTGAATGAATTTACAAAATATTTCTCCGTAAATGAAAAATAATACAAGGAAATTATTGTTGGCACACTCCATCACAATATACAACACGTGTCCTCTCCCTCTTCAACACTGCATTCCACTCACAAGCAAAGGTTCTACTAACAGTCTGACATTTTGCATTCCAGAGTGACATTCAAAATACTGCCAAAATTACAATGTTCTGAATAAAACTAAACCCTTACATGCAGAACCGTGTTCATCGCTGAACGTAATGCGACGCTGTTCACCAACAGTCCATGCATTGAGGCCATGACATGACTCCAATTACTCCAAACGCAGACCTTTTTTTGTAGTCACTGGAGCGACGAACGGTACCTAGCGATCTAAAAACAGGGACGGTCAGTCCCATTTTCAAGGAGGACTGTCCAATAGATACACATAATTATTGGCCTATAACGCCGACGTCAGTCTGTGGGAGTAGTATGGAACATATTTTATGCTCACGTATTAGGACGTAAACGAAAATCTCCTTCCTTAAAATCAACATATATTCCGCAAACAAAGATCTTGCGAGACTCTGCTCGTTCTGTTAGTTCAGAGCGCTGCAGACAAAGGCGCCTAGATTGGGCCGTGTTATTGACTTCCGGAAGGTATTTGATACAGTTCCGTGCTGCTGTTTAGTAAACAAATTACGAGCTTGTGGAGTATCGGACCAGATTTCTGACTGGATTAAGACATCCTTACAGACAGAAATGAACACGTGATGTTTAAAGCGAAATGCTGCAGCCAGCGGAGAACTACATGCAAGGCGTCGGATTCCAAAACAATAACATTTGAGCCAGAAAAGACTGCAAGGATTCAGTTCTTCCTTTAGCATGTTTATAGTAATTCCGAGAAAGTTTGTAATTCAAATAGATGAACTGTACAATATCAGACTTAGAAACTGAACAACGTAATTGAAAACAGCAAACTGTTAAGATTCGCCTTGCTCCGGTGGCTCTATTCCAACATAGATCAACAAGGACAAAATAAACTAAAACAGGGAAAAAAGAAACATTTACACAAGCAGATGTAGCATACCAATAAACTAACAAAAATCGACATTTAGTTATCAGCTCGAAGCAGCCAATGACCCACTACTAAAGAACATTTTGAAGCAAATGGGCAACGATAAAAGATGTACAAATAAATTTAAGAGACAACACTCAGCTAGCTTCAGCCAACAGTAATATATTGAACCATGCACACTCAAACCATCCCAAATGATAGTCCTACATTACAGTTGGCGCTGGAACCCAATAAACTGCCAGAAACCCACCGCAATGTACACAGCTTGGCATTTTAAAAATCATATAAAAGTGCACAAATATAATCTGAATCAAAACGGCCACATAGCTCCAATGGAGACATTAAAATCGAACCTGCGTCTATGCTGTATCCTCTCTCCGTCGAGCTGCTATCGTCGACTTCTCTGACGTTCAATGTTTGTGTTGTTATCCGCTGTATATGCCTCACTGTTGATTATATCTGTACCTCATATGGGGCAGCCACAAACATCTTCACTCTAACGGCGACTGAATTTCGAGTTTTCATGATAATGTTAACTTTCCTCAATCGATCACTCTTCATTTGTTGCTGCGTTAACGAAGACACGATAGTTAATAACGTCTTTGGGTTTTATTTATTAGTTACTAATGAAACGTTGATTGCGTTTTGTGTAGAGGGAAAAAGTAGGATTGATCCTAGAATTACTTTCAGCATTTACGGCAACTCGAATGTCCGTGATTTTTATAGCTCGTCACACAAAGGTATTAGAGCAAGGACTATGGCCCATTACTATACTTCGATGCAGTCATTCAGACTTCCTACGCTTTTATTTTCACAAAGCTAAGTGTCCAATTCCGTTCTTACATTCAGTATAACGTCCCTTCGTATAGCCCACAGATCCTATTATCAGTTATTCGGCGTGTAGTAGAATTTAATACTGACCGCTTCTTTTCTCGCGAACACAGTTCCTTAGATATTCGTAGTCCGTGACCTTAGGGCAAACGTGTCTCCCGTGTAAATTAACTATAGTCCATTTTCTTGCAATTTAACAAAAGTGCCCTGATCCCTTTCGTAGCATATCACACGGAAATTCCCGCTACATGGCACGCCTTATCTACATAGACTTATTCAGAGCGCTGAAAACAAGACAAGAGAGCCAACAATTATCACATATGGTTTACATAGTAGAATATAGAAACAAAAGCAGCAGCGTTAAACCCTCTATGATTTCCCTGAAGCGCCACTTTTCTGCTGTCGTTATTCTGATGAGAGATTATATTAACTATTATCTATCACCTCTCACCTACATGAAAATAAGCCTGATAATATTGTTCTTAATCAAAAGAGCGGCTATAATTCTGAGCACAAATTACACGTACAAGTCACAGTATTCATGAATTATCCACAGAGCACAAAAGCAACAGACAGAAATAAGCGTGAAACACAAAAAAAAAAAAAAAATTCACGAATGTAACTACCGGTAAACATTTCTTAGCAACATTGCGGTTAACTGGAGAATACAACACACAGTACAAGAACACCACGGCAGAGTGGACAACTCGAAATAGCTTCTCTTGGAGCCTACGCATGTTCGCCAATGAAGATAATATGGCTCAGCCATTACATTTTGTCTGTAACTTCCGTAAATACCAAACAGCAGGTGTTATATGAAAATGCAGAAAGATCTGCAGAGGATGACTGGTTGAGAGACTGTCATTTGACCCTGAACGTCAAGAACGGTAAACGCTGAAGTTGGTGACAAAAGTCACATGATAGCGAATGCACATGTACAGAGAGCGGTGGTGTCGCGTACGCATGGTATAAAAGGGCAGTGCATTGGTGGAGACGTCTTTTGTACTCAGTTTATGTGAAACGGTTTCCTACAGACATTGAATATGGAACAGTAGTTGGAGCTAGATAGTGATGACGATGAGGTCCCACACTCCGAGGAACGTAGGAGACAACGCGGGAGACCCGCACCGCTGTACTAGGCAGTGGAGGTGGTTTGGCATTGGCTTCCTCAGACCGCAATGGGGATGAATGATGATGAAGGCAATACAACAACACCCAGTAATCTCGAGGCAGGGAGAATCCATGACCCCGCCGGGAATCGAACCCGGGACCCCGTGCGTGGGAAGCGAGAACGCTACCGCAACACCACCAGCTGCTGACAGTTGGAGCCAGAAGCTTGGAATATTCCGTTTTGGAAATCATTAGGGAAGTCAATTCCGAGTTCAACCGTGTCAAGACTGTGCCAAGGAATACCAAATGTCGGCTGCGGTGGCCGTGCGCTTTTAGCCGCTGCAGTCCGGAACCGCGGGACTGCTACGGTCGCAGGTTCGAATCCTGCCTCGGGCATGGATGTGTGTGTTGTCCTTAGGTTAGTTAGGTTTAAGTAGTTCTAAGTTCTAGGGGACTGATGACCTAAGATGTTAAGTCCCATAGTGCTCAGAGCCATTTGAACCATTTTTGAATACCAAATTACCGGCATTACCTCTCACCACGGACAGCACAGCGGTTTTTACTAAACGACGGAGAGCAGCGGCGTTCGCATATAGTTGTCAGTATTATGCGACAAGCGACACCGCGTGACATAACCGCAGATACGAATGTGGCATGTACGACAAACATATCCGTTAGGGCAGTTTGGCGAAATCTGGCATTAGTAGGCCGTGGGACAAGACGACCGACGCGAGTGCCTTTTGCTAACAGCACGACATCGCCTGCAGCGCCTCTCCTGGGCTCGTGACCATACAAAGTCATGGACCCAACTTGTCAACAAGGCACTATGCAAGCTTGTGGTGGCTCAGTAATGGTGCGGGTTTTCCTGACATGTTACTGGCTGTGTCCTCTGGTCCAGCTGACCGATCATTGACTGGAGATGGTTATGTTCGGCTACTTGGGGCCATTTGCAGACAGTCATGAACTTCATGTTCCCTTGAATGACAATACGTCATGTCAACGGGCCAAAATTGTTCGTGATTTATCTGAAGAACGTTCGGGACAATTTCGGCGAATGATTTGCCCATTCATTGAACATTTGTGGTACATAATCGAGATGTCAGTGCGTGCACAGTATCCTGCACCGACAACACTGCAGCAATAAATTATGGACGTCTATGGAGGCAGCAAGGCTCATCATTTCCGCAAGGCTCTTCCAATGATTTTCGGAGTCCTAAGACGTCGAGTTGCTGCTATCTTCCTGAAAAAAGGAGGTCTGACACAATACTGAGAGGTTTCCCATTATTTTTGTCACATCCGTTTACTTGTATATATATACAAAAATAAATTCACTCATGAAAATTGAACCGATAAACTTCAAAATTCCATTCTCATTTTGTTAGAGCATTTATTCTGATTACTGATTTCGGCAAAATTATGTTGCCATCTTCGGACCTTATTCTCTATACTACGAAGCATCTCATCCAATGTGTAGTGCATAAGATCTGAAGATGGCAACATAGTTTTGGCCACCAGTAGTCCGAATAAATGCTCTACTGAAGCGATCGTGGCAATTTGAAGTTTTTGTCTTCAATTTTTGTGTCGATCGCCCTTCAGAGTGCAATAATATAAAGCATACAAAAAACATTGATGTTCAACTGCATTATTAGTGACAAATCACAGAAAACACGCACAACCGTAAAATACCATGGAGAGATCTAATGTGGATCACAATCTAAAACTGACTACAGGAAAACCAGACGACCGACTGAGGTTTGTTGAGAGAACCTTAATGAAATTCGTCCACGGTAAAAGTTGCTTACTAAACATTCTTTCCGCCAGTTTTTATTTCTTATCACCCTGGGGCCATTATCAGGACGGTTTAGTAAAAGAGATAGAGAAGATCTAATAAAGAGCGTCTCGTTTCGTCAGCGGATCGTTTAGCTGGAACCAGTGTGATACGGAAATCTTCTACAAAGTACAAACGCAGACGATACAAGGTCGCGTTTTGCACCACGAGAAGATTCATGGCGCTTTAAGTTCATAGCGGAGCCTCACAACGTATTACTTTCTACGCGAAACGACCAGGGCGAGTCAGTAAGAGAAATTGGAATTTATACTAAGGGTTACCGGCAATAATTCTTCCAAATTGTTCTAATGGCTCTTAGCACTATCGGACTTAAAATCTGGGGTCATCAGTCCCCTAGAACTTAGAACTACTTAAACCTAACTAACCAAAGGACATCGCACACATCCATGCCCGAGGCGGGACTCGAACCTGTGACCGTAGCGGTCGCGCGGTTCCAGACTGAAGCGCCTAGAACCGCTCGGCCACAAAGGCCGGCAATAATTCTTTCCATGCGCTATTTGCGATTTGAACAGAAAAGTGGGGAAGATAGTATTAGCGGAAGTACCCTCCACTACGCATCATAAGGTGACTTGCGGAGTACACATATGGTAGATATAGATGAATGATGATAATTATTGTTTATCTCTAAATACCTTGAGGCATTGTGAAAAATAAAATTAATGCAACTATATGGTGTTCGTGAAGAAGGTGTCAGTAAGGAAATACTCGTTGGCTGTTCAGAAACCGTTTAACTTAAACTGCAGTGGCGATAAGCTGCAAGTGTGTGTTTTGCACCCTTCTCACACAAACTCGTCCTCTTCGACCTTCCCGAAACCGTCAAACTAAGTGAAATGAGGTTCACAGAAAGCAAGCCACTAACATAAAAATATTTAGAGACATCTGTTGATGAGAAATTTTGAACTTCTAATGTATTAAAGTTAAGAGCACTCTAGGAAGAATACCGAAAAGTCACGAGAGAGACTATATGCCGTTCCCAGAGGGAAACGAGTGCTTTTGGTGTACGTCTGCTCTTTGGATGAAAAGCGTACTGTAATTCTGGGTTCTTTTCTGTTTTAAATGGGCAGTAGTGCTTTGTGTTCCCTGAGCAGGCGATAATGGCCATGTCATGTTTGGGGACAACCCTGTCGCAGCGGTCCTTTTGTGCACTTTGCATTGACGTTGATAACACGACGGAGCTAAACAGCCTGTGTTTGTTGTGCTGCTGTGTATTCACGTTTTGTTTCCGTTTAATTTGCAACTGTACTGCGGAGCGTGCTATTTGACCTCGCTAAATGCACAAATAGTCTCTGCGTCCATTGCCGTTAGGCTTTAAAGACTTCTGCGGGGCAAGAACGAAAAACGCTTTACCAACTATTGCTTACCATTCATTTTTCCTGTACTCAATATCTGCAAATGTATAAATGTATTTATGTTAGTTAAATTGAGATAATGAGCCATTGGATGCATATGCAGACTATAATAATATATGCATAAAAGACGGCAAAACAAACTAAGGAGTGAACTGGTTCGGATTTAGTTTATTTACCGACACGAATGTCATGTCAGTCATCAGGAAGTAAGACAATAGTTTCTGCAACAGGATTTATGTCTGACAACAGAACTGAGATACTAATGACCCTATGCGAGACCTTATCTTCACTATATTTTTAGTATGGAAGTGATCTGAACCCTTCGGAAAATGATAAAACGTTGAATCATGCGCTTATTGGAACTGCTTTAAGCGGACAACGTCCTTTGAAAAGACAGTTGCATTGTGAGATCCACTTCCAAAGTACCTCATGAACATTTAATTCAGTTCTTCAAATACTTCACGCAGCTGATCGAATTTCTTACTTACGAATCTTTCTGCCCTGGTGCCCTTATCATCAAGATAAACGATTTCCAGTAATTGATAAGTTTTACTCTTACTCATAGTTCCTGTATATACGTCTCTTCCCAATTAATTTTGCCATGAATCAGATAATGAAGTATTGATGTCCTGGTTAACAAAAATGTGAAATGTGTGTGAAATCTTATGGGTCTTAACTGATAAAGTCATCAGTCCCTAAGCTTACACATTACTTAACCTAAATTATCCTAAAGACAAACACACACACACACCCATGCCCGAGGGAGGACTCGAACCTCCGCCGGAACTCCTGGTAAACTCCTATTACGATGTTACCTAATGCTAGTTGCTATCTCACTAGCATTCAGTACCAGCAAAGAAACTGTTACTTCATCTGACGTTGCTCGCACCTTAGGAACTGAGCTGTACACGGCACTGTTTATCAATAATAGCTCGATAATGTCGTAGTGCCTAGCCTTACACTTCTGCTTTCATGCTCAGCAGAAAACCCGCTACACACCATAACTTGTAGCTGAGATCCTGCGGTCAGACCCTTTATGCATAAACAGACACATTGAACAACGATAAATGAGTAAAAAATAAAAAGATTCTATTCTGACGTCTGTAACTGATGTAGACGTCAGAGTATTATGTTGAATAATGTTCATTGAAAGAAGCGAAACTCAAATAAACGGAAAGTGGTCCTACGATAACTAGATATAAAACAGACAAAAATAATCTTATCAAATGTAGTAATGTTCAGTTGAGGTATTTTCGAGAATAGTAGCAGAATCTCAAAGCTCAATAGTCGTCAAAGACTCGCGAAAACTAAGACAATTTCGTGATCGCAATACACGAAATACTCGCCAGCTCAAATAACTCAGAATTCGGCAGTCCGATATACAAACAACAAAAATACAAAAAGCAGTAGCTTATCTTCTGCCTATTCCCAGTTCTGTAATGCAAGACGAAAAACAGTTATACGCTGGAGACTACTCAGACGTCTTGAAATATAAAGTCCCTCCAAAAGTTAAAATATGGTAGCGGCTGTTCACAGTCCGCAACCAGTCACCACATAATTGAGTAACCCATGTTACCACAGGTAGGTCTGCCTTCTTCAAGTACGAAAATCAAAATATCTAGAATCGCTTCCCCGAGCGCACAACTCAAAAACCGTTTGCCTCCTCTTGACCCCAACAGTGTTCCGCCACTGTCTATTTCTCTATTGGCTGAAGACCGTCCTCACAAAAAATTCATGATTGTTATGTTCTATAGAAATGGTTTTGACTCAACTTGATAGCTTTCCGCAGTAAACAAATACAGTCGAACCTCCGTATAACGATTACCAATACAACGATAAACCGGGAAACAGCAGTAATTTTATATGGCCCCCACTGATTTCCTACATGTACTGTGTTAATTACCTCTCATTACCCCCCCCCCCCCCCCCCTCCTGTGAGTCCGGGGTAAGAATAGGCCCAAGGTATTCCTGCCTGTCGTAAGAGGCGACTAAAAGGAGTTTCAACCGTTTCGACCTTCCATGTGATGGTCCTCCTTGGGGTTTGACCTCCATTTTTCAAAATTCTTTTGGGCAAGGACGCCTTACGTGGTGTATCACTGGTCCTCAGTGCACTAAGACCTTGGCACTCAGCATTGTAACGGCGTTGTAACCGCATCCACTATTCCTCAAATTGGGCCTAAATGCCTGATGGGTTGCACAAGTTACGCCCGTAGTGCGTCCCCATCTGCACCTACGATCATGATGGACTTTCCATGGCACCTGAAATCCAGCACGGTAGCCAGCCCGTTGTGGTGGGGTCGTCATGTACCCTCTAGGTTGTAGCCCCCTGACAACACAGGGATAGTACTGCCGATACTTGAGCTGCACCCTCCCCACGTCAGCCAAGGACTAGATGCCCGTCTCCTTGGGGCATCAGGACTCCCGGCAACGGTCATCCTGCCTGGGTGGCCGCCGTGGGGAGAGCCCCTGGTCGGAGTGCGTAGTATCGGGACAGACGTTTCGCAGATGAAACGTCAATATGTATCAGGTCGATCTGCGGCCAAGTCTTTAAAAAGAAAGGTACTGTCTCTGGTTCTGGTTCTCCTGCCCTTTCCCCCTTGGTCACTCCCTGTGAGGAAGGACAGGCCCGCCGGCTTGGGGCGAAGTACTTCCCCCATTATTTAGTCTGTTCTCGGACTGATGGGGGGACGTTCGCCGCCTCCAAGCCCATGTTCTTTGTCCAGCACATCGAGGACATCTTCGGGGAAATCGAGGCTCTCAGTAAAATGTGTTTGGGGTCCATTCTTATAAAGACCACCTCCGCCACACAGTCGGCGGCGCTCCAGGTGTGCGACCGACTAGAGGACATCCCAGTTTCCATTGTCCCGCATCTGGCACTGAATAGGACGCAGGGGGTTATTTTTCATCTGGACCTCCTGCTGCAATCTGATGAGGAGCTCAGGGCCAACCTGGAGCGCCGAGGCATGCATTTCGTCCGGCGAGTCCAGTGCGGCCCCAAAGACCGTCGCATCGACACCGGGGCCTTTATCCTCGCCCCGAGGGGGATGTTCTCCCGGAGAAGGTAAAGGTGATGTGCTACCGGTGCGACGTGCGACCTTACATCCCGCCTCCTATGCGGTGCTTTCGGTGTTTGCGCTTCGGGCTCATGTCGTCATGGTTTGAGGCTGAGCTCCTTTGTGGAGATTGTGGACATCCTCTTCGTGAGGAACATACATGCACCCCACCACCTCGGTGCGTCAATTGTCCTGGCCTGCACTCGCCTAGATCTTTAGACTGCTCCGTGTATCAGAAGGAGGAGAAGATTCAAGAATTAAAAACTTTGGACCGTCTCTCTTATTCTGAGGCCAGGAAGAAGTATGACCGCCTCCATCCCGTGACGTTGACAACTTCGTTTGCCTCAGTTGTGTCCACTCCTTCCACAGTATCCTCACTTCTATACTGTCCCCCCTCCACCTCCTCACCCCATCCGGGGTCTATGCCTCTGCCTCCCAAATCCCTCTCTTCCAAATCCTCCTCCCTTGCGGGCCCTGCCCCCTCTGCCCCCGAGGCCAACCTTCCTCCTTCTCCCCCTCCGCCGCCTGAGAGGCAATCCTCTTCTCAGGCGTCCATCAGCTTCCGAGGTCCGGCATTCCAAAACGGACCCCACACGTAAGGACCTACTTCAGGTCAGGCCCACCATCCCCGTGCCTCATCGGACTTCCAAGAAAGCCTCCAAGAAGAAGTCTTTATCCCCCTCTCCACCACGGCACGTTTCGTCTTACGTTCCATCCGTGAGGGCTGCAGCTGGCGACGACTCGATGGAACAGGATCCGCCTCCCGCCGGTTGTAGCGTTGTTCCCTTGAAACCTGGCCCTCCAGGGCCGTCGAGGTGACCAGCTCTTCACCTGTTTCGTTCCCCCTTTCTCCTGACTAGCGATGGCTTTGTTACATTGGAACATAAGAGGTGTTCGATGTAATCGGGCGGAATTACAACTGCTCCTCCGCCTGCACTGTCTGCTCGTCCTTGGTCTCCAGGAAACCAAGTTGCGCCCAACTGACCGTATTGCTTTTACCCACTATAGCTCGGAGCGGTCTGACCTCACCCCTGTGGACGGTATTCCAGCTCATGGCGGGGTCACGTTGCTCGTTCGGGACGGTGTCTATTACCTTCCCATCCCATTGACCACCCCACTCCAAGCAATAGCTGTCCGTATTACTCTTTCGGCCTTTACTTTTTCTGTTTGTACTGTCTACACTCCATCGTCATCCGCTGTTAGTCGGGCTAACGTGATGCACCTGATTGTTCAGCTTCCTCCACCGTTTTTATTGTTTGGCGACTTCAATGCCCATCATCCCCTTTGGGGCTCTCCTGCATCCTGTCAGAGAGGCTCCCTCTTGGCGGATATCTTCAACCATTTCAATCTTGTCTGCCTCAATACTGGCGCCCCGACTTTCCTCTCGGACTCTACTCATACCTACTCCCACTTGGACCTCTCGATCTGTTCTACCACTCTTGCCCATCGGTTCGAGTGGTATGTCCTTTCTGACACCTATTCGACGACCATTTCCCCTGTGTCGTTCGTCTCCTGCACCACACCCCATCCCCACGCCCTTCGAGCTGGAACATACAGAAAGCTGACTGGGGACTTTACTCCTCCCTGGCGACCTTTCCGGACCACGATTTTCTCAGTTGTGACAGTCAGGTAGAATACCTCACGGCTGTTATCTTCAATGCTGCCGAACGTTCCATTCCTAGTACTACCTCTTCTTCACGTCGCGTTTCCGTCCCCTGGTGGAATGAGGCTTGTAGAGACGCTATCCGTGCTCGACGACGTGCTTTACGCACCTTTCGCCGCCATCCTACGTTGGCAAATTGTATTGGATACAAACGACTCCGAGCGCAATGCTGTAGAGTCATCAAAGACAGCACAAAGCTTGTTGGGCCTCTTTCACCAGCTCCTTGAACAGTTTTACTCCCTCTTCTGTCTGGGGTGGCCTGCGCCGGCTGTCGGGCATTAAGACCCACTCCTCGGTACCTGGCCTGACCGCAGGTAATGAGGTACATGTTGATCCTGTGGATGTCTCCAACGCCTTCGGCCGCTTTTTTGCGGAGGTTTCAAGCTCAGCCCATGATCACCCTGCCTTCCTTCCCACGAAACAGGCAGAAGAGGCTCGGCGACCTTCCTTCCACTCTCTGAATCTGGAATATTATAATGCCCCCTTTACTATGCGAGAACTCGAGCGTGCACTTGCACTGTCCCGGTCCTCTGCTCCGGGGCCAGATGCCATTCACGTTCAGATGCTGACAAACCTTTCTCCAGCAGGCAAAAGCTTTCTTTTTCGTACCTACAATCGCTTCTGGAACGATGGTCAAGTCCCCATGCGTTGGCGTGACGCCATCGTTGTTCCTATACCCAAACCCGGGAAGGATAGACATTTCTCTTACAAGCTGTGTCTGTAAGGTGATGGAGCGCATGGTTAACGCTCGGTTAGTTTGGATTTTTGAATCTCGACGGCTATTTACCAATGTTCAATGCGGCTTTCGTCGCCGCCGCTCCGCTGTTGACCACCTTGTGACCTTCTCGACATTCATCATGACCAACTTTTTGCGAAAGCGCCAAACGGTAGCCGTGTTCTTCGATTTGGAGAAGGCTTATGATACCTGTTGAAGAGAAGGTATCCTCTGCACTATGCACAGGTGGGGTCTACGCGGTCACCTGCCCCTTTTTATTGATTCCTTTTTAACAGATCGAAAGTTTAGGGTACGTGTGGGTTCCGTATTGTCCGACCTCTTCCTCCAGGAGAACGGAGTGCCTCAGGGCTCCGTCTTGAGCGTAGCCCTTTTTGCCATAGCGATCAATCCAATTATGGACTGCATTCCACCTAATGTCTCAGGCTCTCTTTTTGTCGATGACTTCGCGATCTACTGCAGTGCCCAGAGAACATGCCTCCTGGCCTTCAGCGTTTTCTTGACAGCCTATACTCATGGATTATGGCTAATGGCTTCCGGTTCTCTGAAGAGAAGACGGTTTGCATCAACTTTTGGCGATATAAAGCGTTCCTTCCGCCATCCTTACATCTAGGTCCCGTTGTTCTCCAATTCGTGGAAACAACTAAGTTTCTAGGGCTCACACTGGACACTAAACTTTGTTGGTCTCTGCACGTCTCTTATTTGGCTGCCCGTTGTACACATTCCCTTAATGTCCTCAGAGTTCTTAGTGGTTCATCTTGGGGAGCGGATCGCACTGTCCTGCTTAGCTTGTATCGGTCCATAGTCCGATCAGAGCTGGATTATGCGAGCCCCGACTACTCGTCTTCTCGGCCATCCCTCTTACGCCGTCTCAACTCCATCCATCATCGGGGGTTACGTCTTGCGACCGGAGCACACTAGACTAGTCCCGTCGAGAGTATTTATGCTGAAGCTGCCGAATTACCATTGACCTACCGGCGCGGCGTACTGCTTTGTCGGTATGCCTGTCGACTGTTGTCAATGCCCGACCACCCCTCTTATCAGTCCTTCTTCGCCGATTCTTTCGACCGTCATAATGGGTTGTATGTGTCTGCCCTGCTGCCCCCTGGAGTCCGCTTTCGTCGCCTGCTTCGACAATTGGATTTTGCCCTCCCTACCACCTTCAGAGAGGGTGAGAGCCCGACTCCACCTTGGCTCCAGGCTCCGGTTCATATTCATCTCGACCTCAGCTTGCTCCCGAAGGAGAGTGCTCTGGCTGCCGTGTATTGCTCAATGTTTGTCGAACTTCGTGCGCGACTTGCCAGTCACACCTTTATTTACACTGATGGCTCCAAAACTGACGATGGTGTCGGCTGTGCCTTTGTCGTCGGGGCCGTCACCTTTAAATACCGGCTTCTCGACCAGTGTTCCAGCTTTACTGCCGAGCTTTTTGCTCTCCATCAGGCCGTTCAATATGCCCGCCGCCACCGCCATTCATCGTATGTACTCTGCTCCGATCCACTCAGTCCTCTTCAGAGCCTTGGTGCTCCATATCCGGTCCATCCCTTGGTGCAACGGATCCAGCAGTCCCTCCATTCTTTTGCTGACAATGGCTCTCCTGTCAGCTTTCTGTGGGTTGCCAGCCATGTAGGAGTGCCTGGGAATGAGGCTGCTGATGCTGCAGCCAAGGCTTCAGTCCTCCTTCCTCGGCCAGCCTCCCATTGTGTCCCGTCATCTAACATTAGTGGGGTTGTTTGTAAGAGGCTTGTGTCATTGTGGTGGGATACTTGGTCATCACTTCAAGGAAACAAGCTCTGGGCCGTAAAACCGTTCCCAACTGCTTGGACAACCTTCTCCCGACCATCTCGGCGAGAAGAGGTCCTTCTGACCAGGTTGTGGATTGGGCATTGCCGGTTTAGCCACCGCTACGTGCCCTCCGGTGACCCAGCCTCGCAGTGCCCTTGTGGTCATGCATTGACAGTGCGCCATGTTTTATGTCGTGTCCCCGTTTTAGTCAATCTCGTGTTGTCCTGTCTCTGCCATCTACTTTACAGGATGTTTTAGCGGATGACGCTCGAGCAGCTGCTCGTGTTCTTCGTTTTATCACTTTGACTGGCTTGTCCAAAGACATCTAACTCTTTCACTTATTTTATCTGCATCTTTGTAAGAACTTTCTGGTGTTCCCCTCTTGAGTTTTACTAGATTCTATGTGCTCTTACAATTGTGACTGGGTGCTAATGACCTCAGTGGTTGAGCACCCTTAAACCCCAAACCAAACAAAAAAAACCTCATTACAACGACAAAGTAAATTTAGCAACACCATGTTATAACGAAGACAAAATTTCGAGGAATTTATTATTTCCCACTTCTAAGAAATTCGATAGTGGTAGGTATGATTTATTTACCTACTAGATTTTCGGAGCTCTCCTTCCAGAAGCTTTGCTACATACTACAGTACTGTTTTTATTCTATCGGTGAAGAGAATAGTGTACAGCCGCGGGCGAGCCGTGCCGAGCGGCAAACGTCAAAGAGCTCCTTTTTTGAACGAGGGTTTAGCTTGTCCATTGTCGGGCTTCAGCAGCAGCCAGAAGTGTTTTGTTGGACTCATACGCAGCTTATCTCCGTGATTTTTGCTATCTGTGAATGTTGTTAGTTGATGTAAACGCTCTGGACTTCGCTAAGATTTGGACAATGGCAGGAACTCGGAAACAAGGTTGGAGACAAAAACTGAAGTTTTCAAAGACATTGTAAGAGGTCCGTAATTAAAGAATTGTTGGTAGCGCACTCGAGCTGATGTAATTTCGAAGTATTGCTCACGCGCTGCCTGCGGTATGTAAGCTAGAAGAGAATCTGAGACGAAAGAGCAGTATTGACTGCAATAAGAACTGTGTAGCAGTAGGAGTAAGTTGTTGCTAGCGAGCAGTCGCGTCTGGTGTATAGTGTTGGGTGGGCCGGTCGTGTGCAGCGATGGCAGAGCCTGAGCGTTGTACGATAAGGTAAAAGCAGCCTCGCGCATATGTAGTATTGTTACATCAAGTCCCATGTAAACATTTTTAAAAAAATCTGTTAATTATAATCTTTCTCATTTGACATTCATCTCAATTTAAAAAATTCACTAATTTCTCCAATCCTTGGCAATCCCGATTATTGAAAAGAAAAGTCAGTTCTCTCCTTTTTTTATAAGACAAATCTATCGGCCAGCATTGCACTTAGCTGCGCCAGGAAAATTTCTTATAGGAGCAGATATATACGCGTTATCCGGCGATCTAATTAGGGTAAGATTTTTCAGTTTATTCAGAATGATGTATCAGGGCCATGACGCAGCATTTCTGACGTCCAAAATTTACCAGGTTAAATTTACTGTCAATTATTGAAAGGTTATAGGTTTGTCACATTGTATTATATTTTCACTGTTGGGTAGTTACGCTAAATGTGAGGATTATTAGTATTATTTTATTTTGTGGGGAGGTTACAACATTGATAACGGAATGAAACAAGTGTGTGGCGAGGAAGTATGGACTTGAACAATCAACGTTAGCTACGTTCCTTAAAGAAAGAAAAGAAATTGAAGACAGTTTTGTAGGTGGCAAATTTAACCCTTCAAGAAAAAGAATGAAGATAGCTCCTGCTGACGATGTGGACAGTGCTGCACTGGTACGGTTTAATGAGATTCGTGCTCAGAATGTACCAGGCAATGGTCCGCTGATATTTCAAAAAAGCTTAGATTTTGCTAAATTTCTTGGCGATTCTAATTTAAAGGCAAGTAACGGATGGTTACAAAGATTTAAGGACAGGCATGAGATCATTTTTAAAGTGATTTCATGATAAGAAAAACCAGCACCTTTAAGTGATGCAAAATTTTGGATGAAAAACACCTTGCATAAACTGTAAGAAAAATACAATCCTGAAAACTTTTACAATGCAGATGAGACGGGATTGTTTTATCAACTAATTCCAGAGGAAACGATGGCGAGGAGCAAAATGTAAGTACGCCTTACTGTTCTTCTCTGCAGAAACGCGTCAGGGACACATAAATTGACACCACTGGTTTTCGAATAGTCGGCAAACCTACGGTGCTTCAAAAATGTAAGAAGCTTACCAGGTAAGAGGGTACATACATTTTATTTTACCTTCCGCTAAATTATAAGTTAATTCAGTACAGTATAGCTTCAGCTGTAAGGTTTTGCTGCAGTCGTATTGTAAATGTGACATCTTTTATTGCAGTCAATTTCAAGGCAAATAGAAAAGCATGGATGACGACTACTTTTTTTAGTGAGTGGCTGCCTTCGCTTGATAAAGAGATGTCAATGAAGAACAAGAAAATTGCATTGCTGGTGGATAATTGCAGTGCGCATAGCAACATGCCAGCATTGAATCTGCCCCGTTGGCTGAGCGGTTCTAGGCGCTTCAGTCTGGAAGCGCGCGACCGCTACGGTCGCAGGTTCGGGTCCTGCCTCGGGCATGGATCTGTGTGTTGTCGTTAGGTTAGTTAGGTTTAAGTTGTTCTAAGTTCCAGCGGACGGATGACCTCAGATGTGAAGTCCCATAGTGCTCAGAGCCATTTGAACCAGCCTTGAAGAACGTTGAACTACGCTACGTCTCCTGAACTGTACTTCGATTTTTCAGTCACTAGACATGCGGATAATTAAGAACTTTAAGACAAAATTGAAAGAAAGCTGAGGAATCTCTGCAGTTTCAGTGTGAAGCAGGCTTGTGACATGATTGCTAGTTCCTGGAACATTGTACAGCCGAATCTGATTGTGACCAGCTGAAAAAAATGCAAGAATTTCTGGAAGTGGAGATGTTGGTGAGAATTTTGTGGTGGATGAAATAACGCAGAATGATATTCATAGTGATCTGGAAATTTATTCAACAGTTACTGGTAAAACAGTAGATGCTTCAGTAGTTGAATACTTGTCACTGGATGATGAGGTGTTGGTGTTTCAAGCATATACCGACGAATCTATCATCCAGCAGTTAAAGAGTAATTCTCCTCTTGAATATTCTGGGCTGACATGATGTGATAAGTGCGATTCCCCCTCCTCTGATGGAGCTAATAGATCAGTTGGAAACCATTCAGCAAGTAGCATCTTCACTCCCCAGCGTTTCAGCGCAGCAATTCATCATGCTAGAGTACATAAAGACAGTATTCAGAAGAGAATCTTTTTCAAAAAACAAACAAAGGAAAATAAGTGAATAACCTTTCTGTACACAAAAATAAGATATTCTACAGGTACAGTATTAATAAAATAAGTGAACAAAATGTGTTTCATTAGTTGTCTTTTAACATTACTTGTCATCAGAAAAGTACTACATTAATGTAATACACAGCCACGAAAACATGGCTCCTTGCTCCGAGGCACGATAACAAAAACTGATTAAAATTATAACCTTGGTACAACAATTTAATTTTCATGGTTCCATGATATTCATTATATCGAGGTTTTACTGTGCATTACAAAGATTTAAAATAAAGAATTGCTATAAACATTCTTTCACAGAGCACTAACAATAAACCTAAATAAAACTTTGTTCGTAAATAAATAAGTCTGCATTCTTGTGCAAAGAGATCATGTTAAATGACAAGAAATTGTATTTATATGTTGTTTAAACAATTATTTATGTATGCTTGATAGAAGTATCTTTCATTTCCCTTTTCAGTGGTGGTCTAAGATTGAGATCTACCACTTTTAAATTACCGCAGTTTCTAATATCACACATTGCATGATGAAAAATATAGAAATACCTAATAAATCCATAAATAAACTAGATACAGATGAGTAGCTTTCAGGGATGAGAGCTATGATGTAATCCTATCATCTGAGATATATTTGTTAAAATCGTGTGAAGTGTTTAAAAGTGGTTAATTCTAAGATTCATTGTGAAAATTTTGGTCACTGTAAATTATTAACTTTTTCCATTTTACTGATATTGAAAATATTATTGTTTCATTGAATCTAACTCAATTTTCTGAGACCACAGCTGTATTCAGAGTTGTTCTACTATTTAATTATAATTTACTATAAATTTTCTAAGAGCTGTAAGTGGCCACGTTTTAGACTGTCTGACATTCCGTCATATATGGTGCATCTCCTAAGTCAGCAACTGAGCTCAAAAGCCCCCACTGTGGGTTTTACCCATTTCCGGCCACGCTCTCCTTGTCCCTGCACCTGGATTCGCCTGAAATGGCCACGCGACATCCTCGTATGACCAACTCGCACTCAGCGAAGCAAACAAAATCACTTCTCCTCATTACCAACCGTAGGCGGCCAAATAACTCGCCTAAACACTTTTAACGTTCCAATGAAAGCATACATTTGAGAATTGCTAGCAGGAAAAATATTTTCGTCTTTCAGCTTCTTCATTTGTGCGGTAGACAATTTTCGTAACAATATCAGAAGTGAAAAATTTCTTCACTAATTCACATATATTGGTTACTATCCCAGCAGTTTTTATTCGCTGTGGTTTATGGACAATGTTGGAAAGATCTATTTACACTCCTGGGGGCTTCAGCAAGGTGTGCTCTACCATAACTTGTTACATATTCTTCTGGAGTGAAAGTGTGGTTCGCTTTTTCAATCTCCTAAGATTCTTATTCATTTTATTCCTCTTCAACCAATGTGTGATCCGATTCGAAATAACTGAACCCTGATAACTCGTCGTCTACTAAAGATTCAACAAGAATTTTTACCTAGTTCAACCCTCTATAAGCCATTTTAGAAAATTGTCCTTACAAGAAACATTTTCGGTACTGTGGCAAACTGTTAATAATAATGGCGGGTCTGTAAATCAACAGTGAAGATGAACTCCATAATTAGAATATCAACAATACACCATACCTCACATTCAGGGCTGCCAAATGAAGTTTATAAGCAATCAGAATTATGGTTACACATGGTACCAATCCAGGGCAAAATATTCTCTTCAGCGTAAATGGTGTATTTTTTATTTTCCAACTTTTAAAATTTTAACCGGATAAATGTGGGGTACAGCACTTTACAAGGTGAAAGGTTAATAGAAAGGGGCCTATAAACGTAGAACCTCGTTACGATTTTTAACAAAATAAAAATGTATTGGCGATTTTTCCCCATTTCGGCGAGTCTGCGGTTTTTATGTCAAATACAAACTGGCAATACCAAGAAGTAGTTGTGCGATATAAACGAAAGCTAGTGAGGACATTCCTACATCTGAACGATGATGTCTATTCAAATTTCGTTTCAGTTATATAACGGTGGAAGATGCAAATCAGGTTTGCTTTCAATATATCCTGTAACGGTCTTGAGAGGTTAGTTATCGATGCGACTGGACTGGTGACTTGATGTTAGTCGAGAATGCCTTTATTACGACAAAGACACCATTATCAACTCCTCACTGAGTTTGAACGAGGCAGTGTAATAGGGCTACGAGAAGCTGGATGTCCTTCCGCAATGTTGCAGAAAGACTTGGCAGGAATGTAGCCACTGTACATTATTTCTGGCAGCGGTGGCCCCGAAATTGTATGGTCGCAAGAAATCCTGTCTCCGGACTGCTACGTGTCACTACCGAAATTTACGACCATTGTCTTCGGTGGAGGCTCTGACGCAGCGTCCTGAATCTGAAGCAGCAGCTGACACCACAGTGATACAATCAACTGTTACAAATCAGTTAATTCAAGAACAGTTCGGAGACAGGCGCTCTGTAGCGTGCATTCGACTGACCATAAACCACCACCTTTTGCGACTACATTGGTGTTATGCCGGTATTACACTATCAAATCTCTTTGTCTAATATCTTTGTCACAGATATTTTTTTATTTATTATTTATTTATTTACATGTCAAGTTCCGTAGGACCAAATTGTGGAGTAAATAGCCACGGTCATGGAACATGTCAGTACATGAACTTACAACATAAAAGTAATAACACTTAAAAATAAATGTTCATGAACCTGCAAGAAAATCAGTCCATAAGTTTAAGCAAACGCCATCAGCAATAAAATGAGAATCAGCTTAATTTTTAAAGGAACTTCTCGACAGACTAGAAGGAGTGACTCATGAGGAAACTCTTCAGTTTCGATTTGAAAGCGTGTGGATTACTGCTAAGATTTTTGAATTCAAATGGCAGCTTATTGAAAATGGATGCAGCAGTATACTGCACACCTTTTTGCACAAGAGTTAAGGAAGTCCGATCCAAATGGAGGTTTGATTTGTGCCGAGTATTAACCGAGTGAAAGCTGCTTATTCTTGGGAATAAACTAATATTGGTAACAAGAAACGACAATAAGGAATATACATATTGAGAGGCCAATGTCAAAATACCCAGACTCGTGAACAGAGATCGACAAGGGGTTAGTGAACTCACACCACTTATTGCCCGAATCGCCCGTTTCTGAGCCAAAAGTATCCTTCTAGAATGGGAAGAGTTACCCCAAAACATAATACCATACGACATAAGTGAATGAAAATAAGCAAAGTAGACTAATTTACGTCTCGAAGTATCACTCACTTTCGATACCACTCGAATAGTGAAAATGGCAGTATTAAGTCTTTGAACAAGATCCTGAACGTGGGATCTCCACGACAGCTTACTATCTATGTGAACACCTAGGAATTTGGACTGTTCAGTTTCACTAATCATATGCCCATTCTGTGAGATTAAAACGTCAGGTTTTGTTGAATTGTGTGTTAGAACCTGCAAAAACTGAGTCTTACCGTGATTTAACGTTAGTTTATTTTCTACAAGCCATGAACTGAGGTCATGTACTGCACTACTTGAAACCGATTCAGTGTTGCACACAACATCCTTTACTACCAGGCTAGTGTCATCAGCAAACAGAAATATTTTAGAGTCACCCACAATACAAGAGGGCATATCATTTATGTAAGTAAGGAACAGGAGCGGCCCCAACACTGATACCTGGGGCACCTCCTACTTGACAGTACCCCACTCAGATCCCACATCACAGCCGTTATCAAAATTGTGAATAATGACCTTTTGCTGCCTGTTGCTAAAGTAAGAGGTCAACCAATTGTGAGCTACTCCCCTTATTCCGTAATGGTCCAACTTCTGGAGCAATATTGTGAGATCAACACAGTCATATGCCTTTGTTAAATCAAAAAATACGCCAAGCATTCGCACCTTTTTTTTGCCCGTCCAGTACCTCACAGTTGTCAAACGACTTCTAAAGCCGAACTGTACATTTGATAGCAAATCGTGTGAGATAAAATGATCAATTAACCTTACATACACAGCCTTTTCGATAACTTTTGCAAACACTGATGGCATAGAAATAGGTCTAAAATTATCTATATTATCCCTTTCTCCCTTTTTAAGCAGCTTTACTACTGAGTGCTTTAATCTCTCAGGAAACTGACCATTCCTAAAGGAAAAATTAGAAATATGGCTAAATACAGAGCTAACATGTGCAGCACAGTACTTTTATATTCTACTAGACACTCCATCATAACCATGAGAGTCCTTAGTCTTCAATGATTTAATTATTGACTCAATCTCCCTCTTGTCTGTACCACAGAGATTTCAGATGTCAATCTCGGAAAGGCATTTGCTAAGAAATTTATATGATTTCCTGTAGAAACTAAATTTTTATTTGATTCACCAGCAATGCTCAGAAAATGGTTGTTAAATACTGTACATATATCTGATTTATCACTAACAGAAATATTATTACTGCGAACTGACTTCGTATCATCAACCTTGTGCTGCAGACCAGACACTTCCTTCACAACTGACTATATGGCTTTAATTTTATCCTGTGAATTAGCTATTCTATTTGCATACCACATACTTTTTGCCTTGCTAATAACATTTTAAGCACATTACAGTACTGTTTGTAGTGGGCTACTGTAGCTTGATTGTGACTACTTCTAACATTTTAATATAATTCCCGCTTTGTTCTACATGATATCATTATCTCACTAGTCAGCCAACCGGGATATCCAGTACTGCTAGTACCCCATTTAGATTGTTTTAATGGAAAGCAACTCTCAAATAGCATGAGAAATGTGTTATGGAAAGCATTGTATTTATTATCTATATTATCGGCAATATAAACATCTTGCCACTCTTGTTCCTTGACAAGTTTCGAAAAACTCTCTATTGCTGCTGGATTAACTATCCTATGTAGTTTGTAATTAAATACGACGTTGGTTTGACTAAAAAAAACTTTTACTGTTAAAATTTGTGCATCATGGTCTGAATGGCCATTCACCGTTTTACTAACAGAATGCCCATCTAGTAATGAAGAATGAATAAAAATATTGTCTATGACTGTGCTACTGTTCCCCTGTACCCTAGTTGGAAAAAATACAGCTTGCATCAGATCATATTAATTTAGCAGATCTACCAACATCCTTTTTCTTGCAGTCATGTACAAAATTTATATTCAAGTCATCACATATAACTACTGTCTGGTATCTCCTACAAAGTGAATCAAGAACCCTCTCTAGCTTAAGCAAAAATGCTCTGAAGTCGGAGTTAGGGGACCTATAAACATCAGCAATTAGAAGTTTAATTTCACTAAATTCAACTAATGCTCCACAACTTTCAAATATCTGTTCAGTGCAGTGTCCGAGTACGTCTATGGACTCAAATGAAATACTGTGTTTATGTACAGAGCCACTCCCCCACCTTGCAAGGAACTTCTTGAGAAACAGCCAGCTAATCTTTAGCCTAGTAAAGGAAGCCTCTGAAATATCAAATTATTTAAGTGGTTCTCTGATATACCAATAATTTCAGAGTTAACATCTATTAGCAGTTCACTAAGTTTATCTCTAATACCTCTTATATTTTGATGAAATATGCTAATTCCTGTGGTTCATGGTGTGGGTTCCTGTAGTCATGAACCACAGGCAATGTATGAGGGGCCAAGTAAGTGGTCCCAACAGTCAGGATACCAGTTACTTTGGAATAAGGCTGGGCATCTCGGTCATATTCTGAGCCGTGGTCACCTTTGTGCTCATACGGCAAAGACTATCAAATCCACCTGTTAGTCCCTCAACCGTTAGGGGTAAAACTCAATGGGACTCGGGGCAAGTAAGGCTAGCAACCTGTTTCCCTGGTACTTTAAATATGATGCTGGCTACAATCAGAGGAAAATGCCTCAGACCTTCTAACGGACAAACCAGGGACTCCTACGATACGACTTGGCAAAAAAATGGTAATGAGATGGGGAGCTATTAATATCAAGAGGGGCCACTCTGGTAAGAAGGTAGAGCTGGCAGCGGCTGCAAGTAAGATGGGGCTGGAAGTTTTAGCTGTTAGTGACATTCGAGTAAGGGGTGAGAAAGAAGAGGAAGTGGGAGAAAACAAGGTCTACCTGTCACGAGTCAAAGCAGGAATAGCACAATGGGGTTTAGGGCTTTACATCAGGAAAGAAATGGAACCCAGCGTATTTGCAGTAAGGTATTTAACGAACGACTGATGTGGATAGATTTGACAGTGTCTAGCAAGAAAATTAGGATTTTGTCAGTATATTCGCATTGTGAAGGGACAGATCAAGATAAGATGAATAGTTTTTATGAGGCACTCATTGATGTAGTTGTTAGAGTAAAGGACAAGGACAGTGTTCTGCTAATGGTTGATCTTAATGCCAGGATTGGAAATCGAACAGAAGGGTATGAAAAGGTTACGGGTAAATTTGGAGAGGATATGGAGGCAAACAGGAATGGGAAACAACTCTTGGATTTCTGATCCAGTATGGGCTTAGTAATCACAAACTCCTTTTTTAAAACATAAGAACATTCACCGGTATTCTTGGGAAGGCAGGGGAACCAGATCTGTCATTGACTATATAATAACAGATCATGAATTCAGGAAGGCTTTGAGGACACACGTGTATTCAGGGGATTCTTTGATGACACTGATCATTATTTAATCTGCAGTGAAATTGGGATTGTGAGGCCGAAAGTGCAGGATGTCAGGTCCATATGTAGGAGGATAAGAGTGGAGAAACTTCAGGATAAGGAAATCAGGCGCAAGTACACAACAGCGAACTCAGAAAGGTACCAGTTAGTTGAATGTAGTCAATTACAGTCACTGGAAAAGGAATGGACAAGGTACAGGGACACAGTACTAGAAGTGGCTAAAGAATGTCTTGGAACAGTAGTGTGTCAAAGCAGGATGAAGCAAACAGCTTGGTGGAATGACACAGCAAAGGCAGCCTGTAAAAGGAAAAAGAAGGCGTATCAAAAATGGCTACATACTAGAACTCAGGTAGACAGATAAAAGTTATGTTGAGGAAAGAAACAAAGCCAAACAGATGATTGAAGCATCCAAGAAGAAATCTTGTGAAGACTTTGGAAACAGGCTGGAGACAATGGGTCAAGCTGCTGGAAAACAATTCTGGAGTGTGATTAGCAGTTTTCGAAAGGGAGGTAAGAAGGAAATGACAAGTATTTTGGAAAGGTCAGGAAAACTGCTCGTGAATCCTGTGGATGCCTTGGGCAGATGGAGGAAATATTTTGAAGAGTTGCTGAATGTAGGTGAAAATACGATCAGCAATGTTTCAGATTTCGAGGTAGAATGGAATAGGAATGATGATGGAAATAAGATCACATTTGAGGATGTGGAGAAAATGGTCAGTCGATTGCAGTGCAATAAAGCAGCTGGGATGTATTAATTTAAGTCGAAACTCATCAGATACAGTGGAATGTCAGGTCTTAAATGGCTACACAGGATAACTGAAATGGCCTGGGAGTCGGGACAGGTTCCATCAGACTGGACAAAAGCAGTAATCACACCAATCTTTAAACATGGAAACAGAAAAGATTGTAACAACTACAGAGTTATCTCTTTAATCAGCGTTGTGGGTAAAATCTTCTCAGGTATTGTTGCAAGGAAAGTGCGAGTAGTAGTTGAGGACCAGTTGGATAAAAATCAGTGTGGGTTTAGGCCTCTTAGAGGTTGTCAGGACCAGATCTTTAGCTTACGGCAAATAATGGAGAAGTGTTATGAATGGAACATGGAATTGTATCTATGCTTTATAGATCTAGAAAAGGCATATGACAGGGTTCCTAGGAGGAAGTTATTGTCTGTTCTACGAGATTATGGAATAGGAGGCAAACTTTTGCAATCAATTAAAGGTCTTTACAGAGATAGTCAGGCAGCAGTCAGAGTTGACGGTAAATTGAGTTCATGGTTCAGAGTAGTTTCAGGGGTAAGACAAGGCTGCAACCTGTCTCCACCGTTGTTCATATTATTTATGGATCATATGCTGAAAACAATAGACTGGCTGGGTGAGATCAAGATATGTGAACACAAAATAAGCAGTCTTGCATATGCGGATGACTTAGTTGTGATTGCAGATTCGGTTGAAAGTTTGCAAAGTAGTATTTCAGAGCTACATCAGAAATGTAAGGACAATGGTATGAAGATTAGCATCTCCAAAACGAAAGTAATGTCAATAGGAAAGAAATATAAACGGATTGAGTGCCAAATAGAAGGAACAAAGTTAGAACAGGTGGACGGTTTCAAGTACTTAGGATGCATATTCTCACAGGATGACAACATAGTGAAAGAACTGGAAGCTTGGTGTTGCAAAGCTAATGCAGTGAGCGCTCAGCTACGATCCACTCTCTTCTGCAAGAAGGAAGTCAGTACCAAGACTAAGTTATCTGTGCACCGCTCAATCTTTCGACCAACTTCGTTGTATGGGAGCGAAAGCTGGGTGGGTTCAGGTTACCTTATCAACAAGGTTGAGGTTACAGATATGAAAGTAGCTAGGATGATTGCAGGTACTAGTAGATGGGAACAATGGCAGGAGGGTGTCGACAATGAGGAAATCAAAGAAAAATTGGGAATGAACTCTATAGATGTAGCAGTCTGGGCGAACAGACTTACATGGTGGGGTCATGTTACATGCATGGGAGAAGCAAGATTACCCAAGAGACTCATGGGTTCAGCAGTAGAGGGTACGAGGAGTCGGGGCAGACGAAGGAGAAGGTACCTGGATTCGGTTAAGAATGATTTTGAAGTAATAGGTTTAACATCAGAAGAGGCGCCAATGTTAGTACTGAATAGGGGATCATGGAGGAATTTGATAAGGGGGCTATGCTCCAGACTGAACGCTGAAAGGCATAATCAGTCTTAAATGATGATGATGATAATGATGATGATGCTGATTCCTTCTCCACTTGGAAACATTACATCCTCTGGAGGTGAGCCCTTAGTTAGACGCACTTCCTTTGAGCAGGTATACCTATCAGCTGACTTCAGTCTAGAGAAGGTGTAGCTCTAACACCAACTACTACAGGAATTTTTCCATGAGTGATACCATTATCACCATCACCACCCACTACACTGTCACCTATAAGCTTAGCCAGCCTTCCCTTCCCATACCTATTGAGGTGCTTGCCATGCCTAGTGAAACCCCATCTACTGATAGACCCAATTGGCACCACTGAGATGTGATCCATGCCCTTCGCCATCAGTGCCCTCCCAAGCCCCACATTAACGCGCCTAACAGCCACATTAAGGTGAGGCAGATTATGACGCTGAAACAATTGCACGAAATGCACGTTAGTGCCACCAGTTTGAGTAGCTATCTTAACCAAGCCACCCCTGACATCACATTCCCCATCCCTATCGAGACTGGTCCCTGCTCCACCCACTATCACTACCTGATCCTCTTTCGTAAAATTCTTACATAACTCCCCTATGCTTTCAGTCACCTGAGCCAACCCTGCACTAGGCTTCACAATGCTGGTGATCTGGTACACACTCCCCAACTTTTCCTGCAACTGCTGGCCCACACCTCTACCGTGGGAACTACCTAGCAGCAGAACCTTATTTCTGCTAGACTTTGCAACTAACCTAGGCCTCCTAATTACTGAGGACTGCTGCAAGTTACCTACACCTACGGCTACACGAGGCTCCTCTCCGCTCAACTCTGACAGTTGGTCGTATCTATTGCACGTATGCAAAGTAAAACTGTCTGAATACCTCCTCTTCCTAGCTACCTTCTTGCCAACTGCCAGTTCCCATTCCCCACCATCCTTCACCCTCCTCAAACCTATCTAGTTCCTCCTTTGCGTGTTGTAACTGCATCTGAAGAGCACAGATCTTACGCTCCTGCTCCTCTATTAACTTGCTTCTACTACAGATTCTACATTCCCAGGAGAGGATCTCCCTAAAATGACCACTGTCTTCCCCACTGCATCCCCCCCCCCCCCAATGAAAATACTTTGAACAAATCCCACACCGTAATCCAGTACTCACGAACCTACGACAGAGCCCACACTTTTCACTCATGGTAAAATTGGATGGTGTAATAGGGAAGTTTGTCAAATGTCGTCTAATATTTCATCAAATGTAGGGCCTCGCTGTAGATTTGATCAAAGAAGTTGCATGTCTTCTGTTCACTGCAATGTGACATGTTACCACATGGAGAGCTAGCATCGCTGCAGCGTTCTGTCGTCTGTAGTTTTTATAGACATTGCTGGTAAATACAATTGGTGTGTGCCGAAAACTACAAAATTAATAGAGATGTATGAAGATGATGAGGCGCTTTAGAACGTGAGGCACGCTGAATACAAAAATAGATTAAGAAGATTGGAGACCTTACCTAACCTTACCTGGACTCGCATTCGGGAGGACGACGGTTCAATCCCATACTGATTTAGGTTTTCCATGAGTTCCTTGAATCGCTCCAGGCGAATTCCAGGATGGTTCCTTTGAAAGGGCACAGCCGACTTCCTTCCCCATCCTTCCCTAATCCGATGAGACCGATGACCTCGCTGTTTGGTCTCTTCCCCAAAACAACCCAACCCAACCTAACCCTCTCCTGTAGCAAGGAATCGGAGTATTACAGCGAGCCTGTCTTCTACAGATGTAGCAGTTCTTAAGTGAATATTGTGCTTTGTGGTATGAGGATACACTTCACTGAGCACATGCAGAAATATATGCTCATTCATTCTGAAGTAATTGATTTACAACTTGACGTCCTCCACTATAAGCTCACGTAACAAGTTTTGCTGAATGCTTTTATCGTCTAGTCGTGCTTCACGCAGGCATGTTTCCTTTTTTCCCCCGTTTCTCTTCCGCATGTGCACACTGTGCAGTTGTAGTACATGCAACTGTTGCGGTTAATAACAAGTTGCTGTTGTCAGCCATCTTGAACTTTGATAAAAATATGATAACAGTATAATACCCCTTCTAGCGCTACGTCAAAGATCTTTGTCAAATATATTTGACGGAATATTTGATCACACTTTCAATCAAATCTTTGACAAAGAAATTTGATAATGTAACATCGGCCTTAGGAAAGAGCTCATTGGCGGGCACAGTGGAGGTCTGTGTGTTTCCTGATTAAAGCTGGTTCTGCCTCCATGCCAGTGATGACCGTTTGTTGGTTAGAAGGAAGCCAGTTGAGGGCCTGCAATCAACCTGTCTGCGTGCTAGATGCATTGGCACCACTCTTCGAGTTATAGTGTAGGGTTTGATTTCGTATGACAGCAGGAGAACTCTCGAGATTGTGCCACGCACCCTGAGTGTAAATTTGTACGTCAATCTGGTGATTCGACCTGTTGTGCTACCATGAATATCCTTCCAAGAGGTGTTTTCCAACAGGATAACGCTCGGCCCCCATTCCGCTATTGCAACACGTCTCCAGTCGTGCACATATGGGACATCACCGGATGACAACGCCAATGTCACCCACAAACAGCTTTAACCGACCTATTGCAACAGGCGCAAACTTATATCTGGCACCTGTACAACACTACGCATAAACTTGCGTGATTGCATTCAAAATTCTGGTAATAATAATAATAATAATAAGCGTATGGCATTGGTGGCCAGGAGAACCATCGCGGGGCTATTCGGCCGCCTCTCCACAAGTTCTTTAACGCCACTACGGCTACTTGCGAGTGAATGAGGATGAAATGATGATGAAAGACACACAACACCCAATCATCTCGAGGCAGAGATAATCCCCGCCGGGAATCGAGCCCGGGACCCCGTGCGCAGGAAGCGAGAACGCTACCGCAAGACCACGAGCCGCGGACAAAATTCTCGTTGTTACACCGCTTATTAACATAGCAGTATTTCACATTTGCTGTGGCTTGTCTCGTACTTACATTAAATCGTGTTTACCTAGGTAAATGCATTCCCGAAATTTCATTACTCTACACTAATGATTTCTCTGTGTTGCGATTTTTCCCGTTAATGTGTGTTTAGATAATGATGGTCAGAATTGCAGGGAGTATTTTCCGGGAAACAGCGAGCGTATGAGCCGCACTGCTGCGGCCAACGTTAGTCTGTAGAGGTTGAACTTTGGCGCACAGCCCGCAACACAAAGCGACCCCTGTTTCCTAGGAGACGAACGCCTGGCAAGGAGCATTCACGACAGCCGGGGCGTGTAGCCCCTGACGGGCGGGCAGCAGCCCACTCGCACGGCCCGCTGCCACAGCTAGACGTCTGCCACTGAAGCAGACACCATAATGCGCAACAAGTATACCCGCCGAGAGAAACTCGTACCGACTCCACGAACTCACTGCCGCGGAATCTAAAGCTCGAAATAAACAACACCATACTTGGCGCAAGCTCTGAACTCTGTTCTTGCTGCTCGTGCTTCGGAACATTGCCTTGTATTATAAAAGCCCAAGTCCATGTAGGAGAATTCCGGCCGCACTCCCATGTCTCTTTGTGATTGTAGCCACTTTGGCTCTTTATACAGGGTGTTACAAAAAGGTACGGCCAAATTTTCAGGAAACTTTCCTCACACACAAAGAAAGGAAAATATGTTATGTGAACATGTGTCCGGAAACGCTTACTTTCCATGTTAGAGCTCATTTTATTACTTCTCTTCAAATCACATTAATCATGGACTGGAAACACACAGCAACAGAACTTACCAGCGTGACTTCAAACACTTTGTTACAGGAAATGTTCAAAATGTCCTCCGTTAGCGAGGATACATGCATCCTCCTTCCGTCGCATGGAATCCCTGATGCGCTGATGCAGCCATGGAGAATGGCGTATTGTATCACAGCCGTCCACAATACGAGCACGAAGAGTCTCAACATTTGGTACCGGGGTTGCGTAGACAAGAGCTTTCAAATGCCCCTATAAATGAAAGTCAAGAGGGTTGAGGTCAGGAGAGCGTGGAGGCCATGGAATTGGTACGCTTTTACCAATCCATCGGTCACCAAATCTGTTGTTGAGAAGCGTACGAACACTTATACTTAAATGTGCAGGAGCTCCATCGTGCATGGACCACATGTTGTATCGTACTTGTAAAGGCACATGTTCTAGCAGCACAGGCAGAGTATCGCGTATGAAATCATGATAACGTGCTCCATTGAGCGTAGGTGGAAGAACATGGGGCCCAATCAAGACATCACCAACAATGCCTGCCCAAACGTTCACTGAAAATCTGTGTCGATGACGTGATTGCACAATTGCGTGCGGATTCTCGCCAGGTAACACATGTTGATTATGATAATTTACAATTTGAGCATATTGCAATCAAGCCTCATCCGTAAAGAGAATATTTACACTGAAATGAGGATTGACACATTGTTGGATGAACCATTAGCAGAACTGTACCCGCGGAGGCCAATCAGTTGCTGATAGTGACTGCGCACGCTGTACATGGTACGGAAACAACTGGTTCTCCCGTAGCACTCTCCATACAGTGACGTGGTCAACGTTACCTTGTACAGCAGCAACTTCTCTGACGCTGACATTAGGGTTGTCGTCAACTGCACGAAGAATTGCCTCCTCCATTGCAGGTGTCCTCGTCGTTCTAGGTCTTCCCCAGTCGCGAGTCATAAGCTGGAATCTTCCGTGCTCCCTAAGACGCCGATCAGTTCCTTCGAACATCTTCCTGTCGGGACACCTTCGTTTTGGAAATCTGTCTCGATACAAACGTACAGCGCCACGGCTATTGCCCCGTGCTAATCCATACATCAAATGGGCATCTGCCAACTCCGCATTTGTGAACATTGCACTGACTGCAAAACCACGTTCGTGATGAACACTAATCTGTTGATGTTACGTACTGTAGAGCAATGAGTCGCATGTCAACACAAGCACCAAAGTCAACATTACCTTCCTTCAATTGGGCCAACTAGCGGTGAATCGAGGAAGTACAGCACATGCTGACGAAACTGAAATGAGCTCTAAATGGAAATTAAGCGTTTCCGGACACATGTCCAGATAACATCTTTTCTTCATTTGTGTGTGACGATTGTTTCCTGAAAGTTTGACCGTACCTTTTTGTAACGCCCTGTATGAAAGTAGCAAACGGTGTATATAATTTTCGTTAGTGAAGGTGTCCAAAATTTCGAAATGGGATGCTATGCTGCGCCGAATTACAGCAGTAACTCGACTGAAAGGATCAGGCTATTCAGATTTCCTACAGTATAAACAATCAGCGACCAAAATGGATAGAAAACTGTCGGAGACATAAATGTAAACCAGCTACCCATTCCAAGTTATGTGTGGTAAGGTATTAATATGGTACTATAATCACATTTATACATATAAGTGCATACATTCAATTTAGGTTTCACTTTCAGAACTCACAATTCGATATCAAGAGGGCTGATGGATGGAAGCTGTTAAAATAGAATACAGCACTCCGTCTTCAGGGCACGAGTGGCCTACCGGGACCATCCGACCGCCGTGTCATCCTCAGAGGAGGATGCGGATAGGAGGGGCGTGGGGTCAGCACACCGCTCTCCCGGTCGTTATGATGGTATTCTTGACCGAAGCCGCTACTATTCGGTCGGGTAGCTCCTCAATTGGCATCACGAGTCAGAGTGCACCCAGAAAAGTGGCAACAGCGCATGGCGGCCTGGGTGGTCACCCATCCAAGTGCCGACATGACCGACAGCGCTTAACTTCGGTGATGGAACCGGTGTATCCACTGCGGCAAGGCCGTTGCCCCCAAAACAAAATATAGTGCAATGAAAATTAGAATAGTCTTTGGAAATTTCAGTTTGCACATTATCCTATCTCACATCATTTGAAATACTGTTTTAAACTGGAATATCTTAAATTGTGCCCTTCATGTAAAAGAAAATCCTTTGGTTAGTGCGTTGACGATGTTATTTATTCTGCACTCCCTAAAATTCAGAGTGCAGAGTTTCAGTTTTGTGTTTTCCTCCCCAGTCTTTTAGTCATTCACCCACATAATACCAGAAAAAGAACAAGTGTGTTTCCCGTGTTTGCTTTTACTGTGCAGATGTATATAAAAAGAGATAACCAAAATATGTTGCGTTCCTAAATTTCGACGCGACACATATACCATGCGACTGTGAAATGTAGGCAGTACTTGTCTGCGGTAAAAATTTATTTGCACAAACACTCGCACAAATTCCTCAACAAAAGGGGGGCTCTGAGCACTGCGGGACTCAACTTCTGAGGTCATTAGTCCCCTAGAACTGAGAACTAGTTAAACCTAACTAACCTAAGGACATCACACACATCCATGCCCGAGGCAGGATTCGAACCTGCCACCGTAGCGGTAGCGCGGTTCCAGATTGCAGCACCTAGAACCGCAGGCCACTTCGGCCAGCAATTGCTCAATACAAAAGGTGCCCTGGCAATGCGTAACACATCTGCAACCGTTTATCCTAGTGTTGTACTGGTAAACGTGAATGCCAGCCCTCAACAGTGGGCATGTTTTTGACGAATTTTTACGTCAAACGCGGAGGTTTCTGATTTTCCTCCAACTAAATTTCTAATATGAGCTTAGTACGAAAATCATTTCCGTGATTTATTTGTAAACGTTTCTATGCAATTTGGGAGTCAAAGATGCCGGTTAAGCGATAGGTAATGGCGAAAGTAAGTAGACTACAGTCTTTGTTAGTGACGTTGTACTGTGTCATCCGCTGTAGTCCCTATATCGCGGTTCTGTAAGAAACACTGCTGCCCAAACCCCCGTACTATCGACCTTAATGAAGGCAATCAGCAGTGCACCACTCACTTTACACAAGTTCCAGAAGAGGAAAATCGGATTTCAGAACACACTTTTCGCTTGCTTTTATAAACGCAACGCCTGAAGAGCCATTGCTAACACAATCGCTTATCAGTTAACCAAATACCAAGAACTGTTTTAGAGGAACAGTAGCTGTGAATCAAGTATCTGATTTTGTCTACACGGTGAATTTTTAATCGTTGCAATAGAGTACGGTTTTCTCAGGAATGTTAGAGAACTCGTAAGAAGGACGACGAGATTCTACAAGAACAAACATTTTATCTAGACGTTTAGGTATCAGATAATATTTTAGCTAGATAGAACAATATTTCATACTTAAATGTCTGGCTGCTCTTAATTTTAGTAATTATATCTTAAATGGATTTATTCCGAGCTTTCCTTTACTGGAATGAGTTTACATCTACTACCGAATAGTTTAAACCGTGTCACTTTTCGTTAATAATTATGACTATGTTTGCCATTGGCTGACAACTTGGTGATTATACAAATATGACTGCTGAAATCGCTTGTGTCAGTCCAGAAAATAAATAGTTTTCAATTATGCTATACCATATAGAACCCAGTACGTTGTCCTCGATGGTGAGTGCTTATCGGAGGTGAGTGTGTCATCTGGAGTGCCAAAGGGAAGTATGGTAGGTCCGCTGTTGTTTTATATATACATAAATGATCTTTTGGATAGGGTGGATAGCAATGTGCGGCTGTTTGCTGATGATGCTGTGGTGTATAGGAAGGTGTCGTCGTTGAGTGACTGTAGGAGGACACAAGATGACTTGGACAGGATTTGTGATTGGTGTAGAGCTACCTCTAAATACAGATAAATGTAAATTAATGTAGATGAATAGGAAAAAGAATCCCATAATGTTTGAATACTCCATTAGTAGTGCAGAGCTTGACACAGTCACGTCGATTAAATATTTGGGCGTATCATTGCAGAGCGATATGAAGTGGGACAAGCATGTAATGGCAGTTGTGTGGAAGGCGGATAGTCGTCTTCGGTTCATTGGTAGAATTTTCGGAAAATGTGGTTCATCACCGCTTATAAAACACTAATACGACCTATTCTTGAGTACGACTTGAGCGTTTGGGATCCCTATCAGCTCGGATTGAGGGAGGACATAGAAGCAATTCAGAGGCGGTCTGCTAGATTTGTTACTGGTAGGTTTGATCATCACGCGAGTGTTAGGGAAATGCTTCAGGAACTCGGGCGGGAGTCTCTGGAGGAAAGGAGGTGTTCTTTTCCTGAATCGCTACTGAGGAAATTTAGAGAACCGCCACTTGAGGCTGACTGCAGTACAATTTTACTGCCGCTAACTTATATTTCGCGGAAAGACCACAAAGATAAGATACGAGAGATTACGGCTCGTATAGAGGCATATAGTCAGTCATTTTTCCCTCGTTCGGTTTGGGAGTGGAACAGGGAGAGAAGATGCTAGTTGTGGTACGAGGTACCCTCAGCCATTCACCGTATGGTGGATTGCGGAGCATGTATGTAGATGTACCATTTATACCTAACAGAGCAAGGACACATATTCAGGTACATATTATCGCTAAGCTTTAATGGAAAATGTGACACATTTTATGAGTTAAGCCATCAAATTTTAACGTTTATCGCTGCTGACTTATGAGACCTAGTATTCTTTTAATGGACCAGTATACACTGACCATCCAGAACACCTACCTTATAGCCGGTTCCTCCACCTTCGGCAAAGACAATAGCGGCAACTTTAAGGCGCCGCAGCTAGGGCCGCGAACGCCAATTTGTCTATTAAAACTTTTCTTGTATGAATGTATGTGGGCTCCAGTGTAAGCAGTCAGAATCTTATACTACCTGCACCGGGCAAGCTGTGCCCTGCAGACGTGAGTCATGACCATATGGCGCGACTGCAGCGTGTGAAAGTAGCGGAGAGGCACTTACAGAGTGGTAACATTATCTGGAACTACAAAAATTAATAACTGATCTAGAAATAGCCTGAGGACGGACGTCCAAGAATGTTTGAATATGTAAGAGACAGCCAGAACGTTCGCGAATATATAGTTAAATCCCAGACGTAAAGTACAGCTTAAAGTTTATTTCATTTTATTTAACAAGAGAGTTTTGAGTAGCTTATTTTAATGACGTCAATGAGCTGAGAGCAGTGGTTGGTTCTTGCTAGACTTTGGTGCGAGCCGCGCCCTGAAAGTCTGGGATCACATCCCAGATGTGATCCTAGTAAATTAACTGCGATTCGCCACTGCTTTCTTCGAAACACTCCATCGGACTCCTGACCTTGTGACATGGCTTGCTCAAAACTGCCACTTCCGTCGGGAAACACTACGTCACAAAGGGTTGAACGTTGTTTGCAACCGGTGTGCCATACTCCTTGGCCGTCATGGTACCCTGCGCGAGATCCACTGGACCCATGGATACCCACGTGAATGTTCCCATAGCGTAATGGAGCCGCCGCCAGCTTGTCTCCGTGCCGCCGTACAGGTGTAAAGGAGCTGTTTCCCTGGAAGACGACGGATTTGCGCCCGCCACCGGCGTGATGAAGAAGATGTCGAGATTCATCAGACCATGCAACGCTCTGCCATTGCGCCAACGTCCGGTGCCAATGGTCTCGTGCCCATTTCAGCCGTAGTTGCCGATGTCGTGATGTCGTGGTGTTAACATTGGCAAATGCGTGGATCGTCGGCTACGGAGATCCGTCGTTAAGTATTCGGTGCACTGTGTGTCAGACACACTTGTACTCTACACAGCATCAAAGTCTGATGTTAGTTCCGCCACAGATCTCCGCCTTTCCTATTTCACCAGTCTGCCCAGCCTACGACGTCCGACAACTGTAATGAGTGGAGCCACCCAACCCTACATCGTGTGTACGTGGTTTCACCTTTGTTTCGCCACGTGTTGAAGAGGCTCACCACAGCACTCCTAGAAGATCTGACAAGTTGTGCAGTTTCCGAAATGCTAGTGCCGAGCCTCTGGGCCATCACAATCTGCCCTCCGTGAAACTCAGATAGATCGCGCGTCTTCCCGATTCTGCACACGGACGGCACCCTCAGTGATGCTACATGCACCATGCATGTGTGTGACTAGCACTCATTCCTCGCCACGTGACGCTGATACCACCTGGACTGGTTTATATCTATGTTTAGTTGATGGTCATTATGTTCTGACTTCTATGGTGTTGCAAAAAGCCTTCATTTCGACTGCATAATATGTGTGCAAACTGATCAAATAGTAACAACCTAATAGCGCATCAAATCACTGTTCCGCTGTCACGAGAAGAGGTCCTAGAAATACGAAACTCAGGTATGATTCGTGTGTTTTCCTGTGGGCTTGAAGTCCATCAGATTGCGATCAGACACCTTTCTCATCAAGCATGAGTTCTCTCCTCTTCCCTAGGAGTCGACAACAAAATACAGGATTAATATATCAAATACTAGAGAGAAGTGTCGTGATGGGAAGGACGAAATTACAAAAACTAGTGCAGCGTCCGTATTTCCCAGTGCCCGTGTAGAGATCGTTGCAATTTCATGAGAAAAGTAAATAAGCCTCTCCCTGTGCGATGCTTCGGTCTGTCCGCGAAGCGTGCTCAGATCGCCTGAATTGTTAAGGTGATCGCTCGCATAAAGTATGAAATCCGGGTTCGAGTACCGGTTCAGATAATATCTTCATTTGTTTCCAGTAAATTGTGTAGCTGTGGTGGTCCCGTATTCGTAGTTTGCGAATACGTTTCCTGGCATAAATTACATATGGGTCGCACTTTTCATCACATATGTATTTTCAAGCATACAAATGACATCGAGCTGAAGGTGATTTTGATTAATAAATTTCTGCTGTGTTAGCATCAGAATGGAAAACAAAAATACCATTTAACATGTTATAGTTTTGAATACTTAGAACAGTAATCAAAATACTGTAGAAAACCTAGCTAATTAGAATCGGTAAAATCTCTAAAAGCTCTTGCAGGACCAATAATAGTTCCTAAAATGCTACAGATGCTCCGACATCTCCACCGTGGCCTCTGAGCGAACATAGGCAGCGCCCCATATAGTGTACTGCCAAACCACCAAAAGTATTCAGTTTCGCCGGCCGTTGTGGCCGAGCGGTTCTAGGCGCACCAGTCTGGAACCATTCGACCGATACGGTCACAGGTTCGAATCCTGCCACGGGCATCGATGTGTGTGATGTCCTTAGGTTAGTGAAGTTTAAGTAGTTCTAAGTTCTAGGGGACTGATGACCTCAGATATTAAGTCCCATAGTACTCTGAGCCATTTGAACCATTCAGTTTCCTTATTCACGTCTAACAAAGACAAAGCATGTTAACATTTATAGGGCAATATGAAAGTGAATATGCACTAATACCACGCCTTAACACTTTTAAATAGCAATCTGAAAAGAGTTAGTATTGACACTTTGCGTTAACCTTTAAAACCATTAAGGATTTATCAACTAAACCCGTACGAAGCATGACAGCTTGCACTCTATGCCACGAAACCTCTTTACGTAAAACTACTAGCGGAAGGTTCTTTTTCTTAAAAAAATTGAGGGTACGCAGAGAGTTTGCTAAATAACAATGCGTCCAGACGCCGTTAACGTCACACAACTGTACATACAGGCCACAACCTTGCCAAGGGCAAATTCTTTCAGTAAATTGCAAAAGGCATAATAACCGTTATATCCACTGCCTCCAGTCCACAGTTTGCTGGCAGAGCGCCGCAAGACACACACGTCTTGGGCCATGTGTGTATGCGCCTGCGCGTACCGTCAACTCTCGTTTCTGGAGCGGTATGCCTTTCCCTTCTGAGTGTATAACCAGCGGCAGATTCGAAATGTGGGGGCAACCGACAGAAGCTGATCACTCATTCACATTATATACAAAATCAAAAATGTACATATGGTTTTCGTTTATGGGCTCTGTCACCACACTGTTAAGCAGAGGACCTACTGTTTGACGATCAGTATTCTGCGAGTGGCCTCACGTCACGTCTTTGCAAAAATTATTTTATACATCAACAAACTGTAAGTTTAAAGAATAATATACGCCAATGGAAAGGAACAACAACTGATAGCGAAATTCAACTACCATTTCAGTAGCCTGAGAAGTAGCTTACATGTTCAAGTCAAGCGAGTGCTCTGCGAGTACTTTTCAAATTTGCTTGAAGAAAAGTTTCATGGCAATGACATTTTTCCGAGTGGTGTCTACGACAACAGTCGCGTTTCCGTGGAATGAACAATCGCTTACCAACCGTCGGGAATTCAGTGTTCGCTCTTCTGGTCAGTAGGAAGTGCACGCCAGCTGGGGGAAACGAGTAAACAACGATATTATTCCGTCCGCTCGTTGTTCGAGATTCTCAAGAAGCGCAACAGCGGCCCATGTTATACTGATGAGATTGCAAATACGCTCGAGTACCTACCGTTTGTTGACACATATGTCGCCAATATTATCGGTAGATGTACCAGTGGAGGGATTTCAGTCCATGTAGTACCAAAATGGCCGATGTTCCGCCCACTCCGCTTAAATCATTACATATCTTAGGAACATTTCGAGATCTTTAGATCGGTCGCACGGGAAACACAAAATTGCCTACACTCTCCTCAGATTTAACATCTCTAGGCTTTCATCTCTGCAAATTAATTCACAACAGACGTCCACAAGGATACGCCGACGGCTTCCGAAATTATGAAATGCCGCATAACAGCGGCCTGTACTGCGATATGCCCAGGTGAAATTCAGCCAGCAAAAAATGATCCCTTCGGAGCTCAATAAAGGTGAATATGGTCCTGTTTCTTAAAAGACTGTTACCGGAAAATGGGATACCAGCAATGCCGCCTCTATTATGAGGGAGCTACATCATGCTCTGAGTTCATCACGATCCTATGCCACAGGTCCAGACGCTGTCCAAATACAGATGTTGCAGCACCTTTCTCTTGCGGGCAAGCGCCTTCTGCTTAATACGTACAGCAGCATCTGGACAGAGGGCACTTTCCAGGACGTTGGAGTGAAGCCACCATCATACCCATACCTAAGCCCGGTAAGGATAAAAACTTTCCTTCTAGCTACCGCCCCATCTCTCTCACCAGCTGTATTTGTAAGGTGATGGAATGTATGATTCATGCCCGTCTGGTATGATGGTTCGCGTGTCGCGGTTTACTAACGACTGCACAGTATGGATGCCGAGAGGGGCGTTCTGCAGTTGACCATCTCGTTACTTTGTCTACCCAGGTCATGAATGATTCACTGCCGAAATCCAAGACTGTGGCCGTGTTTCTCGATTTAAAGAAGGCCTACGACATCTGCTGGAAACTGATTCCTTCGCACTCTTTACACGTGGGGCTTCCGTGGCCACCTGCCCTGTTTCCTTCAGCGATTATTAAATGACCTCGGCACCTGTAAAACTTTTCCCAAAAATTTTAGCCTGCCAACATATTCGCGAACTTTTTAAAATACAAATCACCTCTCCATCCCACAATCTCCCTTAAGTGTAACTCGCACACACTTACTAATGCACCGCTGTAGGTCGCTCATACTCATCCGCCCCCACCTTCACACTCTCAGTAGCCCGCTCAACACAACTCAGTGTCATTATGTCATTGTGTCTCTCTGTCACAGTACCCTGTCTCAGAGCCGCAGCCTCCTTCTTTCTGTCCGACTACTACAGTCTCCCCTCACTGTCAATGTCTCACTCTTGCCCTCACTTACTACTAATATCTCATTTCTTCCTTCCTACTGCTCCTGACTCTTCTCATTACCGCTGTCTCCCTTTCCGTCGTTGAAACTGTCATAGAGTCTGTTTCACAGGCTCTCACCTACTCCTACTCTCTCCTTCTCTTTATTCCTCTCCTAGTGCCACTGCCTCATTCACTCATTTCCCAGCACTATTCTGTCACTGTCAACCATGTCCACTGCTACTACGTCCTTTTCTTTCCCTCACACTACAATTATCACCTTCGCTCTCTCTATACTACAACCAGTGTCTCGCAAACTGGAAATGCAAATAACTTAACGGGTCGGAATAATTTTGATGGTGAAATTTTACACCACAGGCTGGATTTTATGAGCACAAAAGTTTCTACATATGCTTCGGTACTACAACAACACAGTGTTCCAAGCACCTTTCTGATGAAAACGGAGTCACTTTAAAACATATTAATCCATGCTAAGTCACTTAAGAAACTACGCTTTCGCCTCATAACGAATTTTACGTGCGTATTTTATATGTAGAGGTAAAAAAAAAACTTTGAACCACTTTACCCTGGATACGAATAAAAATATAAATAAAATTTTCAAGTTTTTTCCATTTCGGGATCTTAGGAATATATCGTAAAAATTACACTAATATGCTGCACATAGGCGTCTTCGAATCGCGGCTCGGTTTTGGTACCCAAAAAGCTTATTTTTTGGGTGTTTCTCGAGAACAGCTAAATATTTTTTTTTAAACGGGAAGATCGCACTTATAAACGACTGTAGAATATAATTTTAAAATTTTAGGACTTTGCTACTGTTGTTTATCATTTATATTTTGCCTCACAGCAGATTTTACGTGCATTTTTGACTTGTATAAGCAGGGTAAATTGGAACCGCTGTATCTCGGAAACTGATAAAGACAGCACACCAACTTTCAAGACAGTTCAAGATCGCAATCTTAGGAAAACATCGTAAAAATTTCAGCCATTTTCAGAGTGAAAAGTTTCGAAAATGTTTGAAATTATGTATCTCCATGTACATGCATACTCAACAAATCACAAGTGCCTGGCAGTGGGTTCATAGAAACACCTTCACAATTCTCTGTTATTCCAGTCTCATATAGTGCGCGGAAAGAACGAACAACTATATCTTTATGTATGTATAAGTTCGTTGCAAGTTGCTATGTGCTCTCATTCTCAAAAGTGGCTGAAAATAGCGTGGATAATTTTGCGAGCAACGAGTTATGCTGCCAACATATACAGACATTCTTTCAAACTTCGATATTTTCTTACTGTGTTACGTATTTTAATGCAAGATTATAGCTCTTAATGAGGAGATTATGACAACATTTCAGATTTTCAAATTAAGTCAGTAATTTGTACAGTATTCAAATCAAATCATGCTGCCCTTAGAAGCCGTTAGATAGGTTACCTGCAACTGGCGTGGATGTACGGGTGACCATTTAACCGTTTAATAATATAGATGAGCGCTCAGTGTCAGTACGGGGTGAAAGCCATCAGCATCGCCTTTACCATCCTTGCTTGTCCGCCGAGTTAGCCAGCTGGCAGCTAGAAATATTGCTTCTTCGATCTTTGAGTAGAATTGTATGAATAAAAATCAGACCTAGAACAACTGTGCCGCTTTACCTAAGAAGAAATTTACATAACATGCCTAGTGGACGTAAAGGACATTGGGGGGCTCACTCACCAAAGTGAACTTCGCAACTGACCTGACTTTTCGTTGCATATGTGCAATTCTTGTTGCTCACAAACCATCAACTCTACTGATGCCAATAACGTTGAATTTAGTTCACATTGGGACAGACATACGAATTAGTACAGGAATTTGGATTGGAAGGCACCAGTCAGAAAAAATCTGAGCAATGTATCGTGTTAAACTGGTTCAATAGAAGCACCGTTCATCAGGAGGTGAAGGCATGCGTTCAAATGCTTGTCAGAGACTAACGATCAATAATACTGGAACTAAATTTTAAATGTGTAAACCTGAATCCTAAGCGGGGCTTGCTGTTTGGTATCCGTGCTTTCAACTCGGAATGATGGAAAATTTTATATGGTTCCGTCAAGTACTCAGATTCTTTTAGTGGTGCTTTGCCAATCATCGTCGTAGTCTTATATTCTAAGGCAAATGTTAATTTAAAAAATTGGTAGGGTGCACAAATGTCACGTAGGAGTAAGGTACTTGCTAAATCACAGTAGCTAACGCACGTGAGTTTATAGTCGAAATAACTGTTAGTGAATAAAACATAATCTTGTGAAGAATAAACATTCTGCAAAAATCTTTCGTGCGCTATATTATCACTAAAATTCATCAGCTTTCGTAAGCTGTTTCGCTCGATCAATAAAAACAGTCCCGAACCGAATTTTTTCAAATAAATGCAAGACCGTTTCTGACTTGAAATTACGCAGTATCATGTACCTTGTAGGATTTGCGGACAATATTTGCAGTACCGAAGGCTGAATAGCATCCCAGTACTTTACAACTCCCACTGCTCCGTGAATATTCCTCAACTTCAGGACACTGTACAGTGACTGAAAAAATCCAAAGGCTCCAAGCCGCACTTTGACGCGACAGTTTCCACTTATCACTCTACACTATGGTTTTTACGTATTTAGCGAACTACTTGCGGCCTACCCGCTCCCTCACCGATACAGGATCGATGTTGTTCAACAGTACTTGAAACTGGCTCACATACTACCGTGTATCCATTGCTGGTTATTGTCAAGCACAGTTGCTTCCACAGGAACTAATTTTACAAATTTATTACAAAATAGCTGAAATTTCTGCGCACTCCGAAAGATACGGAAGCAGTCATACACAGAACAGACCAGAGCTGCTTACAAGTCAGGCGCACCTCAGTAATGGCAACGTCAATTTTATACATGCTCCTGATGTAGGACAAGTAAGAGTTCGTGCTGAGAAAGAAATGCCTAAGAATTTCTTTGCGCAAAAACTATTAAAACTTTTTAAATAAAACAAACTTTATTAAAATTCTACATCTTTATTCTGCATGTCTACATATTTCTTTCTCAATATGGTCACCCTGCCGAGAAACAGAGTTCTCCCAAGGACAGGGCATTTTGTTGATACCGCACTGTAGAACCGTTGACCTTTTTGACAGAGCCACAACATTACCTCTGCTCGCATTGTTTCATCACTATCAAAGCGATGTCCTCGAAGGTGTTCGTTAAGATATCGAAACAGATGAGAATCCAATGGGACCAAGTTAGGACTGTTTGGAAGATAAGTGATAACAGTGAACCAAATGAGTCGAATTGTTGCACATGTCACAGCGTTCGTGCGTGATCTAACATTGACAAGCTGAAGGAGCGGACGCTCCGTCTGTGGACGAACTCTTTCAATTTGAGGTTTCAGTTTTCTGAGGGTCACTCATGTACTGACACACCTACATACGTACATTAAACATCGGTAAGTTAGACGCTAAAATTCGGGATTTTTCAGCACCTAAGGTTTGCGACGCGCCTCAGCGAAGCGGTAAAATCGACTAAGTAATGTGCATGACATGTAATACTTAACAGGATAAAATATTCGGAGGTATTACGTTTCAGCATGTCCTTGTATTTCCCAAGTACACATCTAAGCATCTATCACACAGATTAGGAAACTCGCACCTCCACTCAGAATCGCACAGGTTCCGCGCAGTATCATCCACACAGCAAGGCACGCCTCAGGACCGTGTGTACAGTCGTCGCCAAGAGGAGCGAAAACTGGCATTCAACAAGTGACTGCAGTCTTCGTTCACTGGATGCAGGACTAGACCAGAGCTGAAGACAAATCATAACCATCAAACATCTATCTGTATATTGCCACATGTCTTCTCCATAGTGCAGTTATTTATTTATAAAATTTCTGTTAATATATTATTGTAAATTGTTGCTAATCTGTATTGCTATCACTTTGCTGTAGCTGTTTCCTAACCCTGTTTTGCCCTCTTACAGGGCTGCATAGTTGCTGCGTGCAAGCAAGCTACCTACTACTTCTCATACATAGGCATGCTTTTGAAGTTTCCGGAAGTAAAACGTGTTCTTGGGGTTTATGCAATATTAATTTACTTCATGCAGTTTTTCTTTAAATATTTTCTGATTATACATTCACGGTCATAGTAAATCTCCAGCAACCGTTTTCATCACAGTAGGCATAATATGAGGTTAACACAAAATTTTCTCCTATTCAGCACTAGTTCTCTTTACACTGCTTTACATAAAAATGCACAACGTTTTTGGGCTACACCTATTGTGACCCAAAAAATGAGGTGTTTCATTTGCAAGTATTGAATTGAATTTGTAAGGTGTTTACACCGCCATATGGCACCATCGAATAATTTTTGGCCCAAGGCAGCCTGTATAAGCGTGAAATGTCCATTGCTGGTGAAATATATATATAAAAATCTGCCAACCGGTTGCATAGGTTTTCTGTATACCTTGACCAGGTTTCGTCACCTCTATGGATGACTTCATCAGTCACCCTTAGAGGTGAAGAAACGTGGTCAACGTATACAGAATACCTATGCAACCAGTTGACAGATTTTTATATATTTTTCAAATTTGTGCATAACGTTGCTGCAAACGTCAGCCATGTTCAAAATTGTTTTACTGGTGAATAATGGTGACTAAAACGATACTTTTGAGCCCTCAGAGCCCTTGCAATGACCTCAGAACATTTGTCATGTATTCACTAGGTCAGTTAAAATATTATTCACGTCTCAGACGAGGTATTACGTGCATAACCTGTGGTTCTCTGTGACGGACAATGATATCTAACAAATGTTGCAAGGTTCCTCAAGAACATCATTAAGAACATTTGCTAAATTTTGACTATTATAGAAGTAGCAATCACCCAATTGACGGTTCTGGTACCGAGAAATCACTATGTCTGGGGCATCTTGATAAGGGATACAGATTTTCGATAATGGGAAAATGGTGTTTCGAGATAAATATCTACTGAAAAATTTTAAGCTATTTGCTATGGTTAGTTATTTAGATAGTTAGGCTCTACGGTGCAAAATCGGTTAATACCGGCTTTTCTGGTTTTCTGCATGGGGGGAGGGGGGGTTACTCTGATCTCTGAAACTCGGCAATAGATAATGATACTAAAACAAGTTTCGAAGTTCCACACAATATCACCTTAAGGTCATGTGATAAAAATTTCTACGATCAGCCAGGAATTGAAATTGTAGACATGGTCATCCACACAACAGATACTTTTGGTACCCAAAAACCATAATTTTTCCTGATTTCCTCAGGAACGCATCACGGACAAATGGTGCTTTTACAAACCACCTATGGCCCAACTTAGACCACACCTACTGCAAAAGAAACAACCTATTTGCTAAATTTGCCTTGGCTGGTTGGAGCGTGTAATATTTAAATTTTAGCCCCGTATTAAGTGATAGAGTGTGCCCGTTAAAACGATAAGTATACAAATAATCCCTAGGCAAAGGACTATCCAAAGAGCTTGACCCCTTATTCTGTGATCAATAAATCCCGAGATACCAACGACTGAAAATTCTCAGCCGGCGGCGGTGGCCAAGCGGTTCTAGGCGCGAAGTCCGGAACCGCGCGACTGCTACGGTCGCAGGTTCGAATCCTGCCTCGGACATGGCTGTGTGTAATGTCCTTAGGTTAGTTAGGTTTAAGTAGTTCTAAGTTCCAAGGGACTGATGACCTCAGATGTTAAGTCACATAGTGCTCAGAGCCATTTGAACCATTTTTTGAAAATTCTCATTTTAGCGCTTGGCTGTTTTGGAACCTATTAGTACAGAGCACGGGCCCATTGGCCTACTTGGTCGCCCAATCCCACAGTATGTGTTTCTCCTTTTTTGCGGGTTTGTGGATGTTAACAACGCACACTTTTGTCTTCAGTTATTCCAAAAGTGCATTAGTTTGAGATACTTGTTTTGCCTGTGCCAGAGAACACAGTGAACACTGATGAAAGGCAAATGATAATCGTAATCCTAAACGTAATCCCGAAAAGAGGCTGAAAGTTGGATGTACATGCAAGAACGAACTGCATTCTTCCTACTCTCTCCATACATCATGAACATGTCGGCTTTTTCTGCATTGGTAAACCCTGTCGTCCACTGAGTACCTACTGTCTGAAGAGTCACGCACTAACTGAATAGCGAGCCTCAATGTACTCAAGGAGCATACAAGCACACTGTAAGCAAACATAACAACATCGACCTAGCAGATACTCAAGTTTAATGGCACAAACAAGTTCGAGTGTGGAAATTTGCCAAACTACAATATCTCGTAAACGAATCCCACTAGAATCCTCCAACAAGCACCATTAACATTTTAATGTACCCTAGTTTTTGTTTGTTATTGGCAAATAGGAGATTTTTCCATTTTAAAAGTGTATGTTTACACAAAAGTACACTTGTGTTTATATGGTTGAATAAATCGTAAAAAAGCGACTGGTTACATATTTATTACCAAACATCAGATTAAATCACTGTCGCAGTTCGTCTTCGACAATGGATATACTGAAAAATACACTTTCTATGTATTATTACAATCTGTGCCAATACGAGTCCCTGACTACCTATCTATTCTGTGAAAACCACCCTTCAATAGCAGTTCACACTTCCACAATACTTGTGTTGGATGTTTTAGGTACTTCATCCTATCACCAAAAAAATTAAAAAATACCAACAAGCTTAGTATGCTGTGCGGAAAGACACGCTGACAGAGGTTTTCAAGAAGGAATCCCTTTCTGGAATCGCACGGCTTGGGCGATGGATAGCGTCGAGGTCAGGTGGATGTGCATTACGTCAATAAACCCACCTTTGTAATAGCACATCGTGTTGTTTACATCCTGAGCCTCACGCACATGAGCCAATATTTGCAGTTGTCTTTGAAGTACTTCAATCACTCCGTGGCCTCGAGCAGTAATGTCCTCCGCTGACGTTACAGTTGTGCCGTACATTATATTCTCCATATTATCCCACAAAAAATAGTCGAAAGGTGTCAGTTCTGGTGACTGTGCTTTTCTTGGAACTGGTCCACCTCCACCAATCCATCGATATGGATACGCGACATTAAGGTGATAACATGCATCGACTGTGTGCTAGAGCCATATGTCCACCCAAACATTTAGCAGCAATACATCCAATAGCGTAGCAAATGATCTTTAATAAACGTGAGGTACGAGGCATGTTTTTTTTTTAAGTAAGTACTGTTCTGAAATTAAAAAAGACGTGCTAAGATATCTCAATAATTTTGTTTTTACATGAAAGCCTGTACCTTAATCCACACACTGACGCCATTACAGTCTGATTCTTCCTTGTTTACGTTGTGTACTGAGTATTTAGGATGCCTCCTATAATCCTGAGTCTCGCCGACTGTGAAGTAAGGGCTGCTATAGGATTTCTTAGTGCTAAAGGCCTAAAAGCGATCGATATTCATCGTGAGATCTGTGCAGTTTACGGAGAAAACATTATGAGTGATGGAATGGTGAGAAAGTGGGTGAGAGCATTTAAAGATGGCCGCACAAATGTGCATGATGAACAACTGAGTGGGGTTCCTTGGGTCGTTAATGAAAGTTTGGTTCAGGAAGTGGAAAATAAGGTGGGAGAAAACAGACGCTTTACGATTTCCTCCTTGCGGGAATACTTTCCTAATGTTTCTCGTAGTGCTTTGTATGGCATTGTGACCGAGTACTTGACTTACCGAAAATTGTGCGCACGTTGGGTACCGAAAATGTTGACGGATGTGCAAAAAACCAAACGTTTAGACAGTGCATTGACTTTCCTTGGGCGGTACCACAACGACGGTGATTTCATAAACCAAATTGTTAAGGGCGATGAAACATGGGGGCCTACGTCACACCAGAATCAAAGCAACAGTCCATGGAAGTTGAGCAAGGGCATCGTTTTGCTGCAAGACAATGCCCGTCCGCATGTGGCGAATCAGACGAAAGATCTCATCACATCTTTTCGATGGGAAACTCTTGATCATCCTCGTTACAGCCCCGATCTTGCGACCAGTGACTGCCATCTGTTCCTCCACTTGAAGAAAGACCTGGGCGGTCAGCATCTTCAAGACGATGACGAAGTCAAAACAGTGGTGATGCAGTGGTTAACAAGTCAGGCGGCAGACTTCAATCAGGTGGGTATTAAAAAAACTGGTACAACGTTATGACAAGTGCCTCAATATTGACGGAAACTATGTAGAAAAGTAGATTCACATTCAGGCTTTCATGTAAAAATAAAATTTTTGAGACATCTTAGTACATCTTTTTTAATTTCAAAACGGTACTTAAAAAAACACGCCTCGTAGATCAGTTCTGTTAGTTTGTTTGGCAGCAGATAGTGTCACCAGATCTCTGTGATTTTGAATCACCTGTGCACGAGGATTTTAGTCCACCCTGACCTTGTTGTCCAAATTTAATATACCTTGTCTAGGAAACGTACGTTCATCCACGAATAGCACCAAGCACGGGAATTGTGGCTGGAGTATGTATTGTTGTAAAAAAAAATAACAAAAACAAAACAAAAAATACCCTGGGTAGCCTTCCTCCCGTAATGTCTAGACTTTCTTCAGATCGTATCGATGGAACAACACGTCGCACTGTACCTTTACTCGTGTGCAGCGCCTGTGCCACCAATCACGTGCTCGTGCCTGGGTCCCATCTCCAATGTTCGAGCCGAGCCTGGACCACCAGCATCACGTGTCGGCACCTACCAGAGGACAAACAGTAGACTGGGGATAGTATTCGCAAGTACCAATCACAAAGTGCTGCTAATTCACTGTACAACGAACACACATCAGGCAGCAACTTGCCGGCTTCTCTGAGGCGGTTCTTGATGGCCGCTAACGTGGAATGATGGGCGGTAGCAGCTGCTCTCTCACTGCAACATGCTTTGCCACGTGCAAGCACCATGTCGGTCATTTCGCAGCTATGTACTGGTACATGTCGCGCTGCTGTCTACAATGTTACTGCACTGGCCGTCCACACAAAGTCCGCAGGTGGATTCGCGCAAGGGCTGTGTGGACAAACATAGCGCATGCGCATGAATATTATTAGTTCAGTTCGTCCATCTGCAGTACACAGGTAGATATTTGCATTCAGGAACCAAAAGGAATCGGACCAACCGATCGTTCTCAACCATGATGCTATCCAACGCCCAAGTCTTGCATTTCTTGATATAGCTTCCTCATTGAAAACCAATCAGTTTGCCTTCCCGCACAACATAATATACAGGGTCGCGCACGAAATGTGTTACAATTTTGTTTTTTAATATAAACTTTAATGTCAATACAGTCTGTAAGGAACATATACTACAATGAACAGCCTTCCATGGAGATTTGTTATAACTCAGCACATGCTCAATATGTCCACCATTTCGTTTCCTAACTTCCTTCAAACGAACACTGAATTTAGTGACTACCCTGCGGCACATGTCTTCCGTAATTTCACTGCAAGCTTGAAGATTAAGTCTTCTTAGCTCCATTAAATCACGTGGACGTTTTGGGAAAATTTTTTCCTTTAGGTACCCCAAACAAAAAAGTCACATGGATTGAGGTGTGGACTATTGGGGGGCCAGTTTTTTCCGTCACTGAAGCGGCCTTGGAAACCTGAGTGAAATAGTCCGCATGTCGAAATTCTCGTGGAAAAACTCCAACACAGTGTTAGCAGTATGTAGCCTTGCTCCATCTTGCATGAACCACTGCGTGTTCAAGGGCAAGGCAGTAGAAAGAAGCTGTGGAATGAAGCTATTGCGAAGCATGCTCAAATAACGCTCGCTCTTCACAGTTTCTTCAAATAAAATGGGTCCTATATGTCCGTGACTGGTAATTGCTCCCCACGCTGTAATCCTCGGAACATAATGTTGTGGTTCATGAAGCACTTGTTGGTTTTCAGTGACCCAAAAGCGCACATTTTGTTTGTTAACCACACCGTCTAAATGAAAATGCGCCTCGTCTGAAAACCAAACGTTGTTGAGAGTTTCTTCCCTATTCTCCGCCCACTGAGCAAGCAGTAGTCTCTGGTGCTTCTGTTCTTCAGTGAGCTTCCGTGCACACGTCATCTTGTATAGGTACATATGGAGGTTACTTTGAAGAGTGCGTTGAACGGAGCGTCTGGATATTCCCAGCTGCACTGCTGCCTTTCTACACGATTCTCCGGGACTTCTCTGTAGAGCAACTCGTACCACTACAATAATCCCCGTCGAGCAACCAGGCTTGAGCCGAGGTCGCTTCGCTTCCAATACTGTTCCTTCCTGTACAAATTTATCGTACAACCTGTGGATGTTCTTGCAAGGGACCCATCGTGTGTTAAACTGTTGTCCAAAACGTGTGTAAGTTTTTTTTTTTTTTGTTTTGTTTCAAGCTCTGCTGGTACTGCTGTAGAGATCCCAGCGGGATATCTAATGAGCGTCGTAAATTGTGAGGGGAGCATTTGGTAAAACTTTTCGTGTGCCACTCTGTATATAATCGGATGAATCATATTGATGCACAGTGTATTTGGAAAGATATAGTCAGTTACTACCCCGTCATTGATATGCCTTTATTGGGTTGTAGTTACATTTCTTACAGTTTCCTTACGAGTCACAGACCCTATGAAGATATCATTCGTCTCCTTAGACATTCGTTCCATGACTTATAGCAACGGCAGAACTGCCGGTTCGGTGCCATTTTCATCGCTCTGTATCAGTTCGCCTCCTCTTAGACAGAAAAAATTGATCTCCGTTTCTTTCATTGATTCATGATGAATTGTAAGTTTCTTTGAGTCGTGCCGGCTCGTTCGTGTTTGAATTGTCTTCTTCGTCATCCAGATTTGGTGGCTTCACATTGAGTTTCACAGAAGGCGATGCCGAGTTAGGAGGCGCTGCGAGCGCGTGCAGTCTGAGGAGGGAGCAAAAGCGGGAGTGGCATGTGAGGAACGCCAGCGTTTAGTCGGAGGCCGTCTGAGGGCCGGGAGGAAAGTGGAGACATGATCCCGACGCCTCTCGGAGTGAATTTTCCACCGGTACCACGCGCACGGGTTGGTGTGTGTGTGAATGAGCTTACGATTTTCTCTTGGCGATTCAGCTATTGATTTTGTCTGGCGGTTGTTTGTGGTTCGGCAACAAATATGTAAGTATGCGGATGTGAGATCTTAGTAGTGTTCGACCGATTCAGATTATTTATTCGGAATCACTGGTTTTGTACAGGCGTTAGTTGAATTCTCCTGGTAGCGGAAACTGCCTTATTCGGTCGGTAAGAATGTGGCCTTATCGCATTCCCGCCCTTCTTGTCCTTCAAACTTCGTATTTTGGCGATCTAGGATGAAGGCGTTGGTTAACTGCTCCCCACCTTTCGACCTCTACTCAGCAGTGCTCTTGGAATTTTAATGATCCTGTGTTTCCTCTGGCGTTTTATTCGATTATTGTTATAAATCATACGGTGTTTTGTAGCTGTGGTTATAGTCTTTTTGGATATCTTACTGTTGGTTAAGTGAGTGCTTGAGAGTGATACCAGCAAATAGAAGCCACAAACTTAGAAGCATTTTTAGTGTATCTCAGTGTCATGGGTGTGGCGGCTAACTTGTTCGATTGGTATTATTGGAGCCAACAGCCGACCTGGCGTGTTTTGAATGGGACACCGATTCGGAGCCCCTACGCAGAGCAGATGTACGGCTCTGAAAGTTATGTTTTTTAGAGTGTAATCTGAATCTACTGTTTTCTTGTAAGTTGTTATTCGGATGGAGAGTCGGAGTAACTTTAAAAACTCAAGCTGACCTTGAGTAAATTTTATGGTTACTTGCTTGCAACGGTATAGAGTGTAACTTGAAAATTAGAACTGTTGTTCTATTTGTAATTTAAGTATAGCACGTACTGAGGCTTTAGAACTATTCACTTGTTTCCTTAAGAAGCTGTTAGTGGAGCCTTGCTTCTTAACTAAACGGTCACTATGCCGAATTAATCTGAAGATTACAACTGTGCTCTATTTGTAATTTAAGTTCAGCATGCCCAGACCTTTACGAGGTTTTACTTGTTTCTGATGTAGTTTGATTCAGTTAGTTGACTTATAGGTGGAACTACTTTAAAACATGGGTTCCAATTCGATTTAAAATATAAGTGCGTTAATGACCTCAGTGTCTAACAGCATTACTTGCTTCAGTTCGATCGTACTGCAATTTGCTATTCAACCGATCGCCCCTGTGCCGACCGCAGCTTTAAAGCTTAACCCCTTTTGAAATTTAATTGGCCAATTGTTCTGTACCCTTTGAAATATTGCCACTTAAATTCTTTTAATGTTTATCGGCCAATGGTGATGTATCTTTTCAAAGGTTTATACATCTACATGGATACTGTGCTAATCACCCTTAAGTGCGAGTTCATAGGACCAACTTCACAATAATTCTTTGTTATTCCACTCTCCAACAGCACTCGGAAAAAAACGAACACATAGGCCTTCCCGTGCGAGCTATAGTTTTCCTTGTTCTATTAGGATGATCGTTTCTTCCTATGTATGCACGCGTCAACAAAATATTTTCGCATCACAAATATGAATGTGTTACACGTACTGAATTTACTGAAGTGTTCCCATTTCGATAATTTCGAATATTGTTTGTCACTTGATATCTTATGTCGAGACAGTCTTTCACCTCTCGTCGATTTCAGGTCACTACATTGAGTTTTGCACGTGATCCTAATGAACTTCTGCTGAATACCTCTTTCTCACTGAACGTACTGTCTTTCAGTTTTCCCACACACTAACCCCTTTCCTCTTGCACTCATTAGAAGTATCCAAACTGCATTTCACACCTATTAACTTTCCAGAAAATCAGCCTAATCATCAAAAATGGTTCAAATGGCTTTGAGCACTATGGGACTTAACAGTGAAGGTCATCAGTCCCCTAGAACTTAGAACTACTTAAACCTAACTAACCTAAGGACATTACACACATCCATGCCCGAAGCAGGATTCGAACCTGTGGCCGTAGCGGTAGCGCGGTTCCAGACTGAAGCGCCTAGAACCGCTCGGCCACTCCAGCCAGCCGCCTAATCATCGTGCAATAAAGAAGCGAAACCGTAATTCAGTAGCGTGAGTTATGAAAAGCGACTTCAAGGATAAAGAAAAAAGCCGTAAAATTTTCTAATGCTTTTTAGTGGTGTATGGTATACTCCGAAAAAATTGGCAGTCCTCCAATTGAGTCTTCAACGAACGATCAAGCATGCTTGCTGTAACAGGCGCCCAGCAATTCGATACGACGGTATTACCGTGAGTTTTTGACGTCTGCTTTACGTTAGGTTTGGCGAAACCATTAAAACAGACAGTGGGTCCGAATGGTGCCGAATCAATTGTCCTCCCCTCCACAGACCGCCGCCTGCTCTTCCCTTCGCAGCTGCGGCCGCACCCGGTGACCTCGTCACAGTAGTGGCTCCTCGCTCCACCCGTTCTCCCCCATTCACGTCACTTCTGTCGCGGTCGCCGATCGTAAATTATCGCGAATCGTTCCCGCGAGTGCGAAATGGGAGGACAGGCGACAAGGGCCGCTGCCGACGTGACTGGAATTGCTATCGGTGACACCTGAAGCGGCGGCGGCCGGTGCGTTGTGGCTGTCCTCGCAAATAGCTCATTTGCACATCGCTCGGCAGTCGCGTACGAGAAGGGTATATGGGTGCGTACAAGGAACTTGAGACCTCCATACACTGCTCGCCATTAAACCTGTAATACTAGGAAGAAAAGCAGGTAACCAAATTTTAGGTGTTGCGTGTGTACGTTAAAGTAGGATGCAAATATGTTTAAATTTGAAAGTGATTTGGGGGTATCCAGGATACGAAATGTACTACAAAAAGTTACAATCTCTGAGAGCAACAATAGCTTCAAACTAGGTACGCACGGTCCAAGAGATTCGAAATTCTAAGAAAGATTGGAGTACGTTATAGGGAAACGTACATAATAGAACCTGGTCTTGCTCGAGGCGTCGCCTCAAGAGATCACGCAGGGAGAGTGGTTGTCTGTCTAGCTCTGGTTTGATTCGAGGATCGTCCACTAGTGAAAGTACGAAGTCTACACATAACCTGCGCAAAGACTTAGTTGTGAAGTTCAGAAGAATCAGCTCTTCCGCATGATCCTTCCCAGCAAACATTTCGTCGGTGCCAAAGATATTTTTGGCATACCCGCCTATGGCGACAATTTCGCCAGTTGGGACCAGTGGGGCCTTGTGCCAGAGCCGTGGCTTCCTTTTGTGGATCGAGGGTATGTCCTTCAGCTCTGACCACGCATTAATAAGAACCACGAGAACACCATGAGAACAAAATAAGACTGGACGGCCAAGAAAACGAAGTGCTGAGATTAAAAAGGATTTAAGACAGGGATACAGTCTGTCGCCCCTGGTCTTCCATCCATACAACAAAGAGACAATGACGAAAATAAAAGATTCCTTCAGAAGGGAGATTACAATTCAGGTAGAAAATATATCTCTGCTGATGACACTGCCATCATGAAAGTGAAGAATTATTACAGGATTGTTAAACATGAAGGTCTAATGACTAGTGAATAATGACTGAGAGCGAACCGAGCTAAGATGAAAATAACGAGAAGTAGCAGCAATGAGATTAGCGGTAAACACAACATAGAAATAGATGACTACAAAATACAGGGTGGTGTACGAATTGTGTTACCATTTTGTTTTAGAATATAAACTTTATTGTCAATACAATCTGAAAGGAACAACGAAGAACCGTCCATGGAGATTTGTTCTAACTCAGCACATACTCAATACGCCCACCATTTCGTTTCCTAACTTCCTTCAAACGAACACTGAAGTTAGTGTTTGCCCTGCGGCACATGTCTTCCATAATTTCACTGCAAGCTTGAAGAATAAGACTTCTTAGCTCCATTAAATCACGTGGCTGTTTCGGGAAAATTATTTCCTTTAGGTACTCCCAAAGAAATAAGTCACATGGATTGAGGTCTGGACTATTAGGGGGCCAATTTTGTCCGTCATTGAAGCGACCTGGAAACCTGAGTGAAATGATCCGCATGTCGAAATGCTCGTGTAAAAACTCCAACACAGTGTTTGCACTTTGTGGCCTTGCTCCATCTTGCATGAACCACTGCGTGATGAAGAGCAATGCAGTAGCAGCTGTGGAATGAGGTAATTGCGGAGCATGCTCAAATAACGCTCGCTCTTCACAGTTTCTTCAAAGAAAATGGGTCCAATAAGTCCGTGACTGGAAATTGCTGCCCACACTGTAATCTCCGGAGCATAATGTTGTTGTTCATGAAGCACTTGTGGGTTTTCAGTGGCCCAAAAGCGTACATTTTGTTTGTTAACCACACCGTCTAAATGAAAATGCGCGTCGTCTGAAAACCAAGCTTCGTTGAGAGTTTCTTCCCTATCCTTCACCCACTGAGCAAACAGAAGTCTCTGCTGCTTCTGTTCTTCAGTGAGCTTCTATGCGCAGGTCATATTGTATGGGTACATATGGTGGTCACTTTTAAGAATGCATAGATCGGAGCGTCTGGATATTCCCAGTTGTACACGATTTCCCAGGACTTCTCTGTACAGCAACTCGTACCACTTCAGTATTCTCCGTCGAACAAACAGGCTTAGGTCGAGGTCGCTTCGCTTCCAACACTGTTCCTTCCTATACAAATTTATCGTACAACCTGTGGATGGTCTTCTTGCGAGGGACCATCGTGTGTTAAACTGTTGTCGAAAACGCCTCTGAGTCACAATAGGTTTTTCGTTTCATGAAAAACGAACACAATCGCCGATCGTTACTGTGTCTTCAGTCTTCCATTGTCAGCCATTGCTAGTCTCCTGGCGGAAGTATCGTGAATTACACGTCACCTCGTAACTCATTTGATTTTCCACGCTCTGCTGGTACTGCTGTAGAGATCCCAGCGGGATATCTAATGTGTGTCGTAAATTGTGAAAGAAACAATTGGTAACACATTTCGTGCGCCACCCTGTATATGCAGCTAAGGAATCCCGTCTCCGGCCATCCTGATTTAGGTTTTCCGTGATTTCCCTAAATCGTTTCAGGCAAATGCCGGGATGGTTCCTTTTAAAGGGCACAGCCGATTTCCTTCCCAATCCTTCCCTAACCCGAGCTTGCGCTCCGTATCTAATGACCTCGTTGTCGATGGGACGTTAAACACTAACCACCACCACCATCTTGGAGGCAAAATAACACAAGATGAACGAACCAAGAAGGACATAAAAAGTAGAATTTCACTGTCAAAGACTGATTTCCTGGTCAACAGAAGTCGATTTGTATCAGACGTAGGATTTAATTTGAAGAATAAATTTATGAGAATGTACTTAGCAGCGCAGTATTGTATGGTAGGGTACCGCAGATACTGGGAAAGACGGAGATGAAGATCAAAGCGTTAGTTGTGGTGTTTGTAGAAGCATACTGATAATTAGTTGCACTATTAAGACAAGGAAAATGAGGCTCTCCGTAGAATTACGTAGATAAATCAGCTAAGGAAGGAACATTTGGAAACCTCTTACAAGCAGAAGGGATGGAATGATAGGACGTGTTTTAAGACATAATGGAATAACTTTCATGGTGATAAAAGTATTTGTAAAGGATAAAAATCGATAGGGAAGAAAGACTTAAATACATCCAGCAAATAGGAGGGGCGTTCAGTAAGCAAGTTTTTGTCCAGTTTAGATTAAAAAACTTCGGAATTTGTTATGGTACGTCTTGTAATGTAACCCCTACTCCGTCAAGAAATTCCGATAGGAGACGGCGTTGTAAGTAGCCTTCAAAATGCTGTCTGCAACGGAAGTGAGCTACAGGCAGAGATCTGTCATTTAGTTTCATTTGGCGGAAAACGTAGATATTCATAGGCGCTTGCAGAATATCTGCCGGTACCTGGAAGTAAACAAAAGCACGGTGAGTCACTGGGCGAGGTCTCGCAAGAAAGTCGCGCAAACCTCTCCGATCTCCAGCTTGCCGGCTGGCAAATTTCAAGCGCGCACCCTCAGCTGGTAAAGTCATGACGACGATCTTCTGGGATCTGAAGGGGTCATTCTGTCTGATGTTCTCCATCACGGTGCAGCGATCAACTCTGAACTCCATCGTGCTACTCTCAGGAAATTTAAGATATGACTTCAGCGTGTTCGCCACCACAAAAATGCAAACGAAGATCTCCTTCTCGATGGCAACGGATGGCCTCGCACATGTCTGTGCACCCGACAGGAGCTTACAAAACTTCATTGGATTGTTCTCCCTCATCCACCCCACAGCCCGGAACTCGCACCTTAAGACTTCCTTCTGTTTGTCCCAATGAAGGACCGGCCGGGGCGGCCGAGCGGTCCTAGGCGCTACAATCTGGATCCGCGTGACCGCTACGGTCACAGGTTCGAATCCTGCCTTGGGCACGGATGTGTTTGATGTCCTTAGGTTAGTTAGGTTTAAGTAGTTCTAAGTTCTGGAGGACTGATTACCTCAGAAGTTAAGTCCCATAGTGCTCAGAGCCATTTGAACCATCTGAACCCAATGAAGGATACACTCTGCGGAAAGCAGTACGCCGATGATGGGGAGGCAGTTGATATAGCTCCGACATCTGCCAGCAGAGTGGTACCATGAAGGCAAGAAGACCATTCCAGTCAGATGGCGTTATACCGATCCACTGAACACAGCTTATGACGATAAACAGGGTTTTGTAGCCATAGTAGTGGAGAGTAATATGGTGCACTGGAACCCAGAATAAAACCAATCTGCTTTCAGAAAGGTGTTGCTTTACAGAAATTCATCATAAGATGGGTTTTGGTGTTAATTTGATAATAATAGTACACAGAACAGAAGAGAAGTGAAAGATTTGAGAAGTGGAACTGCAGAAGGACACTAAAAATAGTTGGAATCATAAAACAAGGAATTATGTGGTTCTCCACAGAAACAGCGAAGAAAGGGTCATTTGGAAAACATTCACAAGGCGAGGATATCGAATGATAGGATATGTATTAAGACATAATGGACTAACTTCCATGGTACTGAAAGGAGCTGTAAAGGGTGCCAATCGATGGGGAAGGCTCGGACTGAAATACATCCTAAAATAATTCAGGAGGTAGGGCGCATGTGCTGCGTTGTAAAGCTTGACAAAAAATAGAAATCCACATCAATCCAGTCAGAGAACACATAAAAAAAGCAGGGCATCGAAACGAACGGAGCTTGACTGACAGACACGGTTATTAACTGTATGCCAGGGTTAATACATAGCAGAGATTGGCGATTGGTGGCGTTCCAGTCTACAGTAACCTATGACCATACGTTATCAATGGGCAACAGACGAACACCCTGTGCTGAGATGGACCAGGACAGCACGAGCAACATACGGCATATATGGCATTGTAGAAATATGGCGCCACGGAGACCGACTTTAACACGCCAAAAATGTAACAGTTGCTGTCCAAATTACTGGCTGGGTGAAGCATAGGTGTTCGTGCTACCGATATGTACTCTAAGGTACCACATATCATCAGGTACTGGGTCCATATAATAGTGACTGCAATCCACCGTGATGTTGTATGCAGAACTGGGGCTCGTCTGAAGACACAACGTGCTGACGTGCTGCCATTCTTGTGTCCAGTGCTTTGAATGTGCGTGAATTCCTAAGGGACCAAACTACTGGGGCCATCGTCCCCTAGACTTACACACTACATAAACTATCTTATGCTACGAACAACACACATACTCATGTTCGAGGGCCGACTCGAAGCCCTGACGGGAGGGGACGCGCAGTCCGTAACATGGCGTATCTAACCGCCACTCAGCGCTGCTGTCCAGAGTTGTCTTTGGGCATACAGATAGCACTTTCAGTGCGGCTGTTCGTTGCTGCCATAAGAACGGTCAACGTGTAAACATATATTTTACCTATATTTGAAGGGGGAGGGTGCAGAAAGCTAAGGAACTAGTTATAGGGAGTGCGTCAAAACTTTATGCGGAATTAGTGGCGACGAGTGAAATTATGTGCTGGACCAGGACCCGAACCGAGCATCTCTTACTTACTAGGCAGCTGCATTAATCACTGCGCCACCCAGGCACTGTGTTTATCGCGAATATGCGGTCTATATCGATACGCTCTGTGTCCGACTCACATTCCCACCTAGTGTGATCTATCTGCAGTCCACGTCCGTGTCTCCCGTGCTCGCTGATTTTTGATTCCTGCTGAAGGTCGAACGTAAATGTGCATCCACGCTGAAGATTATGCATTCATTCCCCACAGAGGCGCATCAATTATATGAAAGTTTGGTGTCTGTTCTTTCTGATATGTCCGAAAGAATGTGCCATTGCACTGGCAGAGTTGATACTTATCTTGCTCCATGAAGCCAGTTTCCTGACTTGAGGTATATGACTTGTCTGTATGATGATACACGGCAAGACAGACAGTATGTCTGTCCTCTTGGTCACCGGTTGCAAGAGGCAGTTGAGATGCTGCATGGCCTTTCTGAATCCACTGATTCCGTATTCACACTACAGTATTCGGATCACGACTGTCGCGTACAGAGTTGATATGCAAATAAAAGGGCTAAATACAAAGAAAAGATCACTGCTAACATTCCATAATAAAAATACAAAGAAAAGATCACTGCTAACATTCCGTAATAAAAATTGAACAGAATGTTGTTGTTATGCTTAAACCAGGGCACTTCTAAAGATAAATTACACATTATTAGTTTGAATGCTGTACTGCACTTCAAAGTGACACAGTTACATGACACTCTTTTTTCATTACTGTCGCCAGGTCTCTGTAACCATGGTCAGAATGTTCTTCCAGTCGTTGAATTTCTTGAATATAGAAACCCGCGCTTTTGTCACGAAGCCATTCGAGAACCGCTATGTAGTACTCCTTATCTCTGGAAAATCTCTTTCCTCCTACATGTTTTATTTTTCAGATTTCCGCTAACGTGGAAGTCACAGGGCGCCAAATCTGGACTTCCTCGGCAGCATCTCTCACGTCTGTACAGCTTTGGTCGAATTGTTGGCACCATTTACAGATGAACGCCACATTGCATTTGGTTTCCGGATGCCACAGTGTTTCACTCGCACCCTGTGGTGCAACTGTCATCCGTTCAGCTGAAGCACTGTATCTACAAGAAATCTGAACATGCACTCTCTTCGGGCAATGCATCACTCTTGTTGTACAGTGGTTTTACAGTGAGACGACATGTGTAACTTACTTTCTGAAGTACCTACGTAACTAGGGGAGTACAAATCTGATATAGGATGTAATCAAGGCAAAGTATTTTCAAAATTATCACTGCATTTTTATTGATGTTTTAATTATTCATGTTGAACCTAGTTTTACGTATTGATTTTCTGCTTCGACTCAGAAACACCAATTGTTCAAATGGCTTCTTCTCAATAAATAAATAAATAATAACTAATGTTGTAAGATTAGTTCGCGCCAAATGTCCTCCACGAGGCCTATCATGTCACTGTGTTGAAGAGGTGGTTCTGACTTTCAGTAAATGTTAGGTGCTGTATGTATATTTTCTAAAATGGTAACGAAAAGAAAAGCACTTCAATAGCAAAATGAGAGCTGTTTGGATCAACTAAAAAGAGTGGTGCGAAAAAAACCTGCTGATTTCAAACAATTTTGTGTTGTAGCCAAAAACTAGCTTATACCATGTGTGAATTTCGTTTATGATGAACAAGAGCTTTTTGTCTGAAGCAATCAACCACACAGGATGGTCAGAAACAACCGATGAGCTTGTAAGGACCCTGCACGGTAGGTCGTGCTGAGAAACAATTGATTGTCAAGAGAAGAAAACTCGACATGTTCCGCCATTTCCGAGTTAATTAGACTTGAAGTTATCCAGTCAATCCGTTCCACAAGTAAATACTAGCTGCCCGTCAGACACAGTTACTATCAGTTTTTCTTGTAGCGTAGATGGCAGTGCATGAAACTTCATAGCCTCTGACTCGGGTTCGATCCTTTCCATCGTCCCATGTCCAATTCCTGTATAGCTCACTTGTTCGGTTTTAAGGAACAAAACGAAGACCACATTTAGCGACACACTTCAACCTGTGCGCTCAGCGGCCTGAATGCTAATTAACACTAATTAACTCGGAAATGGCGCAACGTAACCCATTTTTTCGTGACAATTATTTCTCAGCGCAACTCACCCTACAAGATCCTTACTAGCTTTTCAGACTGTTGTTGACCACCCTGTACCTATATCAACTACTTGCAATTGATCTTACAAGGGAAGAGTCACAGTTGTTAATAAACGACGTTGATGAAATGACGAATGTGTAGAACGGGTAAAATAGTGCAATACCTATTTTTTTGTTGGTGCCAAATTTCACTTTTACAAAGTTAAAAAAAACCGGACCGAAAGGTAATTTGGAATTTTAGGTTTACACGGAATATCTTCGAAACAATGATGCATACAGAATGTTTTTCATATAAATGTTGGTATGTAATTAATTTTCTTGAAAACTGTGAAGTCAAATTTGGTAATAATATGAAATTTTGCAAAAAATCCCTCACCATTAATTAGTTTTGAAAAATGAAGACTTTTGTTACAACCTAAATTAAACAATTTCTCAAGCCACATATGTACCTGTGTAATAAATCTGTTTTCTGAAATACTATTTTTGGAAAATATGCCGCTGGAGTATTTCCAACATATCTAATTAAAATATATAAACATTCACTACTAACCTACTTATTTATTTTACTTATATTTTATTTATTTTTCAGTTGTTGTTTCACCTTTTACATTCATGGTCTTTCTTTCTTTTTAGTCTGCTGTTTCATATATATGTATTTTGTTAATTGAAAATAATAAGTAACTCGTTACTATCGTAGAAAATAATTACAATAATGATAATGTGTAAAGTAACGTTTTAAACATATTTTTTTACATTATGCACACAAAATAACCGAAATTCCTTCATGCTATACACACGGCGGAGAAGATAACGTAAAACAAAATTCATCAGCATTTCAAATTGTCACAAATGATCCTCTAGATATCCTATTTGGTATCAGGATTATTTCAGTACAGTGCTAAGGTTTTGTGAATAGAACTGATTTGTTTGTCATGATATTCACAATCATTCAATAGATCTAGACCTGAAAGTCTTCTCACAAAGTTCTTCCAAAGTCGAAAGCTGGATACATTCTACGGTAGTACCTATGCCATTGTCCTTGTCCTCAGATACGATGCACTAAGCGGTTCTTTCACACCGACCACAGTAAAAATATAATAAGAATACAGATATTTCTTCTTCAATGGAAAGAAAAACATCTTTCAAATACCTTTTGACGTTGTCAGACCTTTGTTTCCCAGATTTCGATCAAGGGCATTTGCAGCTTCAAAAAGAGATCCTCAAGTTCTCAGTCCATACTCACCATTATTTTCGTTTAAAACTATGAAAAGGCAGGTGTTCAGTGTGAGAAACCATTTTGACAGCCACACCCGAGGACAAGAAACTCTGGCGATCCCAGAGGGCTCTAGAGCACAACTACAGCCTTGGAACGTATACAGCTTTCGGTTTTGGAAGAATATTGTGAGAAGCTTTTTAGATTTACTTCTGTTAACTGATCCATTTCAGGAACAATACAATGATCAATTCTCTTCGCCAAGACTTATCAATGCACTGAAAATACAAGTCTTGATATGTGGAGGACCACGCATGACAATTTTGCAATTCTAGTGAATTTTGTTTTATATTCTCTGCTCTATTGTGTATATTACGTGATGAAATTTAGGACATTTTATGAACATGGTGCAAAAAAAGAGTTATGTTTTAAGCATATCCTTACAGATTATGATTACTGTAATTATTTTCTATCATAATAATTAGTTGTTTATTATTTTCAACTAACAAAATACACGTATTTCAAATCGTAAACTAAAATTCAAAAAATAAATGGTTGTAACACGCCCGGGAGAAAAGAAGGTAGATATGCAGTACTAATAAAAGCTAACACTCGAGACTGTACAACACTCCCTAGAACTGGGCTGGCTATTTGAAGACCGTGGGCCTAAACCCACGTACCTGCTCCTTCTCCTATCCGTTTTCGGGATACAGAAGCAAACAGTGATAAACTATTACCATAATTATAAGATATTCCAAATTATGTAAGGGTATATTGTGTTCCTTACAAATAATCACTTTTCTTAAATCAAAAAGAGGTATCTGCTGTCTTAAACTTCTCATTACTCCTTACAAGTGTGCGCTCGCACACACGTACGTGTGTGTGTGTGTGTATGTGTGTGTGTGTGTGTGTGTGTGTGTGTGAGTACGTGTGGGCACATTTTTGAACGAACGTGCAAACGTCTGCTGCTACCAAACTCCGAGCTGTAGATGAGTGTGCATGCACGTTAGTTTTGTGTCAACAGTCGTCACTTCTTTCCCGCCCTATCCTGCGGGTAAAACGTTGTGCCTTGGAAATTATTTTATCAGCCTGCGTGCGAATAAGGTCGTGCGCCGTACAGTTGTGAACACGCACTCGTGGGCGTTTGAGTGAGTTCATTTACATGTCTATATCAGAGGGCCTTTTCTGTATCACTACGCAGCTGGCTGTCTCTAACGTCCATGACAGTAACGAAGCTTGCAGAGGTCAGCGGTGCGGCTCCAAACTAACGAAGATCGACTCTCTCCATTCTATGGTAACGACTAGAGTGTGCGAAGCAGTAATCTACTTTGCATAACAAAACACTCACTTGCTGATTACTGGTCAACGTTTTCAATTACATCGCATCCCAATGAAAAATGTAAAACGTCACCGTAGATGTATATTTGTTGCTCTGCACGTCAGTATGTACATGTGTCCCGTAGATATTGTAGCGGATACGACTATCACACTTTTAGTACAGCTGGATTTCACAGACACTGCGATTCATTGCTTAAGTTTCAGCTTCCAGAAGAGAGAGGGAAAACCAAGGTACTAACTACAATAAATATCAAGAATGCTACCATCTTTCAAATATTTAACCAGCCGGACACCGCTTGTCCCTTCACTAAGCCGAGACTTTAGTTTGTGTGACCTTTTTATATCGGTGTAACTTACGACATGCACATCTGAACAAAAATGAAAAATAAATGTATGAAACATTGAAATTGCATAAAAATACCACAAATAATTTCTAATGGTGGGCCGACTGATTGAAGTCTCATGACAAAAGGACCAAATGATTGCTATCAAATCGCTGTTTTGCTAAAACAAATTTTCTTGAGGCTACGAAAAATGAATCTTTTAAAGGGGTCTAGTGACATCTGGAACCACGCTGCCTTCAGCACTGTAAATAATTAAGTGTGTCGAGTAGTATACCAAAGGTTGTCGAGACGCTGGGTATCATTTAAACTCGGGTGTCGATGTTCTGACGAGATGTAAGGGAAATTTAAAACAGTGGAATATATATAACTTAAGTTCTCCACTGTATTTCATGCTTAATGAACATATTGCAATGAAAGTAGCTTATGATAATTGGAAACCAAAACATTTATATCTTTTATAAACGAAGCAACGCTCTTAAAGAAGAGACATTGAAGGATCTTATCTTTTTCGTTATTTGTTAATCTATAGAAATCAAATGTTTGGCAGCATCAATATTTACAGAGAACGTTCGTAATATTCTTATACACAAACGTTCGCAATTTCTGTACAGAACTTCGGAATAAAAACAAGTCTATATAGTAATGGGGTTGGTCAAATTATAATATATAAAAACTCAAACATAAATGTATTTGTTGTAAAACATTAAATTGATAATTGACTATATTAAATTAAAATTACAATCATATTGAAAGTCTTTAAATTACAATAATTAATATTATATGCAGTCATTTCTTTTCATTTCCCTGATTTGTCGTATTCACCGCCAGGTAGAAATGGTATTCCTTAGGCAGAAGTTATTGTAAGCCGTTCAAAGCTGATGTTTTTGTAAAAATATTAGTGTGCCGTTCGTGAGGAGATGGTACGAAATCAACATTGGTAATGAAAACATGAAAACTTTCAAGTGCAATTTATTATAATGAATTTTGTGTAAGTGACGGATAGCAAAGTAGAAAATATAATAAATGGAAGATGTTTGCAACATAAATTTTTATTTTCAGCCTTATATTGAGAATACGGTCCGTTACATGTTTTAGTACCTCGGACGTTTCTGGAACAGTGGAGAAGTGATTTCAGCGTGAACTACAAGGCTCCAGCTAAATAGATTAGTACACAAATTTCGAAAGACTGTACTTGCCCAACTTTTCAGTTTAAGTAGAAAATGAAGTTACAAAGTCAAATAATTAATGCAGTGGCTCGAATGGAAACGACAGGTTCCCACAAAGAGGGAAACGCGTGGTCTCCGCCACTCAGGCGAGTGTAACGGACAAGATGAGAAGAGATTGACGTGAGTTCAGCGGAAATTACCAAGCCCAAACTGCTCACAGCTTTCGCTGCGTCATGGTGATAAGGGGAGCACATTAAACTCTCTGCAAACTTCACGGAGGGCAAAGTGCCATGCATGTCAAATTTGCTGCAAGCGCAAGTCCTCAGAAACACTCAGTCCCGGTTTAGATTGAAAGTAAATGAATGTAACTAATTGAATGAAATATTTGCGTATTTAAAAAGTCTTCTAAAATTAGTAAATGTAGATCTTTAACAAGTGATTTTCAAAGTTTTAAAAAAGGTGAAGTAGATCTATATTAATTTTAAAGGAAAACTACATTTATATTAATTTTAAAATCAGTTTTGCTAGAAGCTCTAAATTTTGTGACACTGCTGATGTTGCGCCCAATCTTTTTGCCATCATGATATGTTTCAACTAAAGAACATTGTATTCAGCGAAGAATAAATTTCCAGCATAAAGTACTAATTATTATGCATAAAATCACGAAATTGAATCACACTCATGATGTGCAGAATGCTATATTTTTTTAACACATGTGTGCATCGAAGTTTTCCTGTTAGAGTATTCCACAAGTGTAATTGAAATAAACTGGTAAACTTACTTCGAAAAAGAAACTTTTGGGAGTATTACGGATAGATTCATTTTTATTAAATAAAGAAAGACACTTTTGTATTAAGAAAAGTCTGATAAATTCTGAAGATTTTTGTAGAATAAGCGGTGAAGTAAATGAAAGAAATACTGAGAATGGTATAAAAGTAGTAGACATCGACAGAAACACATTGTCTGTTTTGCGGAGAATTTAATTTGTAGATAATGTGTGGGTCAAAGTGACGAAAAGATGCGAAAGGGAAAACATTTGCTTGTTAAATATCAGAACTGGGTAAGACACTGCACTAGATGCAGTTTGAATTTTTCTACATGGGAAACAATACAACACAAAATGATCGAAGCAGGAGCGATATCAGAAGCAGATTTACGCAGACAATGGAAAATTTCTTCAAGAGGAGCAATGAATTTGGTATTAAATATTCAGATGCAAATAAGAAAAAAATTCTAGAAAGTGTAGATCTAAAGTAAGGCGCTTAAGCTAAGTGACACTTGAACCATTAGAAAACTGGAGGCAGTGCTACAGAAGTATTAAAAGGTTTGTACTTATTTGGATCAGTTAAATATTTCATTGCAGACTGATCAGATTTTAGTGGTTCCGCAACAGCAGTAGGAAAATGAATCCAGTCTGTTCTTCTGTGAAAATTACAGACATATTTTTCGTGAACATCTGCAATCAGTAGGTCGATATTTCAGATCTATATTTCGAGACAATTTTATCACTCCGAATTCTTTTTCATAGTTAAACAGCTTTACTTTTCAAGGGATGAAAGCAGGTTAGAATATAACGTCTCGTTGACGATCAGATCATTACTGACGAAACAAGTTCTGGTTGAAGAAGAAAATCGGCCAAGTCCTTTTCAAAGGAATCTAATATGAAATTTTTGCTGCAGCAATTTAGCGATCACGCTAAACCTAAACCAGTGAAGCGGGACGAGAATTTGATGCAATTTTCCTCAAAATGTGGAGCCAGTGACACAAGTCTCAGCTCTCAGACGCGTATATGGTGACTCTCCATTATCTGACAGGGCGTCCACTGTAAGGAGCTTTATACCTTGTATGCCTTACGTTAAGTGTATGTAAGTTTAAGGCGATGTACTTCGATTACTCTGCATCTTTCACATCAAAACTTTACACAGATGCGAGTATTTCTACATGGTACCACACAAGATGATTTACCCGAAATATACACCTTGTTGACTTGGTATAATTTCGATATTTATCCAATAAATTTTGCATGACATGTTCTCATTGTCATATACTGTTTGACCATAAAATGAGTCGAAATTTTTCGCATTTATGGTACAGAAATGAAGTTCAGTGTGTCTACGCTGCCTTCTCCAGTTGTCACTGTTAAGGTGGAGGATGTACTTGGAAACTTGACAGACGCGTTCCACTGGAAAATAAAGTTCAAGTCAAGGAGGGTTATTAATTTGAACCATGACCCAGAAGGAAACAGGATATAAGGTAATGGAGTTCAGACGGAATGTAAAATTAAAATACTATTTCTTGGGGTCTACACGGAATATGAGAAGATATAAATCTGGCAGAAGACGGATAATTCCAGGCAACTATCTTTTCGTTAGAAACAGAAGGGGATCAGAATTATGGGTAATCATTCATCAAGCAATGCAAAATATGGAGGTTACCCGAAGTATACACCTTGGTGACTTGGTAAAATTTCGATATCTATCCAATAAATTTTGCATGACATGTTCTCATTGTCATATACTGTTTGACCATAAAATGAATCGAAATTTTTCGCATTTATGGTACAGAAATGAAGTTCAGTGTGTCTACGCTACCTTCTCCAGTTGTCACTGTTAAGGTGGAGGATATACTTGGAAACTTGACAGACGCGTTCAACCGGAAAATAAAGTTCAAGTCAAGGAGGGTTATTAATTTGAACCATGACCCAGAAGGAAACAGGATATAAGGTAATGGAGTTCAGACGGAATGTAAAATTAAAATACTATTTCTTGGGGTCTACACGGAATATGAGAAGATATAAATCTGGCAGAAGACGGATAATTGCAGGCAACTATCTTTTCGTTAGAAACAGAAGGGGTTCAGAATTATGGGTAATCATTCATCAAGCAATGCAAAATATGGAGGTTACCCGAAGTATACACCTTGGTGACTTGGTAAAATTTCGATATCTATCCAATAAATTTTGCATGACATGTTCTCAGTGTCATATACTGTTTGACCATAAAATGAATCGAAATTTTTCGCATTTATGGTACAGAAATGAAGTTCAGTGTGTCTACGCTACCTTCTCCAGTTGTCACTGTTAAGGTGGAGGATATACTTGGAAACTTGACAGACGCGTTCCACCGGAAAATAAAGTTCAAGTCAAGGAGGGTTATTAATTTGAACCATGACTCAGAAGGAAAGAGGATATAAGGTAATGGAGTTCAGACGGAATGTAAAATTAAAATACTATTTCTTGGGGTCTACACGGAATATGAGAAGATATAAATCTGGCAGAAGACGGATAATTGCAGGCAACAGAAGGGGATCAGAATTATGGGTAATCATTCATCAAGCAATGCAAAATATGGAGGATGTTGGATGTGAGGCAGGAAGAGGTTTAGTCAAGATAGCAGAAGAGGAGTATGATGAAGCAGTTGATTGATTCTCCAGATAAAAGAAGTAGTTTCAAAATGATTATGCTTCAATAGACTTCTCGCCTAAAATTGTTTAAGTACCTGGTGTCACGTTCGACATATTTGGAGTTGTAGTTTATATTTCTACTGCTCGCAGTTTCGCAAAATAGGTACATCCCGAGAGAGAGAGAGAGAGAGAGAGAGAGAGAGAGAGAGAGAGAGAGAGAGAGAGGGGGGGGGGAGAGGGAGAGGGAGAGAGAGGGAGGGAGGGAGAGAGACAGAGAGACAGAGAGAGAGAGAGGGAGAGAGAGGAAATAAACGAGCACAACTAAGGAACTGGTCACAAATTGATCTTCGTACAGGTGTCGATGGAAAATACAAACTTGTAAACTTTCGCGGTGGATGAATGAATGTGTTACGCTAGAGCACAGTTTAACAGCGCAACTGTCAAGGATAATAAACAAGTGACAAGTTGACACCAGGGCATAAATTCTTCGCAAATTTCTGTCCTTGTACTCAGTTGAACAGTAACAATCCCTCACAGACAGGCGCATGAACTATATAAGCAGAGGGGACGAGTAGTTGGGCTCAGAGAAGTCGGCTGGAGTAATTGACGAATAGCTCGAGATATGAATAGGAGCGATGTCATTAGTCGACGATGTTGGTGGGAATGGGTGAACCATGACCGAACAGCTTCAGGGAGGAAGCAGTCGACCTAGAGAGATGACAGAACCTGAGGACCGAGCAGTCGCAAGTGTGGCAGTGAGAGGCCCGGATTCATCATTTTTATCTATGCAACTGGTACTTCATTGATCACAAAGACCACTAATATACTACTGACAGAAAGGGGGCTGAGCTCAAGGCGCTTCTTGCACCAGTTATCATTAACCTCTGTACACCAACAAGCTCGTCTGTAGTGGCGTCAGGAACATTCCGCATGGAATCTCACTGACTGGGGTAGAGCTGTCATCAGTGGTAGTTCTTCTTCGAACTGAGACCCGATGACAAGCGCTCTGGGCTGAGGTGGGATACCATCTCGACTGTCGCCCGCCATACGCCTTGACAACCAGGAGTGGGGTGCCATTTCATTTCATAACAGGGACCTTTGCTTGTCATCCGAGGAACCCTTATAGCTCAGCGATACTTCGACTGCATTCGACGCCTCTTTTCGTTGCTTTTCATTACAAGCCCTCATGAGCTTACATTTCAGCAAGATAACGCCCGCCCACATATGGCGCAATTTTCCACTGCTTTTTTTTAGTGCTTGCCAAATCCCACCTTGGGCAGCAAGGTCACCGGATCTCTCCCCAATAGGGAACGTTTGGAGCGTTATGGGGAGTGCCTCCCAAACAGCTGGGGATTCTGATCATCTAACGCTCCAATTGGACAGAATTCAGCACAATGTCTCTCAGGAGGACATCCAACAATTCTGTCAATCGTTGCTAAGCCGAATAACTGCTTGCGTAAGGGCCAGAGGTCGACCAACGCCTTATTGCCTTCTTCAGTATATGAAGATCTTGTTCTTAAGTAAATCACCTAATATTTCTGAAATTGTAACCATGGACATACACATTTACCGATATCTCTCTCGTTCGGATAATACCTTCGTGATACGTCTTGTTTTGACCTAGAATACATATGTTAATATTAACTATCAGTTTCCTGTCTCACACTTGATGCTTGAGCCTGAGCCCCGTCTCTGGTTTTAAACTCTAGCATTCTTTCCATCGTCGGAAAGACTGCGGCCGAGAGAGGTGGTGGAGTCTTTAGAACGCTGGACTCGTATTCGCGAGGACAGCAATTCAATGTGCATGTCACTATTCTGATATAGGTTTTCAGTGATTTCCCTAAATAGATTTGGGCAAATGCCGGGATGGTTTCTTTTAAAGGGCGCCTTCGATTTCCTTCCCCATGTTTGTGCTCCGTCTGTAATGACCCATGTGTCCCAGGAACGTCAATCCCAAAGCTTCCTTCCTTCCTTCCTTTGGAAAGACTATTTTCGAGCCCACGCTCATAAACTAAACGCTGACAAAGCTACTGTACTGGATGGTTATAGTTAAAATTTCGCTATTTGAGCCAATGCGGATGAAAAACTATTTACCGTATGGTTACCAAACTTTATAGGAATTATATACATACGTTGTTAGTGTTTTTGTCATGAATTGCCGTCAGGTGCTGTAACTGGTACGGCGACGTAGGCCTGAAACGCAAGCATAAGTGTGCGTTCAAATTGCAGACAGTCACCACGTGTATAAAAAAGATGAGCAGGCTTGACTCGTAAAGCTGTTTCATCAAAACAACTGCAACAGTGCTACTGCTCATCGCAAGTATCGACGCATTAAATGAATAGAGAGAAGTCATCATTCCGCATCGGGTTGAAGAACATGATTTGGATGTTCGAATTAATTGGCAATTTTGGAAGAAGCCGACGGTCAGTTGCACCACAAATTGCTGAAGAAGCTTTTATCGCCGTGGATGACAATGCTGGAGGCAATGTGCGATCCTCAAGCAGTGCACGAGGTGCGTCATGACACCCGAACATTCCATGGTCGACCGTTCGTAAAGTCCTGCAAACAATAATGAAATGGTGTCCTTTCAAACTTGCAGGCTGTCGTAGATGCTGCTGGTCTTCACTTCGGTCAACGCAATTAACAAATGTAACCCACTAATACGAAAATTAAAATGTATTTATTTTAGTTCTTTATTCGTTATTTCTCTTCTACAGGCCTTTACAAATGTTGTAAAAAGGTTTTATTATCGTACGATCACTCGTGTTTCATGGAGGGCCCTCTCAAATAGCGAAACTTAAATCACGTTATAAGCACCCTCTATTGTTTTCGTATCAAAGGCGAACGTACTCCAACGTTTTAGTCTTGTATTCGAAAATAAAGCATTTTACGACGAAACTCACAAAAGAAAGGTTGTGTTGAAGTTGCTCATTACTTTCATTCCTCGTGAGGCTACTGATTTCTTTTATTTTAGCTTACGTAAAAATAAATTGTCACTTCATCTTCTCCGCTGCAGTAAATACCCAATCCAGAGCCTTACGATTTGGAAATTTTTACAGTTAGTTAATCAATTTGTTTCACGTTCCAAGGCTCATTTGTTCGATTAATCGCAGTGATACAGAATGAGACACTTTACATTCACATTACACGTATATTAATGTGTAAATATCGATAAAGGAACATTCCTTTTTCAAAAAATACAGGTTTGCCTAATAATTCTTATCCATCACCTTACACATATTACAGAAATAGAAACTACTCTAAGGGAATAGGAGTTAGCAAGGAGAAACTATTTCAGTTTTCGAATTTAACTTCGCTCTACATTTTATGTCATTGTGTAGCTGATCAGGAATTTTGATCTCAGAAATGTGCACAACGTTTTGTACTAAAGACAGCCTTAATGTTCGGAAATGAATGTAGTTTCTTCTTTTGCTATTTTAATTTCGTATATAATTGTTGGTTTCAAACTGTAGTGGATTACTTATAGGAAAATTTCATGCGGGAAAAAATATACTGTAAGGCAGTAGTCAAAATGTCTTACAGAAGTCTGCAACATGATCGTGGGTGAGCAATACATATTATTCTTACTGGATACTGTTGAACAATTAACACTTTCGCTATTAAACTAGAGTCTGTCAAGAAAATTATTCCCTATGACATCAATGAACGAAAATACAAAAACATGTCAACTTACTGATTTGGTTCTGTCCAAGATTTGGTATGATCTGAAATGCAAATGTGACCAAACTAAGTTGCTTTAGGAATTACGAAATGGAGAGACAAAGGAAATAAAGACGTTTGATGCAAGTGGGCACTGATTTATGTCAGTGGGGTAAGTTGGAATTTTGTGCCTGCTCACTAGGCAGATTCGCTGACCACTCTGCTACCCAGACACAGTGATAATCACAGCCACGCGGACTACCTTAGCAAACCTCACGCCTCCCATACGCAGCAGATCGGGTTCGAATCCCACTGCGAGACAAATTTTCAACTTACCTCATTGATATACATCGATGCCAACTGGCAAATGGTATCTCTTCTTTCAGAAGTATCCGAAAGAACAGATACCACATGTATATAATTTACGTGAAGATGGCCAACGATCCCTACAATGCAGATGCACACCAAGCTTGAACTCTTACAGGAGTCGGTGAGATGCTGTAAGTAGTGAGGCTAATGAGCAGGGGCATTATATCAGTACTGCGTGTTGTAAGCTGAGAACTTGTCTGACAGGAGGCGTGCTAGGACGGGGACGAACGTGTCTGGATGGGTTAGTGGTCAGCGCTACCTGCCTAGTAAGCAGGAGACACAGGTTAGAGACCCTGTCTGGCACGTATTTTCAGCTTACCTCATTGATATAAATCAATGACCATGGGCAGCTAATGTTTGTAATTCCTTTGTGTCTTGGTTCGTAGTGGGTGCAGGATCAAAATGGTCCCCCTTCTTTCAAACATGTCCGAAAGATCAGACATCATATAACCATATCTATTTTTTTCTAGTTTAAATTCTCATAAATATTTTGAAGTTTCCACCACAGTTATTACTCCACATGATGTGCTACTTTTATCAGTGATCAGCAGCTTTAGATGTGCAGAACTATATTGTATCTAGTTGAAAGTCAGGGGGATATTATTTCCAGAAACCCAATCAAATTTTTTAGAACAATATTTACCATTTCCTCAGATACAGTACGATTGTCCGGATGGATTAAAATATTAGTGTCATTAGCAAAAAGGACTATATGAAAAGCAATAGTAGACCAAAGATTGAACCTTTCGGAACCCCACGAGTGATTTCACCACAATCAGAAGAATCTCCATTGCTCATTTACTATCTCCATTCTGTTAGGTCGACACTTGTATGACATTATCCGTTGGTTGGCTATACCGCAATTCCGTAAAACCCTAGATTATCCAGGAGAATGTTGTGATTCACACAATCAAATCCCTTAGAGATGTCATAGAAAATACTACCTGGGGCTATTATCTGAATTAGTGCTTCTAAAATTTGGCGAGTGAATGTGTAAATGGCATTCTCAGTTGAGCAACATGTGGAAAAGCGACTGTATGAGCTTAACTGCTTACGAAAGGCTTTAACATTCAATGCTGTTAATCAGTGTAGTCGATCTTTCATCATATTAGCTAAACCTCGTGTTTTTCCTAAAATACTCTAAAATGCAGACTTCCATTACAAGTAAAATTTTGATCACTATTGAAGATTCGTCAGAGTGTACATACATTGCAGTACGATATTCGTCACTAATTCGGCGTTTGGAAATATATTTTTACTGTTGACAAAGTTCATCGCACAGAGGCTGCGCTGCACTCAAAAATCATTACTTGCAGAATATACAGCACAGTATTCACTCGGACAGCGATTATACGGATAATTTTCTGGGCACTAAAACGCATGGAAATTAAAATGCAAATTTCCGATAACGCAGTCAATAACTACGGTGGGTTGCTGCAGCAGAACATTTCGTGGAACGCGGCTTTGGGGAATATAATGCTGGCAGGAAGCATTCAATTGAATATGTCGGGCAGCCTGCAGACATCATAGGTGGTTTTGTGACAATAGTGGAATGTGAAATGTGACTCAGACTATTGACGAAGGAGTGTCTTCGGAGGTAAGTTAACTGTTTTGTCATTTTCCAGTAACTGGTACAGTAAGATAAAACAATGAATAAATTAGAATACTAGTTATAGCTTAGGGGCAAATCAGATTAGAAAACGTTTTTACTCATTTTCCGTTTACAAACGATCCAAATTCAATTTTGTTTTGTTTTGTCAATGGAAGCTCCTAAAGTGACGGTTTACATAGTAAGAAGAATATATGTGATGATGTACTATTTGAAAGTCCGAAACTAGTCATTTATGAAATAAACAAAACATACGGATATCCATCCTATCGCATGGATGAGGGACTTAGCTGAAGATATATATGATGAAAAGTACCACACACCTGTATCTTGAGAACTACTTTGTTACCTCATACGACTAGTTTCGGCGGCACATTACCGCTATCCTTATACCCTGCTAACCAAAGAACAGTAACACAATATCAATATCTGAAAACTAACCAACTAAACCACAACACATAAAATTATGGTACTCCAATCTATTAGCTGAAGAAACTTTAAGGTAATATTCTACGATCTACCAAAAGAGCACATGCCAATTCCTCTTTTTGTTTTGCTCTACTTCAGAAATGTTTATGCTTATAGAACAGAAACGCAGAATAAACCTGAATGACAGTCACAAAACACATGGATGTCGTCATGTGTAAAGGCAATGGACATATAAGAAAGGGCACATTCGCTCCATTCAAATCAAATCGTTAAAACAACACAATGTACCACGGTATAAATTTAACAAAGGGTCCCAGATATCAGACATGACCCAACTGAAAATGTTCATTGATGTGTAAAGACGTATGCCAAAGGAGTATATGAGATGTAAGAACCTAACAGTAAAAGTTAAATCAACTTGGTAAGGGCTAGCCAGAGACCCATTACAACTGCACGTGAACCACATAATTTTGTGACAACCTATCTCAAAGAATTGAAAAGGCCCTTCTCTCTAAATCCATTGACAATTAAGTACTCTTAAAAAACCGGTTAAACTAGACCTCAAATATTGTGTCCACAATTACATCTTTGTGTGATAAACTCAAACACCTAACCACAAGAAACAAAACCAAAATACCCACTTCAAACAGTATCTTCCTCCTTAATAAAAGCCTTCAAGAAATAAGACAAAAACCGGAAAACACATTTAAATATCGGCATCTTAACTGCTGTAATCGCATTGCTTCAGGGTTGGGCACGTTGGCCTAAGACAAGCTGATACCCTTTGAAATCTATTCGTACACAATACATAAAGATATAAGTAATACACTGTAATGTAAGGTGTAAAACCAAAAAAGTGTGGTACAATCCCTTTTAAAACATCCATTACGTATTTTGAAAACTGTAAACCACAAAACGTGAAACTTCACATACTCTCATATATTGATGTGACTTATCCAAATTACATCATGATTGTAAGACAAGAACCAGCAAAGTGCCACATGACAGGTCAATAAAATACCCACAACGTCGATCAACATGCATCAGATAAATAAGAACCGAATACTGTTCAGTTACCAGTTCGGGCTATCAGTAAAATTACATGAATTCAGATTGTATGACAGAAACGGTCCTTCTTCGCCATCAACCCATACTTGTACTTGTCAGTAAAATGCCTTACTATATATGAAGGTACCATTACTTCGAAAGAAGACACATGGGAGAGCTGGAATTAGGTAGCAGGAAAACGAAGAGAAGAAAAAGTAGTAGTTGAATATGGACTGGGTTTAAGGAATGAAGGAAGAATACGCCTGGTAGAACTTTCCACAGAACATAACTTGGTTTAAGAATCAGGAAAGAAGTTTGTATACGTAAAGGAGGCCTGGATACACTCAAAGATTTAAAATAGACCATATAACGGCAAGACAGAGCTATAGGAACTAGGATTTAAATAGTAAGTCATTTTCAGGGGCAGATGTGGACTCTGACCACAATCTATTGGTTATGCCCTGTAGGTTAAAACTGAAGAAACTGCAAAAAGGTAGGAATTTAAGAAGATGGTCCTGGATAAACTGAAAAACCCAGAGGTTGTAGAGAATTTGAGAGAGAGCATTAAGGAACGATTGACAAGAATGGGGGAAAGAAATACAGTAGAAGAAGAATGGGTACCTTTGAGAGATGAAATAGTGAAGGCAGCAGAGGATCGAGTGGGTAAAAGGACGAAGGCTAGTAGAAATCCTTTGGCTACAGCAGAGATATTGAATTCAATTGATAAAAGGAGAAAATGTAAAAATGCAGTACATGAAGCAGGTGAAAAGGGAAACAAACGTCTCAAAAATGATATATACAGGAAGTGCAAAATGGATAAGCAGGGATGGCCAGTGGACAAATGTAAAGTTTTAGAAGTATATACCACAAGGTACAAGGTACATACTGCCTACACGAGAATTAAAGAGACCTTTGGTGAAAAGAGAACCACCTGTATGAATATCAAAAGCTCAAATGTAAAATCTGTCCTAAGAAGAGAAGGGGAAGCAGAAAGGTGAAAGGAGTATATAGAGGGTCTAAACAAAGGCGATGAACTTGAGGGCAATGTTATAGAAGTGGAAGAGGACACAGATGAAGATGAAACAGGACATATGATGTTTCGCGAATAATTTGACCGAGAACTGAAAGACCTAAACCGAAACAAGCCCCGAGAGTGGAACTACAGATAGCCTTGGGAGAGCCACCCATGACAAAATTCTTCCATCTGGTGAGCAAGATGTATGAGATAGGCAAAGTACCCTTAGACATCAAGAAGAATTTAATAATTCCAATCCCTTTTGACAGGTGTTAAAATTACCGAATTATCAGTTTAATAAATCACGCCTGCAAAATACTAACACGAATTCTTTACAGACAACAGAAAAAGTGGAAGAAGCCGACCTTCGGGAAGATCACATCGGGTTCCACAGAAATGTTGGAACACGCGAGACAATACTTATCTAAGAAGGTGATTTAGGTAAGGCAAACCTACGATTCTAGGATTTGTAGACTTAGAGGAAGCTTTTTACAATGTTGACTGGAATATTCTGTTTCAAATTTTGAGGTTCGCAGTGGTAAAATATAGGGAGCAAAAGGCTATTTATGATTCGTACAGAAATCTGATTGCAGTTAAAACAGTTGAGGGGCACGGAAGAGAAGCAGAGATTGAGAAGGGAGTCAGACAGGGTTGTAGCATATCCCCTATGTTATTCAATCTTTATATTGGGCAAGCAGTAAACGAAACAAAAGAAAAATTTTCAAGTATGAATTAATATCCATGGTGAAGAGATAGAAACTTTGAGGTTTGCCGACGACATTGTAATTCTGTCGGAGGCAGAAAAGCACTTGGAAGAGCAGTTGAACGGAATGGCCAGTGTCTTGAAACGACGATATAAGATCCAAATCAACAAAAACGAGGATAATGAAATGTAATCGAATTAAATCAGGTGAGGCTGAAGGAATTAGATTAGGAAATGAAATAGTAGAAAACAATAGTAGATGAGTTTCGCTGTTTGGGAAGCAAAATAACTGATGATGGACGATGTAGAGAGGACATAAAATGTAGATTTGCTGTGGCAAGGAAAGAGTTCCAGAAGAAGAGAAATTTGTTAAAATCAAATATAGATTTAAGTGCCAGGAAGTCTTTTTTAGAAGTATTTGTAAGGACTGTAGCCATGTATGGAAGTGAAACATGGACGATAAGTAGTTAAGAACAGAATAGACGCTTTCGAAATGTGGTGCTACAGAACAATGCTCAAGATAGGTGGATCACGTAACTAATGAGGACGTACTGAACAGAATTAGGGAGAAAAATACTTTGTGGCACAAGTTACTATAAGAAGCGATAGGTTGATAGGACACATTATGAGGCACCAAGGGATCAATAATTTAGTGTTGGAGGGATGAGTGGAGGGTAAAAATCTTAGAGGGATGCCAAGTAATGAATACACTAAGCAGATTCAGAAGGATGTAGGTTGCAATAGTTACTAGGAGATGAAGAGGCTTGCACAGGATAGAGTAGCATGGGGAGCTGCAACAAACCAGTCTACGGACTGAAGACTACAACAACAACAAATGGGAGCTATTTATCAAACAGTTTCTAATTTGTTTTGTATAATACTTTATTGACTGATGCTTGATTTTGACAATTCCAAACATCCTATAAATATGGGCCAAATACGCGGGAACCACAAAATATGCGTCAAACATACCTACATTACCTAAGGAATTTTTACTTAAAACTGTGTATTCGTCATCTGTGGACAATCATGCGTCAGTAGTGGGGTTATGCTTTGCTTTATGAGGTTTCCGTACGTTTTCGACTGTATTCAACTTCTATTGGTTTCACCCTGTTCGGTTTTATAGCAGAGATGTGGACGTACGATTCTAGCATGCCACATACTAATTTTGTGAATGGAGTTATTGATTTGCCTAATTTGTTCACACTGCCCTCTAGGGGTTGTTTGCACTAATAGGTCCTGTCGTACTGACACACAGGTCCACGTGTCCTTAACAACAGTGATCAGCGATGGGTTACCCACTGTTAGTTCTGCTAGTGTTAATATGGCCTCCTACCTGGTTTTTCTAGATGTGTCTTCTTTTGAAGTTATAGTACCTTCACATGTAGTAAGTCATTTTACTGACATGTGCAAGTATGGGCTGATGGCGAAGATGGACCGTTTCTCTCATATAATCTGGATTTATGTAATTTTACTGACACCCCTAATTGGTTATTGAACAGTATTCGGTTCTTATTTATCTCACGCACGTTGATCCATGTTTATGGGTATTTTATTAACCTGTCCTGTGGTATTTTGCTGGTTCCTGTTGTAACGTTCCCTCTTTCTGTTTATTTAGGTTTGATTTGTTTGATTGTTATTCTTTATTTCTATTATTCGGAATCCTTTTTTTTTATTAAATTGAGCCTGAAACTTACGTAATAAATACTTCGCGTGAAGTACGATTTGCAGCATAAACAAAAATTAATTTCGGAAATGTAATCCACTGAATATTAAAAGTAAAGCTTTTGAACAATGCGCGTGACTGAATAGATACATTCAGAGGGTACGTACATTCGCGTGCGAGTGGTTGCGGTCTGATGAGAAATTTTCATTGTGAAATAATTTCGTCGTAACACACTCAGAGATTGCGAACGTACATTCAGAGTAGAGGCACGTACGTTCTATCATTCCCCGTGGCCTGGGTAAAAGAATGGCAATTATTTAAATCTAAGAGTATTTCTTTTGCATCGGACTAGTATTTTTATAAGAAAAAGAAGATTGCAGGTTCTGAATGTCTCGGCAAAACGAATCGGAAGTAATTTTAGCGGCCACGAAAGGAAAGTAGAGAGCACAATCACGTACCTCTATTGTTGAGCAGCGCCGTTTTGAAGATCTTCGCTGGTTCCATCTAAAACTCGCCTTCTCTGCTTAACATAAATACTCCATAGGCATGGGAATAAGGCTTGTTGTGCGATGAAAATAATATAAAACACATCTTCCGTCTTTTAACTCATTCATTTACCACACACACACACACACACTAGTAATTAGACAGTACGACATCCCACCAGCCCATCAGAACAAAAAGTAGTCGTTCATACAAGAAATAAAAAACGAAGGGCGAAATTGTTCCTATGTCTCTCAAAGATAAAAAGTTTACCAGATATTTCTTTGGTGTGGCACTGGAACAATTTTTCAGCACCTCTGCGATTAAATCACAATATTTTCAGTTCCTTTACACTGTCTTACCATGCATACGTTACATCGATATGTGAAAGACTGTGACGTTTCAGATTTTGTGGTTAACAGTTTTTGAAATACGTAATGGATGTTTTAAAAGTGATTTTACCACCCTTTTTTGGTTTTACACCTTATCTGACCGTGTACTGGCCTATATCTTTATGTATTGTGTATGAATAGACGTCAAAGGGTACCAGCTTGTCTTAAGCTCCTGTGCCCAACCCTGAGACACCGAGACTGTAGCAGTTAAGTTGCCGATATTTAAATGTGCTTTCCGGGTGCTAGGTCTTATTTCCTGAGGATGAAGATACTGTTTGAAGTGGATATTTTAGTTTGTTTCTTGCGGTTAGGTGTTTGTGTTTATCACTTGAACAAAGCGGTAATCGTGGGCATAATACTTGAGGCATGGTGAATTTGGATTTTTAAAAGTATATAGTTATTAATGGGTTTTCAGAGTAGGGCCTTATCAGTTATTGGAGATAGGGTGTCAAAAAAATTATGTGGTTCATGTACAGTTGCAACGGGTCCGTGGTCTCACTTTTACCTTTAGGTTATTACATCAAATATACACCTATGACATACGTCTTTACACATTAATGACCATTTTCAGTTATTTCATGTCTGATATTTGGAAACCATTGTTTAAATTATATCTTGGTACGTTGTGTTGTTTTAATGATTTGATTTGAAATGAGAGAATGTGACCTTTCTTAGCTGTTCACTGCCTTTACACATTACGACATCCATGCGTTTTGTGACTGTGATTCAGGTTTATTCTGTGTTTCTGTTCTATAAACTTAAACATTTCTGAAGTAGAGCAAAAGCAAAAGAGGAATTGACGTATGTGCTCTTTTGGTACTTCGTAGAATATTACCTTAAAGTTACTTCAACAAATACACTGGAGTACCATAATTTTATGTGTTCGTTGCGTGGTCAGTTTTCAAATATTGGCATTGTGTTATTCTTCTTTGATATGCAGAGCTTAAGGATGGCAGTAATGGGCCGCCGAAACTTTTCGTATGAGACAATAAGTCATTATCAAGATGTAGGTGTGATGGTACTGTTTCTCATGAAACCAAAATGTATTTATGATAACAAACAACTAAGTAAAAATTTGAAATTTGTTATTAGTAACTTTGACAAGCATATGATTTCTGTTTTACTAACCTTTTATTAGAGACAGGAAGAGATTTTACTAATTCCGTCATTGTGAGGGCAGAGTATCAGGATGTTGTTGTTGTTGTCTTCAGTCCTGATACTGGTTTGATGCAGCTCTCCATGCTACTCTATCCTGTGCAAGGTGCTTCATCTCCCAGTACCTACTGCAACCTACATCTTTCTGAATCTGCTTAGTGTACTCATCTCTCGGTCTCCTTCTACGATTTTTACCTCCACGCTGCCCTCCAACGCAAAATTTGTGATCCCTTGATGCCTCAAAACATGTCCTACCAACCTATCCCTTCTTCTAGTCAAGTTGTGCCACAAACTTCTCTTCTCCCGAATCCTATTCAACACCTCCTCATTAGTTACGTGATCTATCCACCTTATCTTCAGTATTCTTCTGTAGCACCACATTTCGAAAGCTTCTATTCTCTTCTTGTCCAAACTAGTTATCGTCCATGTTTCACTTCCATACATGGCCACACTCCAAACAAACACTTCCAGAAACGACTTCCTGATACATAAATCTATATTCGATGTTAACAAATTTCTCTTCTTCAGAAACGCCTACTTTGCCATTGCCAGTCTACATTTTATATCCTTTCTACTTCGACCATCATCAGTTATTTTACTTCCTAAATAGCAAAACTCCTTTACTACTTTAAGTGTCTCATTTCCTAATCTAATTCCCTCACCATCACCCGATTTAATTTGACTACATTCCATTATCCTCGTTTTGCTTTTGTTGATGTTCATCTTATATCCTCCTTTCAAGAAACTGTCCATTCCGTTCAACTGCTCTTCCAAGTCCTTTGCCGTCTCTGACAGAATTACAATGTCATCGGCGAACCTCAAAGTTTTTACTTCTTCTCCATGAATTTTAATACCTACTCCAAATTTTTCTTTTGTTTCCTTTACTGCTTGCTCAATATACAGATTGAATAACATCGGGGAAAGGCTACAACCCTGTCTCACTCCTTTCCCAACCACTGCTTCCCTTTCATGCGCCTCGACTGTTATGACTGCCATCTGGTTTCTGTACAAATTGTAAATAGCCTTCCGCTCCCTGTATTTTAGCCCCGCCACATTCAGAATTTGAAAGAGAGTATTCCAGTCAACATTGTCAAAAGCTTTCTTTAAGTCTACAAATGCTAGAAACGTAGGTTTGCCTTTTCTTAATCTTTCTTCTAAGATAAGTCGTAAGGTCAGTATCGCATCACGTGTTCCAACATTTCTACGGAATCCAAACTGATCCTCCCCGAAGTCCGCTTCTACCAGTTTTTCCATTCGTCTGTAAAGAATTCGCATTAGTATTTAGCAGCTGTGACAAATTAAACTGATACTTCGGTAATTTTCACATCTGTCAGCACCTGCTTTCTTTGGGATTGGAATTATTATATTCTTCTTGAAGTCTGAGGGTATTTCGCCTGTCTCATACATCTTGCTCACCAGATGGTAGAGTTTTGTCATGACTAGCTCTCCCAAGGCCGTCAGTAGTTCTAATGGAATGTTGTCTACTCCGGGGGTCTTGTTTCGACACAGGTCTTTCAGTGATCTGTCAAACTCTTCACGCAGTATCTTATCTCCCATTTCGTCTTCATCTACATCCTCGTCATTTCCATAATATTGTCCTCAAGTACATTGCCCTTGTATAAACCTTCTATATACTCTTTCCACGTTTCTGCCTTCCCTTCTTTGCTTAGAACTGGGTTTCCATCTGAGCTCTTGATATTCATACACGTGGTTCTCTTCTCTCCAAAGGTCTCTTTAATTTTCCTGTAGGCAGTATCTATCTTACCCCTAGTGAGATAAGCTTCTACATCCTTACATTTGTCCTCTCGCCATCCCTGTTTAGCCATTTTGCACTTCCTGTCGATCTCATTTTTGAGACGTCTGTATTCCTTTTTGCCTGCTTCATTTACTGCATTTTTATATTTTCTCCTTTCATCAATTAAATTCAATATTTCTTCTGTTACCCAAGGATTTCTAGCAGCCCTCGTCTTTTTACCTACTTTATCCTCTGCTGCCTTCACTACTTCATCCCTCAGAGCTACCCATTCTTCTTCTACTGTATTTCTTTCCCCTATTCCTGTCAATTGTCCCCTTATGCTTTCCCTGAATCTCTGGACAACCTCTGGTTCTTTCAGTTTATCCAGGTCCCATCTCCTTAATTTCCCACATTTTTGCAGTTTCTTCAGCTTTAATCTACAGGTCATAACCAATAGATTGTGGTCCGAGTCCACATCTGCCCCTGGAAATGTCTTACAACTTAAAACCTGGTTCCTAAATCTCTGTCTTACCATTATATAATCTATTTGATACCTTTTAGTATCTCCAGGGTTCTTCCACGTATACAACCTTCTTTCATGATTCTTAAACCAAGTGTTAGCTATGATTAAGTTGTGCTCTGTGCAAAATTCTACTAGGCGGCTTCCTCTTTCATTTCTTAGACCCAATCCATATTCACCTACTATGTTTCCTTCTCTCCCTTTTCCTACACTCGAATTCCAGTCACCCATGACTATTAAATTTTCGTCTCCCTTCACTATCTGAACAATTTCTTTTATTTCATCGTACATTTTTTCAATTTCTTCATCATCTGCAGAGATAGTTGGCATATAAACTTGTACTACTGTAGTAGGTGTGGGCTTCGTATCTATCTTGACCACAATAATGCGTTCACTATGCTGTTTGTAGTAGCTTACCCGCATTCCTATTTTCGTATTCATTATTAAACCTACTCCTGCATTACCCCTATTTGATTTTGTGTTTATAACCCTGTAGTCACCTGACCAGAAGTCTTGTTCCTCCTGCCACCGAACTTCACTAATCCCTACTATACCTAACTTTAACCTATCCATTTCCATTTTTAAATTTCCTAACCTACCTGCCCGATTAAGGGATCTGACATTCCACGCTCCGATCCGTAGAACGCCAGTTTTCTTCCTCCTGATAACGACATCCTCCTGAGTAGTCCCCGCCCGGAGATCCGAATGGGGGACTATTTTACCTCCGGAATATTTTACCCAAGAGGATGCCATCATCATTTAATCATACAGTAAAGCTGCATGTCCTCGTAAAAAATTACGGCTGTAGTTTCCCCTTGCTTTCAGCCGTTCGCAGTACCAACACAGCAAGGCCGTTTTGGTTAATGTTGCACGGCCAGATCAGTCAATCATCCAGACTGTTGCCCCTGCAACTACTGAAAAGGCTGCTGCCCCTCTTCAGGAACCACATGTTTGTCTGGCCTCTCAACAGATACCCCTCCGTTGTGGTTGCACCTACGGTAGGGCCATCTGTATCGCTGAGGCACGTAAGCCTCCCCACCAACGGCAAGGTCCATGGTTCATGGGGGGAGTATCAGGATATCGGTTACAATATCAGTCACATGTCTCAAATACAACCAACGCTCTATAAATAACGGCCGAAGACAGTTTAACTTTTGAAATTATTTTCATCGTATTTCCGATATGTATTTGCTTCTTTTTGTAAATTTGTACTTTTGTAATTTTTCACGTAAAACGCTATTCAAAGAGAATCACTAATGTTAACTGCAGATACTTTGTGATCATCGTAAGAGGTTATTACTTTATCAAGATGTAAGAAATTCCTGACTTAACAACTTGTAGTCTACATTTGAGGCTTTCGTGGCAACTTGTTCACATATTGCTTGTTTGGTTTCGCTTCTTGAATCATTGGCCAATGTTTGTATAACGATTTGTCTGACTTGTCGACAGAAAGAATGACTGAAATTCTCAAATATCGGCCTCTTACGCTGGTGGAGAACTGGAGTCAAACCTGTAACCCTACATAATATGAGTGGTGCTTAATAAGTAATGCAATACTTTCTTTCCGAAAGAAGGTTGGATTTATTCAGTATTCCAGTACTCAATATTACTCTACACTGATTTGGTTACAAGCCTTATTTTTCAAAATAATCTTGGTTAATTTGGTGACCTTACGCCACCTTACTGGAACGATCTGCATGACCACACAGTACGAATCTACAGGCCGACGTCAGAGTCAACATCTTGCTGCATCAATAACCTCCCCATCATCCACGCACTGCTTCCCTCAGAATGCAATCTTCATTGGGGCAGACAGGTGGTAGTTGGAAGGTGCGAGATCCGGGCTGTAGGCTGAATGAGGAAGCACAGTCCAATTGAGATTTACGAAATCTTTCTGGTGCGCACACATGCGTGAGGCCTTGCGTTGTCTTGGAACAAGAGAAGTTCTTTCTTCAATTTGCTGAGGATGGCGCAATACACAACAGAGTTGACCGTTGCACCACGAGGGAGGAGATTAAACAGAATATTACGGACACACGACAATATCAACACGCAACACAGAATAGCTCCTTCACAGTCCCAGAAGACCACCGCTAAGACTTTGATGTTGCGCCTTTGATCTTTTTCTTCGGCAAGAGGTGGTGTGGCGCAACTCCGTGGATTGCCGTTTTGTTTCCGGTTCGAAGCCATGAACCCATGTTTCATCACC